>NC_086199.1:67029720-67654720 GCF_035770615.1 Melospiza melodia melodia | reverse complement strand
TTTAAATCTTATGAGAAGCCTTTAAGATTCAGCATATTCTAGGCAGAAGGAAAGGAAGAACAAATCCAGATAAAAGATATCCTAGTTTTTACAGTTGTGTCTCAAAGGATTAATGACACTTATTTATAAGTGCAATACAAATCTAGCTATCTTTGAAAACCAGAGATAACACAACAGACCCACTTTAACTTACTGTGTGTTTCAAACTGCAGTGCAAAGACAGGCTGCAGAGAATAGATGTGTGCTGTGTGGACAGGAGTGATAGAGGTGATAGAGTGATAGAGGCTTAAGTGTAATGAAAAATGATATTTCTCTGTAATCTTTTTCTTCATACAGCAAATCTTGCAGAGATGGCCAGAAAACACTGTTGCAAAGATCTTGAAACTAAGAAAAAATAGAACTGTTCAACCTGGCAGGATATTTCGCAGTAGAGATAATGAAGGTTTTCTTTTAAAATTATGCTTAATACAGTGAAGTTTCACTCATCTGCATACCAAGTCCTGCAGACTCTGAACTGTCAACACTTGGTGAACTAACACACACAAGGAACACAGGAGATGAATATCAATGCAGTAGTCAAATCAAAGTAGTTCTTTACTTGCAAAATTATTTCAAATGCTTTGACCCTTCATTATTGAACAACTTATTATGCTTATAGTTGAAAAAAAAGAATAAAAAGAAGAAAATTGGTAAAAATCAGAAAATTTAATTTTTCTTCATTTTAACCCCAAAAGAGTAGGGTTCAAAGGAATATGCAAACCAAGTGGCAGGCTGACATACATGCAGGGGCTATTCCTCAGCTGTGCTCCTTTGTGCTTTTCCTTTATCCTCTCTCTCTGACTACATGGATGCTCTGCAGCAAAGCAGAAGTTAATTAAAGGCTAATCAAATGTTTCTAGGGCAGCCCTTTCTCTTCCCCTTTCCAGCAGCCTGCTAGTGTGATGTATGAGAGGATAATAAATCTGCTAGAGAACAGCACTACTTGGAAAGAATGCAGCTGAGTTTGTTCTGGTGATGTTGCATTGACCTGTTATTGACACTTTGAGATTAACTTTCATATAAATAACCCAGGTTTATTCTTGTGCACTGGACTTTTACAATAACCTCTTCGTGTGCTTTAATTCAGCAGGCTAAGTTCTTGGAGCTTAGGGACAGATGTCAGAAAAGAGTCCCAGGAAATATTTTAGTTCTTCTTTAGCTTTGTATAGAATATGGCAAAAACTTTCTGGCAAAACTGACCTCCTCTTCAAAGGTGAACACTCACAAACATTTATTGTGACACTATAGGGTCTTGTGGCTTTTGCAATATCCCAAGACTTACTAATTGATTTTAACAATTACACCAGGAAATAATTTTCAACTTTTTTCTTCTTTTTCCTCTTCTTTTTTCACCTCTTCACCTTTGAAAAGCAAGACTAGAAATTGCTCTACCTCTCCTTTCCCCTGAGGCAGCTCCGACAATAAATTCACTTATCTAAATTTCATACCTTCACGGTTATGACTGTGTTAAACATTGTCCAGTCTCACAGCCTGACACTTGGGAATCATAAATGTACCATCTCCAAGGAGAAAGCAAAGGCTATCATTGTCATTTAGTGTGACATTAAGTTGCTCCTGTGTGAAAATGTTATCTTTTGGGAATGCCCAGGAACAGTTGGAGAGAGAGGAAAGAATTTCTTTGCAAAATGGTTGATCATTACTGCTTATGCTTGCCTTTGAGAATTTGAACACATAATTTGGTAATTAGCACATTTAATTGCTTTCTGACACCGAGGATTAAGTAGCCTGCCCTGCTCTCCGCTCCCAGAGCCATTAGTGTTCCTGTTGCCAAGGTCAATTGAGTTCATTTTGGAACTATTTCTCATCTATTTCCCTCCTATGAACTGGGGACTCCAGGATGCCTAAGAACAGAGCAGGTATCAAGGCCCCATTTTCTCTCTAGTCTCTACAGCAGACAATTTCAAGATAATCATACCCACTTGCTTTACTCTGTAAGCTATTATTTATATTAAGATATGAACCAACAAAGTTTACAAAATTTTTAGTGCTCAACACCTTTTTTCTGACAGAGTGGCAATAATAATAATTATAGAAAGCATGAGAGCATTACTTGATTATAGAATCAGGAAGAAGCATTCAGCTGCAGTGTTAAGTCCTATGACTTCATGTGGATTGTTTAACTTTTCTTTAGTTTCTCAAGTCAGGTGCAATTATTTTAGCTTCTATTTACTCTATTATTTATAGCCATTTGCATGTTGCTTTCATCAGTCCTGGAGATGCTAGGAGCTGAAGGGAAAGTGGGCCTTTGTATGCTTTTTGTGAATTTCTAGGGGTTGACTTATTGAAACTAAATTCTTTATTGCAGTGATTATACTCACATGTATGCCCGTGTGCCATTTCACGTTACCTGACACGCATACTGGAGTTTTATACTCACTAAATTCCTTAAAATAAATGAATGTCAATACAATGTCAAATTATACTATTATAAGGACCATTATTCATACCATGAAACATATGGAGATACTATCAAAACACAAAGCAGTGAAATAAATGCTTTCCACTGGAACAAGACAGCACAGATTTTTTAAGTTAACTCTCCAGAAACCCAGTTTGATTTTGCACTGAGGAAAACTGCAAAGGGTTTGTTATATCAGTGAATCATCTGAAGTGGCATGGCCTAAAGAAAAACCAAGGAAAATAGTCTTTGATTACTGACAGAAAGGTAAAATTCAGTAAAATAATTTTTTTTAAAAATTCTTTTTTCAAATATGGAAAAGTGATTGCACTCTAGGATTTTTAAGGAAACTTGTAGGTGGTGAAAAATTAGATGGATTTGGAACACAAACAAATTAATAGAAGAAATATTCATCTTGAAGTTCTAAATACAAAATCTTTATCTCCAGCTGCTAAAGTCCTCAAATGATACACTCGTGGTTTAAACCGTAGACAAAAACCTAGAGTTACATCCAAAAGAAGCACTTGATAGTTAATAGTGGAAGCTTTTAACTTTCATTTTAGACACTGTCAGACATATGGTCTGATTCAAGATATTCTTGTCTGTGAAATATGAAGACACATTCTTTCTCTACCCCAACCACCCACATACAATTTTTTCTAACCGGGAAGAATAAGAACACTGGAAGAAAAATATCATTCAGAGCATTAGGAGACTCAGCTGATGCTAGAAAAAAAATTGGTTTCAACACTTATTTCATACACTAACATGTTTAAGGATGTAGATTTTGTCAAGAAATGGATTATTTGATGCGATGCCTTGGATGTTAACAACCATTTTTGTTTTGATCTCGAAGTTCATAGCCCAAGAACTCAAACATAATTTCAATTTCTTACGTGCAATTTGGTTTGTAATTCCTTCATTATTATTTGGATTACTGCTCTCATCCTATTGGCTTCTCCACCTTGAGCTAAAGTGACATTGCAGTACTATGGGAAATCAATGTGGAAAAAAATTCTCATGCTACCACAACAACATTGATTTAGGTACAAAGACTAAATATCAGATAATAGAATGGATAAACAGATTAAAAGTAAGAAAACATGTGTGTTTTTGGATGTCTAATAAGTTTGTAAAAATAGGTATAGTCTGTTGGGTAGAAAAAGGCTGGCTTGTAAAGGGCATGAAGGCTGAATAAAGCTTTCCTCAGGCATAATTAGCAGTCACTTTGCATATGAACATGGCTGTACATTTCAGGCTTGACCAAGATAACCAAAGGGATATTCCAGACCAAACCACATCACACTCAGTATATAAAATTTGGAGAAAATGGAAAAAAGGAAGGACTGAGTATGGTGATTTTCTTGTCAAACATACTGCGATTTGAATGAGGATTATTTGGGCAAGCTTTGGTGCATTTCCCTGCACTTCTTGTCATCTCATTTGCTTCTAGGGTTCTCTCTTAGTTTTTAAATTCTCCCTTTTATTTTTGGTAGCATTTAATTTCTTCCAAGTCTTCTCCTCCCCCTTTATTTACATTTCTTTCCTGATTCCAGCATTTGAATTGGAGTAATTTTAGAAAGTTTTGGTCCTTTTCACTGTACCACATTTCATCTCAGTCCATTTGGCTGTAGGCACTCCATTTCCAAATATCCCAGGTTTTTTCCATATATCCTTGGTTTTGATCATACCTGCTTTTCAGAGTGTTTGTTTGACTTTGTTCTCTGATTTCAAGATTTTATTCCCTTTCCTGAAAGGAAGAGTTCCATCATTTATTTTAGGGTTTTGAGGGACACAGACTGAAAGAAGACAGAAATAAGTGGTGGCTTAGTAGTGTCTTTGAAGAGATGGCCTAAATTCTGGAAGGGTACCTGGTTAGTTGTACATCTAACTGGATCATGTCTTTCATTCTTTTACCCTGTGTTTCTTGTCTTCCTTTATGCTTGAGGTTTTTCTGCAAAGGGTTTACAGCTTCATCTATGTGTGAATATTTGAGAGAGAGGCAATCTGAGCAAAGATGGAACACCTAGAGAACATGCCTGAAATTAAGTTGATTCTCTTAAATTGAACTGCTTCCTAAATGAAAAAAATTAATACCCAGTTTCTCTTACCAGCAGCCACAAATGAAATTTTCTCCATTTTGCCATGTAAAATTATTTGCCTCGATCAGACATTCTATTTGTCCAAATCTGACTTGAAGTTTTCACAATTCCTTTTTTATTTTGTTGCATGTAAGTTTATATCAATATTATTTCTGAAATATTATGTTGTAGATATCTACAGTGAACTGGAAGGGAAAACTCCCTTTCCTATTGCTCTACACCATTTTGCCAACATTTCTAAGGTTCAACTGATTTTTGCACAGTAATGCAAGACATTTTCTTAATAGCATTATATATAAATATCTTTATACTGTATTATTATAGATATAGTATTATTACATATATTTCTATAGTGTTGTTGGATAAGACAGAATTCCATGCTAACATGAACTATACTAGATGTATAATAAACCTTCACTAATTTAAATTTGAACAGTTAGATTTAGCTAGTAGTTAATTTGTATAGGTCTGCAGATAGCACGAGTAGCAGAAGTTTATATTGTTTTGACTGATTAATGTGATCTAAGTATATGGGGTAACATATTCCCTTCTCGTGCACAAAGCAAAATGAGTGTTTCTTTTCCTGAAGTACAACTTTCTGACAAATTCATTTTAAGAATATTATTTAGAAAAGACATCAGACTTTTAAAATGCTGCTGCCATATTTGTTATTATTCATTGGTTTGGTGAATTGCCATTCCCTTCTACTCTCTTCTCTCACCCTTATTTAGAAGGCTATTTATTTATTTTTCCTGTTGGAATGAAGAGAGAATAAATTTACATAGATCATCTTTAAGTGAAATAGCACTCATCCTCATGACTAGAAACAAGCTTTTGTCAGTAAAAACAAGCTTTTGACTTTTAAAAAT
Organism: Melospiza melodia melodia; assembly: GCF_035770615.1. Classification (NCBI taxonomy): domain Eukaryota; kingdom Metazoa; phylum Chordata; class Aves; order Passeriformes; family Passerellidae; genus Melospiza; species Melospiza melodia. The sequence continues at coordinate 67,649,291 of NC_086199.1, read as the reverse complement.
AATTTGAGATAAAGTTTGAACAGTAGTAAAAGTTCTTGGAGAGTTCTGATTTTAAAAAAGTAGAAAAAGGTGCATCCAATATATAGGATGTTTCGGATTTCTCTTTTTGGTAACTAATGACACCCTTAGTCTCAACTTTATGAAAAGTGATTATCATAGCAGGCAGACAAAAGAATGAAAATAATGCAAGGAAGTAGTGGGGGAAAACAAACCACTCCTAATAAATTGTAAGTTTCTTTAAACAAAATAGGCAGGGAAATTTAAGGATGCCATTTGTTCTGCTTTCTTCAAATGAGAGAGAGAGGTAAGAAGAATTACAGTAAGACAAGAATCTCTACCAGCTTAGATTTAGAAAAAATATTTATTCATATGTTTTGGATTGGTCTTTACTGTCTGCAAATAAGCACTGGCTATGTAGTGCAAAATTTTTTTTCGAAGGTGATGAGTGTACTCTATTTGGATAGATATCCTGATTAATTTCAATCTCTTGTGTTGAAAAAAAGGAAAAGACATGGATGAAAGGTAAGGAATAAAATCTGGTTGATGGGTTGTTAACTTTCCAGTAAACCTACAGTACTATACTATTGCAAGTTTTTTTCTTTTTTTGCTTCCTTTTTAATATCTCTTTTTATTATGCAGGTAATTTCCTAATTAGTATAACACTCTTCTCTAAATATTATAAACCATTTGCAAATACACCACAAAAAAAGTGTCTCCCAAGGTGCACTTCATCCCACTTCAGATAAAAGGCTTGGTTTTCAGCATTTAGTTTAAATAAATAACCTTAGCATGTTCTCAACGGTTAAGCCATCAAAAATGGTTTTCTTTTATCATCTTAGTAGCATATGGTGCCTTTAGGCCACCAGAAAATGAAGAGTCAAATAAGGGTATTAGAGATTTTCTTCATGTGGGAAATGGTAAAAGTAGACCCGTTCATGAAAAAACCTCCAAACACAAATGGTGCTTCATGTGAGGAAAGACATAAATAGTAACTACTGCCAGATTTTACATTCTTTGAATAGATCTTTTACAGCATTAAAATTGCTGTGGTGTAAAATAGCAACTCTTAAACAAACAAGAGAGGTGCCTCAAACAAGCAAAAAGAAATACTTATTACAGTAAAGCTATGTAACACAAGATAGTTAATAAGTGACGAAGTCAAGAGGGTTTCTTTTTAGTTTATAGAGGGAGAAGTGTAGGAAATAGTAAAGTTAAGAAGATTTCCAGAAAGCTGTAAAAGCAGGCCTTAGAAACACAAAAAACAGAATACTCAGAACTGGCTGCAGCTGCCAAGTCTAAAAGTAGAAAAGTTACAATAATACAGCAAGCAAGGACATGAAACAATAGCTTGAGCTTTAGGCTTGGCTAAGATAGACCTTAAGACTGCAGAAAAATATGCTTAGCAAGATAGTAGAAGGTTTTAAGCTTAATAATGAAGTATTGTGTATTGTTAATAGAAAAGCAGACAAGCAAGCATTGTGTGAAGCAGGTGTACGTGTACTTTTAGTAACTGGCCAGAATAATTTTCTGTAAGCTTTAGCAATGGGCTATTGGCTAGAAAGTTTTTTTAAATGATCTGTAACAAAGAAATCTTTGGCTGCTGCTGGTTGTACGTGAGCCTTTGCCATCTTTCTATTGTCTCAACCATGTAATGAGGCTCATGCTGCAATAAAAGCTCAAGGAATGTATCCCAGCAGTCCCATCCCATTCGTGAAAAAATCTCTAATCATACACTACAGGAGAATTCAAGTACCCCAGAGAGAGGCCTGCTTAGAGCCAAGACTGAGACTGGGTTCAGAAATGACAGAGGTGGAGAGGGAACATTTCCATAATATGTGCTCTGTCCAAGTCCTACCTTCTAGACAGCCTCTGTATGACCATACATCTGCAACAAAATTGTAACAAACCTTTGATCTATTCTAATGCACAGAAATGGCTCCTGCAGGTCTAAGCCTGCAAGAATTTGAGCTATACAAATATAATCTGATGTAGTCATCATTTTGTTACTGTGAATGTGACAATAGTGGATGTTCCTTACTGACATTGAGCATTTTCTTTTTGCCAAGAATATTTGGAGAGGACAAATTCCTTCTTTGGCATTCCTGTATTTTGATACTTGGGCTTGCTACATCTTAAATAATCTCTCAGGTGTTTTGAGAACAGCGTGCATGCCTTTTCACAAATCACAGGGAGCATTAAAACTTTTAAGCTGTCACCTTAGAAACTCTCCAATGGGTTTTTAATCAGGCTAATTGCCAGCACACAGAACCCATCAGAAGAACTATGCACCAAAGGGCACTAAAGTAGAGAGTGGAAAACTGTCAGTCAGGAGCTTGCTTGCAAAGACTTCTTAACCAATGCACTTGTTTAGATAGGTAGGACTTGATCCACCAAAAGCAAAGTTACACCAAATGTAATCATTAAACATTTCCCCTTGGAAAAAAAAAACCCAAAAACCAAAACCAACCCAAAGAGTATGTGACAGCCACTCTGAGTAGGGTTGCATCTGAGCTACATGCATTTTTAGTCCCATTAAAAGGCTAAAGGATTAGTTGCAATATTTCCCCTGTTATATGATAAACTGGGAAATGGAAAATCAAGAGATAACTGATATTTTTTCTCATGCTAATCCACTTGTCTGACATTCCTAGCACAGAAGCAGCAGCTTATTCCCCCAGCAGCCCAGGTTCAAAAGTGGATTAGAGACAAAGCAGCAGAGTTAAGAACTTAAAGCATCAAAACAGAGCATTTATCAACTAAACATCCCTGTGACCTTGCTCCTCACAGAATGCAAGTCTGTTTGTTATATACCTCAGATATGAACACAGAATGTATACTTTACTCAAAATCAACAGTGGGACCTATGAAAAACATTTTCTGCTATCAGGGACCAAAAGGCAGAAGGTTTTAAAATATTTTCTAGTGAAATTTTAAGCTAAAATTCACATGTCAGGATTAACATGGGGTGTGAACCTGTGTCAGCAGCCACCAAATCTCTACAAAAGTTTTCTCTGATAAGTAGCTGTCTCAAGAGATGAAGAAAGCTGGAACAACAGAGTACATGCAGATACATTTCTATCAGATATTTAACACACAGCTAGAAATCAGGATAAAGCGATAATATTGATATCATCAACAATTGAATTTCCTCATTGAATACCTACACTGCTGATGGGAGCATGAAAAAGATAGCTTTTCTGAAGCACAAGAAATCAAACCTTTCCAATTATTTAAAGTATTCCTGCTACTTATTGAGTATTTCTTCCTTAGCAGATAGCTACATGCTTTAAGAACTATGTCTGTTGTACAGAAAAACTGCCTTTTTTTTTTTTTTTTGCCTCTGACAGTGCTGATCTATTAGCTTTCCATCAATTGCCAAATCCAAAGGCAATGGAACGTAAGAACTATGTGTTTCCAATGAACGTTACTTTGTAAAGAGCAGACAGCATTTAACACCTAGGTTAGGAGCCTTGCCAAATAATTTTACTACATCTCTGAATGTAAGTACTTCTTTCTCTAAGATGGAATCTTAGTTTACTGAGACTAGGATAATCAGGGAGAGAAATTGATGCATGAAAGTAAAGGAAGGGTCTCCCTACTCAGGATTCTGCACAGCAGGAGATGACAATTTTCTAATGATACCTAGTATCATACATAAGTTGTAAGCTGCGTAAGCACATGATTTTTCAGTGCTTGTGCAGCATTAATGAAAATTAATCAATAAAAAATAACAAGTGTGGAAGAGCTAAGAGCTTCAAAATTAATAGAGAACTGCCTGAACTAAAACCTCATGTATAGCCCTTATTTTCAGAAAGTTCCCTTAATAAGATTTCATTTGAGAAGATATCAGTGTGTGAACTTGATCTTATTAGCTTCATATAGTATGATCCTGTACATCAGCACAGAATCCTCTGGCATGGATCAACATTTCTTTATATTCTAAAATGCTTGAGGACGCACACAAAGACCTCACACAACTGCCTGATGTAAATGCTACTGCTAATGTTGTGGAACTTGCATCGCTGGAGGCAGAGTTTGACAGTAATAGACTGGATGATAAACATTAATGTTTTCACTCTGATTTGTGCTGCTGAAGGTGTTGAGATCATCTGGGATCTGTATTATAAGAGTCTATAACGTCTGTGTAAGAGGCATACACAAAATCTGGTGTCATAAGATGATTCTGGCTTTAGCAACTTGCCAGTAATACCTGTATGAACAGGAAACTAAAACAGATGAGTGGAGGGTAGCAGAGCAAAAGCACTGGCCTTCACACTCTGCCTGAGGGAGCTGTTCAAATGATGCAATTGAACCCTTGGGTATACCCAGAAGAATTAGAGAAATCCATTCCCTGTCTCCATTATACTCAGAAGTTATGCAGTCATTTTCAGGTAACTTTTCTCTGTAATCATTTAAGAGATGACATCAATGAACAAGATGGGTCAAAAGCATTTACACCACCAGTAAAATAGAAAAGCCTCCCTGTTCACCTACATTAGGGCACTGGGTAGCTATATCAAATTTGCCCAATTTCCAATGTTTGAGCTAAACAGCACAATGTAAAGGTGAGATTGCTGCAGTGAAATAGGGGATTTTTGAACTAGAAATTGCCGTAACCAAAGGGTAATGAAATAAATTCTTCAGAACTATCCAAGCTAAGATAGCACCCTTGTCACAGATATTATCCAAAAATGTAAACAAATTGATAGAGGCAAGTATTGTTTTCTGACTCTTTGTAGATAGAACAGGTTCATGGCTTAGGTAAGACAGGAAGTATCTGTGAAGGTATGAAGTAACATTTTCACTGTGATTAGCCCTGCTTGATAAGCAGGGCAAAAAGCAAGCTTCTTTGCACTATATGCCTCCCATCAAATGCCTTTTAGTATTTTAAGCTTAGAGAAGAATTGCTTTTTTGGCAGTCTTGCTCCATTTTCTTGTCTGTGCCAGCTGGCTCTAGTACCCATGTGGATTGGGCAGTATGAACAGCCAGTACTTCCACACCTTCCTTCTCTAGATCTTCTGTCCCTGGAAGGTCACCAGGGTGATTTTATTCTGCTAGAAGTCCAACATATACTGCAAAAGAACCTAGGAGAAAACCAGCTGCATGGTAAGTGAGCTGCATAACTCATGTTTTGAATGCCTGTTCAAGAAATCGATGGATCTTGGTCCAAGTCACACAGTCTGAAGAGTGATGACTCAGCACTCTGTAACTGGCAGCTCTTCAGCTACCTCTATAGGAGGCTAATGGCAAAACAATGATCCTGCTCCTACCATAAAGGGAACAGTACTTTTGATGATCATTGCAGGCATAAAGAATTTTCTGTCCCATTGCATGGATCAGTCTGATTATTGTAGTTTTTTTATTAGCTGTTTTTAATAAGAAGATTGATAGGGAGATAAAAAATTGCTTTCCCCATGATTATTTATATCTTAGGCAATAAACATTCAGTAGTTTACTTGTCTAGGAATGCATTTGCCCTTCCCTTTTTCCTCTCTATGCAATACAAAATCTCTCCCTATAAAACATTGGACTATTCCAATGGTAAAAAATTGTGGGAATTTACCAGTCTCCTGGCAATTTAATAATTAAATTACTGATTCAAGGACACTTAAAGATGTTGAACAAAACTTTAAAATTTGCCAATTTATTGTCCTTGTGTGGTTAAAATTTTAAGTAAGTCCACATAATCAAAGTCTCCCAACAATCGCAGCACATGCAAGACTCACAATGCAACCTGTAAAAGTCAATATACTCTATAATTTGCCTAGAGCATCTCAAATAAATACACAGTTGTTACAGCTGGTAGTAGCTTGGCTCTAAAAGTGAAAACTTCCTCCTTCACAGGTGGAAATCATGGATATCTCAGCATATGCCCAACCTATTCACTGAGCTTTATCACTCAGCACCTTGTGGTTGTGAGGAGGCTGATGCTGTATGATAACATCTGAGTAAGAACTATATATACATGTGCATAAAAGGAAAGACTATTTGGGGAGCCAAACCCTTTATTTCAGGTGTGCTTGGCTGATAGTTCTAACCAAAGTCCTCACAGCAGCAGACCCCTTGACTATATTTCACTGAATGTGACAATCACATATCTCCACCTTCTTGCCAAGATTTTCCTGTAGTGTGGAATGCAAGAAGATAAACAAGAACCTCTTAAATAAAAATGGCAATGTCTTTAATATGCAGGCTTGGAAAACACCACGTCTCACTTTGTCTCCGTGGGGCTCTATAAATATAGGATATCTCACCTAGACTAAAGAAATGGTAGTGTTTAGTACTCCATAGCTAACCTACTTGATATTAAGGTAAATCTCTTTGTCATTATTGTTCTGCATAGTGTTTAGTTCCTGAAGATTTTCCCAACTAGGAATAGACTGGAAATATAGAGCAAGAACCATAGCCAAGGAAAGAAACTAAAGAACAATTTCATTTTCTACAGTGTGCTCAAACAGGAAGATCCTTATTGTGGTCTCTTGAAACTATCAGCTTTTCTCTTTCTTTTTGCTACTTCACCTTTCACTTCCCCTCTCTCACATTTTTATCCCTCATGAGAGGAAAAAACCACAGTTGTTTCTCCAAAATGATTGCAATCACTGTATCATCTCAGATAAGTTACTAGCAGCAGGCAGAAAGGAGAAGTGTTATAAAATGACTCGCCCATGTTTTGTAAAATAAAATTTGTCAGGGAAGGATGTACTTAGAGTCTACTCTGGGGATTTTTTCCCACCTGTTCTGTTTCCACTCACTCTGTCACACTTTTAGAAAACAAGTACTTACCAAAGGTGCTTCCAGGACTCCTACTCTTGTCTCCCAAAGTGTTAGAAGGAAGAGAGAATATTCCTGGGCAAGAACTTTGGTCTTGCTCTTTGTGGTCCCCCTCAGTCCCACTGACTGCTGGAGATAAAAATAGATCCAAACAAAAAGTCTGACTAAATGCTCCTCCCTGGCTCAGTTATATGAGGAATTTTCTCAGCACCTCCAGTAATAACAAAATCAACTCTTTGTTAGAGCATTTTGGAGACTCCACCTTCTTCTTTATCACTTTATGAATTTTGGCTTACTGAGCAAATGAAAGTAAATACTTCCAGGATAGCCAGGGTATCTTTGTCTATGCTCTAACAATTCAAAAACTGTCAATTAAATCTTATAGTCCGATTTCATTCGGAACTTCTAAGTGAAGAAGATAAAATGAGTTGAGTAGACCAAACGTTGCCTTCTCTCATTAAAAATAAGTGTTTACAAGCATCAAAGATTGCTATCCTTACTTTAGCAACATGGAGACATGACAGATGAGAAGATAGAATAATTTGACTGAGCACTGGTTAAATAAGACAAAGTCAGGATTAGCTATCAAGAACCTCAGTGTTTCCTCTAGTTTAGATACATAAGAAAGAAAAAGGAAAAAGAAATATAAACTTTATAAGAAGCTTCCTAGAAACTTTGAGATATTTATTGGGAATCTGGGAAGTTAGTATTTTGTACACCTGCTTTGGTTATAGTAATCTATTATTTTAGGTATTTAATTTTCTTCTTACTTCTCAGCCATCACAACTTTCATGTAGAGTTTCACCCCAGTTGTGGTTTCTTGTTCTTTTCTTTTTTTAGACAAACAGTAGTAAATCTGAAATATAAATTGAGATAATATCAAGTTGAGACAGCTACGATACACAGAGTATCACCATACAATACCAGACAGCTTCAACCTATGCAGAGCAACACCACATCAGAAGGCTTCAAACATCTGCCTTTCTTGTTCTTTAGCCAAGCCTTTTATACCCCTGATGTTCATGCACTGCACCTGTGTGCCCTCTGTTCCCTTTGGTGATGGGTCAATGTCCCTGGGCACTCCATGGCTCATTGCTGTCAGTGCTGCTCACCTGCTGCTCACAGCTGCAGCCCCAATTACCACAGACTGTGTCCCTACAAGAGAATAGCCTCCTTCAGTAGCTCGTATCCATTATTGAGATTTATATTCTATAAACAAGCATACTTGTATTTTTCTGTACTGCACCTTACATCCCCTAGTCTTCTGATTTTAGTAGTTGTACCTTTAAGATCTTAGTACGCTTGGAAGCATGGCAGTTCTTTCCCAGTGTACACAATAGCATTCCTGAGGTATTCAAAGCATCTGTTTGACAGAAATAAGGGAAGAAACATAAAAAGAAGAGGAAAATTTCTATTCCTCTTGTTGGAGTGGTTGGCAAAATACTTTTTTTTTTTTTTTTTCAAAAAACCCCACACCATGGTTTTACTGAAAGATTCTTAAGCATAGTTATATTGTCTTAACATCTTAAAATATTATATAATCACACAGTCTGCATTAGATCTCCTGTACCATTACCTGTGTTCTCTTTTACAAATAGTGATCAGACTGTTGAAATAAAATAATGAGTGAGAATGAGAATAGCTGCTGTTTGATTACAGGCAGAGGGAGGCTAACATGAAGACTTTCCAAGACAGAGGTTTGGCTATGAGCTTTCATACAAATAGTACTGAGAGTTCTGAAATCTTTTTTCTTGACATCACCTTGGAGACAGTTTGTGCCTAAAGAAAATGCATTGTAGGCCTTAATGTAGTAATCACTGTGAGAGAGTTTAATTTTTAATCCTTTAAAGATGTCATTTAAATATTGCCTATCCTCTATGAATATTTGATGCTCATTAAATATTCCCTGGAAAAGTAAAAATAACACTAACATTTGTTAAAAGATTTTGGCAGCAGTAATATAACCAGAATGGTTTTCACTTCTAGAATTAGTAATACATCCTCTTTCATCTCACTCTTAAATATTAGAAAGATAAATTCCCAAAGATGGAGGACAAACAATCTGGAAAAGGTCAGATGGAGCAGAATCAGAAGTAAAGCTACAAGGGAAGAAACATGTGATATATTTCTCTCTGATTTCTTCTATGAGATAAATATGTTGTGGAACATCACTTTAAGAAAATGTATTCCAAAGAGCTATGATGCCTAGATAAAACAATCCCTCTCTCCAGATTGCAGAATATTGAAAAGAAGAGATAAAAGAACATCAGAGCGGTCAAAATCAAGAGTATACAAATAATTCCATTCTCTTCCCTTTCCCTCATCCTACTATACATATGTGTGTGTAGGTCTGTACATGCTTGCACATGCACTCTTAGGCACTTAGCCTGGCTTGTGAAGTTTAGTTACACAAAGTGGAGTTTTCCTGGCAAAATACTCCGCTTAACAATTGAGGTGTAAATCTGATTAGTACATATTTTTAGGCTTATGAACCTTATGTCTCAGCAATTTTTGTAGTCTGAAACTTCACAGGATAATTTTCATCCAAGAAGGATTTTTATTTTGTGAATAAAAAATATATGTATCCTTGTATTCTGATACAATGTCAAAAGGGTTCACCTTTTAATTTATCTAAAACTGTTAATTTTTTTGTGTAAGGCTGATATGACCTCTGTTCATCCCTCTCTAAAAATAACAAAAAGCAGTAGTTTTTCTGTTGTCTGTTCAATGACTGACATATTTTTTACTGAATTATTCATCTGCCCCCTATTTTAAAATTGCTTTCTCATGATAGATTTTCATTCCAAACAGAGTAGCAGTGTTAAGAATTTCTTAGGTGATCTATCAGTTAAAGATGTTCCCAGTTTACAGTCTTGAAGAAGCTGTAACAAGCTTTAATACTCACAGTCATTACTGTGTGTCCTGAGTATGCAAATGCAGCAAAGCTGTTATTCCTCTCTTAACATTTCCTTCAGGGTCTGTACTGTAAGTTAACACTTGGTTATATTTATGAGGCCAGGGAAATGATATGTTTACCACTGCAGCTCAGGAAATAGATGGTTAACTGTCCGTTATTAGCTTGGCCATAAACCTCCTTTGCAACATCAAAAAATGGCATTTATCACCTTAGGAGAAGGCTAATTAAGCTAGAGGACTTTGTTTAAATTCCCAAATAGCTTGCAGTGCATGAAGGTCCCTTGTGCATAATCCATTCTGATTCAAAATGCTACAGGAAAACAAGAGCAAGACAGAGACAGAGCTGGAGGAGCAAAGGGGCCATGGATTAAAGGCACATACATTATTCAAACATTTCTCTGGCTGCAGTGGAGAATTGAATTAAATGTTTTTGAGCTTTCATTATTGGGATATGAAACTAAGTTCTTCCTTCCTGGACAGGCAAGAGTGTCTCATCAGAATGCTTAGCCAGCCATTATGAGTGTGGTATATAAGTGCTGGAATTGAGTGAATATTGACATGAGCTTGTTCTCCTTATAACTTGATACATAAACAAACTGGGACTACAAAAAGCTTTTTCTTTTTCTTCTCCTTCTCCTTTTCTGAAGGAACCTTTTCATTCAGTTTTCTGAAAACCATGTCCCTATTCTATAGGTATGTATCTATATGAGTAGTTATAGCTCATAACTTTCACCAGTGAGTGCAGCCATTCTGATGTGACACCAGAATTGCAGCTGCAATGAGCTGTACAAAGGCTTACTTGTGGATCTGGAAAAGGAAGTGTCAATCTCAGAGAGAACACAGCAGCTCCATAGCAGTAAGAGGAATCAGAACCCTTTCTGGGCCTGGTACCCAGAAAGGAAAATGTTACCACAGATTTTACAGCATATAGAGAGATAGCTGGACATTAAAAATGTTGTTGATAACTCTATATGTTATAATGGCTTTATAACTCTATGTGTGATAATAGCTTTACTAAAAAGGCAAGCTAATTTTTACATGAAGCAGACCACCAGATTTTTAAAGGAGTTATGGAAATAACTCGGTTTCTGACAAGACGTGGGAAAAAAATTGAGCTAGCACCTGTTTGAAGGGTTTTGAAACAATTATATATACAATCAAGAGTTGAGAAAAAGCAGATTTATCTATAATAGCAAGAAGTAAATAATTCATGCAATCCTATTCTGAAAGCAAAATAATTGCTTCAATTGGGAAGGGTATGTGTGCATACAGATGTGTACATATGCATGTATGTATATGATATATGTGTTGAATACTTGCCTGCTTCAGATTTTTTTCCAGCTTGTGAGCTACTTTATTCATTAATAGGTTATGCCCTAAAGCCAAAGTGGTTTTCCTGTCTTGCAGCTGAGTTGGTCAGCTCTGTATAAGTGTTATTCTATGGGGTTTTTGACCTTTTATCTGTTTATCTGTCGAAGAGAATCACAGCTTTGCATCTGCTCATGTTTTTGTCCCTTATCCATGGAGTTACATGCACTTTCATCATTCTTTTTACAAAATTTAATTAGTTTCTTCTCACACAGTAATGTCTATTGATTTATTTCCTTATGTTTTGATTGTGCTGAGACAAATATCTTCTCAACTTGACTGCTACTTGCATGTAAACTTAACTACCAGTTACTTTTCATATATTCCCTTCCTTTGTTCTTAACCGTGATTGAGAACAAAAGCTGTCTTTAAAATCGTATAACTATTTAGTTGGCTTTAGTTAGGAGTCATGTTGGTGAAAGTGCAGTAATTCTTTGTTAAAAAAATAATTGTGTTGTCTTTAAAGGAATTCAAGACATCCTTGCTTGTGTTACGGTCTTAGGGTAAATAAGCCCACTGAAATTGTGGCTCAGATAAATTTCATTGCTTACAAGAAAAGAAGCTGAATAAAATTAATGCACACACAGAAGTGTGCAGTGTTAGACTAGGTTAGGAACAGAAGTTGCATTGTTGATGCTTCAAGGCAACATGTTAATATTTCTGTTAACACAGTGATTCAACTGTAATGACTATTCTGTAAGGTCACACACAGGGCAAAGGGGAAAAGGAAAAACAGGCAGAAATTTCCTGCTCTTTGAGAAAACAAGACAATCTGGAGATAAGAGAAATTAGAGGAAAAAAAGTAAAGGAAAAGGATAGAAATTAATCCTAAAGTTCAGTAAGGCAGTGGAATTTCCCATGTGTTGAAATAACTTTCAAATGCTTTAAAATACAAGTCTAGGTTGGGAATCCTTTCATTGCTCTTCCCTTCACCCTCCTATTAGAGCTATCCTTCTTTGTTGTGAGAAAGATTAAGTTCCTTAAGAGAAGTTGGAACTGTGGTTGAAAATGAGTGCTTTTTTGTTACCTTTTGAGACAACAGCAGCACTTCACTTTGTTATGAGTTGTAAAAAAGTAACTTCTGTTAGTGAGAATTACAGTAGCCAGCAATTTAGTGTGGTGGAAGTAAGTCAGTAGACAAAAAAAAGGTATTGAGGCCCCTTCAACATTACCAGCAGTTTGGGATTCTTTCTTGTGACTAGATCTTTTCTCTGGATCAGTTATCCTCACTATGCAAAAGGGTTACAACTATCCAAAACACAAGTCTTTGGTTGCACCTCTTCTGTCCTGGAGAAGGGCTGGAAAATATGGTGCACACTCATACCAAAGAATCTTGTTTAATTCCCTCCCAAAAGAATCTACTTAACATGTCTTAGAATTTCTCTGCAGAGACCAACACAAGACAAACCGGGTTAAGTGAGAGTTTATTTCAAAAACACATTACCACTACACTAAGACACTTTCTGTTCTGCCTCTGAATATCAAAGTTATGACTTTTTGTTGGAGGAATGAATGAAAAAAAGGGGTTGATAATGGTGAGTCTTACACAAATGTTTTCTCATTTTGACAGTGTTTTTCCAGTTTTTGCACAGCTGCTGACATAGGAGAAAATTAATTGCAAGGTGCTTAAAGAAATCTTCTTCATAACCTTCTGTGAATAACATATTAAAGAAATCCACTCCAAGTTTTAGTCCTCTGGAGAAAACTAAGATCATTACTAGGTTCTGTTTGGATGCCCATACCACATAGGCAGGATCAATAATGGGGATAATTCTTTTAATACTGAGCCATAAAATATTAACTCAAAGAGCAATTTTGTTGGGATAAATTTCCAAATCCTTTCACTGCTGTCTCCACTGAAGAATTATATTCTATTTTAGGTCACCTGCAATTTAACACAGAAGTGCTATAAGTAAATGAGCTGTAACATGCCTTCTTTCCCATTATGTGTGTCCAGAGATATTACTGTTATCAAAAAGTTTCTCTCTACTGGTTATTACCCCTACCATAATGGAGAAGAAGTGAATTTTGTTCGGTCACAGTAGCTTCTTCTGAGAAAAGTGGTTTTTGTTGTTTGTTTGGGTGGGGTTTTTTTTTTCATTTGGATTGGAAATAAAGCATGTGTCTTCAATTATTCGTAAGCCTCCATATACATACAGCACCAAAGACACAGTAATGCTCTTCCAAAATAAACAGGTCTTTATCTCAAATTGCTTCTCACAGCTTTTGGGAGAAAATATGTAGCCAGTTGGAGCTGCATATTAAGGCATTTCTATTTGTCCTTCAACTACTTCATGTCGGTAATACTTAAGATTCTCTGAGTGAATAAAAAAAATTCCATTAGCAAATTGAGCTATTGGCTTGCTATGAGCTCATGTTGGTCTATCCTGGTTCTACTGTAGACGAGGGAATCAAATGTATATTAAGTTTATTAATCAGAATGCTACAGGTTTCCTAAAAACCTCTGAAAGGTACTTTTAAAAAGTTCATTTCACTTCTTGCAAAGCTTAAAACTTCTCCACTGAAAAAAAAAGAGTTTACTTCAAAATGACTCATAAGAAAGTGGATGAATACAAAGTGAGATGCTGCAAATGGTGCAGGATGGCACCACTGCACTCCCTGGTGATATCACACTGCTGGTATTCTCTTCTCTCACCACAGGACAGAGGAGGGGAAGGCACAACTGTATTATCTTAGCTGTTGTGATATATTAAGCCTGACATGCTGCCAAACCCCATGTGTATTAATAAGTTTCTCCCACTGATCCCCGATGGCACTCAGATGGGTTCATTGGTAGATTGTGGCAGACATTTAAATGTTTGAGCTGGGCAATTTGAGATGAACTGTCATGATTCATTATCCCTATTGAGGGAACAGTGCCAGGAAGTATCTGGCTGATGACTTGAGAGACACCTAGTAAGCAGAATAAAACCCCAACTCACTCAGTAAATCCTGCAGCACTGCTGAGGGGTGTAAACCCAATGACCAATACAACACACTGCCACTTGTAATAAGCCAAGAATTAAAAGCTGTTGTTATTAGGGACTTAACTCAAAGGTTGGCAAACAATATGCTCCCAAATCACAGTCTACCACCAACTGACAGCTACTGCCTGCCCCTTGCCTGCTGGGCGTATCTGGGCCTGTGTAAATGCAGATTAGAAGACAATGAATTACTGGTTACAGGAATAAACAGCTCCTGATTTCTTTTAAAATGTAGTTTTTCAAATACCCCTGCCTCCTTTTAAGGAACTGATTGTTGAGACCAGTGCAGAACTGCACCATTTTGCAGTAGTAAGTAAAAAAAATTGGACTTAAAGGGTCAAGGTGACAAAGGGAAGACTGATTGCTTTTGAATCCAGCCTATATTCTGTCTTAGGTATTCTAAACAGAGTTCAATTGTTTCGCCTTCTACTCTTTCTCAGGTAATGCATAGAATCTTCATTGTAGTGATAATAAATCCGTATACAAATCTCTAGAGGTTTTACTGTCCAGAAGGCTATCATAGAATGTTGTAGCTCTAGATTTCAAAAAACCTGAACAAACACCAAGAAGTTATTTGACAGAATAAGAAGACGGCTAAAATTCTGGGGGACAGGACTCATATTTGACTTATAATCTAATAAAAAGAGAAACAGATATACACATCTGCCCTACTGAAATATGATTTTTCTTTATAAAGGAATGACTTTAAAGAGATACTTTTTGTTCCATCACTGCTGGATAATTAAAGGTCTCAGGTTTGTTCACCTGCCATTGTAATTGCAAATATGTTTACATATTTTTGTGAAGAAATGGATGAACCATTTTTACTGAAGTTCTTTTAAAAATCTGTAATTAACTATGTTTTGGTACCAGGACAGAATCTACTAGCAAAAGGTTAAGCTCTATAGCTTTACAGTTCCAGTCATATTTGCAGCACCACTTTGGTCTCTTTAAACTGCTGCTTAGGCTTGCAAGCCATTGTGGATTGCTGTCAGACACTTTTCAAAGACTATAAAATAAATTGTGTTTCTTCAAAAAGTATTTTCCTAAATCTCTTATGTGCCATTTGTCCCCTCATCTGTATGCATTTATTAAAGATGTGTCAGTATGAATGGCTTAGAGATGTGATTATTTAGCCTTTTTGGTGGAACTAAAAACAGCTAAAAATACCAGAGGAGCAAATCAAATGCAGCACTCTTTCATATTTGGCTGAATACCTCCATCATTAGAGAAAATGAATTTTGTGACCTTTCCTAGTTCTCTCCTTTGTTGTGCAGCATTCAGTATGAGTGGTGGATTTTGCTTTGAAGGCACATTCAGTAAGTCAGCATTAGGGTACCCAGCAGCCTGGGAGCCATGGTGCAGAAAAACAGAGGCCAATGACAGTGAGGATGAAATGCCTTTGCAAAGCTACTATGGACAAAGGTACAATTATGTTGTATTATGATTCTTTCATGCATCTCCTAGTCTATAAGTGCATTTGTCTTGTCTGGATAATGCTTTGGTTTGAAAAAGCTCTTCAGGAATCCTCTTGTCTCTCATTTCTTGTTGTGCCACAATGATTTGATGTGTTTATAGACAATATAATTTGGCTTAATTGAAATCTATAGCCAAAATAAAGGTCATTTGGACCTGAATTTGTATTTAATATCTTTCAGTGTAGCAAAAATAAGAAGGAGGGTTTAATTAAGGCTCAATGATGATGTGTGCTGTAAAAAAATGCAGTATAGAACAATTTCAAATTTTTATATTGTAAAAAATATATGATATGTAATGCAAACTGGGTAAATAAATATCTTAATAAATACTTGAATTTTCAAATGTGGCTTTTTAAAAGAAACTGATAGGTTAAAATTTAATCTTTTATCATCATATTCTTTGTTTGTTTCTGGTTTTTCTTGCAAGAAATGAGACATGTATTAGGACCCATTTTCTAGGGACTATTTTTTAATATTGATTCTTTGAATATCAGCATGGCCTAAAGAACAGATGATTACTTTTTATCTGGGAAAAAAACCCAAAGAAAAAAATGGGTACCAAAGGTAGCATGTTTCAAGGTAAAACACCTCAAAGTAGAAAAAGCTTGACTCTGAGATGTGTTGCTTTTTGATGTAATTAATACAACAGCAGATGAGATGAAAAGTGTTGCATAAAAATTTGTGTTTGATAAAACTGGTTGTCTGCTTTTTAGTATCCCCTCTGTGGGTACTGAACCTTACATATGTTATCAGTTAGGGATAGAAACAGTAGGAAAATAAAGAAGACTGAAATGCTTTCCTTTAACTTATTCTATAGAATCATGGGAAATTTTATCTTGAATCTGCAGATGTTTAGGTTCCTCCATACCTGTGATTAGATGCAACATTAATTTACCACATGTGTGAGAAAATTTTACATCCCCCAGAAATAAAAAGATTGGTAAAATAAGATTAATCTTGTTCCTTTATATCTTCAGTCAGGAATGTGAAGTAGATTTCAGCTCGATCATCAATTTAAATCAGCTCAGATCAGAAAGAATCAGAAAGATGCCCCTGGATGATTGCTTTAGGGCAGGATTTGTTAGTTTTGAAGCCAGTTTCTAAGAAAAATATGTTTGATTTTCAGACCACACATGGGAAACTAAAATTGGTTGTTACACATTTTAGCATTGTCAGATAAAGGACTGAGGAGGGAAATAGCTTATAAAAATCAAATAATCTGATACATAACCTGCAGAGATCTTTCTTTTAGACTGCAGTACTTCCTAAGTAGCTACTTAGGAAAAAGCTTGTAGTGATTCTGGATTGTGTGCAGAGAATCCATTGTTTAGGGCTGTCAGTTCACAAGCACAAGAAATCATGCTAAGAATTTACAATTTTAGCTGCAGGCAGAAGTGGAAATGCTCCCTTTTGGGACAGCTACACTCTTAGTAAAGAATTTAAACAAAAAAATTAGAATCTGCTCCTCATATGTAAGCAGGGATTAGTGAATGTGATTGGGTCATTTGGAGTCTGGTTTTAGATACATTATGACTGGGTCAAATTTTACCATGTGCGTTGTGCCAAAAAAAAAAAAGAGCACTGTTCAGGATCAGGCTGGATAGGATTGCTCAAGAAAAACAAATGAATGGTTTTTATTGTTCCCTAAATTAACGTAGTACAAATTGGAAAATAGTTCTGTCAAGATGTAGGGTTTCCTGTTTTATTCTCTTTCACCTACACGTATGAAAGATGAATTCATGCACATCCACAAAGAGAGTAGGTGTGGGGATTTTTGTCAAACGAACTTAGAGCATCCATCCATCCATCCATCCATAATCTGCAACTTCCTATATATTTCTGTAATCAGTTTTGAGTATTCATGGCTGTTTCATACACACAGTCATTCAGACTGGGCACCATTCCTCCCCCAGTCAGTGTCTTGTTAAGTTAGACAGAAATAGCTGGTCCAGAAAATGCATTGTAGCTTATTAAAGACAGGAATTTAAATCAACAAACACAACAATGTGTTTGTTGCTTTGCAAGCAAGTAAAATATGTCTTGTGTCCTCTTCTCACTTTCTGATCACCATTTTTGTGAGTAGAGAAGAAAGTTATCTCTAAACAGCTAACAAATTCAGTTTTGATTTGCATGTAAACTTTTCTGATTTAATTTAAATCAATAGTTGCTTAGCAGAGGGCTGATTAAGCATTAAAAAATTGATTTGCAAAACAAAATTATGTTTGACATAATTTGAAGGCTTCTGACTGTCAGTTACTTTGTGAGGTGTCCTTTCTAGCCACAAAAATGTTTAATCAAGATTCTCTACCATGATTGATTCCTTCTGTCAGAGGATTTAAATCACACATTCTGACTATGCAATAATAAAGCTTTAGGCTGAAATATGTAAATATGCTTAATAAAATCAATTCAAATCCTTTTTTTAGGCCTCAGGATTACTAAAAGCAAGACAAATCCTCCTCTTAAATGACATCTTAAGATCTCAAGCTCTCTGTTACAATATTATGATTAGTATATAAAATTCCATTTCAGTCAATAATGAGTCTAGCTAATGTAGGTTCTAGCCATGATTAGAACTTACATTAGCTAGGCTCATTATTGAGCTACTCAGATCTGTCATTGTTTTCTTGCTCCTTTGCTTGTAACATTAGCAGTATTGTTTCTTGATATGCAGTAACAATTATTTGTGTTTTTAGAGCACAAGTATCTGGTTCTTGTTGCTATTAATGAAACTCCAGGTACCACAAAGTGCTGCAGAGTGACAGCTGTAAAACCCTTGGTGGCCACAGGTTTTTTAGAATGCAAAATAGTCAGAAATAGGACACTTTGTGAAAACAGTCTTTTTTGTCTTAAAAGATACTAGATCTAGACACAACTCTTTCATCTACATTGTCAAGAAATAAAAAGATGGGGTATTTAAAAGCAGATTACTGTAATTTTAGACCCACCAACAGCTATTTCAGTTATGTTTCAAAACAAATATTTTTCTTTTAAATCAAGTGTTAAACAGAATTAAAAATATAACTACCTTAGGTGTCATTTGTGTAAAAAGTGCTCAAGTTTTACACTGGTGTGAAATAAATATATCAGATTGATTATCCTTTGGCAACATTTAGTTATCAATGTAATGGTTAAGGTAGTAAATCAAGAGGTGTTGTGTAAGTATGTATTTAGCCCATATAGCAAAGTTACATATTAATAAAGATTTAGGAATGTATTCATGATTTTTCTCACTCAAGAGCCATATTCATAGAGAAAGTCCCCTCCAATTTTCTCTGTCATATTGCACAAATTTATAAAAGAATCTCTGTAATCCTGTTTTCCAAAAGGTGATACAGAAAGAGTTACCAAAACACTTTCTAAGTTTTAATAGAAGCAGCCACAAAGTCTTTGGTAAAGACTGAAGAAGGTGTTTTCAAAGCCAGAAGATATCCTCTCCACTTGCCAGACTGTGCCTTTTGCTATTTTGTTAACATTATGCTCAATCACTTGTAGCAAAAGAATTGAATGGCCAGTTGGATTATTAAATACAACTAATGGCATTTCTATGCTTACAGTTTAAACAGTGATACCATTACTCATGCCTAATAGTATCTTATGTCAAGAGCTGCACTGTGAAACTGAAGAAGCAATACAAAGTCCTGTTGTGTACCACCTTGCAGCTTCCAGATAATCCTAAACTCTCATAAAATCTTGTTCATTAACCCAATGAAGAATACCAGAGACTTTATGCTCAAAAATTAATCGACCTCCTTCTCAGGGGCTACCATCTCTGAAAGAAACTCTGTAGTTCTTAAGGTTTGACAATTTCTACAAATGTCAAATCAGAGAGGATCAAGGTGCAGCATGGTAATCTTTTTGTTCTTATATTTGTGTTCCTATTTCCAATCACACTGAGTGAAATTCTCCCTCTCTCTTATTCAACATCTATATACTGTAAATTATGTTTAAACACCAAAGTGTTATTTACTGTAGCCAGAGGGGAAAAAAAAAATTCTGGCCCTGAGTTCAGGGATATTCTTTGAGCTGTGCCACAAGACTCACACAGACATGACTAGTTTTTATAATCCCCTTAAGCAGTGCTGAAACTATAAACATGATGGGAATGAAATCTCACCATGTGTATCTAATGGCCCCAAAGAGACTAACTAGAATTGGTGCTGACACAGCATTTGGCTTGTGTTAAAGGTTTAGCATACTACACAAATCCCTGTGGCTTTTAGATCATTAGAAGAGGCTGTAGTGAGAGACTGTCCCAAAATACATGCTAGTGAAATGTCTACTGGTGCCATAAAAAAGCTTGCAAACTGAGGTGCTTTGCTCTGTTTGGACAGGCTAAATAACCTTAGAAAAATACAGGTGTACACATATGCCTAACTCATGTTCAGGCAGTAAAGGCAGAGCATGGAGCAGTGAAATGTATTTTAAAGTAATACTAAAAAGTATGTAAAAAATAGAATATTAATTGTTAGCTATATTATTCATTAGTTAAAAATAAATATTAAATTGATTACTAATTTAATGTTAAAGTATTGTGATAATATATAAAAGTATATAAATGCATGACAATGTGAGGTAGTGATTGCTAGATATGTGTGTGTATATGTATCTATATGTGTACATACACGTATGTATGTATCTGTGCAAATATTGCTTAAATTCTAGGAGACTCATTTATATTGACACACAGTGTGAATCCCATACAGAACTATACTTTCCTCCCTGCTAACAGATGTAAGAGTGGAAAAATGCCACTGAAATGAAAAGCTACTGAGGGATTCAACCAAATGAAAATCAGATTGTGAACAATAGATGTAGTCATATATCAGAACATCTCTCTCTTACTCTTTATATTTCAACACTCAAGTATAAGAAACACTTTGTTACAAATGAAAGGTATTCTGTGAATAGAATTGTTTTCAGAAAATATAGATTCAAAGTATTAAACTTATTATAACAATTCTTTTCAGAGAGATCATTTCTCCTTGAAAATATTTCCACTGAAAAACTTCAAGTGGATTTTTTTCCTTGTTCAGATGTACCCTGTTGTTATTACAGCACAAGAGTTCTATCACCATTACATGGCAAGGACCCCATATTGCCAGTTTCATACCTCCTTGATGTTCCTCGTAAGCAGCTCCTCAAAACACTGATCCCACATTACCCCCCACAGCAACCAACCAATCCACTCTTTTATAACACTCTTCTGACTGGCTGCAGCTGTGGCCTGTTAACATCAGGCCTGCTCCTAATCCTCAATAATTGGCTCAGCTGCAACTCTTTGGAGGGGGAGGTAAGATTACTTTCTATACTACCTTTATTTACTTGTATTCTATCCCCCTACATACACTACATGAGGAGTTGCATTTTTATTTAGTGAAGTTTTGTCTATCTGCTAGGAAATCCAATTCATTTGTGAAATGCTCAGTAAAATTTGTCACTCAAATATTGTAATTACAAGGAAAGTAATTTATACACTAACAGACATAGACTTCAAAAAGTTTGCTGGATTTAATACTAGGATTTCTTATTTTTCTTCTTTCCTATATGCGAATTTCTTTATTTCAGTCTTTCCTGTGAAAAATGTCTCCTATTTTTGACATTTCTCATTGCTTTCAGTTTCTTTGTTTACTTGCTATTTTATCTTTGCTATGAAATTTTGTTGCTTGGCTTGCTTGAGCATTCAAGTAATAAGCCTCCAATTGCTTTTTTTTTTTTTTTAATGACTTCTACAATTCATGGGTTTAGGCTCCATCAACTGTGTCTCAGTTAACTATAAAAGTGAGTTCTAACTGGTCCCTGCTCCATTTGTTTAATAATAAAAGTCTAAATTCAATGCAGCCCTAAATCATGAGTCCAGGTTTTGCCCCTAAAGTCAATCAGTTTACTTGCCAGCCACACCAGAAAATTCCTGTCAGATTGAATTGTCAGTAGATTGAAAGTCAGTTTGGGTTATTACTTTATATTTTTATACCATGTGTGCTGCTTATTGTTACTTAGTTTCCAGCAGTTCCTCAGGCTTCAGTTCATCCCACTTGACTCAATTTGTATGTTTCTTGATAGCCATGAAACGTTCTTAAAGATTAATAATTAAAGTTTGTTTCTATATTTCTGATAATACTCTATATAAATGAAATGAAATACATGATAATTCAGAGAATGAGTGTACAATTATGTGCCTCATTTAATTCCTCTAAATTATAGCTAAGAAAAATTCAATAGAAGTGTTTATGAAAATTACCCAACACATGTAATTTTCTATTGTACATGCAAAATGACCCCATTCACATGTAGAGCTGTACCTACTTTTCAAGGAAGGTATGCAGCATTATTAGTATTTGTGACCATACCAAAAATGCCTGAAAACAGTGCTTGTGGAGATCTGAGGTACCTTCCTGCTTTCCCTACTGAGATCCTATATGTGATCAGTGTCTCTGGAGGTAACAAGTGTGTAGAAAGATAGATGGCTGACTGTGAATTTCCTGAAAATGAAGGAAATGTGAAGTGTCTGCTGCTTCCAGTACAGCACATACCAGCTCATAATGTAGTTGTCGTGAACTAGAATGTAAAGGCTACGATTTGTGTACTGGCAAGGATAACAATTTCAGAGAAGAAATTCTTGTGTCACAGTATTGAAAGTATCTAAAGAGTCCTAACTTTCAGCTGAGACAGGCCATCTCTCAGAATCAGCCTCCTCTCTAAGAGATGCAGGTATTCATTATGCATCTTGTCCATTCTGAGGATTGAATAGGGCCTGTTTAAAGTCTTATTTCTGTGTAATTGCTGTCAGTATATATTAAACCTCCTTGCAAAAACAGAGCAGAGCAGGGAAATCAGCTTCACTGCTGACAGCCTGAATTAAATAGAAAGAGGTAGAAGCCAGCTTTATGCTATATTTCTCATTGAAGACTAGGTATTAATTTAAATTTCGCTGAGCAATTTGGATGATCTCTAAAACAATGGCAACATAGCTGCTGAAAATTGAAATATGTCCCACAATTTCATATTTTTTTATTATATTATCCTAATTTGAACCTCATCACTCAGCTTCTAGCCCTTCTCTCTGAGTGCTTGTGGAATCAGACCATACTGATAAAACCACAAAATGGCCATTTAAGAGAAAAATGAATTTTTTTTTTCTGGAAAACATTTCTGCGGTCATTTTCTACTGCAGCCACAGGCTTATGCTTTTGGGAAGCAGTGCTCTGCCTCCAGAGCTCTTATCTCAGGAGAACCACAAGGACTAAAATTGATCTATGTGACTTTTATTTTTACATCTGCACACTAGCACTGAGGGCTTCTATCTTTTCTTCCTCCTTTCTAAGACTATTCCCTTGAGCAAGTTTTATCTTAGATGATGCTTCTGTAAAAATGCTCTGGTGTACCATTAATGAAACAGCGTTATTTCCTTAAGTTCTCTCAGCTCATGCTGCTTCATACCACCTCAACTGATTCACAATGACATATGGAGAGGGACAACTGTAGTCTTTTTAAAAATTCCTTCTTTAGAATCCAGTACTGACTATAGTTTCAACTGTTTCAACTGTCACTTTGTTCAGCCACCTAATTGTTTGCAACAGTTGTTCAAAATTTCACTCTGTTCCTATACTTTCAAATTTCCAGTGGTATTCAAATATTTCCACTTGAATTTTTTTTAACAATTTTGGTAATTTTGCTCTAAAATTCTATATGTATAATAGTAGCTCCTCTTTTGGAAAGCCCTTGAGTTCCTTAAACCTTTCAAATGTCATTAACTGATAAGCTTTTGCTAGAAATCTAATAACAACAAATTGTCTGTGACAGCAAATATACTGTTGAAAAAGTCCTGTTCTATCTCTCAACAGTATTCTCTATTATGTCCGTGAAATAGTAAATGTCATTTGTGTTTTCTGGGGAAACTGAGCTGAGAAACCTTAAGAGACTTTATCAAGGACACAAAATTAGTCTGTCATAATTTTAGGACTAGAAATAAACATGCATATCTTAGTTTTCTGAATTAAACCTTATGGTTTAAACCATAAGTTTTCTGCATTAAACCTTAGTTCAGCTGTTCTGAGAAGAGGGCCTTAGGAAACCAAGTCAGTGAAAACTTTTGAACTCAAATGGTAAATAGATGACCATCAAGTCTCAGCTAAAATCCAAATCCAGAAGTTTTACTGAAAATTTTGGTGCATAGAAAAAAAGGAAAATGCATGCATTTTGGAGCATAGGGGAAGTTTATTAATCTGGAAGCTAGAGAAGAACATGTTTGATTTTCACATATTTTGGATGCATACTGTAATCACAAGGAGAGGACTGAAGTTCAATTGGATTTGGTGAATGCAGAAAGCTATTTATTTAATTATTTATTTATTAGAGATAAATGGTGCAAAGGCAGGGTTGAAATGAACTTCAGGATGCCATTGAGTTCACCCATCTTGAACAATGCAAAACAGATAAAACTGCCCTCCATAATGAACAGGCAAGTTTATTGTTAAAGGTAGTTAGCAAAGGAGCTTTCACATCCTTTCTAGTCTGTCTTGCAAGGTTTTCATTCTACTGCTTCATTGCAATCAAAAACGAGGAAGTAAAGGGATTTTGAGAATGGAGGAGAGGGATTCTTTCCACGTCTATGCCAGGTAAATTTCATGCATAATCACTAAGGAAAGCCAGCCTTTTTGTGCCTTAATTAAATAAGCCTTAAGGATGAAGTACCATGAGGGACAAGGTCATGGTGAAAACTGTAATTATTTCCTAGAGCTAATGATTTTAAATGATGCATATAATTTGCATCTAATAATCTTACCTTGAGTGGCAGGTGCTATTTTGGGCTGTGTCACTTGGGAGAGGACTTGTTTGGACACATTTCATCCCATGTGTCTATGTTGCTTAGTGCAAATGTTGGTGTGTGGGAAAGGCAGCTCAATATCACGTCAAAGGAAAGGGTTTGTTAGGGCAACCAAGATTGGAGAGGATGGAGAGAAGAGAAACTAAAAGAAGTGAAAAGAAAGAGATAATGTGTAAAACAAGCCAGAACAGGATATCTCTGCCTATCCACTGAGTATGAAAGGGTTTTGAAATCAAGATTCCGGAGGATGAAACAGTTTCTTCCAGTTAGAAAATTCCCAAGACAAGAGTTCATCCCTGAGTTATAATATGTCATGATTCCTTTCTTCTTTGTGTATCTTTTAAAGGCCAGGCCATGGAAAAATATATTTATCAAAATATTACTGTACATTTTATCTTTATCTTCAGAACTTAAAAACCATCAGCTGTGCATATATTCTCCAAAAATTGTGTATTTCACAGACTTTAAGGTTAAGAAGACAAGAAATCTGTGTGTTGTGAATACATTGATTTTGTGTCCTTCAGTCTTTCCAGTTGTCCACAATTTAGATGAGCACTGTGCTGATGTTATAAATTATTTTACACTCTTATTGTTTATCAGGAAAAACTATACCTCTGGGCACTCTGCTTTAGAGAAGCAACTTTTTTCCCCAAAAGGGATCCAAGAGATTCTCTGGAAGTGTTCATGTTATTATAGTTTGTGTACATCACAGATCACATCTAAATTTTCATATAATCTAAATTTTCATACTAAACTGCTTTAGTTATGTCATCTTTAAATGTGCCCAAGTAAAAACCACTTATGTGGAATCTTCTATATGGAATAAAAACCCCAACAACAAAAGAAACCCATAAAACAAAGAGATCTTAATTTCATGTTTACCAACCTGCACCAAAACATTACAGGATGAGCAGTCTACCAATATTCAATCATTTACTGGCTGTCCTGAGTAACTGAGGAGGTTCCAGGTGTTGGAAAATCTGACACTCATCTATAAGCAGGGCTGGAAGGAGGATCCAGGGAGCTCCATGCCTGTTAGCCTCACATTGGTGCCCAGGAAGTTTAAGGAACAGATTATCTTTAGAGTCATCACTTGGCACAGGCAGAACAACCAGGGGATCAGGCCTAGCCAGCATGGATTAATGAAAGGGAGGTCCTGCTTAACCAACCTGATCTTCTGTGATGAGGATCCAGAAAACAAAGGTTATTACCATGTTTACAGTAGATATTCTGCCTTGCTTAGCAGTGGGTGAAAGAATTAGCTAGACAAGTTGAGTGGAACTTTCTCACTTTCTGAGAGATTTGACTTGGCTGCAACACAGCTGGAACAGGCTGGCAAGCAGTAGCAAGGACAAATTTTGCTCAGTTATGGCTCATGTTGTGCCTGTTGGAAGGACTAATAGAGATTTTGGTCACTGTATCTGTCAATCTCACACTTCCCACTGGTTCACAAGCCAAAACAAATGAAGTAAGTGAAAGAAGAAGGTAAAAAGAAAAAAAAATTGGAAAATAAAGAAAGCACTTGAAATAGTGAGAATAGTTCCAATACACTGATTACTTACCTTACAAGGTTTTAACAAGATGGTCTTCACATACAGATGTTACAGCTCAAAATATTTTTAGTATCATTTGGACTTGACTTGTTTTTTTCTTTCCTACACTGCCCACATTTCTGTGTGTTTCTCTTTAATCACATAGCACTTAGTGTCTCCTCTGCCATTCTCACTAATCATCACCTCTGATTACTAATGGCACCAGGTCTTCCTATGGTTTGCCCTTTGTGGCTAGCTACATTTAATTTGGTCTGCAGCAACAGCAAAAATGTTAGAGGCCAATTACAGAGCAGAATGATGCTTGGCAATGGGCCTAGAGGTGTATATTTTTGGTGATTTTAGAAATAATTTTACTATTATTATTTGCTAAAACTATGAGCCACACTTAGATTTTGAGTTTGGGAAATAACTTAGAGATATTACCACCCCACTCTGATTTAATCTACTATTAGAATGAAAAAAATATCCAAACCCAAATGATTTTATATTAAACTTTTAAAACTGATGTTTGGAAATCCAGCTGGCTGAATTGCAATTCTAGACATGTATTAGACACCTTTTATGATAATTTATTTACATGAGTAATACTGCTGCAGTGTTTATGTGAATAAGTGTTAATCAAGGAGCAAAAAGTGTTTTGAAAGAAACTGTTCATAAACAATCATGAGGTTTTCATTACTAGATTAGATTGCTACTAATCTTTGTTGTATATTGTCTGATAAAACCCAAGAAGATAATCTTAGGAAACAGCATGATGTGAATAACACATCAGTTCTTATGGAAGTTTAGTAATTTCTAGTAAATAACCGTTATTTACTATCTTAAATAGAATGGTAATGCTGCATTGTAATTTCAGACAAGGACAGAAACTGCAGAGAAATTTACTTCAGTTCTACTCCTGATTTTTCTGAATGTTCTGCATTAGTAAATATACATGTAGTAAAATTCATGTAGTGAAGGAAAGGGCAGATCACCTTTACTGAGACTGAGTGGATAGGTAGGTCAGTGATTCTTTATTTCACTGTAAACTTGTATCCCAAGTAGAACTGCATCAACCACATAAGGATTAATTTAGCATTGAAAGAAGGAGATAAGGATTAATTTCATATTGAGAGGATATAATTCTAAATGATAGATCTTCACTCATGCCTCCAACAGTTTTGCTTAGAAGCAAACAGCACTACTTTTCTTTTGCTTTAAAAGTGTTGGACTTGCTTTTAGCTTCACAACTGCAATTCCTAGCAGTCTACTCCCTTGTATACACAAACACACATAGTCTTCTTTTTGTGCTGAAAGAAGGTACTGAAATGAAGATGCTGAAATATTTTCTCTTCATTGTTTCATGGATATTTCAGTGGAATGGTATTTTCTAAGGCCAAGCCTGGAGGTCTTATAACCACTGCAACTACAGCTACTGGGTGAAATGCTGCCATTTCTTTCCTTTCTTTCACTGAATATTATCTTTGATCCATCCTTTATAATTCTTGTTATCTGGTACTGCTACTAGTCAAGGGAATGACTGGCCTTCTCTCAGAAACAGCATTCATATGTAAAGGCATAATAGCAACTGATTCTAAAGAGCAATACTCAACTGTGGACAGAGCACAGACCCAGCAATAATAGGTAAAGTTGCAGGATGAAGCCAAGATGCAGCGAGAGGATTTTGTACTGTGTTTTCTGGGAGCTGGTTCTAATAGCACCTGTGATAATTCACTGCTAGTGTGCTCAAGAAAAAAATGCATTATCTTTGCCTACACAACCCATACCTGAAGCTGTAAATTCTACAGTAATTCTAAGTGAAATAAGCAATCTCTTAGAAGGCAAGTCAATAATATTGCGAGTCACTTGTGTTAAATTTTTATCAGTATTTGCAAAAACACTGTAAATGAGATCAAATAATGCTCTGATAATCTGATTTCCTCTTACCAAGGAAAAAAAGTGTCTTCCAGATAGGAAACAAGAGTAAATCTATGGCTATTGCAATCTAAGAGTAAGAGGATATTAACATTCATCAGCTGATGGTAGCAGATCATGTATGTTCTTGGGCACTCAATGATGAACCTCAAAAACACTGAGAAGCTATGAAATAGCCTTGTGTACATGATAGAATATATTGGTCTCTTTATCTGAAATATTACAAGAAAAAAATTTAATACATGTTATATAAAGATTTTAAAAGTTTGAAGGGTACTGAGAACGTTTTCCATACCTACAGGACATTATAATTGTATCTTCTTATGTATATAGGATGACGTTTTTCAATTCTGTCCTAATGGTGCCAAACATGACCTTGAAAACTCTGAGCTCTAAGCACTCCTTTGCTGAACACAACAGAACAGACAGAATTACTGAAGGCTTCATTTGAACTGCAGCACCATTTGTCTGAACTTTCAGCCTCCAGGGATCTGCTCTAAGTAGCAGTGGTGCACATTCATAAGGATGTCACTTTTGGTAGCAATTTTTATGAGAATGCCTGAGGAACTAGTTCATTTCATGTAAACTACTAAAAAGATCTCTGACAGATCTTTTCAAAAGATCTCTGACTACTTTTATGGATTTGAATATATTAGCAGAGGCAGAGTCATGTTACCTAAAAGGACATCACATAGCACAGAATATAGATTATTCCTCTCTAAAAATTACCAATAAATTCTTGTAATATATAAGCCATTGACTAATTTTTGAGTATTCAAGACAGGACACTGATTTAACTGAAGAATTCTCAGTGCACTAAAGTACATGAATCTTTAAAACAATTCTGTCAAGAAATGTAACCACCAAAATTCTGACTCATGTTAAAAAATAAATGAAGACGTGGGCCATTGCTCACAAAATCCATTATAAATTGAAATGCTTCCCACTTTGCTTGGACCATGAATAAAAGTAGGGAGATTTTTAACTTCCTGCTTCACTTTGAATCAAATTTTAGTAGTCTTACAAACTTGTCTGAAAGTGAAATAGAATATACACAGTGTATTTGGCCAGGTTCATCTCACTGAACATCTAATTTATTCATTCTGTAGTGATATAAATAATAAAATATGAATAACCTTTTTTAGGCTATTTTTATTTCAAGACATATTTTTATCAGTGCTTTTTTTAACACATCAGATCTTCTATTGATAAAATAAGTCTAATTTAAATTTAAAAAATGAATTTGAAGCTTCTGCTCTACCTAAAATAATTGGTTTGCATATTTTTCACAGATTTTTCAGTAGAATTGATACAAATATTGAGTTCTCCAGCTAAGATTCAAAAGACCAATTGAGTGTAACAGAGAAGAGATAATTTAAGCTTTTCTTCTAATTAAATTTTCAAGAAGATAAAATGCAGATTTTGTTTTTAAAAGCAAAATCACAATGCACATATTTGAGATACTCCAGCATTAACTTTCTACACTGTTGATAGCACTAGAAAAGGTTTGCTAATATAATTTAGAAACACCACAACTTAAACACACAGAGTATGGTTTGATCAAATTGAAGAGATTAAGTGTATTCAGGGAGTAACCTGATGTAGAACACTTCTTTACTCCATTCAGTTAAGTATGATTTCCCCTTCATATACCCATGCTGACTGCATAAAAATTAAATTGACTAAATTTAATCTTTGATCCAGCTGGCCTACTGACCATATTTCCAGTGGGAATTGTCAGGAGAAACATCCAATACTTTGATGACTCACAAAAAAATACGCAGCTGGAGAACTTTTTTAAAAGGTGTTCATTTTTTAATTTCTTCATTTTTTTCCTAATCAGTAAGTCTCTAACATTTACCCACTACCAATGCATCCACATTTTTTTGCCAGCTAATCTTGAGCTGTAAAGTCTCTGCAAAGTAGTAAAATTTTGAGCTATGCAGCTTCGCAGAAAGTCCAGGTTTGATTTATTTCCTTATTTGGGTTTCTTTCTTCATTATTTCAGCAGTTTTGTTTATTAATGTGGTAGCTGACAGAACATTAATATCTCACACTAGTAGATTTGTCGATAATGAAAGGATCAATGGGCTGAGGTGCAGACTGGTTGAGGTGTCAAACCTTTTTAGCGCTGCTGATATTCTTCTGAAAATCCAAACTATAAAGTCAAAAGTACAGAGAGTTACATCAAAGAATTTTAATTGCAGTTAGATTGGCAATAGAATTGCCCTCTCCAGGGTATTCTTAGAAGATGAATACATGTTTTTTCAAAGTCAGCAGCTGCACTTCAGTTGTTTCACCAAATCAAGTAGGAGGTTCAGCAGAGCATGGCTTAACATCTATCAGAAGAGTACTAGTATACCAGTACTTTTCTGGCATAAGAAGCCACTTTGGCTGAAGAAATGGTAACATATTTAAGCACTGAATCATCAAAACATGAGAATGAAAAATGGAGCATTAGTGCAGATGTGTAGAGACTAAAGAAGTCTAATTCTCATTAAAAGTGGCTTGTTAACATAACACTTATTGATTTTACATGAGGCAGAATTTGAAGCAGAACCAGATCAGCTCTTCTTCAAGAGTTAGTTTGCATGTTCATACATAAGAAAGAAAGATATCTAGTGTGTATTGGGAACAAAATAGGCAGTGCTGAGATGACTCAGTATATTTAGAATACAGAGGACACTGATGTAGTAAATAAGTTAATAACTGAATGCATTAATAAATTAAGAGCTCATTCTATGAAAACTAGATAAATCATAGGAAAGAGATTTTAATCGCTTTGGAGAACATTGTGTCTCCTTGCATTGGAGAACATTGTCAGAAGGCAGGGCCTGTATCACTCCTGAGACACATTCCTCTATGTGTTATTTGAAGCCTCTTATGATCTGCAAGCAGACTACACTAGTGCTCACTATTCTTATCATTGGAATATCTATCTATCACCAACATAGTCCTATTACCTCTTTTTATACAGTCATCTCACACTCATTCCATTTCTCTCATCATAGATTCAGCTATTTTACTCATTATTATTTCAATGACCATTGTTTTCTCCCTATATCTTCTTTCTTAAAATCTGTTATGCATAAAATATGTTATGTTTCCATTAGTCAGGACTCTTGGAAAGGACACTTTACAAGGATAGAGGGGGTTCAAATGATTGCTTCAAATGTGTAACATATTATCTCTGTTTAAACTTCCTAGTAGGATTGTTGGACTTTGCAGTATCATGATATTGTTGGCCCATAGTTCATATCTGAAGCACTATAATCCATACATTGTTTCTATGGAATTACTGCCCACCTATCTCTCTGCAATAGCATTAGTTGAAACACTATACCGTGTGTTACACACTTCTGTTTTCAGAATGCATTGTCAGGCTACAAAAAACCTTAATTGCTTGCCTTTGGTGACTACCCTGTTTATGGGAGGAACAACTATCAAATAGGTCTCCTTATGATAATTATTCAAGACTTAATGCCTAAATCCTTGTTGTAGATCCATTTCAAAGGATTCATTTGGCTTTCAAAAATATTTAGCTTTGGGAATCAACTAGTTGCTTCAAATTTTACTTTGATCAGGATTTTTGTACAGAAATGCGGAGGGTATAAATAAAAACTTCTGCATTCTTTGTACAGAAGCACTGTAAAACTGAGAGAAGCATAGAAATAATAAGGCTGTACTTAAAAAAGTTTGACACAGAGGCATTGAATTTTCAAGTTGCCAGATCAAGAACTGAAATGAGGGGTATTGTATACACAAATGACAGGAGGGACTCCGACTCTCCGATGAACTATCCTGATCACTTCCGACTTATATTTAGTGTTCTTCTGGGAAGAAAAAGATATAATTGGAGAACAGACTTTTTTCAGTGTTGCATGCCTTGTGTGAGAGGCTGGCTTTCTTACATGCTGTTTCCCAGTTAGGAGTTTGGGACTCTCCCTGTGTTGACTCGATTCCTTGACTGTAAATCACTTATAGGCAATAACCTGTGGTAGCACAGTCAATAGACATGGTTGTGGTTGCAGTTACCTGCCAAAGGCTGGGATACTAAATAAACGTGACAGGAAGGAATGTAAGTACTCAGAAGAGATTAACTGAAACATAAATTAAGGAGGTAGTACAAATGAAAATACTATATTGAGGAAAGAACTAGGAGCTCATTTAACAGTAGCTGATTTTAAGGAAGCTTTGTGTAGAATACAGAAATAAAGAAATAAGAAAGAGGAAGGTTATCCAGTGACCAGATGGGACATGAGGCATAGCAGGGGAAAAACACTATCAAGTTAAATTTGTGCCAAGAAAGCAGCATTCCACTTGTGTTAGAACCTCACAGACGACACTGTTGCTGGGCTTTTTCCTTAACATATTTGAACTAGGTGTCATTGACTGCATCCAGTTTACTACTTACTTTTTTCCTATAAACAATGACTTTCAAGTTATATGTTGATTTGAATTTCACTCATTGTGTTGTCAAATTAAATAGCTAATTTTTTCACCATTTCCTTATCCCAGATCTAGTCCTGTCTATAACAATATGAAGAAATTACAATACCAATTTGAAAATATATTATTTTGAAAAATAGATCACATTTTCTGTTTCTTTTTTGAGCTAGATCATTACTCTAGATAATAAATGGAAAACTAGGATACTTCTTTGATCACTTTATTGTGAAGTCTGCCTTAAAACCTTCTGATAGAAATGTGAAATTTGTCAACACTTGTGTTCGTGTTTGCAGCAGCTTATTATTGCTGCTGCTCATCTTAGCATTTTTAATGTTGTCATGTTCCAAACATTACAGAGCTTAAAAGTAAAGGTGATTTTCTAAATAAAGAGGTTTAGTAATTCCTTCCTTGATTTTCTGCAGCAGCCTAATGAGAATGACAAGTCATTGACAGAGATTCTTGCAAACAGAAACTTTTCCTCCTGTTAAATCTTTCTCATGGCTCAGTCTAGACACAATATTTTAGACCTTTTTCATGAGCAGTGTGGATAAAATGGAGATTGAGTCAAAGGGAACAGCAGTGCAAAGGCCGTGCACTTTTGCAATGACAAGTATTTATTTGGCTGTCAATGTAAAGTGCTGCTTTAATGGTTGTTCTCTGTCTTCTCTGAGGCTGCAGAGAAGAGGTATGGGAGAGATGGAATCAGTTCATAGTCTGTTTATACTAAGTAAATGCAAACTGTGGGAGGCAGATGAGGGATGTATTAGCCTAAATAAAAATTATAGTAGGACTATTTTTTATGACATCAAACTCTACTCTAGGCAAACAAAATTATTTTTTTTTCTTTGTAGTGGGTTTAGCTTGATTGAATGCCAGACACCCCCCACAAGCTACTCTCTCATTCCCCCTCAACAGGAGGGGAAAGAAAATGAGAAAAAATTCATTGTTCATGATAGAGACAGAGAAACCAGTTACCATGGGCCCAGGTTAAACAGACTTGACTTGGGGAAAATCAGTTCACTTTATTGACATTTAAAAATATAGTATAGTAGTATAGTCAGGAAATAAAAAGACAAAACTAAACTCACTCTTTTCCCATCTCCCTAGGCTCAACTTCACTCCTTTATACCTGACTCTTCTATTTCCTGAAGCCCCAAGTGTCACAGTGGTATGGAGAAAAGGAGCTAGAGTTAGTTCATAACACCCTTTTCTATTCTTTCTTCCACATGCTTTTCCTCCCTGCTTCACCATCGAGTCCCTCCCACAGGATGCAGTCCTTCACAAACTGCTCCAGTGCCGATCTTTCCTCAAGAGCTGTGCTAGCATGGGTCCTTTCCATGAAGTACTGCTTATCAGCAATGCCCTGTTCCAGCATGGATGCTCTCTGGGCCAGAGCGCTCTGTGGGCTCCTCTCCATAGGCTGCAGTTGGTTTCAGAAACTAGTTTTGATGTGGCCTTCAGCATCATTCAGTCCTGACCATGATCTTCTTCACAGGCTGCAGGGGAATCACTGCTCAAGCACCTGAAGCACGACTTCTTCTTCACTGACTTGGTGTCTGCAGGGCTGCTTCTCATATTTTTCTCACTCTTTTCTCCTACAATTGCTGGGCAGCATTTTTCACCCTTAAATATGTTATTGCTGAGGTACCACCAGCGACGCTGATAGGCTCAGCTTTGGGGACCTAAATGGAGGAACTGACCCCAATTCACACACAGAAGGCACGGAAGCCACCCTGGCAGCCCCACTGTACCCTTCCTACCAAAGTCTTGACACATAAATAAAATGTATCTTGAAAAAGTTCTTATATTTTTAAGGTATTTATGAAACTAGGAAGAAGATGTCCACATACTAGCCAAGAAGAAACAAGTTGCCTTTACAAAGACACAGGGACTAAATGGGAACAGGACTTATTTTCCTGGTGACTGTGGATAAGTTGTTACGGCAATTAAATCTTTTTATTTAAAACACCTCTCAAATTGTATTGCTATCTATACTCTGTTTATAAGAAACATTTTGAGTAAAAAATTGCAAAAATCAGTTGCTGCAGGCAAAATTTCAACTAATTTAAAATTTTTCCGATTGAGATATGGACAACACAAGCAATAAATGCAGGCCTTTCAATTAATTTTATTGCTTAGGGTTTTTTGCTTTTCTAAAAGTATATAATTGAACATTTTTTGATCCCTTTTTCCTTTAATTTACTTCAAAAGCATAAAAAAATTGCAAACCAAATGCTGCTAGGTTCTTCATTTCTTCTGCCTGAATGATATAATCACTGTGTGCCACCCCAAGGTTTAAGGAAGCAGATGCAGCAGTTTCCATACATGCTTGTACAGCTCTGAACCAGGAGGCAGCAAACAGTGTTGACAGGACAGGTCAAGTTTATGAAACATGTAAGACTTACCCTCAAGCTTTGCAGCCAAATATAGAAAGAACTTATGTATTTGACAGTTATTTTTAAAGATTCCTGTAATGTGAGTCTTGTTACCTTTGAAAGAAGATAAAAAGCACAGGCAGACAGATGCATGAACAAAAAAAACAACAAATCTTTTTCCTCCACTGGACCTCTAAAACTGACACTATGTTTTGCAGAACATCAATGGAACAGCTGCGTGAATAATATTCATACAGAAAATGTCTGCCAAGGTTGTTAAAGAAGGGTATGTCAGAGTTAAGAGATGAATCATTCCAGTTCTCTAAGACAAGTGATTCTAAAAAATTCACCTTGTTCCACACTGCACGCATTCCATGAATTTTACGCAAGATTACTGTCAAGGGGACCTGAATGTGCAGGTCAATAACACCATTTGTTTCCTATGCAGATTGAGGACAACACATGCCAGTGGTGCATGCCAAAGTAAGGACTCAGGCAGAGATGGAGTTTTGCAGACTTTACCCAGGGTTCACTGAGCATGGCTTTTGGGCTGCCGTAACACAGCAGCTCCCTGTTGGCATTCCATAGGACATGATTTTGTGGTCTTATTTGCCATGCTAAGCATCTGTTTTCATTTGCTTAATATCTAAAGCTGTTTGTGCATTAATACTGTGTGGTTTTCTAACCATACTGGGAAAACTCAGGCTTCTGAAAATTCTGGGCACTGGTTTTTTGCACAGGTTTGCAAGCCTCTCCCAGGCACTCACTGCATTTGTGTGCATCTGTTCCTTTCCTAAGTGAATTACTGAAAACCTTCAAGACTGAGAGAATTAAACATTCTTAAAATGCCAGTATAAACACAATGAAGGAAATGCTTGAGAAGAATTGTAAGCTGTAATTTTTTTTCTGAGGTCCCTCCTGTAGTAAGCATTTTAGAAAATAAACAGAAACATGGCTCTTGCCCCAAGGAACACTGTATGTTTTACAGCCTTTACAAGACATGAGGAAAGAATATAATCAGGACATTCAAATCACATTTTTCCTTCAACCCTACTGTTCATTTAGTTAATTAATTCAGTTTTATTTGAAGAAAATAAAAACATTGTACCAGGGTTTTGTTTTTTTCTATCCTTAGCTTAGCTGTAAACTTGTAAGTATTTTAGGAACATGTATATGACAGTAGCCTCCAGATATGAAGGCTGTTAACAAGTTGACAGAGAACACTTCTGCTTCTACGTAATACCAGTGGAAGCACTGCACTAGGACTGCAAGAATATGGACACATTTGGGAAAAATATGTTACAGAAGATGCAAGTATGACCAAGAAAAAGGCACTACAATGACAGTTAAGCCAACTGAGACAACCTCTGAATTAATTAAGGATTTTATTATGGTGAAGCTAGAAACCCTAAATGATGCTATCCTACTTGAAGTATCACATGGAAAAGAATGGGTTTTAAAAAGTCAGGATTTACACTAAATTTGCAAGATGATCATGCTGCATTAATCTCAAATACAGACATATTGTAAAAGAGTATTTTTAAATGCCCTTCTGATTAGGGTTGTTTTTGTATGTGAGTATGTGAAAATGCCTTTCTCCAGCAAACCATGTCTATTCCCCATATTTAATTTGACCTATTTTCTTTTCCATCAGAAGTATATTTTCAATAATATTTACACAGGTTAACAACTAGAGATTTATTTACAAAGTCTATATTATTTTCATCTAAGCAAAAAACCAATAAAACTGTAGATTGAAATATACCTGGAGTCATTAATGTTCTATTTATATGACTATTAGAAGAAAAAATAAATGTATGAACTTACTGTTTGAAACACGTGAAGAGATGATGAAATTGCTCTGTGTGGAGAAAATCTTAACTACTACAAAGAAACCAGCTTTACATGACAAAATGAGCAATCATCTCGCTTCATGTGCCATGGAACCAGACAAGTGCCATATTGATTAGTCTGGCTCTTAATCTATGGGAATACTTTGAAAGGTGCATTAGATCAGGACCTATGCAGAAACTCTGTATATCTGGACAGTTTCCAGGGGTTAATTTTTATGGAGTTATCAGGAGATGTTTCAGCAGAAGCAGAATCTGCACTATGCTTAAGAGCTGACAAGAGAACTATCCTCAGTAAATTTCCCTAATCCCATCTTCAACTCACATAGGTTTCTGGAACCCAGGAACCTGGGGTGGTGAGTTCCACAGATTATTATCACACCAGAAAGTACTTTTCTGCCTTTTCGCTAGAGCAGTTTCCTTACAATTTCCCAGATAGCCCTCTAGCTCCTGTGCTGCTGTTTTATTTTCTGCTTTCCTTTTATGATTTGTAGACATCTAGGACACAGCCTATTCCAGCTGTCTCTTTTCCAAATTGAAAAGATTTATTTAGTCATTCCTTGTATGGTAGCTCTTTCCTATCAGAGTTATTATCCTCACCTCTGTCATCTTAGATTTTACGATAGTTTTTAAGATGGCATACCGTAACTGAATGAATACTCAGCATATGGAAAAATAATGTAAAAACATATCTAGTCCAATGTTCTGATTTGTTAGAGCTTTCTTCCTAAAAATACTATGACTTGAAAAATCAGAGCACGGCATTTTTTCTGAATAAAAGCTACGTATAAAGTGATGTTACATTTGGTCACTTATTTTAAAAGCTCTGCTAGCCACATGGGAATTTAAAAAGTAAGGGCTTGCCACTGCAAAAATTTATCTTTTCTTTTATTTAATTGTCCTCCTGAATTTGTGCAAGTAGTTTATGGACTTTGTAAATGGCTGCTTATGACTTCGTGAATGGCTTCTCTGTTGTAATTGAGATGCTAAGTCTGAAGCCTAATAACAATGTAAATAAAATTGTTATACTATTCAAAATGTGTCATTTCAGTAGAAAAACTGACATGCTTTCGAAATATGAAAGAAGATAGTACACGAATCAATACTTTCCATTCTCCAAGTTCCATTGTAAGCATAAGATTTTAAAAGGCTCTTTTCCAGTGTTTTATATTCAATTTAAAATGTCTGTTTAAGAAATTGTGTGATTTATTTTTGATAGGTTACACTGGTGCCCTGCTATAGCTAATCTTTTGATGTTTGCTAGCATTTTGTTTACTGTTTCTTTGAGTGTACATTTTAAAAATCTGTTTAGAAACCTCTGCTTTTCGTAAGTATTGCAAAGGAAACTATTTATTACAAAAGTCTTTCTGATTAAAAAAAATCTAAAACCAACATCAGTGACATTATTTCGCACATGACATGGACATTAATGATCCAACAGTAATATGCAAGGTCTTGGATAACAATACCTTCTGTTACCCAGTAGCTAAGTTATTAATGCATGCTATTAAAGTATCTGCACATTGCTCTGATTTTCCTCTTCTTCATTTTGTAATCCCAACATCTAACTTCAAGCATCTGTGACATAGCAGTTGTTTGTGCCAGGAAGGACTAGAAGGGAAAGCAGCTATCAGCACCACAACACTGAGCATTGAGAATGCTGTCTCTGATGAGAACATACTGAAAGGCCATTTCACAGAGACACTGCCAATGGATTTTTTATGCCACCGTTGCTGCCAAAGTACACTGCAACCCATCAACTTATTTCATATTGAGTTGTCTGTAGGGTATGCCAGTGTGGTATGCCAGATATGATTCAGCTGACTACATTCACATAATATTAAATATATGTGTTTCATCAGAATGAAATAAAATGCCAAGCTAATATTTCAAATAAACTTTTGTCTTTTCAGTGGAAACCATCTTACAAATTAATTTCAGGTATTAGGCTGCTGCAAAATTTCTTTTCAGCTGCAATTTACTCATAATTATTGATCATGAACATTAAGTATTTGACGTGTGTGTTGTAGCAAGTAAAATGAACAGCATCTGAGACAATTGTGCAGGACAGCTATGTACCTGTATTGAAATGTAATCAACTGGCCCACAGAAAAAAAACCCCAATCCTTGATTATATGTGTTACCTTTGATATAAGAAGATCCTAAAACTTGGAGTTTCCTTCTGTTTGTTAAGATCAAAGGTGAACTGTACAGTTATCTTAGGTTTTATCCAATAATGCCACTGTCAGTGGTGACTCACTTCAGTAAATGAAGATGGGCACTGACAGAAGACTCAAGCTTGGACAGAAAAGACTTCTTAAGCTGCATTAGATCATCTTCATCCGTCATTCCAGACTTAGGCCATCCTTGTCTCTAGTGTCAGTCTAGGCCAACAGGTTTGTCTGACATCAGCAGATTGCCTGCTGTCTCACTAGGAAAGGATTCCTAAAACTGAGCCTTTCCTCCTCTTTTATTTCTCATATGTTGTAAGGTCCAGGAGTAATCCTTCACCTCATGTGTTTTTCCTCTATAATTTTCTTATCCTACTCTGCATAACAGAATTTCTGTGCATTTTTAATATGCCCTTATAATGAAATCCAGTGAAATTCATTTATGAAGTGGTCTTTAGCTAATCTTAGACCAAGAGAGTTATCATGGGATGCTCTTGACCTTTCCACTTCAGAGAATAATGCACAGCTGGGTGCTTGGATTCAAGTTCTATTTAGCAGAAGAAGAATGAAAAAGTTCAGAGGGCTTACAGCATCAAAATGTCAGTCAGCATTTTGTCTCAAATCCATTTGCAGGGTTTAGGGTTTTTATTATATTTTTGGGTTGTTTATTTATTTGTCATTTTGGAAAATGTTGTTGCTGTTGTTGGTTTTGTTTGCTTGCTTTATTTTAGTTTGGGGTTGTTATTTTTATTGCTTGCTTGCTTGTCTTCATTTGGTTGGTTTTTATGTTGGTTTGAGGGTTATTTTGTGGGTTTTTTTTTGATGATTGGGTTTTCTATCTCCCCTACAAAGTCATATGCATAGTTCAGGCTGGGTTGAAATATTCTTTGTTTCTTCTTGATCCTTTTCTCATCCAGATAAAATGTCTCAGTCACGTTCACCTTTTGCCAAGTGTTTAAGTCAAGTCCTCTCTCTAGATTTTTGTATCCTTAAGTATGTTTGCATAAGTATAGAAGCAGAGTGTTTCTATTTCAGTAAGGAAATATCTAAATTTAACAGTCTCTGCAAAATTTAAGCTCCTTCATTAACTAATGGGTAATTAGAATCCTGAACAGAACAACTGAAGTAAAGCACCAGGCTAATTCTGAAGAATCTCTCAAACCCACAGGAACTGCATTAACACATGCTTAAATCACCAGCTATCTGTCTGCTAAGAGAATTCAGACCCCAATTGTACAGAATTCTTTGCAGAACTACAGAGTGTGTGTTGTACATCTCACAGATAAGAAAGTGATGATTTAGATCAAATAAACTAATAACCTGCTGCAAACACATAATTTTGTAGAAGCAGAATCAAAATCTTATTTCTTTCAATACAATTTGAAGAAACCCTAGTTCAAATACTCCAGTTATGCAGTTTCATGCTGCAATAATGAAATTACAGTTCACAGAGCTTCTCTTTCTCAGTTTCTGTGGGTAGGATTCCTTTTATTTCAAGATTTTCATATTCAGAAACCAAGCTGTGGCATTCATAACTGTTTACGCAGAGCTTTCAGGGAGGTGAGAAGCAAAAACTTTGTTTTCTTGCAACAGTATCCACCCCAAATTAGAAGTAAACTTTTTTTCACAGTTACATATTATGGTGTAATGTTAAAAAAGTAATTGCAAAGTGCATGCAGAGGTAAAAGAAGATCTAAGTGCCCCATGTAGCACCATTTTCTGTATAAGCCAATATTTATACACAGTCCTGTAGAATGGCAAGGTTTGCTACCAATGCAATTGTATGTATGGGATAAATTCAGATTCCAATCCTCAAATTGGTGGAACACAGGTGACAAATAAATTGGCAGGAATTTCTCTTCAGCTTAGTTGATGGGAGGCTGATACACTGTGACTTTCTTTTCATTATCTCAGGGAAATGTCCAAGACATCTCTAATTGTAGTAGGTAATTACACGTAGACATTTACTCTCCTTCATGCTATGACCATCAAACCACGTCCTAATTTGACAAATTTTACATAATAACATAATTTTACAAAAGGTTTTAGGCCATAGCAGTCAAAAATGATCCCTCTACGAAAAGAGTCCAAAAAAATTTTCCTTTTTTCTTTGTTGCAGATGCTTGAAGTACATAGCTGTAAAATTGTTTGTGAAAAAAACCCTATAAATAATAAGTACTACTCTAATATTAGGAGATACTGGGGTTAAATAATAAGTGAAATGGCTCAGGTAAAAGATTAAGTGTTATCTTTTATCCTTAATATTAAATATATAAAATATAATTAGGCATCATGCTATTTGAATTAAGAAACTCTCTTTTAGGAAAGATAAGAAATTATTTTGAATGCTATAAACAGTCTCTATACCATGTCTACTAGGGCCCTAGCAAACATTAGCATCTGAGCAAAATAGAATCTGAAAACCTCATCATCAAGGCATAAATAAATAAATAACACTTATTCAGCAAATATGGGGGTTTGATCAGATTGATTTTTAGAAAAGATTTGAAGGAAGGTGAAGTTTATTGTCAAACCTGTTAAGGAACAGATTCTAGGGGATTTTTTGTCACACAATTCCATGTCCCTGTGTACATTTTGTGTGGGTCAACCAATTGTGTTGGTTTTCTACTCTCTTGTTCAGCTCTCTTATCTCCCAATCTTCATTTTGTAGATAAATTACCATTTAGTAGTATTTTTTAAATCCAATTAGAGCCTCTAAATATTATCTTTGTCTGAAAGAAAATAATACTACATGTAAAGTGCAAGACCTAAGATAGTCTAGAAGAAAAAAAGAGAGTGGAGATATTGTGGTCAGGCAATGTTGTAGGAGAAAGGACAATCTGCCCTTAAACTGTGGCCCATATTTCAAGGTAAAACATTTTCTTTTTCTAACTCTGGGGATGGCAACACATGCAAGAAACAGTCTGGGGAGATCATAGAGTCTTCCTTGAGAGATACTATTAGGAACAGATTAGAAAAACACTGGGGAAGAATAATATAAGCACACTGATTTTTCAACTAGTGAAAGAATTGGAGGACCTGTGAACATTGCTTTCTGCTTTGAAGTTTATTATCAGATGTTAAGAGGAGCAATAGGTCTCACTTTTGCTGATACTTGTGCAACCTTCCCTGTTTTGCTCGGTAAAAACTGTAGCGTGCTGCAGAGTGCTGGGAAAATGGAGGCAGAGTTCAAACAGTATTGGCCAGAGAATCTGGTCAGGTTGGAGGGATGAATATCAACCTTTGCAAACAAATACCTAACTGTAGAATGATGCCAACAAGCATTAATACTGTGCTATGAATGATGTCCTCTCCTAGCAGTGCCAGTTGCTAATGCTCAGACTTCAGAAGGATACCTTACCATGCATTGGCTTTGGCAGCCAGTCTTTGTCACCCAACTAGTGCCCAAAATCTCTACAGTTTTTTTTCCTCTTAAATTTGATGTATTTACAAAATACTTTTAAAGCAAAACAGAAAAAGGTTTCTGACTGCTTATCAATTCATTCCTCTAAGAAAAGAGAGCAGGTTTAATGCTTATGATTTGCCCTGATATGGCACCATGAAATAGGAAACAGAAAACAGAAACAGCTCAATGATTGTTAGAAAGAGAACTGTAAATGGAAAACTTCTTTCTGTTATTGTCACCCCTACCAGAAAACGCCCATGAAATGGGTGTCAGGTAGGCATCACACGTGATCAATATCAGTCATGATATTGATTACATTTTGTTTTTAAAGACAACAAAATAGAAAGGTTTCATCTATTGAACCATTCATGCTGAGAATGAGTCAGGTAAGACTTAAAGCACTCTAGACTTGTTAATTGTGAGCCTCCAGCCTTTCTTTTCTACAGTCAAATACTTTTTAATTCCAAACAGATCTGTTTTGAATTTGGACCAAGTTTTATTTATATCTAAAATAAATATTGTAGGAGTGAGTATTATTTCAGGAATTCAGCAGGGACAAAGAAAAGAACAAGAGGATAAATAAAGATCCTGGTAGAGTTTCTATTATCTCCCAAAATAATTATAACTACATTTGGAGATTTGTGCATTTCAAATTGCACAGGCTGCTGCACTATAAGTGAGCTAATTTTCAAAGAGTGCAAGCTTTGATCAACCATCAGACAGTCTGATTAACATTTTACATGAGACTATTTGAATATATTCTAATTAGAAAAAGTATAGACCTAATGAATGTAGTGTAGTTAACAGCTATAGTGTATAGTAGTCAACTATTCTGTAGTCAACAGAATATAGTGTAGTCAACAGGATAGAAAAATCCAGGGGATTTACCTTATTCTGGTAAATACAGTGATCTGCTTTCCAAGTGAGGATTAACCAGATCAAGAACATGCAGTCAGTAATAAAACCATCGGATGAACAGCCAGAGGCTTGACCCCTGTGATCATAAAATTACTTTGGCTGCATTTTCATGAAGAGTACAGACCAGTGTCTTGGGAAAATAAAAAAAATAATTCTAAGTAGTATTTCTTCTCTTTCATTTCATTTAAAACTAATTCTGACATTATATTGGACTCTAAATTTCAATATATGTTGTGATGCAATAAATAGCTGAAGAACAGATGTGTTGCAATTGACATATGGAGGAATTTATTTTCTTACCTGATAGAAAAAAAGAGCTTTGCATCCATTAGGCAACCTCATGTTACATCAGCCTCAAGGGAAACTTCATCAAAGTGCCCAGTAGGGTGTTGCTATAAGTTATTTGCAAATCTTGGGTAATCATAAAGGATTTATTTTTCAAGGGATTATTCCTGTTAGTCTATAACTAATATTCAGTGAAGACTTTTACAAATATTGATTTAATATTATGTAGGAAACATTATCGGAGTTATTGCTGAAGTTCTGGGTACTGTGCTTAGTAAATTACATTTCTGTAAGGCTAATTTTAGAGTTTTTTATTTCTTTTTTCTTATTCTGACTTTTAATATATTGTATGCAATTTAAATTATTTAGAATTGTAGACACTTGTACACAATCGTCTAATGTCTTACATTTTTCCTTCTTCTAGGAGGTGACAACTTTAAAGTACTTGTTATATTTCCTAGAGACTGACTGTAATTTGACTTGAGTGTAATTTATTTGTATATCATTGGCTTGCATTCAATCTAAAGTTACTCTCAGCTACTCTTTCCTTGCCATAAATGTTTCCTAACTAGAGTAACATTACAAAGTAGAGATTTGAATCAAGAAAGAGATCCCAAAGTATTTAATCAGAAATTAATATCTTATATGAAATGGAAGAGGAGCGGGGTAATGAAGGATGGAAAAAGGCCTAAAGAAAAAAATAATGCATTTTTCTTCCCAGGCTCTGAACTTTTAATAATATATGTAACTTCTGAAGTAGATTAAATATGTGAGAGAGTTTTAGGAGAGATTCCATTTCAGTACCTTTGGCCATCTAAGACTTAATAAAGTCTATTAAGAAGCCAATGAAAACTTTAAAATCACAGTGAAATTATTGCTGAATAAAAATATATTTCTGCCTTTTCAAGTAT
The DNA here is from genome assembly GCF_035770615.1 of Melospiza melodia melodia. Classification (NCBI taxonomy): domain Eukaryota; kingdom Metazoa; phylum Chordata; class Aves; order Passeriformes; family Passerellidae; genus Melospiza; species Melospiza melodia. The sequence continues at coordinate 67,605,114 of NC_086199.1, read as the reverse complement.
CCCTCATGGAAGGCATCTTATGTCATATTTTTATTTTGAGTTAAGAAATTTGCCTTATTCTTGTAACTTTTCCTTTTTCCTAAACATGCACTTTAAAAAATGCAATTTCCTTATTGTTCCTTATCGCATATATCTTCCTATCAATGTTCATTATTCCTCAAAGAGGACAGGAATGACTTGCACACCAAAGGATAGATTCATTGGTACTTGCAAAACCTACATTCTGTCTGATTTATCTGTGACCACTCATAATGAAGGATTTAAGTAATGAAAAAGTTGTAACTACAGAAAAGCAATGTTATCTTTTAGTTAATAACACTGGAAACAAAAAGGAAAAAATAGGAATCTCCAAATGCTAGAAGTATTTATTTTCCCTTGGTTTCTTTCCAACTGTTGAATTTCAACATTTTTTGAGACTTGTGTCAATGGAAGATGCCACATTCTTCTGCAGGGGTGTTTGCCTTCTGAGAATATCTTCTGTATGTGCCAGTATTGTTACAGATCTCTTGGAGTGTGCCTATGCCTGTGTGCTACTCACTGGAGATCAGAGGAAGGATAAATGTTTTAATAGATACTTTCCACCTGATATGAAGGTGAAGCTTCATAAGTGATTTGAGCTAGTTCTTTCCTAATTTGGGATCTTTTGTTGCATTGTGGCGGTGATAGTTGCTCACCGTCGGCAAGGAAGAGCATTTCTTATCAGAAAATGTCTTTTCAGTGGCATGGATATGATTAATAATTTTGACCAGTGCTCACGTTTACCTTTTTTGTTTGGCAGGTTTTTAATTTTTTTAAGTTTTTAGCTGATTCACAATTTTGAATATCCATGTAGCATTTATCTACGTGTTACATGTCTTGCTGTGTGACAGTTTCAATTGCACCTTGCCTTGGTGACTGTGCAGAATGATCACATGTTGGTCTTAAAGCAGGTGCAATCACACTTACAAAATCATACTGGTTTAGAGGTCAGGGACTCTTCCCATTGGTTTTAAGCAATGATTACTGTGGTGCAAATTCAGAATTACTGTAGTGTGGGTAATACTTGGTTTAGACTATTTCTCTGTTTTGAGTAGTTATCTGTTTTTTTTAGTATAGTTATCTGTGGTCCATAGTATCATTTGTGGATTCAACACCATTATTTTCCTTAGTCTTCCTACTGTCTTATCAGGCTTTGTGATAGATATCTCTGGCACAGAGGGAGACATAACAGTCAGTAATTGCCAGTTGGAGATCTATGTGGTTCATAGTTCTGTGTAAATCAATGCTTGTCAAATATGAGTTTCAAGTACCTCAGAGGCTGCCACTTACGATGGTGTATGATCCTAGGGGCATGTTGCACCTGATCCTGTGTAATGCTGGTTAATCTCAGTTTTCTGGGAGGGCTAAGAAAGATTCTTCTCTTAGACTCATGAGATAATGGTGTGTCTGTAAACGTGCTTTTCACCTGTATACAGCTGTGGCACCTTAGGTGCACTGCATGCTGCATCCAACGTTGTTACGCTGAATGAGTGATGGAGTGATCTCATAAGAGGTTGGGCAGAATTGATGAAAGCTGTATATTTTGTTCTCCCATATAAAGCAGATATAGCAGATGTTAACAGGTATACATCAACATACTTCTGCCTTTTCCTCACTAGTGATAAGTGGTCAATGTCATGAGGATGGAACAGTATGTTGTGTATGCTCTCAGCAGCATTTCTATCACTTCCGAACCTTAGAATCAGGGTCTGTAAATATTTATATTTAGACCATAAAAAGACCATAAAAGCCAGAGCTAAAACAGATTATTCTTTAATATTTAAAAATTAAATAAATAAAATAAGTAAACAAACAAATAAATATTTATTTTGTTTCACTCTCTATGAAGCTAAACAGTCCTCACACATCCCAAATATTTAGAGATGAGCCTACACCTGCTCCCATTTATTTCTGCTGAGAACTTTCAAAACAAAAAAATATTAAGTTTGAGCAGGAAACCAAGAAATTGGTGCCTCACATAGGCAAATCATTGTCTTGGGATGTATTTTGATACTGTTTGAAAGTTCATCAAGCAAATATTTAAAACAAAGTATAATGCAGTTTTATTCCTAATTTCTTCTAGCTGGAAGGGTGTTATGGTACAATAAATAATAGCAATTTTTTTTACTGTCTTATTTATCAGAATGTACTTTGCAAATGCATTGCTTTTAGTTATAGCAACAGAGGCAATGTTATTGCTTCAACCACATGATTTGTGATATAGAATCAATATTGAAAAAAATAATGTCCTAATGGGTTCTGATACAGCAAAATCCTGTTTATGAGAGAGTATGAGTTGTCTTAACTTTCAGTTACTTAAAATGTTTTCCTATGATTTTTTAATACTTCCTATTAGTAAACACATTTATTGGGTGAAAAAAAATTAATCTACTTATTAGCCACTCTCATTAGGAATTTAGCTGTTGCAGAGAAGAACACATATGGATTTAGGAATGGTGGTGAAAATTAGGAACTCTTATTATTTGTACTGAATGGAAATTAGCCCATCAGCTGTGACTTGGCACAAGATTTGTTTGGACACTTTAGGTCTGTTTTTAGCCTATGCTTCAGTCTGGTTTTAGTCTATGCTTGAGTCTGTATTTCAGGACTTCAAATGTCAGCTTTATTGTAGATGTTAATTGTATCCTGGCTTTGTCTTTAATTAAGTCACTTTCCATTTTGTAAAACAGGACAATAATTGTGAACGATGATAAGTTTAAACAAGGTCTCTGTCTCTAGTCTAAAATCTTTTTAGACTTTTTTAAACACCCAACTTTATTTTAAGACAAAATGCTTTTTGTTCAGTTAATATAAACTGTTTGTTAGAGAATTAATATATGAAATACTTGCTATCTTGCAATCAGTGCTTGTATAGGTCTATTTAAGATGTAGGTCAGGATGGGTGAACCTCTGCTTCAGAACCTCCTGGGTGCTGCAGTAAGAGAGCTACTCAAGCCCTATATATATTAATATCTTAAACAACGAGAGTTCTCACTGCCCTTTTAAGTCAAAAAACAGTGTATATAAACTTCTTTTGATGAAATATTGTATTTTAATAAAAATCAGTTTGTTGAAAGGGCTAGTAAAGTAGAATGGAAGACAGAATGGATAGCAAGAGTCTTCTGTCAGCTTTCTCTACTGTCTTAGAAGTGCTGAAGTTCCATGATTCTTTGAAAAACAAAAGGAAACAGAATACAAACATAAATTTCATCTAATTAAAAGTTAAATTGTGCTGCTTGGTAGGGCACGCAAAATCTATTCACCACATTCTTTTTGTTTTACAGCCAAATTTTGTAGTAGAAAATAGATTTTGTGAGGGCATAGGCCTTCTTTTGAGCTAATAATATATTGTGAAATAATAATTGAGAACTCATAATGTTAAATCTAAGAGAAAATTCTAAAATTCAGCTTCTATGACAAAAAGAGTTGTAACTTCATGTTAATGTGAGCATTTGCATCACAAGTCTGCTAAGCTTGTTTACACAGGTGGTGGATGAATAAAATCTGGCCTTTTTTGAATCGATGTGGATGTAACAAGTGATAAAGAAATTGAATCTATACAATAAATTCTACTTCTGCAATGTATTATACTAAGAAAATTGGTGCTTAACATGTGGTTTTGATTGGCTCTTTACAAATAAGAACATCAACTGCTGCTGTAGCTAAATGAAACTCTCATGGTTCTTTTCCAAAAGCAAAAATATATATGTTATTTGTTTCTTATGGGAAGCCCAGCACTGGAAATAACATGAGGTAGTACAGAGTAACCTCTGCGTCCTGGTCATTCTCTCTCTGGGCAACTGCAAAAATTAAGACTGGCCTGGCCAGAGCCAGGACAAGATGCTAGGAGCACATGGTTAATATAAAGTGGCAAGAGCCACTTTTATTTGTAAGGGATGTGTTGGGATGCATGGGGAGGCTCTAACTGCTGTCTGACTGCAAGATAAGTCAAAAAAAAGAAATCAAATTAAAATCATGGGAGCTCTGGTGGTTACTATAACTGGGGAAAGGAATCATCAGCTTGTCTACTTGCCACAGACCTAAGCCTTCTGATTCCTTTTATATACACATTAATTTACATCTGAAATGATAAATTGGAGAGTTTGATGTTTTCTGCCTAGACAGTAGATAGTTTTACTTCCTGACTACACTGAAATATCAGTTTCTTGCATGTTGCCCTCACTTTGAGCCTTCCCTGTAACACTTATAACTTTACAGCTTGAACAGTTTGGCCAGCCCCTGGAATCCTAATTCTTGATGATGGAACATGACAACAGTTTGTTCCCTAAATAATCATGTCATACCAAAGGAAAGTTCTTGGCAGTGGCTAATCTCTAAGTAATCCCATCACAGGGAAATTCTTGGCAGTCACTCCTTGGAAAAAAAAAAAAAATCCAAAAAACACTAGGGAAACTTAGTTTAAAATATTAAACCAAATAAATAACATGATCACATTAAAAAATAAAACAAGACAGGATTAAGTCAAGAGAGGGGGAAAACCAGGTCTGATTGGATTTTTTCCACTGCAAATTAAAGTACAGCTGCTTGGGGCAGAGACATAATGCTAGGTTCTTCTTGCAGTAATTAGAAAGCCAGTGATGCCAAAAACTGTTTTCCCATCTGCCACTCAGCTTGCAGGGTGTTCCTAAAGCCCCTCTCAGAAGGCTGGTGTTCACTAATCCCAGTCAGCCTGAAACTGAACCTGCAGCAACACCAACAAAACAACCCCAGGAAAAGAAACCGGGAGACTCCTTCCCTCTGCGGTCATGTTGAAAATCTCAAGAAGGCCAAGCCTTGATCCTGAAAAGGACAAAACCACTGTTGGTGTTACTGGTTCCTATGCATATGGAGGAATGGTGGGCCTTTCTAACAATGTTTAAAGTGTTATGTTTTTATCAGTTTTGAGTTGCTTTAGAAATAGTCTTAGGATGTTTTGAAATCAGACAGATTTTGTTTTTATTTTCAAAATATCGAAATTCACAACTATGAAGTGCTTAGTAATTTTCAGTTTTTGTGATGAGGAAACAATGGTGAATTTACTGAGTTTACTTGAAAAGGACTAATAAGAGAGATCTCTCCTACTGGAACATAAGATCTTAGGCCTCTTTTCCACAAGTGCAGTGTCTTATTCTATAATAAGCTATTATTTAAGCTATTCTGATTTTGTACTTGTTTGAAGATGAAGTTTCTATTGGATAACCCAGTTGCCAGGCTGATATCTATATTTCCCACATGGATTAGAACTACTTCACTAATATTCAGTAGATAGAAGTTAAACTGATTACTTTTAACATTAATATGCTATAAAAAGGCAAGGGAATATATGCTCAACATCATGCCTAAAAAATGCTTCCATATGTTTTCTGTTGCATGTGAGATGAAGGTTTCTTAAATGTAAGATGTTGATTTTTTGAGAGACTAATACAGAGGGCTATTACTTTTTAAATCTCTTATAAGCAGAGATATTTCAGGTATTTCACACTCATTAAGAAAAATATCATGCAGATCCTTAATAAAACTAATACTGAATTTAAATCTATAACACTAAATATTATAAGGCCTTATAACTTGATAGATTTTTTTTGATAGATTTTAATCCTTATGTAGTTGGTATGAGTTTTACGGCATTACTTAAACACCTTTTCACTTTGCCATGATTGCAGTTTGTCACATACAAGATTGCAACAGAATGTTTAACTCTGTTTTGTTGCATGGACAAGTGAACCTGTGCTGTATTCATGCCAAGGTGTTCTCTCAGTGTGCATGAGTATTCTGAATTTGCAGTGTGTGACAGTCAGACTCTTCAGAGAATTTAAGGAGAAAGATATTCTCACAGTCAGCTCCAAATGTCTCAGCACTATGCAAGTAAATAGCTAGCAGCATGAAATCCTTCAACTGAATAGCTGATGGGACTCTTTAGCTCTGGCAAGACAGAAATTGGTTGCCAATACCTGAAATGGCAGAGAATTGCAGACCAGCCCCCAACAGGTGACAACCATTGATCCTGAACCACCCACCGGGTGAGCTGGCAGAGCCTCCTGTGACAGACAGAGCTCTTAGCGTGGAGGTAGAGGTCATTGCACAGCATGCTCATAGGCATGGCTTGCTAGCAATTTTTTGGAAATATTTCCAACATCTCTACTGCCCAGCAGCGTTTTATTTACCTGTCTCTCAGCCTTCTTGGATGAACTGACAGTCCAGAAACTCAAGAGAGGAAGCAGTCCTGTGACCTTTGCTGCATCAAGCAAACACCACTGCACACACAGCTAGTGCTCAGCAGCATTAATACAGGGAGAGAATAAACTTCTTTCAAGCAGTGACTGAAAGAAGTTATCAGCTACAAGTAATGGCACTAGAAAATGTATCTCTTTGGCCTTTCTTTCTTCCTTTTTGTTCATACCAATGCTACAGTACAAATCACATGGCTACACAGAAGTCAGCTGTTTCTGTACTTTCTAGAAAATCACCCTCCACAGGCAAATATTAAGAACTTTTGGTCACTAAGCAAGTGGTTGAAATAAATGCACAAAAGAAATACTTTTAAAATTAAAAACAATCATAATTAATTAGAATATTTTAGTATAACATGCTTAAATGCATCATATACAAATGAAGTTTCTTTCATGAATGTTAATAGCTAGAGTACCATGTAACAGGTTAAGCAGCTATGATAAGAAGAAACAGTGTGTATCTGGGAGGATTTCTCAGTTATTTTAACAGATTTACTATTAGCTCACTACAGGATTCTTGGCACAACACCCAGTGTTATAGAATCATAGAATAGTAAGGGCTGGAATGGTCCATGAAGTTCATCCAGTCCCAATCATGGGGCAGGAACACCTCCCAGTAGACCAGGTCACTCAAGGCCATATCCAGCCTGGCTTTGAACCCTACCAGGACTGGCACCCACGACTTCCCTGGGCCACCTGGTCTCAGCAGCCACGCAGTTCCAGTGTCTCAGCACTCTCCCAGTAAGGAACTTCTTCCAAGCATCTAACTTACATTTTCCCTCTTCCAATTTGAACCCATTACTCCTTGTCCTATCACTACAGTTCCTGAAAGACTCCCTCCTCAGGTTCCCTGTAGGTGCCCTTCAGATACAGAAGATTGTAAGTAGGCCTCCTTGCAATCTTTTCTTCTCCGGGCTGAACTGCCCCAACTTTCTCAGCCTGTCTTCACAGGGGAGGTGCTGCAGTCCTCTTGCCAAGTTGATGGTGTCCTCTGGACTTGCTCAAACATTTTCATGTCCTTCTTATGTTGGGGACACCAGAGCTGGATACAGCACTCCAAGTGGGAGCTCACAAGAGCAGAGGAGAGGGGGAGAATCCCTCCTTTGCCCTGTGGGTGCCACTCCTTTGGATGTAGTCCAGGATTGGTCTGGCTTTCTGTGCTGTGAGTGCACACTGCTGGCTCATGGTGGGTTTTTCATAAATCACCATATCTGAGTACTTCTCTGCAGGGCTGCTTTCAATCACTATGAGCTTCAGTGTACTCCCATGCTAATGATGGAAATCAGGCATATTTAACTGTTCTGAGAATTACACAGAGCTCTGATTTAAACTGAAGGTACATGATTTAATGCAAAAGAAAGCACCTTTGGCTGTCCATGTGGGCGTTAGACCGGCTGTTACCGAACTTACCAGATACTTTAAATTACTAGAGAGTTCCAGAGAACACTGTATGTAATAAAATTGAGTTAAAAATTAGATACACTTCACAGCAAAGTGTTTTTAACATTTGTCATAATGGATATGTCATGAAAGAAGATGTTTACTTTGCAAAAACTATAATTTTGCCAGGCCAGCAGAAAAATCAACCCAAAATGAATCTCCACTCATGATACAGAAGCAATGACATATGAATATATTTTGCAAAAAAGTAGGAATGCAGGACAGCTTGATTTATTACATAAATAAATGTAAGGCGTATTAGTAAGATTAGTGTATAAGGGTGTTAGCACAAATCAAAATATGCAGTACAAAATTCAATTGCTTGCTGCACAACAGAAGTACAGCACCCTAATGGAGAAGATATAGTATGTCATAAAAAAAGCAGAGTGGTTTCCATGTATTAAATATATTAATGTTATTAATAATAGGGTAGTGCAAGATCTTGTGCCTGTTCTTATTAAACATCCTCATTAATAACCTGAACCAAAGAGTAACATTTTTAATGAAATTTGCTGCTGATGATGACTTTGTGACTTTTCAAGCCCTCTGAAAGTATATTAAGACACCTGAAAAGCCCAGGAATATGACTGAAATTTAATTTAGAATCAGTCTGTGAAATGCATGTGCTACAATTTTGCTGTCTTCACTGCATAATGAACTGAATTTTTACAATTCCTGAGACAAACATAAATACAACATGCATATGAAAGACATCCAGAAATGTGGCTTCAGTTGGAGAGAAAAGCCTGAGAATCATGAAGCTTAAAAACTAGACTGTGATAGAAAAGCTACTGAAAATTATTTTACAGTGCAATATGGATGTATTTTGGGCTGTACATACATATGCAACCTACAACATAGCAGGAACATTTTATCTACAAGTTTATGGTGCCATAGGACCCCTACTTTCAATATATGCACACCATCAGACACATGGTGGAGTAAATGATTTGGAAAAATGGATATGATACTTGCATAATAAGTCATAGCTGGAATACAAAGTTTAAAGTTAGCAAATTGTTCTAGGGAATCTGCAGAAGTGTGAAAACAAGCAAGCATGCAAAAAGTTCACAGAGCTAAGGATGTCTTACCGATGTCAGAAGTATAAAAATTATGAGTAAATATCCATTAGTGCTTTTAAATTAGAGATGGCCAGTTTCTCTATCAGTCACAGAAGTTTTGGAAGCGATGGTTAGCTTGGGTCTTCTGTATGGATGTATGGACTGAGGCCTTGACAATACAGTTTCTTTACATTGGACAATACCTCTGGCAAGAAAATAGGGCAGTTATATCCTCTAGTACTGCAAAAGCTAAATTTGACACATAACAATGGAAAAGCAATAGTCCTTGGAGTTGTAAAGATAGCTCAGTGGGTTAGGAGGGATGTAAAGGTCTTCCCCCAGCTTCTATAAATATTATCAATATTTTTATCCATCAATATCAAGTTCATATGATATCTGGTATGTTAGAGATATTAAAGCATGAGTTTTTCAAATTTCACTGAAACAAGCCACAAACACATTTGTACTTTCATCTTTCATAAATTTAAAAAAAAATGTATTTTAAAACACTGTATGACAAGTGTTCAAAACAGTTTAAATGATTTGTGGGAAGTTAAATAGGAAACAGTCATGTATTTCATAGGAAAGATTCACCTGAGATATTCCTTTGGCTTGGATTTGTTCTGTCATTACAGCCCAGTGCATACTGTGCCTAATATTGATTCACATGCTAATATTGATTTACATGCTAATATTGATTCACACATGTCAAGATGGAAGTGTTCAAGGCCAGGTTGGTTGGGGCTCTGAGCACACTGGGCTACAGGAAGACATCCATGCCCATGGCAAAGAGTTTGGAACTAAATGATCTTTGAAGACCCTCCTAACTCAGGCCTTTCTGTGATTCCTTGAGAAACAGATGTTTCTTAGAGATCATAAGTGCCTGGTGGGCTGCTGCCAAAATAGTTTAACTGCTGTTAGTGCCATAGGACCAAGAGATGGGAAGGTGTCCACTGGATTTTATCCTTGTAAGCTATCAAAAATAATTGAATGTAAGATCCTGTTAGTGTTTTTCACAGTAACAATATATTTGCTGTAATAATATAGTAAGTTAGTGTTTTTCACAGTAAATAATATATTTGCTGAAAGTGTTAAATGTTCTCTACACAGATAACAAAACCTTAAGCTGCCAGTTACAGTAATTTTACTGCAGTTTTTTTTACTGGTTACCTACGTCATACTGAGTTTTTTCAGTGCTTTAGTGAAGAGGAGAAATTTTCCTTCAGCATGGTGAGGATTTCTGGTATTAAAATAAATTATATATTGTAGAGTGTAGGTAAATAAGCACAGTAATGCCAATTTTAACATACAACTAAAAAGGCCATATACACCACTATTTTGAAAAAAATAGAAGATGAAAAAGTAAACTGATTTGTCAAATGATGTTAAATATTTTCAAGCCTCTCAATTATGTGGCAATAATAATGACTAAAAAAAATATAACTCAACACACCTTGCTCAGCACATCAGAACAGTTGTGGATGAGGAGCAGCTTGAACCTGGAAGTTCAAAGGAAAGTAAAAGTTTAAAATTGTATGGTATCATATTTAGTGTCCCATGGCACATAAAGAGCAATATACTGTCATTCATGCTAACATTAACTACTATAATATTTCAGGTAAAAGAGTATATGTCTCTAAGGCATAATACATTCAATTAATTAGGGATCACAGTCAGGAATAGGTTCTCAAATAATTTCTGCTTTTCCCCACAAGATAATTTCAGAACTGTCAGTAATATAAATGAAAAACAGAAGCAAGGCTATCTGGCACTAGTTATAGCACTTACCCCTACTGTGATAGTAAAGATTGCCTCCTGCAATGGTAATAGCTAACATTTGAATGGTCCCTTTCATCTCCAAAAATCCCCAAATACTCTACAAATTAGAAATTTGATCTTTCTGGGTATATGCAAATCCTGGATGAAGGATGTCTGAGACAGAAAGAGTATTGCTTTTTTTAACATCTATGTGTCTGATGACCCTGTAGACTTTATCCAGAAGCACACATTGATTTTTGGAAGTTAAATTACTCAGACTTAAAAAATCATTTAGACGTCAGGAATAAAACCAAGTGTGCAAACTATATCTCCAGACTCTCAAACAGTGTTTAATTGGCACAAAAATATTCAAAGAATTGTACTTTTTAATGAATTTTCTTTTCCTTCCTCCCTCTTTGCATAAATATAATTTTCCTTTACCCAGTTACTCACCTGTAAATATACAAAACTCCTTGTAGCAGAGGCATGGCTCAGTGTACATATTTGTTATATGTTTTTACCAGTATTAATTCTGCCATCACCACACAGGAATAACTCCCATCAGTTTATCTGACACATTTAGAAATAGGAATTTATTAAACAGACCTTCTTCATGTTATGAAATATGGGAATTCTGAGCCAGCACAGAGGTTAATAAATGATGTAAATGAACTATTTTTCTAGATTGAAATGACTGCAGAAATGGGCTATTTTATCAAAGCAAATGTGGCTGCTGACAGTGACATCTGGGCTGGGTATGTCACTGAGACACAGGCTCTTATGAAAAGGTTGAGGGGCCTTTGCAGATCCCCAGAAGTAGGAATCTGTTTCCTGGCTCAGCTGTGACTCCGTGGTAAGAACACCTCAACTGATCTTCCCCATGAGCATGGTTATTCACCTTGCTAGAGGAATAAAGCTTATTTTGACTTAGCATTTTTTAATACATAAGAGATACAACTTCACTTCTGGCTTATCTTTTTTAATGTTAAACTGTATTTTCTTCATCAGCCAGTAAGAGTTCATACAGAGGAAGGAAAAGTTCTTGTTCATTGCAGATGCATAACACCTAAGCTGGGGCTCTGAAATTCTCAGAGAGCTTTAGAGAAAAGCCAGAAATGTAAGTGTTTGCAAATTTAGGCTTTAATCGAGGGTGCTAGCCCAGCTTTAGCAGAGCACTGAAGTACATTTTTGAGACTAGTTTACTTTGATGGAATATAAGCACCTGCTTAAATTGAAACACATATTTAAATAAGCACCTGCTAAAGTGATTTGCTGAAACTGAGTATCCACTACTTTCTCTGGGAGAGCCTTTATGCCCTTCTCAGCAGTAAGCATCAATAAAGAGACCTGATTACATTATAAAATGTCTAACAAATACTGTTTAATGCTGACTTTTCAGGTCATCACTGCTGGGAATAGCAAATAGTTTTTACTTTGCCAGGTGAGATTAATTTCTAAATAAATGAGGCTACAAAATACCCTACACAGCACCTGCGGGCTGCTCTACTCCTGTAACTGGAGAGATAAAACAGATAATGATGTTTTTTAAAAGCTTCCAGTTTGAAATATGTGGCAATATCTTTTATTTTTTCTCATTAAAAAAGAAAAGAAAAGAAAAAATCACAGCTAGAAAAATTATAGGTAAAATAATGGGCAATGATTTCCTCTTGTAACTGTGCTTTAAAACAAAATACTGATTTTTTTTTTTTTTGTCCACAGTGTTAAAACACGCCAGCATAGATGTAAATGGAATGTACAAATAGAGGAAGACTGACCATCTCCCTTGAGAAGAAGCTGCTAGTTTCTAATAAATACCCTCACTGTTTGGAGCTTTCTAAAAGTTTTATTTCAAATTGGGAGAAAACAAGTAGTCTTTACTAGAAAAACCTAACTGTTGTCAGTGCAAGTAAAGTAAGGCTCACTTATGTTATTCTAATTTAATGGTGTCCAGTATGAATCTGCTCTACTAATCACCTAATATTATTAAATTCCCATTAGACAACAAATCTATATTTTTAGGTGTCACCTACTAATGTGATTTTTTAGAAGATTTTGCTTTGAAAGAGACTTAAAAGAGGCTGACAGGGATCTGTCATAGAGGCCCTGTGCAGATAGGCCTGTTGTGAGACAGCGCTGCTTCCCTTACCACGAAGAGGAAGTTACTGCCTTTCCTTGGGTTATTGGGTTCTTAAAAACCCATAAACATAAAAATGGAAAAACATGGGAAAGAAACTGGATAAAGAGGATAGGGAGGACTGACTGTCTTTTAATGGCTGAATACACTCTAGAACGGAAGGGGTCTGCTTAGGATAGATTGGTCCCTTTCCTCTTCTAATCCATCCCCAGAAGAGTCTGTTCTACTGCTGGAAGCAGTGTGACATGGGTAACTACTGCCAACCCACTCAGACAGTGTTGGATTAGTGTTCAGTCAGGAATTAATCAGGGCCTCTGTGGTAAAGGGCATTTAACTCTGCCATACCAAGTTTTAGCTCCTTGAAAAGGAATATGTTGAGCATTTCCCTAAAAACTCCAGTGATGAACACAAATATTAAAATTATAATCTTTGCAGTTTGACATTTCAAGTGTGATCCAAATGCATCCAAATGAGGTAGGAAGAAGAAGACGGCAAAAAATACTTTCAAATATATATGTCCAAAACCCAATTTGAAATTAACACATCTGGGATAACTCACCTGAAAATTCTGTTTGGAGATCAAACAAATGTTCCATTTAACATATTTCTCAATATTTTATGAAAATATCAATTCTAAAATAAATCATAATGAAAACCAAGAAAGTAGATGCTTTCAATTTAATGCTTAGAACCCCAAATCGCTGTTTTACTGTATAGAAAGAGAGATTATTTTCACCTTCTTGATTCTTGCTATATTTTAGCATAATTTTAAAATATGTAAGTTTAAAAAAGAAAAATAAAGAGAAACTCACCTGTTTCTTTGAATCCTTTATTATTATATATAAATTTATACATTATATATATGAATATAAAGAAAAAATGGCCTTCTGAACATCTGAGAGTTTCCTCATTGGTATTAGCACTTTCTAATTACACTCCAGAAGAACCACATTCATGGTTTTTCAAGCACAACTGTGCATGACTTTGCCTTCTGTAGAATGTGGTAAGAAAATTACCACTTGAAATAGGAGAAATATGGGCACTTCTGCAGGCCTGTTCCTTTGTGGCATAGATTTGTCCTGTTCAAGCCATTATTAATTAACATGATGCCATGAATAAATGAAGGTCTAGACAATCCCCCTGCAGAGAAGTTTCCAATATTTTCAAAGGTTTTGCTGAAGCCTTCTATGGTATGCAGTTCAGATTTTACAATCTGTGAAAAATCAAAGCACCTTCCTTTTTTTTCATGTTTGGTTTTTTTTAACCTGTGTTCATGAAAATAGGTGGGTGAAAGTTTGGGGAGCTGGTTGATCTTGGAGGCTGTCTTGTGGTGCAGAACTGAGTATTCAGAGTTGCTTTTGGTTTTTTGATTACAATGAATCTCAAGGTCTCTGACTGCAAAAAAATCCACTTTGTTTGGTATGCCAGTGGTAACTTGCTGCAACGTCTTTCTGTGCAAGTACCCAGAGAAATGTAAATGCCTCAACAGGGTGCTAACTTCTAAGCCAATAATATAATTGTTAAATTGTCCAGTCCCAATACTGTTACCTTCTGGCCAAAAGGGGAAGTTATTTTTTAATTTTTGTATTTTACTTTACTCAGTAGTGGCAGGCAATTACCTCCATGTTAAAACTTTGAAAAATGCAGATTAAAAGTGAGAGGATGAGGTTAAAATGCTGAAGGATCTTATTTCCAGCTGGAGGAATAATTTAATTCTCATAAGTTCAGTGATAACAGAAAACATCAGACTAGTCTTAGTTCCTTTTACATTTTCTAAATAGCTGTTGTAGGAAAAATGGACTTTATAATGTCATTTGTTTACGTATTTCTGTAGTTCACCTCTTCTCATTTTCATTTAAGAAAATACAAGCCCAGCACCTTACTTAACCTCAAATTAACTTCTAACTCAGAATCAGGTTTCTCTACTCTACCAGCTATTTTTCTCTATTGAGAAAAAAGCCCCCATCTACACTATATTTTTGCAGCTGTATATAAAGCTTCATAGGTTCCATTGTACATATGATAGAATTAATCTTTTTAGCCTGAATATGTTATAAATCATTGTGTCAAAGACTGCAACTCTCAATTTGTCAGGAAATTTAAGGATCTATTTAATTCAGAACACTCACAGTTCATTCAAGTAAGCATCCCACATGTTGGATCAGTTTCCATTGCCATTAGTGTATTATATAGGGTCAGGTGCCTTCCTGCCTGCCTTTCTCTCCCTCTCTTTTTCTGTCTCTCTTCCTTTCATTTTTTTTAATGTGTGCTAGTTTTGCATTATAGCAACAGGTAAGCAGCTTATATATTCATAGCATGTAAGAGAGACCCAACGGCACTTGGGGATACAAGAGCAATTCACATTTGTAGATCTTGTCTCACAGTTCTGCCTCAGGCCAGAATCCAAATTCGACTTCATGTCTTTTGCTCATTAAATGTATCTATTTTTCGTATAAGAATAAAATTCTTAGCACATTTACTTCCTCGTGGAAGTAAGCATCAAAACTCAACAGTTAGTGAAAGAAATAACAGATCAGGATTACAGACAGCCTTCTCAGTCACAAATGTTCAATTCAAATAATCATGAGTCTATGAGGCAGATAAGTTGTTTTGCTACATTATAAAATTTGTCTCCAATCTTTCCTTTATGTATGCATGCAACAAACATTTACTGTGGCCTAGGCAGAATTATTCATTTCCACTTGTTCCAGCTGTTTCTAACTATTTCTGAACGTAGCAGTTACCAAAGGAAATGCAACAGGTTATTTTTTTAAAAAACATGTAATGGAGTGATTTTTACACTGCTAACTTTTCCTATGGCTGCTTGGATTCTTGTCAGTTGAATGAAAGTTATTTTGAAAAACATAAAAGTCCTTGACTATCTTTTTAAGCCCTTTTAAGGCAGAAGCACTGCTTGCCTTTTTCCAGCTGTTTGGTATTTCTTTGCTATTTCTTTTTGCAGCCTTTAGACTGGGTCTTCCATGCTTTTGCAGAACCTCCAGCCCTCTTGGGACTAAAGGTGACATGAAATTGTCATTGTGATGCTTTTAGGTAAGAGCATGAATCAGTGCCTGAAACTCTCATGTTCTACTTTGAGGAATCCAATATGAATAGTGTGATTCATATTATAGAGAATGCCATATAAAAATGAGATGCCTGGCGCAATGCTGCATTAGCACTTTTTGACTTTGCACTGCTCTGAAAAAAACATATTAGCTCTATCCCTGCCCAATGTTCACAAGAACATGTGTTCCAATGAGCTTATCACCACAGCACTCCAAAGAGGGACTATCAACTTTTGAGGCTTTCAAAAAAAAATCCATCTTTCCTAGAGAGAGACAATTTTGTGAAGAGAGAAGATAGGTCTTCTTTTCCCTTCACATAATCAATTCAGCTGTTCACCCCTAAAGTGATGCACAACTTCATCTGTTTCCCATCAGGCTTCCCTTTCCCTGTTTTTGAAACAGTAACTTAAAATTTTTTTATATTATTCCATGCCATGTTTTAGCAGACTGTGTTTCCTGTCATTTGTTAATAAAGGCTAAGGCCAGTGTGCCTCTGGGTTGGGTGCTAAAGCCTCAGAAAGCACAGCTGACCATGCCTAAATTGTCTCAATCTGACCTGTGCAGGGACATGGGCTTGCTCCCTTCATCTCCTAGAACTGGTAGTTCTGATGTTCTGTAGGTGTCTTTTTGAGTGTTTTCATTGTTTATTTTGAGTATTTTATCAACTCTACTCTCTTTTGTGCTTGACTTTACAAATGAGGCATAAAATATCAGGAAAAAAAGTCCTTTTAGGGGGAGTATTTTAACAGTGGGAGATATCAACACAGTATCATGTAAAGCTGGAAAACAAATTGAAGATTGAAATAGATTGCAAACTCATAAATAACTTTCTTTTAGGCTTTGGTTACATGGAAATTGATTTATTTGTTGAAAAATACTGTATAGCTCTACTGAAGAAGCCATAACATTCCAATGCTCTGCTACTTGTTTTAGCTGCAAAAGTCTCATCATGCAATACGTGCAGTAAATTTTTTGAGGTAAATCAAGTCCTCCACTAAACTATGTCCCTAAGGCCACATCTGCCTGTTTTTTGAACACCTCCAGAGATGGTCCCTCAACCACTGCCCTGGGCAGCTTATTCGAGTGCCTAACTTCCCTTTTAAAGAAGAACTTTTTCATAATGTCTAATTTAAACATCCCTGGTGCAACTCGTGGTCGTTTCCTGTCATTTGTTACCTGGGAGAAGAGACCAATCTTCACCTCGTTACAACCTCCTTTCAAGTGAGGTTTGAGAACATCCTACGCCTAATTGCTGAAACACAAATAGTCATATAACTGTCCTAGGAAAAAGGATAACTGGTGTCTTCCTCCAGCAGGGATGGTTTGCACTTCCAGCTATTCTCTGGCCCAAAGGCCATTTGAAAGTCAGGCAGAAGGATTCATGGATTGATGGTTCTGAGAGTGATAACCAGCCTGATCTTCACCACCATATTTCCCCAGAGACTTATCAGAGCACTTGAAATTGTAGCACATGAGCAATGCAGCTCAGAATGATGAAAAAGTCAGCCAGCAGTAGCCTGTCACCATCAGAATAATTTATCTAGCCTAAAGTCTTTTGCCAGAAGGCCATCTCAAGAAAAATGACATTCAAGAGTAGGTAGAGGGCCAGGTAAGTAAACCTAGTTGACCTCCTGTAGCATCATATAACTCACATAATCTATGATTTGTAGTGTTAGAGTAGGTGCTCATTTTGTGGCCAGCACTAAACTTAATGCTAAATCTAACTTCCAAGTGTTCCCTTCATGTTTAAGTTGGCTAAGGACAGCTAAGAAACAAAATGTAAAATCATCTCTCTCTCTTGCATGGGAAATTTTGATTTTCCAGAATTGTTTTCATCAAAAATCAAGCTGAAATGCCAGAATTTCTTGTGAAACATATAATTATGTTTATATTTTAATTGATAATATTAATATATCCCTTTTCCCATAACATTAAGCTGAATTGCCATGTTAGTCTATCTGGAAGTCCTTCAGGGGCAAATGGAAATAAATGAGGTTGGAAACAGAGAGATTTCCCAGGGGCAGTGTGACTACTTAGATCAATAAACAGACTGAAGGTAGACCACCTCCAAAACAAACATTATGGAGGCCTACATTTTGCATTAAATAATTGTTATTGTGAAAAACTGGTCATTCCTTATATTTATAATGAATATCTGTTCCGTTCCTAGCAAGTCATCATTGTATATGATCTTCTTAAAATCTTGTTTCTATGCTTACATTTGAATATCCATACAAGGTACTAGACATTGATTTAGGAACCTCCAAACAGGCTGCAGACATGTTTGAAAATGACATGCAAAATCAGATGTCAATGAGAGATGATGCAAATTAAGACAAATTAACTAAAACCTGCAAGTACAACTCCTCAAAAAGCCCAGTGTATAAGTATGGTAATAAGAAATAAGACAGTCCTTTTATTCATTCATCTCACTACTGCAAATGATAGTTGGATTTTTTTTTTTTACAGACAATTTTCCAGGTGTTCTCACATTATCCTTATGGCCTCATATGAGAGGAAGCCATGGGAGCCATCTCTACCTCACCACAATCTAATAGCTATATAAAACTAGGTTAGTTCTAGATCATTCCCACTGAATATGTACTTGGTGTTAAGCAGTTATGTGTTTTCCAACTAAGGGCTCATAAATGGATTTATAGTAGTAATTCAACAGTAAAAATAATCTTGAAATCATTATTATGACATCTCATCATGCAGTCTCTGCAATATTTTGTAATTTTAATTTATGCCATTGACTTAAATAACAATTATATGTATACATAAGCCCATACAGACACAACCAATGGGTTAAACTTAGAGGCTGGGAAAGCATTTCAACTTACTGGCTGCAAAATGACATTCTTTAGTAGGGTATGTAGAAACTGTCTTTAAACAAATGAGCCCATTGCTGGGTATCAGAATCCAAATGGGAAATGCTATTTAGCAGTTAGAAAAAAATTGTCTGTATGGTAAGGAATAGATTAGGCTGCCTCACAGTGACTGAGCAGAGATAATAGAAGATTATATGAATGTGGAAATAGCAATTTCCAATGGGCCTTGTAACACTTGTAGCATGTATCTGCAAAGTCAGAACATGGTAGAATGGTTCTAGCTTCCCTTGCTAAATAAAAGATGTGCTCCAGACATTTGCCTGACTGAACCTTGTGCAACCATAAGTTTGCTGACTTTTCTGCTTTATTTAGGTCAGGCTATTTAAACAGTTGCACTAACAGCGATGGTTTTATTTTGAACAGAGATGCCCCTGTAGCCAAATTTCTGAAAATAACAGTTCTAGCCTCTCAGTTTTGTGGCATCCTCTGCACTATTTCATTTGACTTTCCAAAAGAAAATTATTTTAAATCTTTAACTTTTAAAAAACCTTACCATAGAATCATAGAATCATATACTATCCTGAGTTGGAAGGGACCCACAAGGAATTCCCCAGTCTGTCCATACTTCCAGGGTTGCCCTGTTCCAGATGCAGAATCTGGCACTTGCCCTTAAACTTCTATGATTCTTGATTTCCCAGCTCTCTCATTTGTCAGGGTCTTTCTGCCTTTGAAGGAGTCAACATCTCATCCCAATTTATTTTTGTTGGCACGTTTACTTAGTGTACCTTCAAGTCCTCCATCCAAGTAATTTATCATCCATGCTCTGCAGGAATCTCCTGGGCAGTGTGTGCCCGGCTGTCTGTCTTTCCAGCAGAAAGCAGGGTGGCTGAAGCTCCCCATGAACACCAGCGTCTATGAGAGAGGCTCCTTCCAGCTGACTGTAGAAATCTGACTTTCTCTTCCTGATGGGGTGGCTTGTAGCAAACATCCACAGCAGTGTCACCCACGTTGCCTGCTCCTGAATTCTTACCCATCATCTCTTTTCTTGTTTTTCATGCAGCCCTAGGCAGAGCTCGATATAACCCAGCTGCTCTCTCACATAAAGAGCAGTTTCACCACCTCACATTGCTGGCCCATCTTTTCTAAAAAGTATGTAGCCATCCATGACAGCATTCCAGTCATGTGAGCTATCCCACCATGTCTCTGTAACTGCAATGAGATCATGGCCCTGCAACCTCACACAGATCTCTCATTTTTCCTGTTCTTTCCCTGTGCTGTGTGCATTGGTGTGCAGGCATTTCAGAGAGGTAATCAAGTGTGCAGATTTCCCACAAAGGGTGCAAGAGGCTCCACCACAGCCATACACACCCTCAAGGTGGTTTGCCTTCTGGATCTTGTTTTGGGAGGCAGATAAGGCACATTTGTCACTGCTCTGGTGAGCCTGGCTTATTCCCCAGCTGGATGTGAACACTGTCTCTTTGGATGCTCTGCCCTGAGTCCTTCAGTTTAAAGTCTGCTTCACCAAGCTGGCCAGCCTAGTGCCAGAGATTCCCTTTCCTCTTCTAGACAGGTGGATGTAGATTTGAAATATATTTGAAGGCATGATTCATAGAGTTGGAAGATAGTGCTCTAAATTAGTTGGCAAAAATAGAAAAGAATGAAAGAGGTTTATCTGTCTTTGTCAATGATGCAAGATTAACAAACTCAACAGCTTCCCTGGGGTACCTCGAGAGTCTATTTGGTACTGAGAAGTTGTGCAAAGCTTCAAATTTTTCACAGTACTGTTAAGCACAGGACAACAGAGAAAGTTGTCTTGTCAGCCAAGGTCCTGTCTCCAGATATTTTTTTTTAACAAATGATGGCCCGAGCAGCCAGCTGGACTTAAAGCTAGAATCAGATTTTCAAAACTCAAGAATCTGAAAATATGGCATGTTATTGAAATAGTTTTATTGATGAGAAGATGCTCCACATGCTTCAGAAGTTGCTTCCACCTTGTCTTTTGTCCAAAGAAAAAAAATCGTAGAAAATTGGAACACACGGAATTATGACAATGATTCCATCAGGACTAGAGTGGCACCAGAAGTGCTTTCATCAAAAAAAAAAGTAAACAAAAGAAGACAAACATGACAGAGGGCTCTGCCAGCTGTGGCAGCCTGCATATTTCTCTGCTTCTCTGACCTGCCTTTGAAGAGGGAGACTTCAGTTGTGTTGCTTAATTGTCAATGATTATTTTATGAATCCTGGAGTTTTTATTAAAAAAAAAGTTGCCTACAAGCTGTTCTGCTACAGCTTGAGTTTGAAAACAACAGAGAAACAAGGAAAGAGATACCTTTCCTGTTATGGATTCATCCTGTTTTCTTGCTGTTAGGCACTAGAAGGATATCCAGATCAATGTTACCTCTCTTAAAACTGGTGTTTCTACTCACCATATCTCTCAGAATGTTGTCTTTAATAACCTGGACTGAATATTGTCTAATCCTTTACTACTTTACAACAATGGAAAGGGTGAGCATAATGCCACCACATCAAAAGCATGTTTCCCATACACATTTACACTCTCTTTGTAGAGTAAATGATAACATATTGAGGGTCTTGGTTCAAATTTCTTTCTAATCTTCTTATACTTTCTTTTTAACAAGCTATATTTAAAGCTGCATTAAAACTTAATTTTTGTGTGGCATTTTCCTTCTATCATTATTTTTCACCTGGTTTTAGTTATGAAGAGTTCTAGTTTTGAAGAGTTCTTCGAAGAGCAAGCACCAAGTCTTAGTTTTTCTTTCCTTCTATGTGAGTGGAAAAGCCTGACAGCCCTATACATAAAGATGAATGAATGACTTATAAATAATTTGAGCAGTGACTGCTGCTCCTTTATCATTCAGTTATATCCTTTTCATTGACTAATGTGGAATTGCAGGGAGCCCTGTATATAAAAAGAGCTATGTACTTTCATCTCTTTAAGCAGCAGAGCACTTAACTGCTAAATATATGTGCATTCAAACACAAAGAATTATGTAAAGATGTAGAATATGCCCTAGGTGACTTGTTTAGCTGTAAGGACTTGTCATTTCTTTCAAAGAGGATGAAAGACTGTGATGGGACAACAAACACACAATCATTCAGAGAGAGAGTTCACCAATCCCACTGACTGCAGTACTCCTGGAAAGTTATTGTGTCAGTTCTACAGGTGAGCAAACTGAGATATGAGGGTGACATTACTAGAGAAAAATCTTATAGCATCTCTGCATGTTGAACAGTTCATTTGACTTGAGGGTTTTTATGATGGACAAGCAAGAATGAGAGCTTACTTTTGAATACTGGATTAGCACTTGCCCTAGAATTTTCTGTACTATTGTCTCTTTCTCTTTCTTTAACTAGGCAGACCATGTTTGAGATGTATTTTTGGGGGACCTTAAAAAATACACATATACTAAGTGTCACCAAGCTTTCTCCCATAGGGATAAATATAATTACTGAACATGAATGATGTCTAAGGAATTTTCATTATGATCTATGATGTGATAGTGAGTAATGAAAGAAGCTCTATTAGTTTGCCTCTTATTATCAGATATTGCTGCTTTCTTTGTACAGAATGGCCATTTGTCAGCACTTAACAGTGGAACTTCAGAAAATGTGTTCCTATGATAAGCAAGTTGCAGGTATGATGCGCGTTTCTAGGAGATCATTATAACACTTGCTGGGAAGCATGCAGAGGAATAAGGTTTGTCACGAGTCTCTGATGAAGTGATATGTCATATGTTGCACCAAAAGCAGATGGTAAGTCAGTCACACCGTATTCATCATCACTTCTGATTTGTGAAAGACTGAAACAGCAGATATCAGACAAGAGTGGATGCTCATGAGCTTCCATGCCTCTACTGCTAACTCTTATTTCCTGAGGACAGGCTCTGCAAGACATTTCAGCTATAGCCTGCCAAGAGCATACAGAGAAAGAGGAAGACACACTGTATACTTCAACTTTGAAGAAGGTTAAAAATGTCTTTTCACACTTTTCTGATGTCCATATCCTGATAAAATATTATAATATACTGTCTATATTTTTTTTTCTGTTACAGTCTTTATTTTCATTTTGCATGAGAAAGGGATTTTTTCAAGTTCCATGACTGAAATCAAGTTACTCCTCTCTTCCAAGTGTCCTTGTTCAATGGAATGTTAGGAGACTCTCATCCTAATAAATTTCCCTGGAGCAGCCAAAGAACTGCAAAATGCAGCTCAACTGGATAGCATAAGCTGTTTTAAGAACTCTATGGTAGAGAAAGCATTGCTCAGCATTACCCAGGAAATTTCATGGACTTTTCTCAAGACAGACTATGAACCACAAAGGTCACAAATTACTTTGCAACGTCAGCTTATCTTGGAAAATACAGGTGAGGGAGGTTGAAGTTCCCTTAGTTCCCTACACTGTCTGCAAGTCAATTGTTTTTAAGAAAGAGAATGAAGGATGAGAGACTCCCATTCCCTCCCTTGCTCCAAGTATAACATATTCACCAGTTCAGGCCTCCTCATCTCCAGTGGCCTTGGAGAAGGCACAATCAAGACAACAGGAAATGGAAGTTGCTACCTGGACCAAAACTGCATAAATGAATATAATGAGATCATATTCCTCTTGTTGGTACAGATGCACAGAGACATTGGAAACTTGTCTGAGCTAGTGAGTATTAAATATTGGGACAATAACCCATTTTCTGCACTAATACAGTGATATATTGTCAATGCTTTGTTTTCACTGGGAGGTATTGATTCCCCATAGGAGTTGGTGTTTGATAGAGTTCAGATTTTACTTCATTTTAATAATTTTTGATTGTATTTATTACAGAAACTATCTTTCTGATGCTTTTGACTTCAAGGGAAAACATTTTAGGCATAAAAGTACTTCCCAAATTCTGTATTACCTCCTTTTTTTTCACAAGTAGAATCTTTGTTGCAGACACACTGCTCAGTTCTTCCATGGAGAGCTTCACAGAATATATAGGAGTATTTCTAAGAAAGATCTTGGCAACCATGCCATGCATAGAAGCACACAGGTCATTGGCTCCTTCAGTCTCAGTTAATAATGTTATATCCCTTAGAAATTTGCAACAGCCTGCTTTGATAATTGCTACGAGTCTTTAGGTGCCAGATGGGTCTCTCTTAGGAGGGATGTACTTTCCAATTCTTAACAAAAAGGACTCCACACTTCATTAAGTTGGAAAAGACCACTCTCCCTCTCCCAGAGACATTAGTAATTGGCCATGCTCTGGCAGGACAGCACGTCCATGGAGAAGTGAACAGAAGCTGCTGAGAAGCAAGCACACTTCATAGAAATAATTCCAACCTTAGTTCTTCGCAGGAAATTAAAAAGTTGTGTTTTGTACACACAAATTATACAGCTTTGGATTAATTTATTAAGACAATTATAGTCATTCCACCATAATATTTTTTTGCCTTTTGTAAGTTAAAACGCATACAGACTATTTTTCCTCTCTGCTCAAGTATCTTGTGCCAGAAAACAGTTGAAAAGAGCCATGTTATGGGGGCTCTTTTCATACTCTCCTATCATTCTGGAGGATAGTAGGATAGCATACCAAGGCATACACAATGCTCGGTTTTCCATGCCGGTGGCTTGGAAACAGTTTTTTACCATCAGATTGAGAAAAAGAACATCTACTGAGCCCTTTCATGCCTTAGAGTATCTTAGAAACCCCAGAAAGGGAAAACAATTACATAATTATGACCTGGTTTGCTTATCTGGCAGTGATTAAATCGTTGTGAAGGTTTTATGGGAGTGATTCTGTTTATTTCTTTAGTCAATCTCTAAGTTATGCTTACAGTGCACTAGCTGCATATGTCTGATTATTTTGCTCCTAAAGATCACTGGTTTACTGGAAATAATTTTCCAGGAATCAAGCAATACAATTTTTATTTCTGTGAGATAAATCACAGTAGTGTGAGTACCAAGGACATCCTTATAGATGTCAGAGCTCTGACAGTACAGATATTAAAACATTTGTCAGAGCAAAATTAAATTAATGATGTGTTCCATCATTTATTCCAAATCTAACCACTATTTGTCTTTTATTTTTGTAGATCTGCAAAACTGCAACTGATTTAATAAAAATTCCTCTTCTCACCCTAATACAGTGTCATTGTCTTAGAACAGCAACTAAGGACAACACAGGCACTAGCTCAGTCTGCTCCCCACTCTCCTGTGACAAAAAGAAATGTAAGAATGGAAGTCTTGTGCATTGAGATAAGAATAATTTAATAATTGAAACAAAATATCAACATTACAATAATAGAAATAATTTTAATGGAAATGAGAGAAAGACAAGAAATAACACCTGAGAGAAAAAAGTGGTGCACATTTCAGTTGCTCATTACCAGTTGAGTGTCCCTGGGCACCTTCCAGACAACTCTCCCAGTTTACATACTGGGTGTGGCATCCTATGGGGTGGAAAATCCCTTTGGCCAGTTCAAGTCAGCTGTCTTGGCTATGCTCCCTCCCAGCTTCTTGTGCACCTGCTTCTTTTCAGAGGCTGGGAAACAGAAAATTCTTGACTTAGAAGAAGTGCTACTTACAATCAAAATCTCAATGTGTTGTCAATGCTATTGTCCAAAACACAGCACTGTACCAGCTACTAAAAAGAAAATGAATTCTCTCCCAACCAAAACCAGGACAGGCAATCAAACCACGCATTCTAAAATTGCACATTCTGGCATACAAATCCTCATCAACCTCTCTGATCTAAAAACATGGCATGAAAAGTCTTCTCTGATATAAGCTTATGAGACTTTAGTTCTAAAATGCTCCTTTCTCACTCTGTTTACATCCTCCTGTTTGTAGGAACAGACAAGACTACAAATAAAGTATATGAGAACTTAAATTATTTTTTAAATATGCAAAAGAATATCTGATGGGCTGAAGACAGCCTTAGGAATTCATCAGAGCCTGTATTTATCAAAGTAGTTAGTGACTTTGACAGCCTAGCTGCCAGAGGGGTGACCTTTTGCCTCATTTTCACAGATTCAATTAATCATTTGGAATCTATGTGAGAGGAAGATGATCAGAGTGATGTTAAATCTGTACATACTTTGCTCAGACTATGTATTCTTAAATGGAGAAAAAGACTGTACCCTAATTTTTGTCTATTAATAACGACATTTTTTCCACTAACTGGGGTTAAGAATTTGGCATCTGGATCCTTTATTTTCTTTAGTGAAATATGTGAGATTGCCCATCTTGTTTATAAAATAAGGGCAGACGGGCTGTGTCAAAAACTGAGTCTTACAGATTAGCAAAGCATAAAGTGCCATGCTCTGGTAAATAAGATAAAATAACTTCACTTTTTATTGATATTCCACTGTTCTGGAAAAACAAAAGCCATTAAACAGGAAAAAGAGAAAGTTTGTTTTTCTCTCCCATAACTTACTGCACTAGGCAGACATCAAACAAGACCAGCAGGGAAGCTTGGTTCATAAACTGAAGTATATGATGCTTTATTCACTGTGAAAAATTGCATAGTGCCTTGAGACCTCTTATTGATGTATGTGCAGAAATCTCTGCCTCTTAGAATGAAGATCATGCACATCATGGTACTGTGAGGAGTAGGTGAGTTCCAGCAGAACAATGTCTCTAGGCTTGTGGTACAGAAGAGCGGGAAGAGGGAGAGCTGGCATATAAAGAACAGAAAGAGAATTAGTTCCCCATCACCCATTTTCAGTTATCTGGTCTTACAGGTGTGACCTGATAGAAACAAATGTTTAGTTTGCTGTCCTGAATACTCTTTTTCTTTGCTCATCTGTCAGATGGGTACCAAATGAAGACACAGACAATAGATAATGATCCATCCAAGCTTGAAAGAGCTTTTCTCAACTTGTGGATAATAGCTCCTGTGGGAACTGTGAAGTGGAAGCAGGGATGAAAAAAGTGAGTTGCTGAGAATTTTGCTAGAACTCAATATATATCTAGTTCTCTGCCTTTCAAAATTCAATTTTCTCTAATAATTTTAAAGCATAAACACACAAATTGTGCATTCTTGTAAATGACATTTCCTTCTTATTTAACTATTCAACAGGGTTACCAGCCAGGGAATGATGGCAAAATCTGTCTTGAGTCACTAGTACCTCTGCAGTCTGGTGACAAGAGGCAAAGTAAGCAGCAGCTAGGACTGGATGGTTCATTTGTTACACAGTTATCTTTGAAAGTTTTCTCTACCCTAGCCAAAAGGCTGTCGTTCTGTAACTTGTAGTTCTTCTGAAAGCAAGAAAAACCAAAACCCCCAACATTTTTCTTATTCTGAAAGACTCTACACAACATGTTTGGCCTGTCAGCTAAGACTCTTTGGAACTGAAAATATGGCCTTAAGGACAAGGAAGACACCTTCCCTTGATTATATTCTCTCTCTGTCATAACAAAACAAGATTTTTACTGTTGAGTTACAAAACAAAGTCAGGTTTGGGGGAGCTGTCTTAGTATATTTTGACAAATCTCTTCTTTCTTGTGCCAACTAAGGCATCACAATATAAATTAGTTGCTCCAAACAGCTTACTACGGTAATTAACTCTGCTACGCTCTAGGGTCAGAAATAGCTGGTTTATAACTGTTGCAAATCAAACTGCTCTGCCATCCAAGTAGTCACTTGCCAAGAGACCATGACACCTCATCCTTTAGATGGATATTGCTTGAAAACACCCTTTTTTATTTGTCCCTGTGAGGCTGAATGGGCATCCACTATAAAATTGTGCTGAGGGAAATGGGAGTTGAATCATCGACGCATTTAACAATGCATAACCTTTATTATTCTGCTCCCAGGAGCATTGAATTTGCATGGCTTAGCAATCTGCAAGCTGTAATGACAGCACTTAGGACAGCCATCAGTAGCAGCAATAGAGATCCAGTGAGAAGAGTAGACATAGCCCAGCTTCTGAACTTGCAGAGACATTACAGAGCTGTTCAGCCACTGGGTAATAGCCCCTAATTCCTTGGACATTCTTTGTAAGACACCATTATCTTTGCTATAGCTATATGCTTTTAATATGGTTATAATGTGTAACACTATCAAGAAATCCGAGGGATCTGGCCATTATGTTTTCAGTACTTTCTATTTTCCCTACTATGCTTTATCTAGTTGAGAGGTAAGAGAAAACCATGCTGTGTGATAATGTAACTATGTCTGGAACAAAAAACCCACTACCTCTGGCCCAGTGGAACAGCATGTCAGTCGGTAGATATATTTTTTTATATTATATGAGCAGATGCATATAGAAAGATAAAGTTTAGCTACCATTAAATCAGGCTAAAATATGTAATGTAAGTGTTTTTGCTCTAGCTAAAATAGTTAGGTATTCCTAATATTCTTAAAGCAAATTTATTTCATATTGGTGTCCATTAGATGGTGAAATAGTATTTAACCTATTGGAAATATACTGCATATGAAATAAAAGTTAAATAATATTTTTTTTCTGGCTCCATTTAAAAGATTTTTAGATTTGTTACAGTAATATATTACATGAAAACATTTTGTGTTTACTTATGAGTTGAATGATTTTGATTTCTTGGGATGATTAGGGCAGGCAGATATGTCTGCTAGCAGGGTATTTTCCCTTGATCACTGGGCAGGATTGGTGACACTAATTTATTGGGGACTAATTTTGCCCAATATTCTTGTCTGTCACTGAAAAGTCATAGGAGGTGATAGGAAAAATCCTCATGCTTTGCTTGAGAATAAAAAAACTATGAGCTGTGCAACAGGTGGTGGTACATTCAAATACATTCTTTCAGAAAAATATGGTTGTGAGCAATGATTTATCAGTTTCTCGTGTCTAAACCTTATCAGAATAAGGCAATGATGTAAGAGATCACTAATTGTATCTGATGACAGAAAGGAGCTGCTGATAATAAAGGAAAGAGGAGGACAGGAAGAGGAAATAGGAGAAAAAAAGCTGACCAGGGAGTAGATAGATGTCACAGGCAGAACAGCTGTGGGGTGAGCACATGCTGCCAAACAAAATTGTATTCCAAAATTCACAAACAAACACAAGTTATGAGACAAGTGAAGTAGATTATGTTTAGTATTCTTAGAGCTGCCTGGGGTTTGTACTCTTTCAAATGAATGACTGTGTTTTAAATCAAAGACTGACCTTTGATTTTTAATCGAAGTTATTTTAATGGAGCATAGAAAACAACGGCAGACTGGTGAGTTTACCAGAAAATATTATAAATATTCTAAGTAACTAGAAAGCATAAGGAAATGTGCTTATCTTGTAACAGGTAACTTACGTCCTTATACTCTGCTAAAACTTCAAACAATGGATTATGAGAGTGTTCTGCTTGGAACTGTGGAGAAAAAGGGTCAATGATTTAGGAGTTAGATGATACGCACTGCCCAGTAACAATCCACCAGTATCTAAGTTGTTACAATGGAATGCTGTTTTACTTATATAAATTGCATTCATTCACAGAAGAAAGTAAATAATTTCAGTGTATCAGCCTCTGGAATACACCCAAATGTTGCTCTTTACCTAAGGCATCTATCACAATGAAAGGGTAATTCAAAGCAAGATCCCTAAATATGTGCAGGTTGGATTTTCTTTGAATTATTGTATTTAGAGTAGGTATGCAGTGAGAAACTATATATAGATTAAGAATTCAGTTTGTGTTACTGGAAAACACTGTAATAATTAAAAGTTATTAATAAAAAACATTTTAAAATAAATTATGCTGGGTTGAAATGTAATTGTATAGCTTTGTGGATATTGGGCTGAATTTAAAGTTATGTGTACTGGAAATTTAATGACTCCTGACTCTTGAACAGGGCTGCACTAATTAATCAATTGGTAATTACAGCTGTGATTAACAGCTGTGATCATGACTGGTAACAAGTATTGATTAATTCCCCAATAATTCTGGCACAGTTTAGAGTAAGAAGCACTTTGCAGGATGCAGGAAGCATGATTAACAAAAGCAATAATAAAAACACTTCACTCTCATTACAGAGCTGTCTTGGGGGAACAAGATTTGTGAAAGTGGGAAACCTAGGTAGATTCACAAAGGTAAAGCAGCAAAAGATTGCCTTTATGAATGAGAATTATAGGGAAAAGTGGGTTCATTTTTTCATAATGATAAATTTGTTCCAGACTTACAGTCGTTATGTCCCCACTAGTGAAGACTTTTTTCATAACAATAGTGTGTTCATTTTAAACTGGACTCAGAAACTTTTTATTCCCATAAAAGATAACATTTACACACTTTGCAAAGTGCCATGTGAATAGAGGCTCATTTTCTACTCCTACAAAGAGCTACTAATGACAGGCACAAGGCAATGAAATATACATCTGCTAACCAAAGCTGACAATTTCATTTTCTGACAATGTCTTCAATTTTACTTTCTTTGTTCCTTAGCAGAACTGAAAAGGAAGCTTTTGAGAATGTTTGCAAAAAGCAGGGTATTTCAAACATATCTATTCAAAACCAAACTCTCAGTTTCATATCATCAAAAATAGGCAGATATTTATGTTATCTACTGGCCAGATCATTGGCATATACAGCTGGGGGCCAAGGGTCCTATTCCTTTACAGCTGGCACAAAGATTTTTACCTAAGGCATCTGTGGGCCAAGTGCAGAATGAGCTTGAATCTGGATAAATGCAATAAAAATAGAAAACCTTCTGGTTAGCTAAACAAACAAAAAAAAACAAAGAAAAAAATTCCCACAAACAAAGCAACAAAAAAGAACATTACTGGCAATATTGAAAAAGATGTAGATGAAAAGAAAAATTTTCGTAATTTGTCATTTATTTCATATGAATTTTGGGCACAATTCCTATGTACTATGAAAGAAAAGTGAGTATGAGCTGTTATATTTCTCCTCTGGAGAACTACCAGCAACAGGGTGTTTTTTGCAGTGGACTTGTATCAGTTGGGAAGAGAAAAAGTCAGTCAAATCAAGAACTTCTCTCCCAATCCCATGATCTTCCTGTGCGATTTAGAACAGAGACTTCTGAGTCAAAATAATTTTTATACTCTCAATTTTTGCCACTTTATTATGATCTTTGTTGTTTATTATGATATTAAGTTTTGGCTCAGGAAAGTCCAGTCAGCTGAATATATGAGTAGTAAACCATTTAAAAAGAAAATATTATTTGCTAAAAGCAAAAAGAACTTACTCATTCCCTTGATTTTAAAGATTAGTTTGAGAGGCACAGGTGGATGGCATGTCATAGGTGACTTTTACCTTTGAAATTAGGAGACAAGGCATGAAAGTAAGTTGTAGTTCTAACTTCTGAGCTTATCCCATGATTTCTGAACATGACTCACCATTTTTATGAGATATTGATATACTGTTTAAAGCAGCTATCACAAAGAAAGTTTCTTCTTCCAGAGGTCTTTTGGGTCTTTGTAGATCCCTTTGTCTTTACACAGTTCTCCTTCAGCAAAATGAGACACCCTTGTACAACCCTGTAAGATGGGTGAGGTCCTGACAATGTTGTCCTCTACCCCCAACTCTTTCTATGATCCCAAATTAGTGTTGCATGAAGGAAGGAAATGGGGTAGGTGAGGGACTTTTTCATATGTAGTGAAGATTTTCCCACCAAGGCAGTTTAAATGTAGCACAAATGACTAAACTTAGACCCTCCTCAATGAAGTCTATATTTAAAAACTACCAAATACTGTGAGTGTTCACATTCAGGACCATGTAAGTGGCGATCCAGTATCAAAAAAAACTAGGAATCAAGAGCAGATGTGGCTGGTTCCTGTATGACCAAATATATTTTATTTAGAAATTTTTGTTTGTAAAAAATTAGGAAAGACAGTTGAAAGCACTGTTTGGTTCCTGAATATTTATATGGGTGGCTGGTTCCTGCTGCAGCTGGGATTCTGAGGCCTGTGGCTCACATGTCCATCTGCAAAACTTAAACTGTAGGTATGGGCTAGGGGTCCAGGGTCCTTGACAAAGCATCTAGAAGTTGTCAGAGATCTGCCTGAGGTGAGGCTTTTCAGGTTATGTAGTTTTTCCAGGTTTTCTGCCTTTGTGATCTGAGCTGTACCTTGGAATAGGCAGCTAGGATGTGTCTCACTCTGGATCTGGTAACTCAAGATTTTCAAATATTTTTAAACTCAGCTGCCATCTTGTTCCTTTTACCTTCGATTAGGTATGGGGAGTAGCTTAGAAATTAGAAACACTGGGAGTTTTAGTTGAAATTGGAGGCCTTAGGCTTTGGATTTCTACACTCCTTTGTTTAAGCAAACTGCAACATTTCTACAGTTTTGTTTTGAGTTTTGTTTCTCTATATTGAGTAATTATTATATTTTTTCCTATTTTTTCAAAACAAAGACAGCCTTTTTTTTTTCCTAGAACATCAACTTTTCTTTCAGGGCAGACAACTATTCAACTACCTCTGCTCAGGAAACCTGAATTCTACTTTTACCACCTGGTTAGATGATGACACCTCTGTTTCAGTTTCTTTATTTCTAAAACTATATCTATGATAATCCTGATTCTATTTGATTGCATCTTATATATTAGAGCTGAGCTAAATGCTGCTTGTACATCTGAGTGAGTCCAGTAAATTACATGCATGAATATTTGAGGGTGACATCAGGTTCAGATTTCGTCTGAGAACAGAGGGATTTCATTTCCTCCATACAGACAATTTTCAGAGATTTGATTGTCAGAAGAGAAATGGACAAAAATCCTACTCCTGATTACTTTAAGCATAACATTTGCTTAATATGCATCAGAAAGGTCCAGATCAAAAAAAAAAAGAGGATTCGGAGGTCATACAAATCAAGAGTATATATAGTAAAGGTATATATATATCAAGGGTATGAAAATATCTGTATATTCTAGTGACCACAACTGATTTTGGTTTACTGCATGACAAGGTTTCTTATTTTAAAAATAAATCTCATTGAATCACTTCTAGTACTGTTGTGAGGAGCAAGGAGCAGGCTGAATCATGGTAGGTACAAGTTTAATTTTTCTGTGGTCCCCTGGAATCTTTTTGCTTTCATGTGAGGGATTAGCACATCTTTTTCCACATCATTTCCATCCATCTTGCATTGAAACACAGGAAGGAAGGGGAGGATGAGGGTGATCGCCTCTGTATCAGGTGTGCACAGCAAAGCAGCTAAATTTGGCCAAATCCATAAATTTCCTTAATCAAGCAATTTCATTCCCAGGCAACAGGTAGTATCAATCAGAGTGTGCTTTCATATGCTAATATGTACAGACTTCTCTTTCAGAACAGGCACAGTAACAGGACCTTTACAGACTGCAGAAGGGAAAGGACAACAGATTAGGAGGAATTATTGGATCTGAAAGCATTACAATTTAATGAATAGTTGTAGAGTTACCCTTTGCCCACCAATAAACATTCCAGGCTATGATTTACCAAGTTTGAGAGACCTTGCTATCCAGTTAGTGGTACAACTGGAAAATTTGAATCAACCAATTTTCCAGTAGTTCTACTTGTCTTGTCATTAGTCTATTTTATTTTTATTACACAAATGGGATTTCTTTATCTACATGGTGTATTATGCACCACACAGAAAGGACATCAGGTCCAAATGCCTTCTACCTTTGCTCCCAGAGAGATTCAGAGTCCAGAGCTGGCTCTTCCCCAGAAGGTGACTGTAGGAAAACAGATGCTATGCATATGCATATAAGGATGCACTTTCTCTATGGAACCAATCTGATAAAACTGCCAGAAACAGAACAGATAATTCCTATAGCATTTTCTTATGTTGTCTTTTTCTAGTATCACAAAAGTATGCATTTGCATTTGCTGTCTTAATTGTGGGTAAATAAAACCACAAAACACACTTTGCTGTTTAGCAAGTGTGTAACCTTATTTATGAGTTTCATATGAATACAGTTTATTTGGCCCTCAGGTGTCAGGAGGCTGCAGTATTTGTCTGCATTGTAATAATATGTAGGCAAGACATCACAGGACTTCTCTTTCGTATGCTGGTTTGAAACAAAATGGGCACACAAGCAGCTGTGGAAACAGAACATGAAAGGCAAGAGACCTACACACATATTGAGACGATCTACCTATAAGGAACTGCATATTGTGTAGTGAATTTATCTCATGTATATGGGAGAAAGCAAAGTTTGCCTTCCTAACAGGAGGGCAGGAAGAAACACCAAAAGGGAAATTATGTGAATATTTTCTTCCCAGAAGATAGTCTATCTCAAAGGAGAAAACTATTTACTATTCTTAAAAACAGCTTCTCTTTTGCATCTCAGCAGGTAAAATTGGAACTTTCTCACACTTGAGGAATATTTCTAAACACTGAAATATATATATGTGGTTCATGCATAAAATTTTCTACCTAAAGAAGTGTCAGGAATAAATGCATAACTATAAATGTGGATGGAGTCCACTTTTAATGCTATTAAACTCTACAGGATGAAGGTCATTCAGCTCAGTTCCTCATTCTTCCTATAGTATGCCTACATTACATTAATGACATTTTTACAGTAAAAACCCTCAAAACACTTAGAGTAATTAACTTTGAAAAATGAACATTATGAAGGAAACCATGACTGATGCCATGGAGTGTATGATACAACAAAACATTACTATTTTCTAAAGCTTTTCTTGTATTTTTTAAAGCTAGCAGATTATTCATAGGAATGTGCTGATCACAATAACATTCGCTACAAAGCAATGGAAATTTGAAGGCATCATTTAACTGAGGAAACAGCACTGTGATTTGCCGTCAATTAGAAGCCTGCAGGGAGATTCATAGAAAGATCCCATCAAGAGGTAAGAGTTTAATAAAAATTCATTTAATTTTTATGTAGCTGTTCCACAAAACCTTCTAATTACCTCACAACCATGCAGTTAAATTACATCAGAAATGATAAAACCTCTCAGAGTAATATATAATTAAAATAGTCAATCAAATTTGGAAGAAATGTGTTGAAGTTTCCTGAAAAAGAAGATGAATCTGTGAACCTTCTACATAGTTCTTTAATAGCTATGATAATGACATAGATTCCACTTATGCGATTCCTTTTTGACTTTATGGGCATTGAAGATATTTACTTATTTTCCATGAAGATGACACCAAGCTTAGTGGTTGCTGTTGACACACCTGAGGGATAGGATGCCATCCAGAGAAACCTGAACAAGATCAAGAAGTGGAACCATGGGAATCTTATGAGATTTAACAAGTCCAAGTGCAAGGTGTTGCACCTGAGTCAGGGCAACCATGGGTATCAACACAGGCTGGGGAAGGAGCGGATCAAGAGCAGCCTGGCCAAGAAGGACTTGGCGGTGTTGGTGGATGAGAGGTTGGACGTGACCTGGCCATATGCCCATGCAGACCAGAAAGTCAAATGCATGAAAAGCACTGTGGCCAGCAGGTTGAGGGAGGGGATTCTGCCTCTCTGCTCTGGACAGACCCCACCTGGAGTGCTGCACCCAGCTCTGGGATTCTCAATCTAAGAAGAACCTGACCTACTGAAGCAGTCCAGAGGATGCCCATGAAGACAGTTCGAAAGCTGGAGCACCTCTCTTAAAAAGATAGACTGAGAAGGTTGAGGTTATTTAGCCTGGAGAAAAGAAAGCTCAGGGGATACTTTATTGCAGTTATACAGTACTCAAAGGGGGTCTATAAGAAAAATGGGTAAAAAATTTTAGCAGGACCTGTTACAATAGGACAATGAGGAGTAGTTTTAAATTAAAAGAGAAAATGTTTGGTTTAGATATAATCTTTTTACAACAAGAATGGTGAAACATTGGCACAGGTTGCTCACAGAGGGGGTGGGGTGGATGTCCCATCTCTGGGAACATTCAGCAGCAGGTTGGACAGGGCTCTGAGCAGCCTTATCTAGTTGAAGATGTCCCTATTCATTGCACAGGGGGTGAACCAGAGGAATTTTAAAGAATTGCGTTCTAACCCTAAATATTCTATGATCTTATCATAAGTTGTTTTAGACCCTGACTAGAACTTGCAAAAACATAATCCACCATCTGTTTAACTAGAAAGAATATGGGTTATAGCATAGAACAGGAATGGAGGAAAAAATCTCCCTATTTTGGAATTGTTGCCTAAAAATTTGGAATTGAAACACCTGACTTTGGACAACATCATTAAGAGCCATGGAAATGCACCTTTTTAATACACATGTATCTAGATTCTAGATTTCTTTTGTCTCCTCGATTCTCAGTACAAAACTGCCAAGTGAGCAGCACGGGGGCTGCCCCTCAAGGGAAGGTGAGCTGACAGCCAGGCAGCACAGGGACCTCTCTGACATGGGCTCCATCCCATGGGGGTCCAGAGTCAAGCCAGGGAGTCAAGTTAAGAAAGCAGGGTCAGGCCTGGCAAGGTACCAGGCAGGCATGGCACACCCATGGTGCAGCTCAGTCAAGGATCAGGGGCCAGGGCATGATCTCAGCTGCAGTTCTGGAGCCCAAGAGTGTAGGGAACACACTTGGAGCCTTAGGGTGGGGCATCTCAGTTTTTTCTCACAGCTTAGCTCTTTGCACAGAAGCCTGGCTCAAGGTACACTGTAGCAGGGCAGACCCCAAGGACTGTGATGGAAGAGGGGAGAGGTTGCATAAGAAGACTGAAAAAGAAGGTACATGCAGGCTGGTCAGGGCAATTAGACCCTGTTGCTGCACCCAGTGCTTTCATATCTCAAATATGTGTCAAAACGTAGTTTGAGTACTTACAAAGGTGGACAATAAACCTAAATCAGCAACTTCCTATGCTTCGTCCATACATTTACCCCTAGAAATGAGGGAAAATAAAATGAGCTGTGACTTTTATTTCTGTAATAAATGTAGGTATTGCTTAAGATTCACCTAAATTCCAATTTTAATTCTTTGATGGCTATTTATAGTCTTCTTTAATGCATGAGTAGTTAGACAGAGATATATGTCAGTGCTTAATTCTCCCTCTGACTAAATGATTATAATATAACTCACTCTCCATGATACACTGGTGTGTCCTACTGAATCTGCCAAGCGAAATGCATGTCTCCACAGAGAAGGATCAAAGCTGCAGAATCACAGAATTCTTTCATTTAAAAGGAACCTCTTTTAAGAATGATCATCTGTTCATGTCCTTTCAAATACCCTAAATTTTCTTCCCGATAGAATAACTTTAATCAATGATGTTTTTCTTTAGGAATATTAATTTATTGGTTATCTTTTGTTTGTGCAAGGTTCTTGGTTTTTTCAACTTTTACATCTGTTCTTGATTTTATTATGTTCCCTGATCAATTAACAGAGTTCAACGTTTTTTTCACCTGTGCTAGGTACTCAAATGATGAGCCATCCATCCACTGGGATAGTCTTTTGTACATTTCCTCACACAGTTATGATTTTCTCAATAGTAATACACAAAATTTTCACTCAGATTTCATTAATATTTTCAGATGGATTCATACATTGATGTGCTTTCTCCTCTTGAGCTTACTTCTGCACACATTTGTGTAATTAAACTGAAGAAATTTTGATTTCCAAGTTGTGAATACAACATATAGAAGGAGAAGATTGCATTGACTGTGGAGCTACTGCTTGTACAAATGCTTGTATAATCTCTGAGTAGATTAAGCTACTACACTGCAAAGAGCAATTAACATATCTTTATTTTACATATATACACTCTTGAATTTTTTGTGTCTGTGTTCTGTAGCTTTCATATAATATGTGTAGAAAAATGAATTTGTATAAGTAA
Source organism: Melospiza melodia melodia (assembly GCF_035770615.1). Lineage (NCBI taxonomy): Eukaryota > Metazoa > Chordata > Aves > Passeriformes > Passerellidae > Melospiza > Melospiza melodia. Next base: position 67,567,884 of record NC_086199.1, on the reverse strand, counting down.
ATTTCATAAGGAATGCTTGCTTTGTGGTGGTTTCTTTGGACAGATGTAAAAAGACAAATGAGAAAAAAAAGCAACAGTAGAAAAAGATGGATATTGGCAGCAACTGAGATTTGCTCAGTGGGTGAGAGTATGGTGCTAGTAATGCCACGGGTGCAGGTTTGATCCCTGTACTGTGGGTTCATTCATTTAAGAATTGGTCATTCTTAAATCGGTCATTCAATTAAGAATTGGTATTAATGATGCTTGCTGGTCCCTTCCAACTCAGAATATTCTGTGATTCTCTAATTGAAGCCAGAGTTTGTATTTAGGAGATGTTAAGCTGGCATAATGGAGCTCCATCCAACCCTGTTGTCTGACAGCTTTGAAATGTCTCTTCTCCATCCTCCATGTGAGGTCCTATAACAACCCACCACCCTGTTGAAATCCACCAGCTGTTTCCTGGGCAGGGAGGGAAACACTGCCAGGGTAGAGGGATTAGGCAGATGGTAGCTCAGTGCAGAAACACAGGTAAGGGAAAGAAATGCAGCCGCCATTCAGAACACAGGTAAGGGAAAGAAATGCAGTCACCATTCAGATCAACAGAAGAAACAGAATCAGCAAAATCATAGAAGACTCATGAGATGATAGCACAGAAATTGTATTGCAGACACAAGGCTTGAATGTGTGATGTGTGTGATGATAGCAGCAGCTCTTAACTGTGGCCTAACTTCACATGGTATGTACTCAGAACCATGATTCCACAGCAGGATCAGTGGGTCTTGCCCTCTGTACAGTCCCTTCATGTTAGTTCAGCTAAGGGTTTTCCCAAACTAATGCAAGTTAAACTGTGGAAAAAAACCCAACAAAACAAAACAAAAAAAGTGCCCCATACTAGAAAAGACAAGAGTTTTATCAAGTTAACTCAAGGTCTTTATTTACTCCCTACTTTATATTTTTGTAACCTTTTACATATGCAATACAACCCTGAAAATGTCCAAAAGTTTTGCAATGGTACCTTTATTTACACGGAACACCTCTGTATTGGTCATCATTACCATCACAGAAGGATCCCAGTAAACACACCAAGTATCCTCATGCATTTTTCCATTAACAACTTAGTGAATGATGTCACACTGTAGGGTTAACTAATTACATTTTTAATTATTCTCTGAAATTAAAGTTAGTTATATTGAGAACTTATTTAATTTAAATAGTCAAACCATATTTCCTGTGCCTACTGTAGATATTTTCAGAACTTCCTACTCTTTACTCCACCACAGACATAATTTACAGGAAAGTTTTTGGTGCAATTTAAAGAAGAAAAGCCAGAATATCTTTTCCTTTTCTGATGATAACCAGCAGCCTCAGCTCTCTGCACTTTTAAAGTGGGTAGGTAAGAAATGTTTGTTATTCAGCACAATATGCTACAGTGACTTTTCTTATCATTACAGCACTATACGACCAGAGGATTCATAAATAGTATTTGCCTCCTGGCAACTTTATTCCATGATAATATCCTTTTGATGCTGGGGCTGTGCTCAGTTGAAAGAACCCCCAGGCTATCTCTGTACTTCCAAAAGTTGGGATACTGGTTCCTGGAGAAAACTAACTAACTAACTAACTAACTAACTAACTAACTAACTAACTAACTAACTAACTAACTAACTAAGAATTAATAAACAAAACATGCACCAAAACCAAGAGTAACATTAATTACTGCATTTATTTGGCTGTAACAAAAGCAAAAAGGTAGCTTAAATGTTGCAAGGGAATCACAAATGGAGAATACTGTCCCTCAGATTCTCTTCTAGCGGTGCATAATTGCACTAAACCCCTGAAGATAACCATGAAGCACTTCAAAACTCAGGACTTATTATTCCTGTTTCCCTGAAATTCTGCATCCATATGGTTCTTTCTGAAGGTTTTGATTTACCTGACATCTTTGAAAATTAAACATATTTAGTATAAAATCCTTTTTATTGTTGCAAAGACAGAGACCTTTTAAAATCTGCCATTTGTTTTGACTTCAAAACTGATACTATTTATTAACATTTTCATAAATGTTCAAACAATTTCTAAAGGAAAAAGGACAAGATTCGTGTCCAAAGATGTTCTAAGAAAAAAGGACTGGGGATGAATGGCAGACCAGGAGCAGGTGCAAGAAATGAAACAGCTGTGGAATGAGGCATGGGGAGCTGAGCCAAGCTGAACACTGCCTCCACAGCTGTCTGGAAAAATGATGGTGCAACACAGACAATCTGGTTCTGGAGTTTTGTCTGTCATTGTTTTCCAATGTCTAGGGCTTGGGGATGGGAAACACTAGCAGTGGGAACAGCCACAATCCTGTCTCTGTCTCAGTCACCACGCAGAACTAAGTTGAGATGGTAAACAACATTTTAGGGAAAGAACCTTCTCTTTCTGTATACTTTTGTTCTTAATATTGTTGCTGTAACTCCTTATTCCATTTGTGTTTGTTTTCAGTGAATCATTATTCCAATCCAGAGTCTCTGCCCTTGTCCTTCTCTTGCTGGCAAGGGTGGTGGGGAAGGGAGTGGATAATTTGGAATTTAATTTCTGTGGCTGCCTGAGTAACAACGTGAGACTTAAATATGTAAGTGTCCCTTTGACATAGGTTCTCGGAAGGCCTTGTAAACTGTAAGGTGTGATGACCACCCTAAATGCACTGAAATTTATGCACTCTATACAAGAAAACATTTCTGTTGCACTGCTGCTAGTTTCAGAACCAATCATTTACACATTTAAAAAATAATTTCCACATGATACTTTTCTTTTGTTTTTTTCCTCACATGAAAGCTAGCAAGCAGCTGCTATTCATGCAAATACACTTGTTCAAAGGCAAGGCAGGCTGCTTCAGCTGATGACTTAAAATAAACCCCTGCATTTCCTGAAAATATTCTTTCTTACTCCATTAAGTATAGAATTGCTAGGGTTTTCTTTCCTTTTCCTTTTGTTTTTTTGGCAGTGCTTTGTCCCTAGTGAATATTAAGGTGCCTCCTCTCATGAAACACAGGAGCAAATCAATACAATGTCTTCATTTGTTGTGTGCATTTGTGGCTATAGCAAACCTAAGAGTGTCTTGGGGCAGCCTCAAAGCTTGTTTTCTACTCAAAGAAAAATTGCACGAGACAAATACCTGCCTCTGAGGTTTAATTATCCTTCTTGGTTACCTCTCACAAGAAAAATAATGTACTGTAGCTCTCTGAGTTTTTCCATGGCCAAGATACCTGTACTTGTTGCTTTTTTTTCTTGCCAGTGGTAAATAGGTCTTTAAAAATGAATTGTTTCTCCTTCCTTTTTTCCCCTGTGCTCTCAAGAGTTTCTCTCTTCTGCACAGATGTGCAAATGTGGTGATGAAGCCTAGGAGAAAAATTAATCTAACACTCCCCATGTCTGCTTTTCAGCTGATGTATTTATGTTTGCTGCCTGCTTTTTCACTTACAGGGATGGAAGTCTCAATTATGGAATGGTTTTCTGATCCCCATTGTTCTCCATCAGCTCTTTCGTTCATTGGGCATCAAATTCTTCTTTCCTTCTTAGCTGCCTTATTTCTTCTTAACATTCTGCTAAAATAATTTTTAAAAAACACTAAATTTTTCTTGAAATTTAGAGTGGAAGCCTTACATCTGCTGCAACCTGCCATATTAGTAAAAAACTTCCATCATCTCATTTCTGTGGAGTTGCCTGAATCGTCTTAGGAATAAAACCACTGGTGGGGCAATTCAGAACAAGGTGTGTCCTCATATTCTGTGATACTGTTGAGCGACTGGTGCCTTCTGGTTCTTCTCTATCTGGTACTTCTGAAATTTTTACTGAATATACCTTATTTAACTGCACATTTCCCATAGGATAAAACTTGCTTCACCTGCAAAAATGAAAAATGAAATATGAAAATCAACCCTGTCATGTTGTGAGGGTCTGATGCAGCATCTTTCACTCCCACGGTATTTGTTATTTCAACTACTGGAATCTTTCCAATGGCTCTGCATAATTTGAGGCCCTTGAAATTTTTCCAGCAGCACTGTGAAGGCCAGGACAGAGGCCTCATTGATGATCTGGAAAGGAAGCATAGATTTTGGATCAGTTTTCCAGCTGCTAACATGGGTTGTGCTGTGGAGACGCAGACTGTTGCAGAGGGTGTGCGTTATGAAATTGTTAAAGGACTGGCCTCCCTATCAAGAATCACAAAAACATAATTACCCCACATTTCTGCAAAATAAATTCTGTGTAGTTTTATGAAGCAGAAATAATGAATATATTTTATCCCACAGATTTACTGAGAGAGTAGTTGACTATGTCCTGTGTGGTCATTAGAATAACCAGCCAACAGAATTCACAAGAGTAACTTTCTGCCATATTTTTCATTCACACAAAGAGTTTTAATGGTAGAAGAGATGTTAATTAACTTTGTTCAGTAATATTTTTGCTCAGACACTTACTTCATTACCTTCACCTGTAATGTTAAATGTAGAGATAAGAAGAGATTTAAGATTCTCAGCCCACCAGAATGATGATAAAAGACTAAAGCAAGTATCATCTCAGGCAGATTATAGCAGGAAAATTAGGGTCTGGATTTTGAAACCTTTTCTTATCCTTTTTTTTTCTTTTTGGCCTAGAGCTACCAGGGTCCTCTCCAACTACTTTTTACCTAATTGCTTTTTCACTACTTGTGGAATAATTTTAGTCTTTGCTGGATGTTTTCCAGCCTCTCCTACCAGAAGTGGCTGAACTATATATGCTTGGAGAGAGGAATGAAATGAAAATATCTGGTACTATAATAAAAAGTATCATGAAGAAAAGATTTTTACTCAGGTGCTTTTAGTGTAGAACACAGGATGGATAATTTTGGTTTGCTAATTAATGACAGCAAGTTGCCCATGGCTCTGAGGCCAGCTGAGTGTGGTGGCCTGCTGGACAGGAGCATTGACTGGAGTACGAACAAACAGCGGAAGGCATCAGCCTTGGGCACTACTGTCACTACCAACCTTGTGGCAGCACCAGAGCTGTGCCCAGGACACTGTCACCTCACTGGGGTCACAGGCTGTGCTGCTCCCAGCAGGGACCAGAGAGGGTGAGGTCCCAGTGGGGAGCAGGGCCAGAGCTGGGTTGCTGCTTTGCAGGGGCTGCACGGGCCCCAGGACGGCACAGGCACCAAGGGTAGAACCCTGGCTTGGGCAGCCGTGCTCATTTCCAGCTCCTTTGGCTTCCTTGAGTGATGTAGGTTTTACAGTTCTCCTCTCCTAAAAACAACTAGGTACTTCAATGTTTCAGAAACAATATTTCCATTTTTTTTTCCTGGAGGGAAAGGATAAACTGTAATGATTTCCAAGGTTTAATATGACATTCTGCTACTTAGCAATTGCTTTCTTTATCTATATAGTGCCTGGATACACAAACTCCATTTGCAGCTCAGGTACATATATCTAGCTGTATTGTTTTGATCTTGCCTCATGAGAGCGGTGTTTGCCAGTGAGTGTCAATTTGCAAAATTGTTGTTTGCAAAGTGTTGTCTGCACTCCTTGAAGAACAAAGTAAGAACTGATTTTTGAATTATATTTTTAAGCCAACTATAAAGGTCTATTTTTTTAACATTAATTTCAATGAAGTATCAGAGCTTAAAGGATTTAATTATCAGTAAAAGTGGAAACATCCCATAGAGAACTTATATTCTGGATGACCTTTCCCACATGTTCTTCAGTAAGAACAATAATTTTGGGACTTGGCTGGAAAATGGATTATACTGACAGAAAAGTGTAATTTTTTAATATTTGCTGAGGAAGATCATGCACCTGAACCACATGCCACTTACATCAATAGAAATACTTTTCAATACTTTTCAGTTGTGGCTTGCTCTGTTGGTGTTGTATAGAAAACGTGAAATGGCAGCATGAGATTTGGGAAGAAAGATAAAAGGACACTATAACAAATGGACTGGTTAAAAGATAAGCTATATACAAATACTTTGTACACCAAAGTAGATGAAGAGTTATCTAGTTTAATGAGGTTTTTTTAGCAGTAATAAAGACTTAGGATAGAAATTTACCCTGTATATCAAATAATCACTTCTTAATCACAGAAATTTTTTAGTTGTTAAAAACTTTAAGGTTTTTGTCTCTGTGGCCTTTTAAAATCACATAATAATGATATGTCCTTCAACACGTTTTGTGTTTTGTTTTTAGGTTATTTCCAAGCATGTGGTAATTTTCAAGGGTGCTGTTTATGAGTGTCCTAGGCTGGGGCTCCTGGGTTATTGGTAACCCTAGTGTGCTAGAGGGCTGTTCATGAGTGTGCTGGACTGCTGCGGTGAGTCTGCAGCCATTTCACTCAGCTGCACTGTGTTCTAAGATTTCATGTGTTTGTTCTGATACACAATTTCACTGGGTTTGCAATAGCTGGAAAGAAAGGAAGGGTTTGTGCTTACACAGCACAGGTTAAGACATAAAAAGTGCAGTGGGAGACTTGTAGGTGCCAGGGATCGCGTGAACAGTCAGGGTTGCTTGTCGTATTCTATCAAGTACCAGGGGCAACAGGGATGTGGTCTTTACTGTGGTGGTGGAGAATCTGATCAAGCAGAATGCCTTGTATTGATGCCTTGAGAGCCTATGTAGAGCAGAGGCTAGACAGAGTTAAAGGAACAAAGCAGGTATTTATTAAAAGGCCTTCAAAGGATACACCATGGACTGTACAGGAGCCCGGCTGAGGCTACACCTGGGATAGACAATAGGTTATGAGTTTTCACCCTTTTATAAGTTTTGGTCCATGTCTATATTGGGGTTAATTGTCCAATTACAGATTCACGTTATGCAGTCCCATCCTCCCAAACTGCTCTCCTCAGTGTGCTGTTGTTAATACTTTTTGGGACTGAAACTGTAATGGTGTCCTTGGTTCTCAGGTTGGAAAAGGATTGTTTTGTTTAGACTAAAACTGGAGAGCATCCTGGAAAGATTCCTTATCACACACCCTAAAGACGTATGAATGCAGTAGCAAACACTTCCTAAAACCCTATTTTCTCTGTTATGCAGTAATATTAAAGGAATATAATTATTCTTTTGATTTGGTCCTATGAAACTCCATGCAGATTTGCATTGACAAATACACTTGCTTTATTTTCTTCTGCAGAAACATCAAAGTGTATAGGGGTAACTTGACTCTCATATGGGAGTTTTATGTAGTAAAGTGTCTGAGCAAATATCTTATTTACAATTTTTAAGGACACTGTTAGATTGCAGCAGAGGAAATGTATATTCTGGCCACAGTGGTCTGATGACATGGTTGTATGTGGCTTCTGGACCAGAGCTGACTCACATTAGCCAACTGGAAATGCCAAGAAAAGAATTCACACTTGCTCACACCTTACAAGCCCTCTCTCTTTAGATATCCTTGAAAGTCCAATCAGATTATTGAATATTGGTACCAATTAATGTACCAAATATTGATATCAAAATCATGGAATCTTAATTCCAGATTACAGACTCAGCTGTTTCACCTCCCGTTATATGAGCTATCAATAAAATAGTGTTCCATTTTGCTGCTATTTTGACAAAGAGGAAAGAGATGACAGAAGATAAACCAAGTGATTATAGAGAATTTGCAGCAAAGTTAGTTATAGTATCTGTGTATGTGTGCATGTCTATGCAAATCTTCTGACTTCTAAATTCAAATAAACCTTACACAGGCTCATTGGGGAAACAGAACTTCATGGTATTGTTTTTATGGACTGGGTTTTATAATGGGGCTTTGCACTTCAGAGTGTGAACAGTGCAAATAGTGTTTGCAGGATGCTGAAAAAACACTTTCCCAAAAACTTCCTTACCAATGTTAAACCTAATTTAAATAGCTTTAGCTTTAGTTTCATAATTTAAAACTCATATAATTATTTTTCAAAGGAAAATACATGCTGATGTCTCTGCATACTATTAAATATTTAAGTGAACACCATTTCTGCAAATTTTGTGATGGAAAATAACTTTATCAAAGCAGATCAGATGAGCACATCCTGTCTCCCTAGTACTAAATGTATCCTTCTCTTTGAATTATTCACCACTATATATCTACTCATGTACACAAAAAACATGCAGTAACTGTACCAAGCAGAGCTTGAGTGAGTCTATTGAAAGGATGTTTTCAATAAGCTCTGTCATATTTCAAATTGCAGATCAAGCACAAAACAGGTAAGGATTTTTATGAAAATTACTGAGGTGAGAGTTGTGAGAATTAGAACAGCAAACTGGTGAGAGTTAGAACAACATGGTGTATGGGACTGTCTCTTCGGGAGAGATTAATTGATGAGTATGAACGGAGCAAAGGAATATTGTGCACTGTTCACCTTGGCCTCATTATCATGCCAGAACTTAGTTATGTAAAACACTGAAATACAAAGTTGCTCTTACTTTGACACTGTATGTTCTAGATGAGAACTCTGCACTGCACACAGATATTAGCCAGCTGGTTTGTCTTCAGCAGCTCTATGCAGCCACAGCTTAAGCAGAGGGTGCTATCAGGAAACAACTCTGATGTTAATTTGCTGAAACAAGTCAGAGTCTTTCCTTATTCATAGGATGCATTTATTCTTGGCTTTGCCTACCAAAGCTAATCTCTGAAAAAAAGATGGATAAACTCCCCTGGTTTGTGTAATCTCTTGTAAATATGCTTTAAACTGAGCAGATGTCAAATTGTCATGCTTCTAATATTGCACGTGTATGAAAGTTTATGACACGCGTGGCAGCATGCTTCAGCAGCAGAGCTAATGCCATTAGTAACACAGCAGTCAGGCATCATAAAGTGGAAATAACAAAATTGGTAAGAAGAATGTGCAAGAGGCCAATCGCTTTAAATCAATCCCATCTCACATGACAGAACAGGGCTACACAGTTTTAGCCCTCTTAATTTCCTGTTTTTCTAAGTCTTAGCAGTAAAATCATGCATCATCATAAGAAGAAAGAAATGTCTCCAGGTCTTTCCTTTAGCAAAGAAGAAAAATTCTTATTCCCCTCAGACCTACAAGATAGCAGGAAGATGCTGACCCTTGAAAAGGAGTTTGAGTAATACCACAGTCTGAGTGATTCTAAGCTAACACACTGTAAGTCAGGACACCAGAGACCACAAATAGAGCTACAAGGTGGACACAGAGGCAAAATTATCTTCTGTGCCATCAGAGACAGTGGCTTGTGACAGATAATGGTCAGAACTTACTAATGGTGAAATGTGCTTTTTGTACTTAATTATTTTTGTTTTTTTCCATTTGCCGAAGTTTTTCAATCAGCTGGGATCGATGGCATCAGACTGGAGAATACCAAAGGGAATCAGAAAATGGCAAAGCCATCCAAATGCTGACTACCAATTGTGACTCAGTGGGCTGAAAAACACTGGTATTTTTCTTCCAGCTAACTTGCCCAATCTAGCCACAAGTCTTACCATACTGGTAGCTGGATGCCTTCCTGATGTCCCCATTGTGACTAAACTACCCTAAGTTACACCTACTCACTCATTGACAACAGGGCAGTTGTTAGGAGGCAGTGCTGTGACTTGGCAGCTGTTAGGTCTGCAACTGCACAGCAAATTAAATATTGTAAGGCTTTATCAGCAACCTTTACAGATTGCTTTATCAAAGACAAGGACGATAAGGTAAATGTTTTGATTTTTTTTCAGTACAAGCCCTTAGGTTTTTTATATGAATCTGCAAAGAATTTTAAATCTTTCTCTGAAGACTTCATACAGCTGTGTGGATAATGAGAAGGGAAACTTGTCTCCAAAAAGATGTATTGGCAGTTTTATTCCCTTCAGTCCATGCTTGGATTCTGGCTGTGTGCTGCGAGAGGTGTCAGACAGCTGAGCATCAGAAACATCTCATGCTGGCCATACTCATGATAGGCAGGTACCACATGTCACCTTCACTTTCCCTAATGCAAGGAGACAATGTCATGAGGAGCTTCAGTGAAGATTTACAGTCCATTGAGATACCTTTTTCTCTTCTCAGGAGCTAATGTAAGCAATAAAGTACACAAGCTCATGGAGCTACATAACTCTTTTTGTCAGCTGTGTCATTTGGATTCAATATATCCCATCCTAGGTGACAGGAGTGTCTGCTATTGTGTGGTGAATGTTCTGAAAAACCAAGCACAGCACTCACCTCTTCCCTTACCAGAACCCAACGAACAGAATCAAGCCTTTGGACAACAGCAACACAAGCCTTGCAGATGCAATAATTTATTTGCAAGCACTTTTCTAGCTAGATCTGCATTTTTGCTTTCATGCATACCTTCTCTTCTTTGCTCCTATCCCTTTTCCACTCCCCAGATACAACAGGGGCAAAGTGCTGTCATGCCATTCTCTGCAATTCTTGGCAGTATAATTTCCCTAGGACAAAAGTAAAGCAGTGTAACTGTAAAGAAAGGGGTACTCTTCTCCTTTTCATAATGGCAAAGGGCAAGTTCCAAAGAGATTTGTCACTTTCAGGAAATGAAAACTTGTGATGAATGTTTATATAACTTTTGATTTAACTTATGTCAGTGTTTTTTCAATATTTGTCAGCACTATTGTCACAATAAACAGCAAGTTGGGACAAACTGGCAAGTCTGTGTATTCTGCTTTTTTTGCTGAACTGAAGTGTGGTGCTGCCTATCATAAATCTGTTTCACTGAAAATTAGGACAGTCTCTTCACTTCTGGAGCACAGTGAAGAAGGAGAAATATTATGGCCAAAAAATAGCTGTGATGTGACAGGTATTACCATTGCCACAGGTAAATCAGTTTGGGAAAGGTTAATTTTTGTTGCAGTTGTTACTGCAGAGATCTGAGTTGCTTCTTAGATGACCAGAGCTTTGTCACAATATTGTGCAGGCTGACAAACGACTGCGTGCAAGAAAGGTGTTCTGCTTCCTAGATGATATTTCAAAGGTGTTCTGCTTCCTAGATGATATTTCAGGTGACATTTATTAGTTACTAATAACACAATGCATTTTATATATATATATATATATATATATATATATATATATATATATATATATATATATATATATATATATATATATATATGTATATATGTAGAAAATTATTCATACAGCTGCGCAGGAGAATCAATGATTTATTCCAACACAATCCACGCTTACTACATTGTCCAGAAGTTAGGTATCCTTGTTTATATCTGAAGGGGCAGAGGCAGAGGGAAACAGTATTTTGTTGGACATGTACAAGGCATGGGTGAATAAGGAAGTCTACTATAACATCTGGATAGATGTCAATTTAAGAGACTGATGTAACTGCTCATACCACTCATCTGGAGAAAGTACCTATATTTGATCTTTGCTAGCAATCTGGGCTTAAGAAATTCAGTAAGAATAAGATGCTTCAAGGTTCTTTTTTTTAGATCTGGAAGACTCATTCAAGCTATGTCTATTCTCTCCTTTTAAACTGTAGCAAAGTGATAAACACTTGCAAACTATTTTAATGCTGCAATATCTTCAATTTTTCTTGTAAAATAATTAAAATATTGCAAAATATTTTAATCCTGTATTATCTCCAATTAATGCAAGATCTGAAATGGGAGATTTTTTTTAGATAACGAAATGTGTATCCCCAAAAAAATAAAACCCAACCCAAGGAACTAGAAAATATTTAAATTAGAAAAATGATTGTGCTGTATGCTTAGCTAATTATGCCAGGATTTTTGTATGGTTTCTTTTTAACCAGGTGCCAGTTAAAAAGCTCTTAACTACTGCCTTATTATCCTTCTCTACTTAACACTTGAAGGAAAGAAAATTATGTCCTAATTTTACTTTAATTTTATTGTTTGTGTCCTTGTACTCATAATTAATATGTTTTGTACTGCAGGAGGGTGAAATTATATGCTCATTATAGAATTAATTAAAGTCAGATTAAGACAATTGATTCCCCAACACCCTCCCTGCTGTGATAAGACTTTGGGGGATTTTTGCCACCTCAGGCATTATTGCATTCTCTTATTTCTTCTGGAATGAGTCTTCCTAAAAAAAGGAGTGCAATTGCACCTATTTGTTATCATGTTTATTAGATTTGCTCAGCATTTCAGTCTTGCTTGAAATTTGGAAAATTGCATTAAACAATCTGGAGCCAACTTTTTCCTTGGTTTTAGGGTTTTTTTGTGTGGTTGACTTGGGGTTTTTTCCAGTTTTTCCTGACAGGTTCTTCCCAAGTCTCAGAGGTCTCTGGTCCTACAGCAGGGATACCTATGTGTATAGAAGTAAATAATGGAATTCAGTAAAGAGTGTCCCCAGTGACTGCTCCCCACAGCCTCTCTGCTCATCTCTCTCCTTTGTATCTTCTGGATGAAGCTCAAGGGCTTGCATCAAATGGATGACTGTAGACAACTCATTGAAATGTGAACATTTGGACTACACTCTCTAGGCAGATAACAGTCCTGTTCTGTTGTTTTATCCAAGCACAAACAGAATCTACTGTGGGTAACAAGAGAGTAATATGTATTGTAGTACATGTTTATGGTTTAAAAGATAACCAATCAAGAAAAAAAAGTACAAGGATGTTTACATTCTCTACAGAATTGTAAATTGAAGCATTGGAGTTCTTACTTGACTCCAAGACTGAGAAAAGCAAAGACTAAAAACATAATGTGTAAGTGAGAAGTTCAAAAGCAAGTGAGTAAGCACTTTAGATGTGGTGCTGTAGGTGGAAAAAGTAAGAACAAAATCTTAAAACTGGTGTGTCTTGCCCTGGCAGGTGAGTTCCATACTGCAAGGAAGTCAGTGAGTTGTGGCTACACTGGAATTGGAGCTGTTCAGTAAACAGGTTGAGCAGTACTTCCCCCAGCACTATGATGTTTACCCCTGACAAAATCATAAGGAAAGATACTGAGAATAAGGATAAATTAATAATTTTCAGAGAAATAAATTAAATGTCCAGTAGAACTACCTGAAGTTCTTAGCAACAAAAACACTTTTCCTTTTAATAGAGTTTTTTGCTGTTTAAAATATTAAAAACTATTTTAAAAGTTTTAATTAAAAGTATGTCACCTGCTGCAACATTATCAAGTGCTTCCCAGCTGTGATTGTGAGGGTGATGTGGAGAAAGTGTTTGTATTCTCAAATTATTGCATTTGTACAGTATTCAACTTGTAGTTTACTTGAATATTTTTGAGAGTGAATTTCTTATCCTTTTTGTCTTTGTCTTTTTTCTGCTGAATTTTACATCCTTTTAATAAGAAAGTTATTTTGCTCTGCGTTTGCCAAGGGAGTCATGAAGGTTCATTATATTTTGTTGAAGTGTCTTTTTTGTTAGAACAGCAGATAGCCACTCTCTAATTAAAGTAAATGGCACACATTAATGTCTCTGTGGTGCTTTCTTTATTTCAGATTGATGTTCCTTGTCACCTATTTCTCCCTTTTGATAAGGAAGAAATCTGTGCCCTTCATTTACTTGTGTAGATTTGTAATGTTTACCCTTTTTATGGAATATCACTGTACACTATTGTGAGATCAGTGATCTTTGAGCTGTTTTATAATTTCTGACACTGGTTTGGTAAGTGATCTGAGCAAGTCTATGACAAGTAATCGTTACTTGAATTGGCAATTTTGGACATTGCTAAAAGCCCTACTGAGACTGAGCTTTGAGATGTTTACATTTATTAGTACAAATCATACTAAACCCACTGGAATAGTAGAGCATCCTACTTCAAGCTTGCTTAGCTACCTTATGGAATACTCACTCTTGGAAACACCACCTGTTCAAAGCGATTTCCACAGTCTTACAGGTAATTTGTGGTAAACAAGGACCTCAACATATATTGCATAATGCTATTTTATCTCAGTGTCTCACTTCAGTAAGCTCAGGTGCCCTTAAAAAAGTTGACTCTAGCATTAAGTGTATTCCAATTTATTAATCTACCTCTAATTGTGTGTAGTGAAAAAGTGGTTAATTATTTTAATCCTACAGGATGAAATGAAGCTTGGAAATGCTAATGCAATCTTCTTTTCCTTACTATGTTTTTTCAGAAAGGGAGGAAAATCTGGAGACTCACAACATTAATGAATAACAGACATTCTTAACTGATCTCCGTCAGGTCCCGTGTGCAAGTATTTCTCTTCACTGTACCTGCATTTTTTACCCCTGTCTAGAACACTATTATACAAATCCTCTTTTCTATCACTAGGCCAGGAGACATATCACTGCAAAAAAACCTGGCTTGATTCCACGACTGAGAGATATAACTGCATGTCAGCAACTCATTGTGGTGTAGAATGAAATTAAAATAAAACACTTGTCAAGGCATGAAAGTCTAATAAGTCTTCTAAACTTAGATATTGAGATTTATATTCTCTTTTGAAGTGGATACAAATGTATCTGACACGCTGTTCCTTGTTCAGGTGATCTTGATGAATGTAGCTAATTGTTCTACTGCTGTTATCTATTGCAGGTTGCCTAATAACTCTTCATAAAACGCCTGCGTCGCTAATCCCTCAGTCATTGAAAGGATGCCATAAAGTGGAACTATTAGAGGTGCCACTTTGAGATGCCACACTAAAGGCTGATAACACCAAAGCCTGGTAAGTAACACCACAGTAATAGGTGAAAGAAGCATTAGAGCCTGTAGCAGGAGTGACAGCAAGAATTGGTGAGATTTTATTGTTTATTATTTTAAAATTATCAAATTCTGGTAGAAGGTGTCTCTGCAGGGGAGTTGAAACTAGACAATCTTTAAGTTTCCTTCCAACCCAAATCATTCATTTTAAGTCTTTGGGCCAAGAAGGGGGTAACAAAGCTTTTCTCCTTTCTTCCTTTTCTTCTATCACTATTCTTGGAGGACTTTGCAAGGCCTATAAGTTTTAAGGAAAGGCAAAGGAAAACAGCCTAAATGGGCTGAGATCTTAAGGTAGGATTTGAGTTTTGTTTGTACTTTTTTAATGTCAAGGCACAGCTGAAAGCCTTTTGTTTTGATTTAGCTTTTTGGACACAGTCAGGAAGTTCTCTGAATTAAGATGTACTAAGGGGATTACTATAGATAATCGTAGAAGAGTTAAAAATAGTCCTCTAAATGGGTGCTGTTACAGAGAATAAAGAAGTGTATCTTGGAGGAATTTAACTCTGCTCTTTAGAAAATTGATGATGTCCTATATTCATTTGCAAAAAGAGGGTTTTTTTCAGGGGTTACAAGGCAGGAGTGAATGAAGTCAACAGAAAACTGCAGAGGCAAATTAATGGTACTATGCTGGTCAATAGATTAGGAAACTAAAATACGCACAACAGTTAAATGGATCCTCCAAGGCCTTTGGTCAGTGAGAAATTCAGGAGACTTGATGCAGGTAAACAATTACCTGGAAGGGAAACTATTGACTACACAGATTCTATCAGTCTATTTCAATAACACCCAAGTGAATAAACTGACTTTTTTTTGCAGAACAGTCAAATGTCTTCAATGAGCTCTTTCAGGTTGAGATTTGAATATATGCCTAATTTTCCTGTTACATGACTTAGGAGTTTCTACCTGAGTTATGTTTTTTTCCTTTAAGAAAGTAGGAATATCCATATTTACACAATTAGATGGAAAATGCATATTTGCCACAACCTTAACTGGTCGGCAGCTTGTATGACTGAGGCCCTATTTCTGTGTGTGAACTCCCAGCCAGCAGAGCATTCTGTGCTTATCTTTGACCCCAGCATTAATCACTAACAAACATGGTTGGGCAAATGAGATAATTAGCAGTTTTGAAATAAGATCTTTTATTCTTGCACTCCAAAGTAAATAGCATCCTATTGAAGAAGTGGGAAAGTAGCAAGATTAATTTTCTTTTTCTCCAGGGCTTCCAAGTGAGCTCTTTCATGGAAAAGCACATGTAAGTAAAGAACCTCATTTGATAGGTATGTGAAGACTACTCAAATCTATCAATATTTCTTTAGACAATTTAATGATAAGAACAGTCATAAGCTCAAAGTTTTTTCCTCAATTTGTGTCCTGTTACAACTAAATTGACCTCAAATGATTAAAAGGATTGTTTTAAAAGCTAATAGTTATGTTGGTGTTTCTCAATTTTCTGTAACTGAAATGAACTTGATTTTTAAATAGACATTTGGTATGCACCCATGATTTCTGGGCATTAGCCTCTGGATGTACATAGCTGAACAGTTAGTCAACATCTCTAAATAATACAAACATTGACTCTTCAAGGTTATGATGAAGGTACTTTCACTCCAATGTAAAATTTTCTCAAATAAGAGGCTTAGAGCTTATCTTTTCTGTTAATATAGATTTGTTTTTTCCTCCATCCATAGACTGACCTTGGTGATTTTACTTTCTGGGAAAACTAAAGTGTATTGTCTTTACAGTGTTTGTACCTCACATATGTCAGTTTCAGAGGTTAAAAAAAAACCCAGTACTTTTTAAAGTAACAAAACCTTGCCTTGGTTCAAGAAAAATCTTCAGAAATAGTTCATTCACTTCTGGAGGGTCTCATGGTTTGTAGAAGTCATATGTGGATGGATTTTGCTTCAGATACAAAAATCTCAGCAACTCTATTTTAGAGAAACAGGAGAGTCTGGAGATATCTATAACTAACAGGATAGCTTTATCTAGATTGCAGCATCCCACACAATATTGGATGTTTCCATAGCACATTCTAGATTTATAAAACCTGAGAACACCTCAGGAAGGTGAAAAATGCTAATCTCCCCATTCTTATACACTCAGAAAGTAGGTCATATTATTCATTCATTTCATGAAAAGATTTTCCTTCTCTTTTGTTCCTCAATGATATACTTTTTTTTGAACTGTCAGTCAAAACAAAGTGTAAAGACCACATTGCAGGACAAATGGCATATAAATGGATTTTGTAAATCCTTTCATATCTATGCAAACATTACAAAAAAGAGAGCTTCCAAATGTGGATGGTTAAAACAGCACAGTTCACAAACTGCTAGATCAGCCTCTCAGTTGCAGCCATTTTCAGTATATTGCTTTTGGAAGTCAAAAAACATGAGAACTTTTCTTACACTAAAAGTTAACCCCATTCCACTACAGAATGGGCCAGAATTTGAGAGTGTGATAAATTAAGATGTGCAAATAGATGCTTTTAGCACCTTTTCACAACTCCATTTCCAGTGCTGCTCTGTGCCAGAGTGCACAATTGTTGAAAATGGGGGGCTGCCTTGGTCACAGGAGTGAACATGCATCAGTTGGGTGTGAAATAGGTGGCTGAATAATAAGTTCTTATTTAGCTCTATAAATGCAAAGCTAATTTCTCTGAATGGATTAACATGTGCAATTATTCTAGGCACTTACACATTTATTTTGATTACATCCTATGTTTTATTTACATCAATTAAAGGCTTATGTGGATTTGCAACCATATCTACTGGCTTTAAAAGAAGCCAACAGAAGTGCAGAAGAGTTGTTTTGGATATTCTGGTCTTATGTCAGGCTTTGCGAATTCTGGTCTTATGTCCGGTCCTTTACAAATGCCATTCCACTTTGACAAAACATAGAATCTTCTTTCCATTAGAAGGACTGCCTTGACAGTGCAGATATTGTCATTGTTTTGTCCAGCTTAATTGCTGATTTAACATTAGTGTGGTCAACTGACCATGCTAATAGGATTTATGCATAGCTTGAAGAAATTGTCCTCTATGTTCTCACTAAAGAGTTTCTGAGCACAGGTGCCAATACAACAGCTTGTGGCCTCCCTGCTGCACAGACTCTGATCCAGAATACTGGCATCTTGAAAGAATCCTAATAGGCACAGTAAAATTGAATGGTACAGCAATGTGTACAAATAACTGGCCTCTTTCTTCTTCCCTTTTCCACAAAGCATGAAATCTGGAGTACTGGATCATCTATGTATAAAGGAAATCCTTGACCAGAAATGTCAAGGACACAGAAAGCCAGATTTTTTTTTTTTTTTTTTTAATATTTAGCTTTGAAAAATCCTCACATTTCAGAGTAGAAGATTAGCAAGGATATAAGCCAATCGAGTTGATAAGATGCCTGGCGGATACCAGAGATAAACGGCTTTATTGTGTGTTTATCTTGTAGAGGCTAAATTTTGTCCTTACTGTCTTCTCTTTCTACATCTATCTTGCAGTTTCTTTTCAGATGAAAAGTTTACTGAAGGCTCTCTGAAAGGAGGCACAATTCCATATCCTGCTGGAAACTTTTTTGGCATATCATTAAAACATAGGATGTACAAAGATTAGAGAGGGGAACTGAACAAAATCAATGACATTCAGTCCAAGAGGCATCAGAACAGTGAGTTTGTAATATCTCATAAAGGAATGACTCTTAAATGCCACAAGCTTTTCTCAATGGTGTGACAGGAAAGGCATTTGAGCCCTGAAACAGTGCTGCTTATGAAATAATGGACTGTAATCTGAACCATCTTGCTGCAGAGAGGAATAAAGTCATAAAGGGACAAAAACCCTTGAATTTGTGTGCCCACCCCCAAAGTTTGGACACTGCTGAAAACACATAGAGTTTACATTCTGTCATATGACACAATCATTAAAAGTTGCAGCAGGTTAATTGGACTGCTAAGCCAGCATCTGGGGAAATCTAAAGGCAACAATTAATGTGTCCTAAAGCTGCTGAACATCAAAGAGAAAAAACTCTCTGGTAGCTGTTAGCTTATTGCTTTTTCACTCTCCTTTTTTTACAGCAGGGAGAGCACCTTAGGCATCCTAATGTATGACTGCCTGTTCTAACATGGCTTTTATCACCATCATTCAGAGCCCCATGAGGGCAGGGAACCATTTCTTATGATGTACATCTGAGTTGTGAAATCCACCTTTAGGTGGTTCTGAGGGCTGAAGCAGAGGTAATGAGACAAGGCAGGCCCATTTTCACCAGAGTTCAGGGAGTAGAAGATTAATTAATTAGAACAGTCTCTCTCTCTTGACTTTAAAAGGCAAAATATGTTGAAATAAAGTATCTCAAATCTAACTTTGAATCTCAGTGGCCCTACATGTCAAGCAAATGAGTATTAGTTTCCTCATTAATCAAATAGGTAAAACCAAAGTATACAGATTATGCAGAGAACACATTATGTGTTGTGAAGGGATTAGGGTTCAGGCTTACTGTTGTGACTCATGATAACCCATATATCTTGTGCTCGTGCTGAAATAAAATGACAGCACCACGGTGACATTGATGCCGTGCTGACAATGCTATTCAAGTAGGGATGTGTCTTGCTTGTTTTCCCAGTGGATGCAAAATTTTTTCCAGCTCCTCTCTCATGAAGACTTGGTCAGCAGCTACACTTCAGATCCAAGTTTAGTAGTGAAATTCTTGCAGGGTATGCAGAAAAAGAGCCAATGTTGTGCTATTAATATTTATACTTTGGGTTTTCTATCTCTCACTATTTCTTTGCTGTCTGTTGAAGACCTGTCTTTTTGCTATGCCAAGTGCAGCTCAGCTTCCCAGTTTGCAGTGCCTTTACACACCCTGGGGCCAGCACAGACAGTACTAACTAGTGGTGAGCTGAGCACAGTAACCACTTCAGGAGCTGAGATGCAGAGGCATCCTTTGTTCAATTATTTCCTCCTGCTGGAGCTCTGTTGAATTTCTGAGCACTTATTTGCTTTCTCATTATTTGCTTAATTCAATTGCATGGCCTGAAATTGTGTTTTCTGGGAAGAGAAGACTCTTCCTTACACACCCCTTTGAGCTTTGGGGACTCTACCAATTTGTTTGCTGCTGGTACATAGAAGTAGACAGCTTCACTCCTGTTCTTCCCAATTAAAATATGCAATGCTTTCTCATTCCTTTCTCTTCTCTGTAGATATCTCTTCTAATTCTATTGCTTCAGATTTTTATTATTAAATTTGCATTGCTCTCTAAATAATGGAATTGTTTAGGTTGGAAAAGACCTCTTAGATCATAGTAAGTTACTGTTAACTCAGCACTGCCAAGTCCACCAGTAAACCATGTCCCCAAAGTGCCACACCTGCCTGTCTTTTAAATACCTTCAGGAATGAGGACTCAGCCACTTCCATGGGCAGCCTGTTCCAATACTTGATAACCTTTCCAGTGAAGCATTTTTTCCTAATATGCAATTTAAACCTTCCCTGGTGCAACCTGAGAGCATTTCCTCTCTCCTGTCACTTGTTACCTGGGAGAAAGTTGTACCCAACTCCCATCTGGGTACAACTTCCTTTCAGGTCTCCACTCTCTTTTTCTTCAGATGAAACAGCCCAAACTCCTCATAAGACTTGTGCTCTAAATCCTTTATCAGCTTATTGCTCCAACACCTCAATATGCTTCTTGAAAGGCTGAAAACTGGACACAGTATTTGAGGTGTGGCCTCACCAGTGCTAGGTCCAGGGGGGAGATCACTGCCCTGGTCCTGCTGGCCACACTATTGCTGATACAAGTCAGGGTGTACACTTTCGAGGTCCTGTGAATTCCATTTACTGGATGGCTGATTGGTTTTCCTGGAACAGAAGAGATTTTGGCAGGAGATAAAATGAGAATATTTATCACTTGTATTTATCACTTCTGAAATCCTAAATTATGTGTATATTTAAAGAAGCCCTTAAACTCCTTTTGGCACTGCAATATTATAATATTATAATTTACCTTTGCAAAATTCTATTCTGAATATAAGGTTTCTATATAACTATCTAAAAAATTAAGTAGTTGTTAACAAAACCACAACTAATTGCTACAGGGTAAAAATGCTTTTGTTCTACCACAACTTCTCTAATGTTGTATTAACTTACTGGTTGGAGGAATACTTAGGATGAGAAGCTTGATCCATATTAGCACTTCTAAAACCAATTCCTGGATAGATTTAAAAGCTTTGTGTTTGTGTTATGCCTCTAAGATACTAAAAGCTCAATGCACCAAATGGAGCATTCCAAATTTTCAAAACTAAGTCAAGCCAGCATTTTCCCTTCTAAATCGACTATTCCATGAGTACATTTATGAAAATCCAGATTCTGCCACAAGGGGCAATTTCCACTGAGGCTGAGGATCTTTAGTGAGGTGTTTGGCAGTGCATCCTTTCAAGAAAAGCAAGGGGACAGAACACCAGGTAGTGTTTGGTTTCAAGAATGTCTAGGGGATCCATATTAGCTTCAGTTTTCTGAGCTAAGTGGAGACCACATGGCCTCCAAGTATCCCTTGTAATCACGCTTCTCCATGTTTCGAAACTACTCTGATGTTCCAATTGTTGGTCTGCTGTAAGTGTTGGTGTACTTACTTGAGAACACTATCAGAATTTCAACAGAAAGTTCTTAGGGTGCCTTTTCTGTTTTTCTGAGCTTAACATTGAACTGTCCAGTGCTAGAGGCTGGTAACCACAACTAAAAGGTATAGGTGTCCATTGCTGTTACTACACTCAAAACAAACAGGAGAGCTACTTGCATCCTGCCTCTTATTATAGCTTTGTCTAAACAGTTCTGATAGCACTGAGGCTTTCAGTACTTGATAGGGACTGATAAATTCATGTGCTTAGAAGTAAGTGCAAGAAGCAATGTGGTAGATCCTTTGGGCTCTCGCTATGAAAAATCAGTGGTTGTGAGCTCTCAGTAAGATCTGCAGTAATTAACCATTTCTAACTTTATTCACCAATCACGGACTCTGTGCTCAGTGGAATCAAGCATCTCAGCCCATTAGCTGATATTCTTGGGCAAGTCAAGATGTTGAAAGACTATTATGTGTAATCCTAATCCTTGATTTCCTATCATTTTTATCCCAAGATTATTGAATCAGCAGGCAGATGAACTTTAGTTTGTGATCCTCTGGCATGGTTCCAGGTACTGTAATATCTGAGATGATTTGCAAGGCATTTATACATTTTCAATAGGAGGGAAAATTCTCCAAACAACTCCAAATTAGCTGAAGAACAGGAGGAAGAAAATCCACGAATTATTTACAAGTGAACATATGCTCCCTCCCATTCTTTTTTGCAAATGGCTTGTCAAACATCTTTTTCATACATTTGGAAGCTCTAAGGAAAATACTGTTCAGGCAAATGTATGTACATCTAGATGTCCACAGGCAGGTGTAGTAAAGCAAAACCTCCAATAAAACATGTCACAGACAGAATGTCCACATTATGTTTACATGCTTAGTACTGATGTTTTTTAGAGGCTACTTAGTCATGGACCTGAAATCTGTGAATGTGTACTGAGGGATCTGTACATTAATATAGAGGTTTGCATGTAAGATTTTGGTCAGCAAAGCGCTAATGACCATTATTTCTGAATATTAAAGTTTTTTCCATTTGTCTTTTTATTTTGTGAGGAAGTAACGATATGGGGGGGGTTCTTTTTTCATCTGGGTAAGAGCTTTTGATGGATGTTAAATAATCTAAAGTTTCTTAATGTTTTAGGTTTAAAATTCAACGCATTCAAATAACATTTAAAGGCATACTGTAAAAAAACACCAAAGTCATAAATTTTCCTACAGAACTGAAAGCCTCACTTCCTCTTGGACAGAGGTTCCTGATTTAATTTTTTCTCTTGTTGATTAAATTAGTCTCAAAAGATGTATCTTAAAATATGTTCACATAACACAATGCAGTACTATGGTCTCCTGAGTTATCTGTGGAACAGTCAACATGAAGCAAGCCACAACATGAGACCATACAGAGAAACTGCCCCGCAGCCTTGAAGCAGTATATCCCATGTCAACCAGCTCTGTGTCTTAGGAGGGAGTTTTTGAGGCCTCTGTTGAGCTCAGTCAGAGCTCTCAAACCATTTTATTTGGCATCAATATAAAGCCTCAGCCCAGTCCACACTCTAGGGCATTGCTGCTAGGACCTTTGAGAATTCTATTTTTAACTCCTTGTCCTGCAAGTTGCATATCTGTAAAACAAAAAAGGCAAAAAGGCAATAGTACATCTTATGCATTTGTTAACTGTTTTTTTATCTATTAATGAAGAATTTACATAAATAACAAACAATGTCAGAAAACACACACAGGCACACAAAATGGTGCTGTAACTTTGATCATCTGCAGCAAATTTCTCCACAGATGTGCAAGACCTATCATCATCTTCCAGCATAGCATTTAGATTTTTGTGCCACTTTGCTCAAGACTTTGTTTTGTGTGCCAGTAATTGCAATTATTCTAGTAATGACACTCTGTAAGTGACATCCTGGCATTCTCAAAACTTGCTATCAAAGCTGACAGCTATCATATAACATGTTAGCTTTCCCAAGGGGAATGTCAGTCAGATTCCCTTCTTGCACTTTGCTATTCCACCTTAGGTATGTGCATGCACGTGTGCGCACGGCTTCTGGGGGCTGAAACAGCAGAGCCTTTCTGTTAGGGTGCCCCCGAGGAATTTCCCTCCAGAATTCCAGCAGAAGCACCAAAACAAGTTCCATATTTCCCTCTCTCTCTGGTGACCACCTACTCCACCTGTTTATTGTTGCTTGCATCTGGCTTAGGGAAATGCAGGGACCTCGTTATCAGTCAGAGCCACACATGCAGCAGCTGCCAGCTGGTTTGCTAAAACTTGGAGAGCTGCTTCCAATACATCGGTAAGCATTTGTTATGATAAAAGTGCTGACATAATTGCAACATGAAGCAAGTTTAAAGTGTCAATTTACATCAAGGACACAAGTCAAACACTTTTGAAAAAAAAAAAAAAGAACAAAAATTTCTTTGTGAAGCTTTGTTCTTCCCATCCTGTATTAAACAGAAACAGTGAGTGGTCCTTGGGAAAAGCAGATTTCAGATTCTGTTGCAGAGCAAAAGTATCCTGTAATCTTTGCAATTTTATAGAGTTTTCAAAGTAAATATCAGAATAAAAAGTCATTAATTTTCATGTTTCTGTAGATCACTATAGATAAAAAGTAATTGCTAACCTTGTTCTGGAAAGGAGTTGGCAGAAATAATAATGTATTTTTTTGCAAGTAAGATTGTTTGTATGAGGAATTGTTACATGGCAACCTGCTTCTGCTTGAAAATAATTACCATCTTATTAAAGTGTGAATAATTTCTACATTAAGTTAATAACCCAATGTCAGGAAAATTTTCCAGAACAGTTCCATTTTTGTGTACAGAATTAAGATTTTCTATTTTTGTTATTCAGTTTATCTGCATCTTAGATGAATGCTAATGTTTGTGATTATACCTTTCACTATCCACTGAAGAAAACAGATATGTACTGCTACATTTTTATAGAACACCTCTCATATAAAGATTTTATGGATGTTCATTTGTTGAATCTTAGAGCTGTGTAACAAACCAAGAAACCAATGGTTAAAGAAAATGTCTGTGGAGGTTATGTGGCTGTTCATATTGGAGGCAGGGGAACATTGGCAACTGGAAAGAAGCTCAGGTGAGTTCCAAAAAATTCAGTTAAAGATATCACAACTAAATACTAAAAAGGTAGAGACTTCCAAATTCTAAAAATGGTAAAGCTCACTTCTAAAAAAAAGGCTTCCTAAAAAACAACAATTTATTTAGACTAAGAAAAATTTCTTACTCTTCTGATTGAGTTTTGTATATCTTGAATGAAAGCAGTTAGAATTTTACTTCCCATCATCCTGAATGACTTAGTGAATTAGGAGAAACAAAAGTATGTTCACTGAGAAAAGAAGGAAGACCAAGATTTACCAATGAAGGCCACCTGCTGTCATGATGCAGTGTGAATTTAATGGGTGTTTTAATGTTCAGTGCTCCAGTGAATAACAGATACTGCTCCTAGCTCCCTCTTATAATATTTTATTCTAATCTATGGTGGTAGGTTGCTTTAGTTTCCACCTGCGTTTTCAAACAGATCGTACTTATTTCAGTTTAAGAACTACAAGTGTGATGATGGTGAAAGTAAAATCTCTGTGAGCAAACACAACACTCCAGTGTTACTCCTGTAGGAGTGTGCAGCATTCCTGAATTTAAAATATCATTCAGCTTTGCAACAGAGCAGGCAGTTTCATAAGATCAAAACTGCATGAGGTTGCATAAGCTATATATGCTCACCTTGGAGATGTGATGAGAATCACCCCAATAATAAAATTAAGCAGAGGTATTGGGCCTACATGAAAGAATCTCTGGAGAAATTTTCCCTGTTTAACCATTCAGCCAATCTGGCAGTCACACTCCCACCACCAGATACATTCCCTTCTGCCCCTGACACTGTCTGATGCCCCTTTGCACCAGGTGGCTCCAGTGAGCTGACAGAAGCCCTGCTTGATTCCCTCTCTGCATGCCCCACACTCACAGTCAGATAAGATTTCCTTACCAGCTCAACTTTTGGGTTCCCATAGTAGAGTCTCAGACATTCCTCTAAGGCATTCCTTAAAGCATTTTATTTGCAGTGCAGTAACACAGAAACAGCTTGAGCTGACACCTCTGAGGAGGCAGGGAGATCACCCCTCAGCCTCCCTTTTTCCAGTTTAAACACCCCCAGCTTCAGCTGCTTCTCCTAAGTCTTGTGCTCCATACCCTTCTCCAGCTCCACTGTCCTTCTCTGGACATGCTCCAACACCTCAATGTCCTTCTTGTCATGAGGGGCCCAAAACCAGACACAAGACTTGAGGTTTGGCCTCACCAGTGCTGAGTACAGGAGGAAAATCACTGTCCTGGTCCTGCTGGCCACACCATTGCTGATACAGGCCAGGATGCCTTTGGCCTTCTTGGCCACCTGGCCACATGCTGGCTCATGTTCAGCTGACTGTGGACCAGTACCCCGGGTCCTTTTCCACTGGGTAGTCTTCCAGCCAATCTTCCTCAGCCTGGAGCACTGCATGGGGTTGTTGTGACATAAGTGCAGGACCTGGCTGTTGAACCTGACACAATTGGCCTCAGCCCATCAATCCAGCCTGCCCAAATCCCTCTGCAGTGCATTCCTGCCCTCCAGCAGACCAACACTCCTGCCCCACATGGTGTCATCTGTGAACTGAGTGAGGGTGCACACAGTCCTCTTGTCCAGGTAATTGATAAAGATATAAAACAGGACTGTCCCCAGCACTGAGCCCCAGGGAACACCATTGTGACTGTCTGCCAACTGGATTTAATACCATCTGCCTCCAGACTTCTTTTAGCTCTGTGAGGAGACATGGCTGCTATCACTCCTGGTCCTGCCCAGGTCACATCAGCCACTGTTGCATGAGCTGCCAGCTCCTGGCAGCTCCCTCAGGAGAGCTTTAGCAACTCCGAAATAGCTTACAAATTTATCTTGAGTTTTGTCAAGCTCTTCACGTCACTTTACTGAAACCTACATAAAGAGATTTTTTTCCATTTTAATTAAGGAATAACAGAAACAAACTCAGTGAAGGATAAAATCTATATTGAAACTGTACGAAATAGTTTTTCACATTCCTGGTTTGACATGATTCCCTGGAAAAGGGAGATTTTATGCCATATGAAGAAAAATAATCTGAATTGACAGAAGATTTTATACCTCTGGTTTTGTAGTTCTACATTAAAGTCTAAGTTGTAAGTCATAGAGTTTTGTCTCGAGCTGTAACATACTTGAAAGATTTGGTCACAACTGCAACACTTATCAGAAATAATAATTTAGTTTGTTAAATGTTTCAGAAACCAGCTTAAGGTCAATCAGCATATCCAGGTGGAAATGAGTTTGCCTTTCTAAACAAGGAGCTTAAAGTGGTAATCAGCCAGCTACATTCAGATTATATATATATCTTTCCAGTATTTATTTATTCAGCAATGATAGGTTGACAGCTGGCATTAGCAAAAGAGTTCTGAACTTAGTCAAAATCTAACCAGTCAGATGGAACAACACATGCTAAAATAACATACCTTAGGTTCATCACTCAGGGGATAAAAGCTGTGGAGAGGTGACATTCCATTCCACAGAGGGATTCATACTTGAACATGTATGAAAGTTAAATAATTTTAAAATTTTCTGTAATAAAAAAAACCTAGAATTCTTTGCTCCTGACAAATAATTTCAGACCCATTGGACCATCTTATGATCTAATACATTATCAAAGTATTTGAAGTAAGTGATTTCAAAATACAGCATGAAATGTTGTGTTTTGATATTTAATTGAGTGCTACATTAGCTATAAAAGCATTTGAGTTGTAAGAAAGATGCAGGAGACAAATATTTCTCATTTAACACTGTTAGCACAATGTTAGTTGTGACTTCCCCAAGATAATCTCACAATCTTGTTTAACTGTGATTTTCAAAATACCAAGCCTGTACCATGAAATAAGGTTTTATCTTCTATATTCATTTATTAAATTAGCTCCTAGCACCTATACTCATCTTCTATGTTTTTATTACAGTCAGCTGAACCCACCAGTTCAGGAAGTTTATCCAGAAATGAATTTTTTACTTGAATGAAGTAGAAATGAGATGGTATGGAAAAGACACGTGTATTGGTGGTATTTTTGTTTGATTACTTGGTTGGGGTTTTTCTTGCTGGAAACAAGCAAACTTTATATTCCAGTTTAATTTAAAACATTTTCTAATCAAAGGGCTATAACAGAAAGCTTTTCAATCTTATGATTATATCTGTACTATTCCCTTTAAGCTGCAGGAGTCTTCCACTGTGCATGTCAGCCCCACTGAAGTCTTTCCTAGGTAACTAAAGTTACCTAAAAAAAGCCTTTGTGGGGATTATGTAACCAACCATTGTCAAAAGTAAGGAAGAAACATTTATATGGGCATATTTTTATAAGCATGACCATATAAAAACCATTTACCTTACAAAGCGTTTACATTATATCATATCCCTAAAAAATTTAATTTCTTTTCAAACCTGTCCATTCTTGGGTAAATTTACCCAACCAAGCAATCTCCTTGTGAACTCTGAGGTGGGCCAAGGTTTCTTTAAAATTTTCTTTATTCCCCTTCAACGAAAGTACAAATATCAACTCTATGCAAAATCTTAGCTTTGTTTCAGAAGTGACTAGTGCCTGAAAGTGAACATGCAAACTGATACACAACAGTAAATGTATTTTTCTAGGGAGAGAAAGGGGGAGTGGGTTGCAGCTGTAATCCCACTGCCGTTAGCAGTGGCTCTCTAAGAGGGTCAGAGCAGTTTCTAAGCCTGATATCAGGTCTTTATGACAGATAGAGATTTGATTTTCTTCAGAGCATTAGAGTAGCCTGATTAATGAAACACTGACCAAATAGTTGATGCTAAGGCATCCTGTTTCTTTTGCTTGCAAAATCTAATCCAAAACCAAGTAGAAGGATTTTAGCTCACATAGAAGAAAGTAAATAAAGTAGTATTAAGTGTGCCTGTTTTTTGCTTTATCTTCCTCCAGTAGTTAGGGACTTTTGCTGTTTGTTTGTTTTTTCTTGTCACTTTTGACAAAAATGCAAGAATTCTGATATTTTTATCTTTTTGGAAATGCATTGTATACTCAGCTTTTTTCCTAGGTGATTTCACATCTACTCACTTGAAATGTTCTGTATGGAAATTCAGTCTGCTGCTTGTGTATTTACCATGACACCCTTCAGTGCAATGTATGTCAACTGGCTTTTCTCTCCAGTCTGCAAAAAGTAGTCTTTTGAGATAGTGTTAGAAATTAACCTGTGTGGTTTTTTAAATTTTTTTTTATTGTTTGATTGACCACTTGTGTGTTTATTTGATTATGATTATTGTCTAACAGGGTAATGGCTTCCTAATAATTATATGTTGTACTTTCCCATTTAAGGTATTATTATTCTTTGATATCATTAACTCTTTCAGGTAATTAATTTTTAATTACACTGTTTAAAGCAAAAAGTCCTGTTGTTTTTTTTCACTATTTTGCCAGCTATATTAATTCAATAAAAATTTTTAAAATACCCTTTTTTAATACTTAATACACATTTTTCTGCTTGAAGACATAAAAATATAGGAGGCAAAATATTTCTATGTAGTTTCAAAGAAAGTAAAG
Source organism: Melospiza melodia melodia (assembly GCF_035770615.1). Lineage (NCBI taxonomy): Eukaryota > Metazoa > Chordata > Aves > Passeriformes > Passerellidae > Melospiza > Melospiza melodia. The sequence goes on along the minus strand of NC_086199.1, from coordinate 67,539,093 downwards.
CCTGGAGTTAGTTAAAACAAGACTTAAACCATACTCTTTGTGTAAATGGAAATTTCCAGGCAGATGAGCAGGAATTTCACTAAACAGATAAAATAATTGCAGAAAACTGAACAATCCAGACTGGATCAGTTACAAGGTAGACAATTTTTGCTTTTGTCTGGCAAGAAACTTGTAGCTGAAAGCTACACAATAATTTCTGTCCAATGCTGACAAATGGTTACAGGTCAAAACAAGCAAAACTTGTCTTTTTTTTCTGAAACAAATATCCCACTGCAGACCTGTCAGTCATAATAAGATGCACTATACTGAAGTGATGTAAAACCACAAATAAAAACATTCAATAATAGCTAAAGAAAATGAAAGTGTCTTCTGCCCACATAGAGGCCCTTTCTGTCTGACCCATGTCTTTGCTAATGAAAACAGATTTAAGAGGTGGGGTATTTATTATGGAAGAAAGTTAAAGAAAAGGACTTGTCAGTTTGATGGAAGATGTTATTTGTGAAACAAAACCAGAACATGATATAAATTGCAAGACTAAGTAGAGGCCAGCCCTGCATGGGTATTACGCATATTGCATAGGCATAGGTTTATTTCTTCTAGTTGATGTAAACAGCTTGTTATCATTCTGGACTAAAAGATAGAAGATTGAACAAGAGAAAATGAGTGTATGGAACGTGTCTTGTATAACAGTTTCCAAATACAACTTGCAGTGGGTGAAAAATTAAATTGTTCTGTATGGCTTAATGATATAATCTTGGAAGAAAAAGATTGTTTACTATGTGAGAAGTACTGTGGAGATTATCCCAGCTTTACCACAGAAGGGCAGGTTATTCAGTCATTTGTTGGCATCTTTGAACCTTAGTTATCTATTACCTCTTTGATGTGTGAAAGTTGGGTCAGCCTGATCTTAAGCCTTGACTTTTGTGATCACTAATAGTACTTAGATGGATTTCCAGACTTCTTCCAAAAATGCATGACTATAAAACAAGTGAGAACTAGTTGTTATAGAACCAATTTCCAGTTGGTATGCAAGTCTGATGCACTGATTTTTCATTTGTTTACAAGTTTATAGAGAACCTGCATCCCTATTAAAAGTCTGAAGCCCTGCTGAATAAATCCACGGGTTTTATGTCAGGGCTACCTCTGTGTATGCTCTAGATCTAATGGTTTATCAAAATCAATCTTATAGTCTTTACCATTATGAAAGAGCTATTTACAGAGAACAAAGAAGAGGAACTCTTTGTTAAGAGAAGTCAGTTTAGAATGGATTTGAACCTTGCTGGGGACAGTTTTCATGTATCAATTTTAAGACTTTCAATAGAGCATGCAGTGATACAAACATGCATCTCTGAACTATTTTTCCTGATATCAAGGAGAAATATAAGTAGAAGTAAATGTTTTTAATGCAGTCATAAAAAATTAATATGCAATTTTCCAGGTACTTTCAGTCATACACCCCCTGCTGCAAACAATCTAAACTTGCTTTCTTCTAAAGTAAACAGAAAGAGGCAGCTAAATCAATACAAAATTGTTAGTGAAATAGCTAGAAATAAACTTCAGTCAGACATAGTTGCAACTTGCTACTGAAGGTTCAGTTTTTAAGGCTGTGCTTCACAATCCCCTTTCCAGGCTGCAGCAGGATCCCAGAATCGCTCGTTAGGCCTCAGCCTTGACGAGCAGCCCCCGGGCTCAGCGTCTCCTGAGCGCCTCAGGAACATCCTCTGCTCCCAGAAACTGCTGCTGCCTAACGAGCTCCTGCCCTTTTTATTTGGAACAGCCTTGGAAACTACTTTTCTTGCCTGAATGGCATAACACCTTTGCTCTTAAACTTTCAAAGTTGCCCAGACGGTGGCCAGGGTGAAACATTGTTATAACTGAGGCCCTCGGTTGTGGCCTGTGCGCAGAGATCCAAAATGAGGCCTTTGGAGCTCTCCTGGACTGCAGTGAGGGTGATGGGCCACCTCCCCCTGAGGGACAGCTCCTAGAGCCAGGGAGCTCCTGTTTGCTGTGCTCAGAGACTGCTGAACAAGGATGGATCCCGGGCTGAAACCCCCATTCCTCGAGGCCCAGCCCTTCAGCCCTTCAGGAGATACAAAGGCTTCCAAGGTGAGCATCTCGCTGCCTTCCAGGGAGTTTGTCACAGGTACCTTGCACTGACTCTTTATGTCTGTGTGCACACAAGGATGCAAATGCTATGGCAGACATGGGAGAAATGCTGCTTTCTTAGAGGTTTGAGTACTTTGGATATCTAAGTGGGTTAGGCCTGAAAACAAGTTTAATATAAGTTATAAGCTAAGTCTTGATCCTTTGCTAAATTGTTAAGCTTAAGATATAAGTTTAAGTATTTTCAAGTTTGAATGCTGTTAAACCTTTAGGCTGAATTCCTTTTCATTCTTGCCATTCCTATCCTTTTGTCCCACACACATACACACTCACTGTTCCCGGTTAATTTTGGCACACACACACACACACACACAAACAAATAGTTCTTGGTATATTTCACTTTGGATTGATTGACTGGATTTTGTTTGTAGAATTTTTTTCCCTTGGTGTGCCTTAACCACCTAGTAAGCAGTAGAGTGAACCTTGCCAATGAAATTTGTCATACCATTGCTTTATATTACATCTGATTTTTACTGATGCCTTCACTGGTGATTTTTTTTACAGTGATCTCAAGCACTCATTATTAACAGTTTTACATATCATATCATTGCTATGTTTCAAAAGCCAATAAAATCTTTACTGTAAAGAAAAACAAAATCTGTTTTTAGAATATACGCATTCTGTGTGTATAATTATTTTAATTACAACCACTCTTTCAGTAATGGTGCTAAGAAAACACCACTAAATACAGTTAAATTAAATAAAGGATGGCGAGGCTACATCCCCACTTCTTCTCAAAGTCAGTAGAAACTTCAAGGCAGTTGGCACAAATACTTGAATATAAAAGGAATGCCAGAAAGTTTTGTTCAGATAAATTCTGTTGTTTATTTTGGGAAAAAAAACCCCATAGTATTACTTTCCAAAGTCATTATTTATCATATCAAAACTAACACTAATTTGATATTTTCACTGGGATCTGGAGAACTCACAGGATATTATCTGTACTCTTTAAAAATCAGAGTAGTCAGACATTAGCTTTCAGCTTTGAAATAAAAAGGCAAGTCTTTTGTTCACGTTGTACTTTGCATGATGTTAACGAAAAATTTTAGAGCCTGCTTCTATTTTCTACTTGTAGATTTAGTATTGATGAACTGTGGCACAGAGCCTTAGCAGGTGTCATTAAAATTCCTTTTTGTACAGGAAATGAAGTGGAGGTCAGTGCAAATCTCATTCCACTATCAATTTACAGATTTTTTTGTGTACATATCTTTAAAAGAAAAAAATACCTGCTTGTTGTATTTATGATTGACCCAGCAATTTCTACCACAAATAATCTGAGCAGATGGCTATTAGAAAATTAAAAACACCAAGAGTAAAATAGACTTATAGAAAAAAAGTGTTTTTTTTTTCTTTAAATGCTTACCAGGAACCAGCTCCAGGGTTTGTGAGCTGAGTGTCACTTACAGCCAAGAAAGTACAAATAGTGTGCTAGGTATGGGGATACAGATCTAGATGGTCAGAAGGAATGGCAGCAAAAATTTACTAAAATATCTACAATACTTTCCTGCTGAGTTAAGTTCTGATCATAACTAAATTAATTGTATTTCTAATTTCTACTTATTTTTAAATGAACAGAGACATCACAAATGTGGTTGACTTAAGCCTTCTCCTGGTGGGAGGGATTTATATGGTCACACACTTTTCCTCTGAGCTGGTGCGTGCTGAAGAGCAAACACACTTTAATTTGGACTCTCACAGGGTGTTTGAGGCAACCCTACCCAAAATTAAAGCAGGGAGAGCACAAGTGTGACACCAGCTGAAGTGAGAGGAGGGGACATCTTGGCATGACATAACCAATCAAAGGTGGGCAGCAGACCCCTCTGCAATAAATCTTTGCTCTGGTACTTCCCCTGTGTCCAGGCAGTTATGAAGGGGTGAGTGACTAGATACGTAGTAACCAAATAAACACCAAGAGAAACCACAGAATTTTTTAAGAAAATAAGTACAAAATTTTTTTAGGATAAGGTTAGGAAGTTTGCTGAAGGAAGAGGAGAAGATAGGTGGATCATGGGTAAATCACATAGCATAAGGAATGGAAGTTCTGATAAACATTTCTTATCATGAATGACTAGCAGGAAAGGGAATAAAGTGTGGATCTATATATGTAGCAATATCTATTGCTACATATATAGATCCACACTTTATTCTATAATATCCCATTGAGTAGGCTTTTGTTCTGAGTTATACTTAAACATACTTGAAAACCTTTGCTTATGGATATCAAAGATTAATAAATAACTTGAGACAATTTTTTAACCTTTTTCTCTTCTGCACTTAATTTTTTTCTGAGGTTGTTATTTTTTTTTAATTAGATGAATACTTACCACAAAAATTAAATACCACCAACAATAAAAAAATGCCTGTGATATTCATGGGTTTTAACTCAATAAAGAGTAGAAACAAAGCAGCTAAATTCAATTACAGTAGTACTACAAGGGAAAGCCATGTCCATTCCCCATGGAACAATAAGTTTGACCTGCCAAGAATCCATTATAACTGAGGTCAGCTTTGGATGCAGATTTTGTGTAGCAAAAGTTATATGAAGTGACCATGGATCTGTTTTGAATTTTGTTAAATGTATAATTTCCTTAGAATGAAATTAATGTCAGGTGAGGGATAAATGCACAAGGTACACTGAGTTGATAAATATGCCAACTTTAAATCTAAATGGAGAGTTGAAGTCTGGATTGTGCTGTCACCTTAATGTTTTTCACAAGCTGAGATAAGAGCATAAGCCTCATGTCTCAGGTTAAGACTCTTTTTGGGGAACCTGAATCCTGCTTTTGTAGGTAGGATATGCCTCATAGCTATTCCATTTGCTGAAGTTCAAAATCCTCAGCTCACTTTTCATTATAAATATATGAACTTGCCCATTTTAAAAAAAGAATCTGTAAAGAAAACAGCATCATGACAATGAAAAGTTCAATTTCTATCTTTCAAGCACCAAAAGTTCTCATTTTTATTCTGTCTGACAATTTTACATGAATAGGATGGAGATGCTACATAAGGTGATACAAAAACTGATGAATTGTCTCCTGCCTCTGGGTACAAATCAATCATCATTGTTAAATATTATAGATCAATTCATTTCAGGCACACATACTGCAGGTTATGAATGGGTTCTCCTTTAAAAAGATTTCATGGTCTGTGTTTATATGCAAAAGAGGATGTTTTACACTGTTTGAGTTCCATCAATGATGGCTTGGTGGATGAAAATTATTTCTTTCATTGATAAATCAACATCAGGTCAGCATTAATTTAAAATAAGGACTACCTTATATAGGATTGACTTTTTCTGGAAGTGCACTGTCGCAGACATTTCTCCACAGAAATCCTTTCTTTCAGATTTCTGCGTCTTCTGGAGGCCAGAGGCTTCAGAAGACAAGGTAAACAATTGTTATCAGCTGCTGGGGAATGCAACAGGGACACCTTGATTGGCTCATTTCCTATGCTTATAATTAAGGGCCAATCACCAGTGCAAGCTAGGGGACTGAGTCCTTGGCCACAACTTTGTTATAGATTCTTTCTATCTATTCTTAGCTAGCCTAGCAGCTCTGCAAACCTCTCTCTTATTCTATTAATATAGTAATAATGTATTATATATAATATCTTAATAAATCAACCTTCTGATCAAGATACAAGATTCACCGTCTCTCTATCACCAGCTGCGACCCACTCAGGCGTGGTAATAGTGCACCTGAGGGGCAGGGCCCTGAGCACATCCACATTCTCCTGGGGGTCTGGCAGCAGGGCCCAGGCCACCACAGCCCAAAGCTGCTCCCCTCCTGCTGGAGGTGTTCAGGTGAGGCTCCGCAGCACCACGGTGGTGAGGCTGGCACAGAGCTGACCCCCACCCCACGGGAGCTCACCTGGGATGAGGGTCTAGTGCTAAACTCCACTGAGGATCCCATTCCCACTGCCTCACAGCTGGGCCCCTGCCTGGTCCTAGGCTCCTGTGCTGGACCCCAAATATACCTGAGATTTTCATAATCTTTAAAGATTAAGGCTCAAAATACTCTCGAGTATATGAGGATTCTTACTTGGCAGATGAAGGAAATTAAGAATGAACCTTTGTTTTCTGTCTCAGATATGTATTTTGATGATGACTTTAGTGTCTCTAGACTTTTCAAAATGCCTTTGTTTATTGAAGCATACAGGTACATTACATGAAGGGCTTTAAAGCATTCACTTCAGACTCCTGATGTCTGTCTGTATATATGGTGTGCATCGGTTTTCTTCATTTTGTCATGTCAGTTTTAAAGCCAGTACAGGAATGAAAGTGGTGTAGGGCAATGATGTAGGATCTCAGAATTATTCTGAAAAGAAACTCAACAAAAAACACTTGATTTTTTTTGTGCTGGAACTGGTCAGGTCTAGGCTGACCCACCAACTGTCTGGCTGTGGATCCCATGGATGTGTCTGGAAATCCCAGATCAGCTGCTAAGAAAGGACTAGATCTCTGGCAATGAACTGGGGCTGAATATTCCCAAGATCAGAAATGTAAAGAGACTTGTGGTTCAGAAGCTGTGCCTTAATTTTGATGCCAAGCAATGGGAAGGGAGCAGCAGCAATCAGAAACCATTCTACAGTTACAGCTTGATGCAACTCTGCAAGCCACTACAGAAGTACAAATATTAAATTTAGGTGTATCCCAGACAACTCAAAATTAGCTTTGCCATGAGTTGTAAAAGGGGAAGCAAGAACTGGGATCTAAACTAGCTGGAATTTAAAAAGCAGATATGTCTCAGGAGGTCTTTCCCATATGAATGCTGGGTTGATTTCTGTTTCCAAAAATGTCCTGTGTATTCTTACTAACAAAGTCTGTCTGTGCTAGCTTAGATATTGCTGTCTTATACAGCAACATATGCACAGAAGCCAAGCACTGCAATATTACAAATTCAGAGATGGTTTACCCATACTGCCATCTACAGAATGTTACACAGATCAGCAAATTATGAGAGATGTTATGTTAACAGATTCCCCCTTTTTTCTTTTTCTCTTTATTTTTTGTTTTTTGGCAAGTGCATATGGCTTACTCATGTATTTGCTTTCTACATGGATTTACAACGGTAAAGGGTAAAGTACATTGCTTTACTGTGAACACCTTTCCAAGTGTTTCTGTCTAGCAATCTTACAGATCATTTCATCTTATTAATTTCTGTTTTGTGGCTGGTGTGCATTTAACTGCAACCTTCTCAGTCTTCTTGTCGGACACCCTGTGAGAGTGTGCTACCTTAACAAATAGTCTGTTAGGTCTATTGCCCAGTACTGCAGTTCAGTGCACAGTCCCAGGGTTCACAGGAGCTCGCTCACTGCCCACCCCATTAGTTATTCCTTGAGGATCCCAAGGCACCTCACTTTAGCTTAGTTGTGGTAATACTGTGCTGACATGTGACCAGCGTGAGCAGATGAGAAGCTCCAGTGCCCAGCTAAGTGACTTTTAATGTGTGCCCAGTAGTCACAGCTCTGCTGCTGTTCCATTCATGACCCAGGAAACATTTAGAGTAGAAGTAAAAGTTTAAAGCTGTTTCATTCAAAGTACTGCACTAGGGAGAAATAGCAAAGCATGCAATCTCATCAGCAAGTCTTGGCAGTTATATGGGAGATAAAGGAGGCTGAGAAGTATTGTGTGTGTTCAAGAATCCTCTAAATATACTGTAAAAATACACCACTTGTCATTCTTAATGATTCTCTGCTGCCACTTACAGTGATTGGAGCTCCATTTGCAGGTTTTTTTTTCATTTGAAAGCATTTCAGTCTTGGAACAAATTGAGTAGATCACAGAGAGTTCACATTTCAAAGTGCTGAACAGAAAGTTCCCTGGTTTGGACGGCTTTTGTAATTTACTTCTGCCAAGATTTTTTCCCAGGCACATAATACACTGTATTGCTGGTATACAAAACTTTGACTTGTGTAAATAAATGAGCCACAGGAGGAACTGCTATATTCTCCTGTTTGAATGATTCATGCACATAGAGCAGTAGGAAATAACATACTATACAGAATCTTACAGAAGTAGCCTGTGTTGCTGGCACAACAATGGGATGGGAAGCCTAGCATAGAAAGATAACGAGATTTCCACTGAGCTGAATATGTATAGTAAGCCCTTGGGATTCAGTCTAAGCATGAAAAATAGACAGCAGATTATGAGAAGAAAGAGAGATGAAGATAAACTTTTAAGATCATTCTTCAAAAAAGTGCTTAATTTTTAAGCGTTTACAAAAGATCCTCCAGAGAAGAGTTCAGACATTGTTTTTCATATTCAGGAAGTATTACCTCAATCCTGATCCGTCACTCTGCCCTGATCTTTTCAAAGGCTGAGGGATTTCTTTCTGTCCCTCAAGAATAAATAAAAGGAATGAAAACAAAATCTTCCCTGACTTTATTCCTGTTTTTAGACGCCTTACCAGCAGTTGTCTCTGGAAGTGTATATTATCAGTCTCTCATTTTAGAAATGAGGGAGGTTGTCCTCAGGATGACATCCATATTTTGTCTTGCAAAGAATGACAGCCTTCAAAGATTCAAACAAACCAGCTTCTTACAGGTATAGTTGAGAAAACCCCCCACAGTCAACAGACAGCCTGACACTGACTTCAGAGGAGCCTTGTGTGGACTAAGGTCAGGAGTTGATCTGCTGTGAATGGGTGAGAGTGGCTGGGAAACAGGAACTTGTCTGAAAGTCAATCAAAATTAAATCACATTATTTTAAATTAAATGTGAAATAATTCAACTTTTTTCCTGTTCCCTGTTTCTCCTCTCTCTCTAAAAGCAGTGCAGATCACTTTGAGAATTCTCCTCATGCCTTGTGCAGATGAAGTGCCTGTATCTCCCTCCTGCTGTTTGCATCACAGGCATGTTTGTACCTACAACCAACAGGACTGTGGAAGGACCTGTTGGTTAAACTGTTTACAGATGAGAGCAGCATCCTCTGCAAGTTTAATCTGACCTTACTCTAATTAGATACTCTTTTGCCAGCTGAAGATCAGGGAAAGGAAATGAATACTGTATCTATCTAAATACTAATTAACCATAGAGATATCTTTCAGTTCGAAAAGTGTTAGGAAAAATCTATATTATTTCTATGTATGTTTAAAAAATATTTAAAAGCAACCTTTTATGAACTTATGTTTTGGCCAATCCACAGAATAACAGAATATTATGAGTTGGAACAGACCCACAAGGATCCTTGTGTCCAACAGTCCAGCTCTTAAGGTTGGTAGTTTTAAATCAGAATGAAAGTGAAATATGAAGTATTTGATCAACTATACTGAATCAAAAGTCATCTTGGGCCTTTTCAGGAGGAATTTCTGTAACTATTATATATATATATATATATATATTTAAATATCCATATTTTGCAAGCAGCAGAAGAATGATAATATTAGCATGCTCCTAGGAAGTTATATGACAAAGTTCAGATCCCCTGTAAAGGCAGTGAATCCCTGAAATCAGATGATCATTAAAAATGGGTACAGATCTCTCTCTTCTGTCATCTTTTAAGCTTTTTATGTGTTTTTAATCCATCAGGTTTTGAAGTTTCTTTAAAAACCTCTCGTACATGTTGTTACCCTGTGTTGCTTGACTTAGAGAATGATAATGGCAATCTTGCTGGGAAGTTTTAGTGTTTTTTTTTTTTAATGATTACTAGTAGTAATGTCTACAAATGGTAATCCTCTTATAAGCAGAAGTAATTAGTCATACAGTGACAAAAGAAGGAGCAGGCAAGTAACTGAAGTGATTTGCCTTTGCATCCACGTATAGCTGAATTATAGACTCATTCATTCTCTACTTCATATGTTACATTATGTTGGATCATCATGTTTGCAGTATTTTTTTTCATGCTGTGTACTGGAGATTGTTTTTGGTTTGGGCAATGAATGTTTTCTATGTTGTTCTCCTAATAAATGCACATTCATTAACCAATTCAGCTGTTAATTCTGAAGAATATTAACTATTTACTTGAATAAGTGTTCTTCCTGGAAGGTATTTATAACTTCCCAGAGCCCAACCACTCACTTCCCATCTAAAAAACTTAGAAGAAAAAGAAGAAAAATCTCTTATGCAAAATGCTGAAACTGCCTTTATTTCTGAATTCTGCTGCTCCACCTATCATTTGTCTTACCTAGTTTTGACAGCTGTTTTCAGAGCATGAGGAAAATCTTGATTACTCGAAATATTTTTTTTAAAATACCAGAGTAATTAATGAGCTTTGTGGTAAATTAGCAATAAAAGTATATTTTGAAGTAAAGGTTGCTGCTCAACAGAGTAATATTCATTTTCTGGAAAACTCCTCTTTCTCAAGAAGAAAAGATTCTGAAGAATCCAGCACATGGATTTGCCAGGCTTATGATCCCAGATTTCCAAATTAACTATTTACACCACAGGCAGAATTGGAGAAAAGGCTAAAAGATGTGCAAAGGCAGAATTAGACCCCTGGAGCTCAGTTATTTTGCTAGATTGTAGTTCGCCATTGCCTCTGATCTGCATTGCACACTCCAATCCCTCAACAGCTACAGAGACACTTTATCAACTCCATTCCCCTAGTATTGCTGCCAAGAGCCTCGTGTCAGGTACTCTCCACAAGTAACAAGCAGAAAACACCTACTGTCACAGGTGGAAGAGCTGAACCATTTCCAGGAATTGGGAAGGGAAAGCAGGCCATTCCTGGTAATGCCTTTTCCATTTCTTCATTCTGAACAGACAAAAGGAGCTGGGCTATATCAGACTGCTGCAGCCAGTTTTCATCACTGCTATTGCTTTGCTTAGTTCCTTGAAAACAAGCAGGTTGCTGGGGGAAGCTTTATTATAAACAATGTGAATTTTCTTCTGACTATTCTAACTTAAAAATGCTTCTGAGATAGAAAAACTTTTAAAAGTTGGTTTATTTCCTCTTTTCCCATCACACGTATTCCCTGATGGTTCAGATCTATTCTGTGTCTTCAGAACTTGCATTCTTTTGAAGGAAAAGGATGCATGTCTGGAGCATACCATCAGCATTTTGATAAGGGCACATAGGACAGATGTATAGGCTTGTCCCTGAGACTTATTTGCAGTTCCTGTCTTTTCCTACTCTGTATAGCAGAGGCATTTCACAGATTCTACTCTAAAAAGAGCTAAGTGATTTGGGGATTTGTTTTATCTTGTTTTTTTCCTTGGGTTTTTTTTTTTGGAAATAGTAAACTTTCTGGACTCAGCATCCCCAGACTATTTGCAGTGTCAAAATGAGTTCTCCTGTGTCATTTGATCTGATTACTGAGTAATGCTAATGGAGGATATAGTAATGAAATTGGAAGTGTTTGGATTTTGATTGTTTTGCCAACAGTAAAGATAAAATATTTTTATTCTAAATAGACTGGAATTCCTAACAGCAGAGAGGGCAGGAGCTGTCTAAGTGAAAATAAGAAAAAGAAAACATGCCACATTTGGTTCAGATCAAAAGTTGTGGAGTTTTTAAAGTTTAGCTACTGAATTAAAAAATCAATTATTTTCACAGCTCCTCCTGAGAAGTCATACCAAGCTGTACTTTTCTGTCTGAACTTTTCCCACCCTAGAGAATCTATAATAAATCCTTCAGTGCAGGATGCATGAAGATCGTAGAAATCAACAAAACCACTACAGCACTAATAGTGGAAAGCATGATCTAGATTATTGTGGAAAGCATAAACTAGATAGATAGATCATGTAACCATAGATCATGTAAACATAGCCAGTTCTTCTGGGTACTGGCTATGTGCAGTGCAGATCTGTTAAGGATCTCAGCAGTGTCAGTCAGAACCATGTCAATGCCCCATCTGGCAAAAGAGCATGCCCCATTAGGGCTGTTTTAAATCACAGAAACTTCTTCCTAGAGAAATACTTCCAGGGCTTTAGAAGGAAGAAGTTCAAAGACAGTTGAATTTTTGTGGGAGTACTGAATCAAATACTCAAGATGCATCAAAAGTCCTAATCATCCTCTCTCCATGCCAGAGGTTACACCTGAACTGGTTCATCAGCTGCTGAACACTTACTGATTCATTGCCAATCTTCATATCTATGGATGTCGTTCACTTTCCTGTCTTCTGCTTAAAGAAGTAGCTCAGTCAACGTCCCTTCAGTTTTGGAATCTGCCTATTTAATGCTAGGGTTATACTAGAACTACAAGGTGCATTTGGAGCTGGTCCTTGTTTTTGTGTTAGAAGCTAGCTTTAGGTGGATTATCCATGTAGCAATTAAGGCTGTTCCACGGTGTGCCCTAAGCAGGATCAGCGTGCGGATGTGGCACAGCAGTCCAGGCACGTGGGTGTTTCCAGGCAACAGCTCTCTCCCGAGTGCTGTCTGCAGCAGCCCAGCAAGCTGCCTGCCTTGCCCAGCCACAGGGTGCTGCCAGGCTGGCCAAAGCATGCGCACCCGGAGCGTGGCTGGATCCAAGGGCAGTCACACAGGCTGTAGGCAGTTGTTATCCGGGGCAGCAGTATCCACACAGTAACTCAGAAACTGCCTACAGCCTGTGTATCCACACAGTAACTCAGAAACTGCCTACAGCCTGTGTATCCACACAGTAACTCAGGAACTGCCTACAGCCTGTGTATCCTCACAGTAACTCAGAAGGCATAACAGAGCTGTTGTTGTCGGTTTCTCAGCTGTTTAGGTGGCCTGGAAAGGCCCAGGGTGGCCTTGGACAGCCCGGCGCTTCAAAGGACGAGGAGAGACTTCTGATCTTGTCTCGGTGTTTATTAATTGTTTATCTAAAAGATTTTCTTTCAGCCCGACAGAGGTCTGCACAGCAAGCCAGCCATGAGCACACTGCGAGCCCCCGGGGCGGTCACTTATCTTTATACCCGAAGTTACGTGTACAATATTTATAATTTTTCCCCGATACCTTCTACCCTTATTAACCGGTGCACTTTTAGTAATAACCAATCCCAAAGTGCCAACATCACCACAGAAGATGGAGGCCAAGAAGAAGAAGAAGAAGAAGAGGACACGCCCCAATTCCTCCATCTTACTTCTTTAGACCCCCCTGTACAGAAATCCTAAACCCTGTGTTCTACACCTTAATTAACTTATCCCTTCACCATTCATCCAGTGAAATCCCCCCATCCTCATACAGGTGTCGTCTCCTGTGTAGGATCAAAGTCCAGCCACCAGACACTTCTGGCAACATTCCAGGACTCCCGAGCCCCCCAAGGGTGGTCTCGGTCACTCTGCACCTCCGTCCTGAGGTGCTGAGATCCCACAGTTGTCTTCCTGTTTTAACCATTAGCAAACTGGAGCACAGAAATTGTTTGGTTTAGGTAATCCAGAAATTTTGTAGAGGAAACGAAAATAAATTCCAGTTGTCTGGAGAACTGTCCTTTCCCTATGAGATCACACATGCATTTTTTAATCTCTTACAAAAAGAGAAAACCTTTCAAAAATATAGATTTGTTTTATATAGAGATCTCAAAGGATCCCAAAGTTTGGATGTCAGATTTGAACTCTGGGTTGCCTAGGGTTATTGGAAACCTTTAAAAATAGCTTGCTGCACATAGCTGCACACAGCACAGAGCACTGCTGTGGCCGTTAATCACAGCACTGTGTAAACATATTTTCCATTTAGAATTCAGCATACATTTAATCCTTCAGTTCAGAGAAATGCTGACAACAAAGAATTTTCATCTGGCAGATTAATTTCTCTTTTATTACCTCTTCAGAAAATCCTACACTGATATCTCATCTTCTCTCTAAATCATCCAGAGAGTACAGGGAATTGGATGTACCTGTGGTCAACAGTTGTCAAAATCTAGTTTATAGCTGATAGACAACCATCCAAAAAAATAACTGAAGATGTTTGTATAAGATGGTGAGGAAAAAGGACACTTGAAAGAACAGAGTTGCAGGAAAGTCTTTTTAGGTCCGTATTTCCCTTGTTGATACTACATGAGGTGTCTAAAGACAGCCCTAACTTCTCATAGGCATTAAGGAACTGTGATTTATCACAGTTCAGGAGAGCAGCAGCAGCAAGAATATGAAGTTATATTTTACTAGAAATAATGAAGTAGTTCTGAGTGGTGTGCATTTCCATCCCTGGGGAATGATCTACCTCTGAACTGAGTAAAATGCAACTTTTACAAGTATGCCTTCTGTGGATGCTATTTAGTTTCATGAACAGAAGTAATCTATTGTGTCAGTAGTACAGACATATTACAGTACCATAGGCAATTAAAGACATCAATAGAATGTACAATCTAGAAATGGTGACTACATAGCATGCAAAATAGCATAGCCAGGCCTCTAGTTTCTCAGACAGCATGTGAAAGATCTGGATTTGCCAGTGCACCAACTGCAGTATGTCCTTCAACTCTCTTGCAGTGCACTGTGGTGCTGTGAACTCTTAACTGTTGCCTTAAGCTTCAAGGAAAAACTACTTAGGTAGCAGATGAGGTAGTATTTTTGCATGACTTTGTCAGCAGTCTAGGAACCACCAGGAAAAAAATATGCAATTTATGAGACAAAGTACTTTTAAGAGCTTCTACATCTCTGGCTTCTACTACCACTCAGTGACAAATTAGGTCAAATATCTATGACCACGGCCTTACTCTGCACCAAAGCTTTTCATACAGTGCTGGAGGCATCACTTCACACTGACGATTTCTAATGGACCTGTGGTGCACTGATTCAGTGTCAAGAAGTGCTGAAACAAAGCAAAAGCAATGCCTTGGCAGCACTACTGATCCCCTGTGGCACAGCATGCACTCATACACCAGGATGGTGCTGTAGAGGGGAGAATCAGAGAGAGAGAGGATAACAACTTTATTAAAAATGACTGCTCCTGCTAGAACAGAAGAGAAGGGAGATATTAGTAGACCTGCTGGCTGTGCACAGAGAGAGCAGATGTTGGAGGTTAATGGAGCATTAGTAAAAGAAAGAAAATCAAAGTCTTCTAATACCTGGAATGGTTATTTTAGTCAGACGATTCTTTACCTGAAATGCACAAGGTTTAATCCTAGCTGAAATATAAAGTAAGACACTGCATGGCCTTGTTCAGCAGAGCTACACTTTGCTCCAGGATTGGCCTCTCTGAATTTCTCACTTCAGAAGTATTACCTGCAGCCATTGCTATCAACCTAATTTAACTCTAATCTTTGTCTCTCCAAATGCACATAAAGATTGGAATCTTCCTTCTGAGGAATTATTTTGTGCAATGAGGAACAACAGATTAAAAAAAGAAAATGGATACTTACATCAAGGAAAAAAATTATGTAGTATATAAACATGCCCTGTATTTATGTTGTTGTTACAAGGCATAAATTAACATCTTGTTTGCTGTTTTACCAGCAGTAAACTGCAGAGATAAGTGATTTTCAACTGGTAATAATTACTTTTTCTAGTAATAATAAAGATTCCATGTGACACTATAAAAATAAAACTTCAGGGTTCTGTTTTCCTTTAATAGGGAGACAGGCCTGGAAGCTCCCAAACTCCTTATGAGAATTGTTTAAAGATCACTGTGTGAATTTCATTGCCAACTAAAAGAACTGTGTGCTGACAGACTTAAAACTGAAATCAATTGTTTATTGAAAGAAGCCTCAAGGTAGTGAAAAAAGATAGCAAAGTATTCTCAGGCTGCTCAGCTGAAGTGCCTCAGAGTTCAGTCTAGCTAAGTGGCCATATATCCTGGCTTTTCAGATGACATTCATTTCTCTCAGGAACTGCTTGGGGCACTCTGGAGGTGTTCAGGTTTTGAGTTGATTAGAAAAAGGTTTTTTGTTTTGTAACCACAAACTGTTTCCTTTTTGCTGCCCTGAACATTAATGATTCTTCTTCAGTGTCTTATGAGAAATTCAATCAGACACCAGGTTAGTAGGAAACTTCTGTATTCTGAGAAACACAAACACACAACTGTTGAGTTACAAGCTGGCAACAGTGATGCTAAATAATTTCTTTTAAAGATGCTTCTGCATGACTATTGCATTTACTCAGAAATATAATCCAAAGTGAAGTGAGTAGTTTGCTTCTTTGTTTTAATAAAAAGTTTTTCTGAGTGGTAAAAAATGGAAACCAGATCAGTCTTATTTAACACATAGTCTGCTTGTGAACTATGAGGCTGCAGTTTATAAACAGAAAGAATGAAGCTAGAGGCTGGCTATAGGCAACAGGCTGTTGGCCTTTAGTTTGCTCTAGAATTAATGCTTAGCTCAGGGGGTGCAGTGATGAGCCCAGTGCTGCGCAGAAAGTGTGTTTGTGCTGTCAGTGCATTTCTGCTCCCTTAGTCCAGAGCCCTGTTGCCCATATTTGTCTCTTCCACACCAGGTCTGCTGCCAGGTTCCTTCTGGAGGGAGCCAGCTTCAAGTATTTCAATAGTATAAAGAACAACAGAGAAATGACTTATAAATGTCTGGGTGTCCAAGTGAAGCTATTAGAATGAGAAAAGAAAAATCTAAGCTGAATATTTGCAGAATTTTTATAAAAGGGAAACATTCTTTACTGTGAGGGGAAGAAGCAGAAGCCTCATTCCTTGAGGCTTTAATAGCACACCAGAAATAATTTTTTTTTCTTTGTGAAAAGTAGACGCACTTCATAAGGTTATTTCAATGAAGAAGCACTTCAGAGAAAACCACTATATTGCTAGAAAAACAGATAGAATTATTTAGTAGTGTTTTCCATATGTAATTTCAGGATGTATTTTATTAACAAACAGTGTTGCAAACTGTATCTTAGAGAGTCCTCTATACAAAACCGGTTTCTTTCATTTTGCTCTCACATCCTCCACGGTAATAACAAAGGTATTGTCAAACAACCTAATGGCTCCTGCTATTTCATTCTCTGCACCTCCTAATGCCAAATCCTTCAGAAGAGCAGAGACTGTCATACTGGACCTGACGAGGATCCTATCTCAGAGGAAGAACAGCAGAACATTTGTTTCTGAGTATTTAGGAAGCAACACACAGCATAGCTGTATGAGCCATCCATTGAAACAGTTTGCAGCCCCATTTCCTGAGCTGGAGGCTGCCTCTAGACCAGAAGAAGAAGTAAAAATAGTCTTTTAATGGCCCTGATCTGACACTGAGTCTCACAGTTGATAAGTATGAAAAATTACATTCTCTTAATTCTAACTGCAACCATGAATTCTATTAATATTGGAAATTAATGTTTTCTGATCAAAACTTTAGGGTAATTTAGCTGTAACTGCATTTTTCCTATTTTTAGTGCTCATTATCATTCTAAATCTTAATTACCAGCTCTAGCACCAAAATATCTTAAATGTATGGGTTTCTTACTGTCAACAATATCTTTCAAAAGAAGGCATTATACATTCAATAATTTATACAGGGAATGAGTGTGAACACAGGAGCAATAAAAGAAGCAGACCTTGCAAAGAGCCAGGTAAATAGGATGTAAAATCATGGTAAATTTAAGACTCTAAGGAGTTTAAAAACTTTTACATATGTTGGACACTGGGTTTTTGGTTTAGGAGGAGTGTTCAGTAATAACATCATTAGCAAAGAAACAAGAAGCTAAGTGGGACATTATATAAATGATGGTGACAGTTTAAATTTTGCAACTGTCATTTCAATTCAGAGTTTAGACTCATGTATTTGTCTAGTTACTGGTGCTCTTGGCTCTGTGTCAAAAATGGCCTTGAATCATCAAACAGACAATCTCAGTTGTACAAAATTCCCCAAGAAAAGACTCAAACCCTTTCTTATGCCATTCCTCTTAAAGAAAAGTAGAACAGTTCAAAAGAAACTGTGCCACGTAATACTGTGCTAACCATTACAAATGCTAGTAGTTACCAATAGATATATGTCTTATAAATATTGGCCTTGTAAATTAAGCAATGTTCTAGTTATCTCTGTATGCATATATCACAGCAAACCATTAGGGAATTATATTCTTTTTACACAAATCTTCATTTGGCCATATACATGAGATTTAGTCACTTCCCATTCTAATCAGCCACTCAGAGTAGTTGCAAGAAATTAAACAGCAGCTGTTTTCTGCCTACCATATTAAATGGCTGCATTGCATTAGTCAATGCAGTCATGTTTCACCCACTCACTCTCTTCAGATCTCTTTTTCATTGTCTGCTACAGCGAAATTTTCTCTGACAGCAAGAGGAAGAGGTGTAAGTTTAATATTCTGAAGTGCCTGGCTCCCACAAGCCCAAAAGGTCCCTATATTTTTTTCAGTGTACTTTGGATTCCTAACAAGATAGAAGATTGTGTATAAATGTGAGAAATTAATTTAGTATCACATTTCTTTCAGCAAGAAAAATATTTCTTAGGTGGTCTGGGACATAGTCCTGGCAACTGAAAGGAGTCAGAGTAAGATACAGGGGAGTTCTTCATTTCTCTTAGTTTAAAATTACTTTTTAGGAAGAAAATTGCAGATTCACTTAAAAAGCTTAAACATAGTGTTCATTTTCCTGTATGAGCTCATCCGTCAATTGTGATGAAATGGAGCTGGCTTGGTGGAGTGTATCATTGGAAGAGTATTTCATATATACCTCACTCCTCCAAAATGCTCCTCCAAAATGCTGATTTGCCACTTGGCACTGGAAAACCACCACAAAGGGAGTGATTGCTGAGAAAGAGTGGGAGAAAAAGGAGACATACTGTTGCCACTCTTAAATTTGCCAAGAACACCTGTTTTTTGACAGTGGTAGGAAATAACAATAGAAGGTAGTTAGGTAGAATGAAAAATCAAGAAATGTGAACAGTCTGTAAGGAACAGTAAATTAAAGAATAGCTGAAAGCTATTATGTGCATTGTCATTTAATCCATTTCACACAAAAGGGCTTCACAGAAGCTATGGCATATAGACACATTTGTTCTATATATGATTGCCTCTAATGAAGATTATAGCTCCAAGCATATTCCATCACCATTTCTCCAAAGTCAAGAGGCTGCAGTGAACTTCCTTACAGACGACTACAGCCAAATGGCTTCTACTGTCCACACACCCCCTCTTGACAGTTAAAAGCAAAGAACAAACATAAATGTGGCTCATGCCAAGATGGGTGAATTTGTCCAGTCAGAGTGCCCTTACCAGAGTCATCAGTTATGTGTTGCCTGTTCTATGGTCATGCCGAGGACAGATTTTCTCTGTATGAAAATGAATTTTCCTCCATGAAGATAATTCTGTTAAATTACACTACAAATGGCACAGGCTGATACAGCTACTGTGGTTCTTCGGGGGAAAAGCAAAGCCATGTTCGCAACAGCGAAATCCTGCTGGAAGTATCTATTACAAGATGTGACTACACATCACTGCCTGTAAGATGGATGGCATAATAAAGAAGTGAAAGAGGGCACTTCTCAATTCAAATTGACACAGTGAATCCCAGAAAGCCTATTTTAACAAGATTCAATGACTCCAGGACAGAACTCTTACGACTACATTTCTAACTTTCTCTCTTTTTCTACCCAGTCATCAATACTTTCAGGACTTATATGCCTTTGCTGTGGGTAGGAGCTGGTAACTTGGGAACTCAAATAAGACAGGACTGCTGAAAATCTGTGTCTGTGACCTGAAAGCAGTATTCAAATAAGGTGGCCTGATTGGGCACACATTGTCTGCAGCAAGTTCTGCATTTCATTCAGAAATTAAAGGCTCTGCTGAAGTTTGCATGTGTTTTAGACTCAAGAGTTTCAACTGGCTGAGGAGGCACCACTAAGTGAGAAGTTAGAGAAAAGCAAAAAGCTGAGAGCAGTAGAAGGAACTTAGGGGGTAGAGACATGGAGGAGACAAAGCAGCCATCAACACAGTAAAAATTGAATTTTTTTAAGAAAACCCAAAATATTGCTGGAGTGAGGAGTTTATTGCCCTTCAGATTTTCTTCCCCTCCTTCTATTATCTGCCCTCTATAAATCCCTTCTTGCAGACTCCACTGAACAGAAATTCCAGGAACAGACTCATTTTTGCTCAAGCCACTTAGCAATAAGGCTGGCAATATGAATTGCCAATCACATCAGGCTATTGTTGTAATGCTTTGTAAGAAGAAATTGGACCTGTTTTATAGGTCACATCACTTTTTAAAAAATGTAACCCAAGCAACACTGATTTAGGCTAGCACGGAAACACACATCTGAAGCCATCAAACCAAAATGACAATTTGGGGGACAGAACAGAGTCAGACAGGGGCTGGGAACAAAAGATTATTTCTCCTGTGCTGTCTAATTATGAAGCATAAGTATAAAATTCTTTGTAGCAAGTTCAATAAGAAAATCTAGTGGGATTAGCAATTAGCACCATCAGGGTCCTTTTAAACACTGCATCATCCACACAGGGCCTGTGGGGATCAGAGAGGGAAATCTGAGTTTTTGCTCATTGTTGGAGTCCCATGTGGGGAAATTAGAAAGTAACATGTACTGGTAGGCAGTGACCAGCCAGCCTAAGAGCCCACTGACTGAGGTGACATAATACACCAGCAAGAGTCTGCTCCTGAAATCTCATTGCTGTGGCTGCTGCTGGCTGCTGCCCAGTTAAAATAATGTGCAAGGACAAGCAAGATCAAGTATTCCAAAATGCAATAAAGCGGGACATGAGCTTATATGTTTTAAAAAAGTTTTCTGAAACTTCTTCACTGGTAAAGGCTTTATCCAGCTGGACAAATAAATCTCCTGAGAAGTATCTTAAAATTAGAAAACAGAAGCTTTGGCTTGGCCAATCCAAGCTGGTAAGAACATGAGATTTTTGCTAATCAGATAACAGAGACACCATTTACAACAGGTGAAGATCTAATATATTTCTACTTATCTAAGTGAGACTTATCAAAAGCTGAATTCTACCTAGTATCTTTATTTTTGATTGAATAATTTTTAAAGCAGTAGGGGTATTTCACAACTCTCAATTTCTTGACTGCAAAACTAACAAGTAGCTTTAATAAGCCAGGTTTTCAGCAGTTTCAAGAATGAATACAGAATAATCAAGGGTATATTCTATTGTAAAGAGCAGGTAATGAAACAAATAGTCTTGCTTCCCTCCAATTCTAGGGCTGTCAAGGACCAGTTTGATGATGTGATGATGGCATCTAAATTGGCAGGAGATTTTTTTAGTGCTGAATTACAGAAGTCCCTGCATGAAAATTGCTCTCACTGTAAAAGCTTCTTGCCCTGATTTGCTCCTTTTAGTCCCTTTCTAACCCACCCACCAAAGCAATTTCTGGACCTTCTGTTTGGTCTTGGTAGGAAAGGGAGAAACCACATGCTTCAAATCATTTCAGCCACAAAGCATAGAAAGTTATAGTGTTTGCTATACATCTGTAAATACACTTAACAATCTTAGATATCAATTTCTAGATATAGATTATCCTAAACAGAATCAAACACATTGGAGATAGTAGAAATTGTTCCAGTGCAGGTGTTAGTTCTTTGAAATGTCATTTTCAGCTATGGCATTTGAGTTTGCTTTTGCTTTTAGATCATGACACATGCTATGAAAACTTTATCTGAAGAAGGAGATATAGAAAGAGAGTGGGAGAGTGGGAAAGTTGACAGTTCTTCTGAGTCTGTCTCCCAGGCATTCATATTAGAAGCATTTGTTCTTTTAGTTTTCATAAGCAATGTCATGGTTTTCATAATTACCTGATTTTTTTTCTCAATTGAAACCACTGTGGCTGTAGCTACAAGGCAGTGGATGTGGGGAATTAATTATTGAGGAAAATGGATGGTAGAGAATAAATGCAGTGACTCTGAAATTAAATGAATGCAGGGAAGAGAAAATAAAATGTGAGTTGAAGAGCAGTAAATCTTGCACAGGAAGGGAACAAGGCAATTGTGAATGGGTCCAAATACTCCCTTACAACTTCTGTGATGACTGCAGATGGTGATGAGGTGACATTTTATGGTTACTCTCCTGACCTAGACATAAACCAAACATTAAGGGGCTATTTGCAGAAATTGTCTTTCTCTTGAGGCTCTCAGCTGTCTCTGTGAATGCTTCGTCCCTTTTTCTTTCCTTCACTTTCTGTTTCTATAGGCAAAGATGATGAGTTTTATACCCTCTGATGTTTCTCAGTAGAATGTCAGCCTCAAAAATTTATCTTGAAAATTTCTCTCCTCCCCCATCTATCTTCTCTCTTCTGTCTCAGGGTGACATCTGGTGTATTGGCTGAGGTCTCCAGGCAGCTTTGTACAGCTCCAGACTCGCCTAGGGCAGCTGGCTGGAGTGATCAAAGGGGACGACTGAGTTGTTTTGTTTTTGCTGAATGTCGGATTCTTTAAGTCACCTTTGGGTTCTGGGGATTTTCAGAGCAGCTTTTTATTTGCGACTGACTTGCACACAGTCTTAATGTTGGAGGAATGGAAGCAGACTTCAAAGAAACCCACAGTTTTCTTTAGTTCTTGAAACGTGCTCTCCTTCCCCATCTCTAGTATACTAACTAAATGGAAGAAACTTTCACCTTGGAAACAATGGTGCTTCTTTTTAATGACATGTTCTGTTGTGTACTGGGGAGTCAATAATTTTTCTCCACATTCGTTCAGGGGAAGGGCAAAACTGCCTTTGTTGACAGCAAAGATAATTTTCATCAGAAATGAAGCAATTTTAGGATGCTTCTTATGTGGATATCCTCAGAAAGAATGTATACAGGTTCATTTTTTTTATGATGATGAAGTTCCCCTGTCTTGCCAGATTGTCTTCATCTTTTATCCCAGCTTACTTTCAACTTCTCACCTGCTTGTTTCCTTGACACAAATATTAGAGAAAATCTTTCTAATGCACAGCTTCTAAGTTAGATTTTTTTAGTCTCTTTGTATTCTTCCCTTATCTCCTTCCCCTTTGTATCAAACTCTTCTTTCTACTTTTTTTCCCCCCCGATTATGAGTGGGTTTTGTTTTGCCTTCACTCACGAGATCTTTTCCTGTTTTTCTACTCTGCGTCTTTGGGCTACCACAGCTACATTGTCCATGATATTCAAAAAGCTGCTTCTCATGTCTGTGATTTAATCCTACACCTCATGCCCCTTGCCTATCCCACCTTAATTGAACTCTGAAGCTAATGCTCCTTGAGCCTTTGCTCTGACTGGACAGGAGATGGAATGGTGATTGTTATGAGCTAATCCTAGTGCCAAACACCTTGAGCACTAGACAGACAACATTTGTGTTCTCCTAAATTCCAGAGGAAAAAAGACCTTTTCATGCAGAAAATCAAAGTACAGAAGCATTCTGTTCACCATCTCATCTAATCTGAGAGGTAACTGGCATAAGAGACAGCTTTGTCACGTCTGCCAGTTTTCCTGAAGCAAAGCATTTCAGTGCCCAGAGAAATGCTTTGGAAGGATAAGCATCTCAGACTGTTTCAAGGTGCCTTTGTCTTCAAAAAGATAACTGTTTTGGTATAGATGATAAAGTTTTTATACACTCCGAGAAGGAACTCAGGATTTTGCCATGGGCTTAAAGTAGATTTGCATAGTACAGCGTGCCTCTGCTGAGATGCCCTCAGAGTCTGTAAGAATTTGGTGCTTAAGCAGAGCTAAAAGAGCTGCAGTTACTTTATTGAACTCCAAAACTTATATGATAAACCTTTTTGGTATTTATGGAGTGCAGTCTTATAACCTACCTTAGGGTTTGTACCATTTTGTGGACTGCTTCACAGCAGAAAATCCACCAGCCATGGTGCTCAGTTCTATCTAAGATATAATTGTTCTTTAAAGAGATCCTGATCTAATGGATTGATTGTTAAAGTTCAGGTTTCTAGCCATTACCTGTGGCTTGAAGAGGTATTCACTCACAGTGGTAACAGCATCCTTGTGTAATAACTGGAGTGATTTGCCTTCATCTCAGCAGTGTAAGCTGAACTGCACCCTGAACATATCAGCCAGCTACCTCATCTTCCAACCTGACAGCCTCCAGGGTTCCTCAGGACACTTCGGACATCCAATATACACCAGGAAATAATCAGCTATGAATACATTAGCCTCAAGCTCTGCTGAATATCACAGCTTGAAATGCAGGATATGACTGCTAGCTGAATTTTTGTTTAAGGGCACAGTGCAGCACTACCGTGTGTTCAGTGTGAGAAATCATTAGATGAGACATGACAAACTGCTCAGTCATTCAGCCAGAGGTATTAAGGGAGCTGAAGATAGTGTACTTCAAAAGGAGCTAAAATCCTAGTGTGGCTAAGGCTATCTCTCTGCTAACAAAGACAACTCTCCAAAGGAGAGGCTGGAGCCTTTGCAGGGTCCAAAGGTAAAGGGAAGGAACACTGGTAAGGGCAGTAAAAATATTACCTGGGAATATAAGGGGAGATTTAAATTGAATAAAAAGAAAATCAAGCAGTCAGGTTTACTGGTAACTTCCTGGTAGTTGATTTCATCAGTGGAAACTGAAGTCTGCACTCCTATTGTCCTAATTCAGTCTGGTGAAAAGCCAGGCCCCTTGCTTCTACAGAAAATATGTAAGGTTGCTGTTTAAGGAATCTTGCTTTATTCACTCTTGTATGCTCTATTTTTTTAGAGTAAACTATATCCTTTCAGTGAACAGAACAGCACCCAAAACACATGTTTGAAAGTGCAGCTGGAAGGATGGATTTTTGTCCTAAAGGTTGAATCCAACTGAATCCCAAGGAACTGGTTGTGCTTCCAGGGATAGGCTGAAGCCTGTTTTCACACATTTTACAACAAAAATAATAGAAGTCAATAAAGCAGCCCATTGGAAGAGGAAGAGCAAGGCTTTACAAGCATCAGAAAATGTGATTTATCCAATAAGATGTGAAAAACAGAGTAATCTTTAAAAATTTAAAAAACAACAACAATGGAATAAATGAATGTCTGACACATTGTCTTTAGAAAGAGTATTCCCCAGAAAAAATAAGTGATTTGTTTTGTTTTGTTTTTTACCCACACACAGTTGTCAGTTGTGTCTTCAGAGACAAGATTCATATTCCCTTTCATTTCAGGTACTTCCCACATTTACATTACCATAGAAATTATGATTATTCGTTTCCCCTGACAAAGGCTGATTTATGAATATTTTTAAAGGAACTAAACTTTTTCTTGCCTTGGCAAAAATGTTGTTTTTCCCATTTCCCATTGTCATCTTCAAATGATTCATAAATTGAAGTTTTTGTTCCTTTTCTGATTACAAGTAGTTGAATTGAAAAAAGTCCTTCTGCAACTCTTTTAAGTTCTTCTTTTGGCTTTTAGCAAGTCTCTAAACATTTTGTCTAAGTGCATTGCTTAAATGTGTTTTGTGGGCACTTCCACCATATTTCAGGTAGATAATTATGGTTAGAAAATGGCCTTAAACGGATCATGCCCAGGCAGAATGTGGTTTGGAGAGCATTTTTGAATTACAGGAGTGAATATTGTTCATGCATTGATTTCACCAAAACTAAGGGAGTCCTACAGCTGTTTGGCAAGGTATGCAGTCTGAGTTTTGAGCTCTGAGAATGTATATGCAGAGCTATTACCTGGACAGGAAAGTTCCTGTTTGAAATGTTTGCATTCAAAGCTCTAATTTAATGTTTCCTGGTCAAACTCAAATGAGGTGTGGGTTTTTGTTGGGTTGAGATTTCCTTTTTTTGCCTTGGTTGGTTTTTTTCTAGTGTGGAAAACGCTGCCCTTATATCATGACTCTGTCTGGATTCTGATTTCACAAGTACTTTTTTCTGAAAATCAGTTGCTCAGCTGTTCATAGTGTTGACAAAAGAAATTGTATTACTCAGTGGAAATAATTTGTTCTGTGACACTTATGAGGTCTTTACTTTTTCATAAAGCATGATTTCTCACTAGTGGGACATATTTTACCCAACAGTTCATTAAATACCTACATGACAGGAAACACCTTTGGTTTTTGTGCTCCAGGATTTTCACCAAATGGGGAAAAGTAGAATTTCATCAGCTCTCTCTAGTAAAATTTTGCATCATCTTTGCAAGACTCAGACTGCTCTAAGAAAGAATCACAAATCCCTAAGCAGAGCTTTATCCATGCTTAAGGTGGCAGTGTTGGATACAGATGCCACCCAGCTCACTATACACTAGCTCTAGGAGTTTTACTGGAGCTAAAGGTCTTTGATGGAAAGAGCAGTGACGCATATTAGAGAAAAATGTCCAGACCAGCTTTAAAATGCTGCTAAACTGAAGAGCTGACATGGGCTACATTCTGGCTGTGCTGAACTGTAACTGCTTCAGGAGAATTAATAAGGTCAAAGCAAACAGCATGAGAAACTAAAGCATAAGCTTCTCCAAAATGCCTTGTCCTGTGGAGGTAGAAACTATTTCACAAGATGTGAGAGGAATCTAATGTGATTTTAATCCTAAATCATGCTGATGAATTGTTAGAAAAACCAAGTAATGCCAGTTAAGACAAAGGTGTCCCTAATCCAAGTGTTTGGATCCACCACCCTTTTGTTTAGTTTTGGGAGATGAAAAATGAATGATAAGAGTGACAACAAGGGTCAGTGGGTACCATCATTTCCTTGTGACAAAAACATGCTCTGTGTCATGCATTCGGTTCAAATATGTGAGATATATATAAAAAAAAATATATATATATATCTCACATATATATATCTCACATATATATATATCTCACATATATATATATATATATATATGTATATGTATATATATATATAGTTTTTCTTCTGACTAGTCTTCTGATAAGGCATCAGAAGATAACTGTACAGTAAAGGTGGAAATCAAGGCATCTGTAAAAGAATTTGTCAGAGAAAAAAAATTTCTCAGTTTCCCTGGTGGCACCTTCTATTGCAGTGCACCAGTGTACATCTCTAAGTCATGTATATGTGTAAATAGGAAACTTGGTTATCTGACACCTAAGTTTTCAGTCTGGATTCCCAAGGTTCTTAATATCACACAGGGAGCATAGACATAAATTAATCCCTCTTTTGTTGTATTTCAAAGCACTGGAGTTTTATGATACATTTCATTAGGCCCAGGATAATGCCAGCCACTGATATCCAAAAAACAGAAAGAACACTTTCATCTTGGTACAAATGTCAGTTTGGGAAAGTTATTTTCTTTGCACTAGAGAAGCCATCAGGTAAACTGATTGACTCTAGTGTCACAAACCTCAAGGAAAATAAATCATCTTTGTGAATAGGAACAGTTGTTAGAATGAACTAATTTGTGGTATATTTGAAAACATGATAAATAAGTGGTAAGAAATACATGTGACAGAATCAGAAAATAGGGATATTCACCAGACTCTAAACATCTGTTCAAAAATCTACATCTAGAATTATAAAATAATCTGCACCCAGATTTGCCTATCACAAATATGGAGCCATAACATTTTGCAGAATTCCCAGTCACAGGACACAATTTCATCGTCCTGGTTCTGAGCAGGGCACAGTTCATTTTTGCAGTAGCTGGGAGGGGGCATGGACAGGACCCAGAGGTTATTTTGCACCACCTGATGTTACTGCTAAGGGCAGGGGGGAGGGAATTTCCTCCGAAGGGAAGGGGTCTCTTCAGCAGAGCGTGAAGGAGGGAGCAGTCAGGGGTTGTTTATTGCTAGGGGCGTTCCCTATGATTCGCCCACCTCTCTCTTGTACCCTGTCATTTACCTGCTGTTCATTTTCTTATCTCACTGCTGTTTCAGGATTGTTCTTATCTCAACTCGTGATCTTTACCTTTTTGCCTCCAATTCTCCTCCAAGGCCACTCACAGGGGGTTGGAGGGGGCAGGGGAGGGTTTGGAGCGTCTCAGTGGGAGTGCTAAATTGAGGAGCACCGTTCCTACACCGTGGCAGTCATATATAACAACATTAACCATTTTACTAGGACATGGTTTACAATAGAGTTACAAAAGATATCTCCAAAGCAGAGAAAAATCAAGATGTGATCTTGGAAAGAACTGACAAACTTGACTACTGAAGATCTGAATTTGCCTCAGTCTTGAAGATACATATGTTGCTAAAGTAAAGGAGAAATCTGCTTTCTTTCCATTTCCACAAAACTTTGTCTTTTCTTCAGGAGTTCTATAAAGTCTTTCATGAGACCTCGCTGTAAAATTTAATTTTCCTGTTTGTGAATGAATACATTTGTATTTAGGACATACAGGGGTTTTTCCCCTTCATCAGCTGTGTCTCAACATCAGGTACAGTAGTAGTGATTCTCTATCAACAGGAAATATATATAAAGCAGGTTTATCAGTCAGTCTGTTTTAGATTAAAGATGTAATAATCACACATTTCAAAATGTCTTGCATTAATCAACAGCAAGTAGAGCAGCAAGTAATGAGCCAGAAGCACTTATGGCAAATGAAGACATTTAGAATTCAATACAGTGAAGAACTCATATAAAAAACCTCTCAAAAAATCAAGATCACCACTGTCTAACCAGATAACTTTGGCAGATAAGAATTGCTATACTCAATACTGTCTTATCTGTTTCAGAAGCAACAGATGCTTTAAAAGTTATTACCTGCTAAGTGGAAAATTACAGACCAGATGGAGCTAATTAATTTGCAATTTAAAAATTGCCACAAACTAGATTATGTAATTAATTTTATGCAAGATATGGTTATGCAAAAGATTGGTCTGCCACTTTTAAGATATCCAAAACATTAATAACTGTTATATAAGCTGATGGATGCTATGGAGTTGGATAAGCATCTACAAATTCCTGTGTGTAGCAAGCTTTGGTGGAAAATTGCAAACCTGGATAATAAACTTTTAGAGAGCTCTGAAACCTGGTGTTAATCTGGCAGCTCTTTGATCTCAGCTGACACCTCTGCTTGGAAGGAATAGAGAAAAAAAATGCAAGTTTGCCTTTGCCCAGCTACAAATCAAGTTATAGAATTATTTTTCCAAATGGGAATGTGTATTTCTACAACTTAGTCGAAGCTGTGAACCATGGTGGTGTCTGTGCTTCCCTGTTAGACTCCTATAGTTCTTGCTTTAACTCCTTAATATACTAAAAAAAAAGCTTTCTTATTGTAGAGTTGCACAGCAAATAGTCAAGATTAGAGGACTCAACCTTCTAAAATTAATCAATAAACCTAGAGATATTTTGAGATTTTTTCATGTACACACACACACACATATATATATATATGCATGAATA
The DNA here is from genome assembly GCF_035770615.1 of Melospiza melodia melodia. Taxonomy (NCBI): domain Eukaryota; kingdom Metazoa; phylum Chordata; class Aves; order Passeriformes; family Passerellidae; genus Melospiza; species Melospiza melodia. The sequence continues at coordinate 67,509,936 of NC_086199.1, read as the reverse complement.
CATAAATAAACAACTCAAGATCAAGATTTGCTCTATAGTTTTTAAAAATATTTTTCCCCTTGTCTGTTGCTCACTTTGGATATTTTTCATGCAGAAAAAAATTCAACCATATTTGTGAAGCCATATAAAAACCTTTTAGTTAAACCCTGTGGGAGAGAGGGTTTACTGTTTATCAAAAGATTTGAGCTATTTCTCCTAAGAACAACATGCTCAGAACTCTCATCTTACTCTTAATTCAACAACATCATCACTTCCTTGACATGAAACAGAGAGGGGAACATTTCCAGTCAGATAAGGAATTTTCTTCTCAAAGGGAAGGAGGAGGACCAAGTTTTCATCACTTCGCTCACCGCTGTTGTGCACAGCTGTGGCACTCCTTTCACCACAGTGCCCTGTGCAGCTCTCTGGGCACTCACACCAGGGGTTTCACATCCTCTCCTGACTGATCCCAAGGCCCCATACACAGTGAGGTATCCAACAGAGCAGGAGAAAATGTAGGAAAGACTAACTTGGGAACTCTTCATTTCTTGCATAAATAATAGGTAATTGAATTGCATTCCAGTTTGGTGTTCTGTGTAGTAGAATGAAGAGAGCTTTCTAAGTCCATACATGCCTATACAAGAAAGCCTTTAAAACTGCAGCATGTTCTTGTATTTTCAATTTATTTTGTATTTTCTTTTCATGGCATGTGGTACTGCATTGTAGCTAAGAATTCTGTATTTGGCTGCTTCAGGGACATTACAGAGTGTTTCTAATGAAGGGAAAGATGTATAGGTGACTCCACTGCCCTGCATCCTTTGTTATGTTTTGTTTGTTTGTTTTTTTTAAACAGCATAGTTAACCTTCACCTTGATCTTCATTTTCTTTAGCATCTTTGAGAATAAGTGACTGTGAGATTCTATCTCGTTCAATCCTGACTGACCACAGGCTGTGGTCTAAGGGCAATCTAAATCTTCTTGGAAAATACCAAAGGGCATTTTGCAAGGGTGAAAAGAGACCTGACCCAGAGATTCATATGTAAAATCATTATTTGGTATAAGTCTTCCCCAGAAGAGGTACTTGGGAGATTTTTCCATCACTTCAGTTCACATAACCTCACTTACAGGAAAATGGCAAGAAAGAGCTAAGAGGAGATTTAAAGTATTAGGGATCATGGGAAATTTAGAATCATGGTAAAACTGGGCACAAGATATCTGAAAAAAAAATCTAAAATTTGAAATGCTGAAATCCTCTCCCACTGCCTGATCCTTTAATGAGATAACAGAATGCATGTCTCCCTTGCAGTGGCAAACTCATACACTCAAACATGAAGTTAGTTACAGTGCAACAAGGAAAACCTCTACAAATTTGTTGAGTTCTCTTTATGGCTGTTGAAACATTTTTTTCTTCTACCTGGTGTTTTCAAGAGCACTCAAAATGTATTAATAATTATTTTAGTCTTTTAAATGAGGTAATGTAACTGTTATTTTCTTCATTAAACAAAAAGACAATGCCATGAAGCTTTTTTCCAGGTGTTATTTGGTGAACAAAAGAAGCAATCTCAGAAGGAAACTGAAAATTAAGTATAAAAATAAATAGAAACATTGATATTAATTTTAGTAATAGGCATGCAATTAATGCTTCCTTTCCAACTTAAGGTTTTTGTGAGTTTTTTTCCCATTCCCATTCCTCGGTATATTCTGAATTAGTATATTGAAAATGGAATGGGAGATAACACATTAAATAACCAAACATGAGTAGGAAGTTTCATCTTACTCGTCTTTCTTATGTTCCTTAATATCAGTAAACTACAATAACAACTTAAAAAGGGTCTACATGCATGGAATGGACTACAGGGTTTACTTTTCCCCACATGTCACTTAAAAGGACAAATGCATTGATATATACAGGAGCCACTTATTATGATTCTGAGGACAAATATGGACTCTTCTTATGACAGCTAAACTTCATAAATGGGCCTATCATATTTTAAACTCAGAAGCATTAAGTCCAAAACATGAAGGATACACTTAAATGAGCAAATAGAGAGCTTTGTTTGAGGGCTAAAGATATAAATGTATCTTGGTCCGATACGACAAGAGCTAAAACAGCAGCTTATGACAAAATCAGACTTATTCTAATGCTCGTCTTTGAGACTTTAGAACTCTATTATGCAAGAAAAAGGGAATATTCTGATCCCAGTCATTTTCATTGAACAAAACTCTCATGATGGCACAAACTACAAAGCCAGAAGTTGATTTGCACTATACATCAGTTTCTGGCTGCACCCTTTGCTCTGACTGGTAGGATGGAAGAAAAAATAACTTGGGCACCAGAACTTTTCACTTGAACCCCCAGGACTTTGTTATCTTCCTTGATTCTGCACAGGTTCTGGCGTGCAGTGTCATTCCTGCCCACAGCAAAGAGGAGCAGTGGAGAGCAGTCTATAATCGTGTCATGCCCTCTCAGTATCACCACACGGGCTCAGCTCCCCAAGGATAGCACCTCTCCCAACAACTTCAGGGTGGCACATGGCACTTCAGTGTCCCTTGACAGAGTCACTCACTGCCAGCACTCCTTGTTTTTTCCTGCAGTATCCACTGACAGCTGCTGGTACAGTTTGTCTTTGCAGTCCTTGTTTGTGGGTGTCTGTAGCTGTTCAAGCTTCAGATCTGGCTTTGCTTGTGATGCTGGAGTTTACAGTAAAGTCTGAAGAGCAATCCTGATTTTGTGGCTCACCAGGGTCTAAAGTGCCTCATTCTTTGTGGGGTCAGCCACTGGAGCAAAGTTCTGTAACCACTGATGCATTTCCTCAGCTGCTCTAATGCTGTGCTGCATTTAACGAGACCCTGAAACACATCATCAACCTGTGCACATCTTTTCCGTGTACTGATATTTTCTTCAGGAAAAGGGAGCAAAGTTTCATTGCATCGTACTGTCTGTACTGAAGCATCCTTCTTTACCAGTCCAGTGTGGGTGGAAGCATCAGACATCTCAGGGGCTTTCTCTGTAATAACACTTGTTTTTTAACGCTCTGACACAAGTGCCCACTATCCTGGCAGAGAGTAGAGCATTTCTGTGGGCTGTGGATCTACAAGATGCACAGCCCTTCTTATACAACCTTCTATACAAACTGCTGCTCCCTCTATGTGATCCCTCTTAATTCCCATTTTCATGCCCTGCAGCAGATTAAATTATGATTTATCCTCTAAGATATCTTCAGCTAACTGACCCATCAAGGATGGTTTGTGATTGAGCCCATCATCAGGGAGCTCAGTGCTAGAGTAAACTAAACAGACATCTGTACTCACCCTGCTCTTTCTGGACTCCAGAATAAATCCTTCACCCCAACTTTCTAAAGCTTTTAGAAAATATTTGGACTATATGTATTCTTTAAAAAATATTTAGAGAAGTTTTGCTGCAACTAAGCTGTGATTGGTATTTCACGTTATCCACTGCTGAAATTCTGCATCGCAGATGAAGTTCTATTTCCTCTTTTCATATCCTAAGTGGCCACTTGCCAGCACTCTTTCTGCTGGCAGACAGTCATGTGGTAATGACTGACTGACACTGATGATCTATTTCTCTTAGTTCTTTTGCCCAGGACTTCCCATCCAAAACAACTTTAAAAGGAAGAGAACAAAATAAGGGAATTATTTCAAGAAGTGTGAAAAGAAAATACATTCTAAAGTTTTTTGGTTTTGGAACAACTGTAGTTATTTAGTTCTATTAAATGGAACTTATCAAAATTGCAAGTAAGCCTTGCCTGCTTACTTGCAATTTTGATAAGAAAATATATCCTGGAAAGTCAATGATAGAATTGCATCACAGGATCAGGGAAAAGGAGCCTCTAGAGATCAATTAGTCCACCAACAACCTGGTCAGGAGCACTCTCAACATGAAATCATCTTTCCTAAGATTTCAGGATTTGAATTCCCACATTAACAATACATCCAGAATGGAAGAAATGAAGGTGCTAAAGAAATGAGAAATCCTTCAGTGCATCTTATGTTTCTCCAATTTGTGTTCATGAATCTCCTTGCAGACGTAACTAAAATTAGTAGAGAGAAAAATGTAATTTGTTAGTATTCCTAACAGAGGTGAAAGAAAAATTGTGATGTGCAATTTTGTGGCTCCCCATCCTTAAAACAAAAAACTATAAATCATAGATACCTACTATGAAATTATCAGTCTGCATTGTTTTATGTACTACCAGGAGAGCGCATTGTGTTTCCTAATACACATTCAGGTTTCAGTGTGTGATGAGAAATAAATCTTACATCTTAGCCTAATTTTATTTTTTTTTTATATCATGCTTTTCTTTTATTTGTTGAAGACTGACCACTTAGTTTATAAAATGCATGTGTTCTCTGGCAGACTGCACCTGGTCTATGACTAGAATATTATTACTGAGAAGGTGTATAATCAATCATAGGAAAAATAAGGCTTGCTGTACTATTCTACTTGATGATAAGTCCCCCTCTAGATTTGAGACTGAGTTCTAGGTGCTCAGGCACATTCACTTTTTTATATTGTTAGTCTGGAATTGTCTGAAGAAAAATATTTAACTTAAAGGTTATTTCTTCCTCTAACTGGAAAAACAGTCAAATTGGATTTACATTTCAGAAATTGGCAAGAAGCAACAGAGGAATAGAACTGCGGCTAAGTAAAAATGTGGTTTTTTTCCTGGCTGGCACTGATTTCCCTTATGAATTTACTCACTGTGTCATAATGATGAAATTAATGTGCAGGTTCACTCTGTAAAAGGTCAGTGTGTCCAGAGAAAAAATCCCTAAAGTGTTACTGCCCTGGATTTATTATCAGGCTTCTTGAGGAGTTCACCCATAGAATTTAAGAATGATCCTGAAGCCAAAGGCGTACATGAGATGACTATTTTCTCCTGCACAGCATGGATTGTCACTGACTTGCACCTCTGTGTGTTTTGTTCTAGTCACAAGCTGTTTAACATCTCCCTGGGTTACCCCAGCTCACTTTACAGAACTCCTAGAATGGAGCTCCTGAATTTGGTGATCCCTCCAAGCTCTGCAAAGAAAACAGAAGTATTCAGAGACACTTGGATATCATCTGGATGTTATATATTTTTATGCAAATAAAATACTTTTTATTGGTCATCTGGGTAGAGAAGCAACAGTGCTGAGCAAAAAATGCCTTTTTGTCAGATTCCTGGCAGTCACACAGCACATTTACTGCAGTGCTTTCCTAAATGTCTTTTCTCTATTGCTGACGTCTGCTTTCGTCTCCCTCTCACTCTCTTGCAGTTTCTATGAAAAGCTGTGTTTCATATGACTCATCTGATCTGCAAGACAAGGCAGGTAGGTGTTCAGATATTTCTGGGAAGGTGTTTACCTCAGGTTATTTTCTCACTCACTTTCTGAATGGTCATCTGGCTCTGGGTGAAACCTCAAAGTGAATAACCCTTAGCAATATTTTGACTCTCAGAAGTCACCATCTGCTGAAATTATTTGTGGGAACTGCTCTACATTGCATTCAAATATTAGAAAGGATTCTTAAAGTCAACATTGACATTCTCAATGTCAAGAATTACTAAACAATACTTTTATTTTAATGCATAAAAACCCAAGTTTTCAATTATTATGATTCCCAGAGAATCATAATATGGGTTATGTTTTTAGGGAACATACATACAGGGGAAAAACATGGAAAAAAAAAGGTAAAAAAGTTCACATATCACTTGGTGATTAAGAAGAAGTGCTCATTTGATTCTGGGACAGCATCAGTTGTCCTGGCTTTTGGCAGTTCAAATGGAGATAAGGTTTTAAGAGAGCTGTACATGCTGTATAACAATTCCTTCCAAAAATAAACTTTTTTTTATTACTGTAAATAAATTTTCTTGTAAAGCTGAAAAAAGTAGAAACATTCAGAACTTGAGTATTACTCACAATTATGTTTTGCAGTATCCTAAAACTTCTGAAAGAAGCATGCAAAGAGGAAACCTAGTTAGAGAGTGACACATTAAAGCAGAGATTTACTTCAGCTATAAAAATTATTGTAATAAGGATACTTCTTTACTTGTGGGAGAGTTCAGAGGGGACTCCAATGGCAATTCCAAACTAACTGGACAAGTTTTGCCCATATGAGCTTGTGGATTTGGCAGAAGAAAGAGAAAGAAGCATTAATGTTGTACAAAGTATGCCTACGATTTTTGTTGTATTTTATTATTTATCACCTGCTATGTACATAAAGGCTCTTTCCTACTCCACCTGCCTTTGCCCTGTAATAGTCATCACCCTACAAGCCTGCTACTGCTCATGCAATATTAACATTTATGATGCTGCCAAAATGTTTAGAACAGAAGCCAGAATATTCTTGCACGCATGCACACACCAGGGATGGAATACTTTCAGATCACAGAGGCAATATCCCAAGCATATGAATGCACTGTGTAAGCAGAACTGGAGGGATTAGAAAAACTGAACTTGGCTGCAATTGACTGTATGATTAAAAGGTTAAGTAAAGCCTTTCCAGTAATTTTTCTCAGCATAATTATTCAACACACTGCTTCTCACAGGGTGGAATGCTTTAAGCAAGACTGCTTCTGAACTGGACCTGTAGTTATAGTTCAAGGTGATTTTTCTTTTAATAGAAGCTCATTATATTTACAGAAGCCACAGAAATGCTATATAAATTTGAGTTTAAAATTTTCTCTTCTGTTTGGAGACAGAAGTGTGAGGCAGGTATTTTAGAGGAGAGAGACACATCTAATGTTACCCTGAGAGCATGCAATGTGAATATTATCATAATTGTAACAAATATTATTTTTCTCATGGTCTACTAGATAAAATAGAATCATTGGATAAACAGCCTCAGTTCAAGCAGTCTCTGCTAACTGGTTAAAACAGATAACCTTAAAGAACCTTATAGAAATGTGAACAACAGAAAAGAGGTGTCCCCATCAAAGTACAATGAGGTTGGATCTAATCCTGCAAGTACCTGGTGAGGCTGGATAGTTAACACTGAGCATTTCAAATTCATAGTCAAAAGGCTTAGCATGAGGAAAGGTGTTTTATTTTCACTTCAAAAACCACTGGAAGTTCTAATTATACTTTTCACTTTCATAAAGTTATAAATCATATGATCTCAAAAGGCATTGCAATCCCTGATGAACTTAATCTCATAATGCCCAAGAAATAGAAAGCTTCTTTAAATAATATTTGCTAGGGCTTATGGGAAACTGCTAGCTCAGCCAAGCATAAAACCAGATCTCCTTACCCCTTTATCTGTGCTTCTGTCATCAAAAAAAACTGTCTAACTAATGGCTCTCACCTTCTAATTTTATTTTCTTAATTTTCTTTCAGTGAGATAACTCTGGTCTTCTTAACAGGCATCAAAAAACTTCCACCAAATAAAGTTACCAACTAATTTACTGGAAAATCAGAGTAGTTCTCAGCTAGATATCAATTTTTCAAGTATCTATATAAAAGGTTTACACTTTAATTAAAATGAGTAACAGTAAATTACAGGGAAATGTTGTTTAAGAAGCCAAACATAATGAACACCATCTCTATTTAATGAAAATTTGCCTGCAACTATATGTAGGGTGACTTCAATGAATTTGATTACTGGAGATCTTATATAAATTGTTAGCAGATTTGTGTGTGTGAGAAATAGCTACTCTTCATAGTTTAGGAAGGTTTATTAAACCTTATCAAAAATACAACAGAAGACCGAATAAAGAAAAAAGATTACAGCTCTGGGAGCAAAAGATTTTCCCTGCCATACGCTCAGCTCTCTCAAAATGGAGATTTTCCCTTTTTAACCCTTTAACTCCCTCCCCAAATTTTGTCCATCAACCCCTTCTTCGATGCCCAGTGGTGGAGATCTCTTCCTCAAATCCTGATTGGAGGTCAGATGTCACCATAGTGACAAGCCAGCCCTCCCAGATGTCCCTTGATAACCACACAAGGGGGTACAACATAACTGTAAATCTGTAAACTTTTCTTAACCTATACACATGATATTTTTCCATTAATTGTAAGAGTCAATCAGCACATTACTCATCTATCACATTGGGTTTGCTTTTTTCGGGATTTGTTTTGGTTTTTTTTTTCATTTTCAACCACCTCTTCAGTCTTCCTTGGAAAACGTTCTTTCTCACTCTTCCTTTCTGTATCACAGAATGAAACAGTAGAAATTACCTTTTTTAATGGTAAGAATAGATCATTAAGGCTTCTGAAATTTCTCCTCTGTGTCTCAGATCAACAGAATTTGAGACTTTCAATGAGAAAGTGAAGTCAAAAGAGAAGTGCTTTGGACATAGAAACACTGTCAAATGCTTTCTATTCCCTGAAAAGCAGAATGGAACGTGAACCCTTCTAAATTCGAGTCATAGTATAGATCCTTCATGAGAAATGGGAGAGACCCAAGTAAAGAAAACACATAGATCAGCAAGATTTTAAGGAGGCAGGGACCTGACTGTGCCTAAATATAATGATTAGAAATAAAATCATAAAATCAGAAAAAAGAAAATATCTGAAGGAGGTGCAAACAATTTTTTTTCTTTTATGTAAATTAGTAAAATAATATGAATTAGTTAAGCAGTCTTTTGCCATTTACAGGTGATATGAACATGTGTTAATGCTAGAAATACAGTCAACCTGCTATCTAAATTACCTGAGTAACCGCTGTTTATGGGCTGTGGTATAGGTGGCAAACATGATTGTACTACATCTTAAAGGGTGATAAAATTTGAAAACATATGTAACATTTAACCAATGCCTTTTTAAAATCTCTTTGATTCTCAATTGTTTGTGACTAATGATTGTGATCTAGATTAGATGTTTAGATGTTTAGATTAGATGTTTAATCTAGATTGTGATCTAAATTAAAGTTTTTGTGTAACTTTTGCAAAAAATTCTCGGAGGGACAAAAAGGTTTGAAAGTCCTAATGTCAAGAAAGTTTGATTTTTTTCCAATGTGTTTACCTCGTGACTTTCTGTAAGCCACCCATATCATGTGGATTAGGAATTAAATGCTGTGGTTGCAAAATTTGGGTTTTATGTGAAAACTGAAGGTCAAATTAAAAGCTGATGCTATGCTGTTAAACTAGAATAGGTAGCATTTAATAGGCTGAAAAGAATGTGCACACTCAAAGGAGAGCAAATCTTTTTGCTATGGAATTTGAACAATTACTAAAGTCCGTGTTACAAAGGTGCTTGTTTCTGACAGATGATCACTGATAGATTGCAGCTTTTTGTGTCCATATCTTCATAAAGAGTCAGCTGCCTGAACAATTTTCAATGTAAAAAGAACAAAAATGAATATATAAATTGGGTACAGGGAAAGATAAACCCTGACTATCAATAGAGATCAACATAGAAATATTAGCCTGAACTACTGGTTTGAATATAAAGGGAAGAAAAAATAGGGTGTATTTCATAGAAAAATTACACACTTAGTTTTCTTAGACTCTGAAATAGTCCACGGGAGCTTTGGTGGACCTGGGCTGAACAGTCACATGTAGCCAGGACAAAGTAGTAGCCATAAAGCAATACAAAACAATTCTCTATCTATCAGATAATGTAATTGCTATTATTGTTGATTTCTCATTCTAAAAATGCTTTCAAGGTGTCTTGGTGCTTGAGTTTACAAAAAAGTCTTGTCCTATCCACTCTGTACTGTGCATATAGCATACTAGTTGACTTCAGTATTTCATATTAATCCTAATCCTAGCAGCGCATTTGCTTCCTATTGTTCCTATGTGGTTGTCGTGTTGTTTTCAACTGCTGCCCTTTTACTGCTGCAATTGCCCTCCTACCTTGCTGACCTTGGCAGTCAGTGAACAATTTTGAGGAGCTAATCAGGCTTTTACAGCTTTCCCCTGAAGAGGTAGTGGAGTAGCACGTTGTCAGACAGTGCAAAGTGGACAGGCCTTAGTACTTCATGATGCTTTTTCTATACTTGTTTTGACACACAAAGATCTTTGTCCACACATCTGATACAAATACATACGAGCAAAAGTGATTTATGTTTAATTAAAATGCCTTCCAGAGCTTGACTGAGTATAAAAGTCTTTCAAAAATACATCCCCCAAATAAGGACTCTAGGGAAACATTTACAAAACAAGATAAAAATGAAAAAAGCACAACACAATTACTTAGCAAGCCAAATTCTAATTTAATAATTCATGCCTTTCCTCCATGCCATTAGCTGAGATGAGGAAGTGGGCATAGTGGCTAAGTGTTCAAAAAGGACTTGTAAATGTACACTTTGAACTTTCTGAATATTTCAGCTTTCTGTATGGGTCAACAGAACCAGTTCCTTGAGGAGAAGTGCATCCTCATCCTAGGAATTATCATTTGATTTATTAATCATTCAAGCTAACTCCTAGCTGTAATTGCTGTAGTTCATTAGAACTTCATTTTTCTCATTATTTGCCTCAGTACCTACTTCAAGCTTTTCTTCTTTCCTCCTTAATTCATGTTGCTGAAGAAAATTACCTTTTTATTTCCCTTAAGCCTTTATTTATTTTTATGCTCATATAAACAAAGAGAGTCATTTGAGTCTAATTGTCACCAATATACAAAATATAGACACTAATTTATCCTTTCCCATAATAATACCTTAAATATCTACTCTCTCTATTTCACAGGTGCAAAAGACATTTTTCAGGTAACAAAGCTTGCTAAATCCAGTCCCAAATCTCCCTATTTTGACTACTGAACCACTCTACTTGTCTTTTAGTATTAAATACCCGGTGTCAGACTGTCTCCAACTAGCATTGCAGATGTGTCATAATCTGTTTTAAACAAGGGAAGCATGGTAGCCAGTTAAAAGGTCTGAGATTACTACTCTACCATGTATTATATTCTGGTGATATAAATAGAGCTCATTGGTGTGTCCTGGCTGCGCCTTAGTTCCTCATTATATAGTGGGTTAATTATGCCATGTTAAGCAAGAGGCAGGAGAAGAAGAAGAGTAGATTCATTTTTGCTCCTCGTGGCATATTCTGACACTTCAAGGAGAAAACAACTCAAACATATATTTTTATGGCATTTGAAAAAAATGTGAATTCAGTAGGGATTTACAGGACAGGAAAACAGTGAATACTTGTCATATTTATTGTGGAATTAGGTTTCTTACAGAGGAGCAGTGTGAGTGTTATATGACTCTTATTGTAATCCAATGACACTCCAACTCCCTTTTCCCATTAAGGAATACTGAAAAGAAATGTGAACCATTATATGCTACATTCACTATAAAACTACAGAGTGTTTGTGTGGAGTTTTGGGATTTTTTTAAGGTTGAGATTAAATGCGCAAGACATCATTTTTCATTTGGACTCAGATCTTTATTAGTTTTTATTTATATTCCAATCTCAAACTGTGAGTTCTACAGTACTTTAACAAACTAAAAATAGAGCTGTTATCTTTCTCTCTACAAGGCTTTTTAAGGTTAAACTGTTTAATTAAGAAATGACACAATTTTTTTTTTCTTTTAACTCAATAACTAACTACTTGTCGTTTGTAATGTGGACTTTTTTATTTAATTACACAATATCACCCAAACCCATGAAGAAGAAGGTGAAGAAGGACTCTGCCTTAAAACATTCATCTTGTTTTATGCATATTACTATATTCCAAAACCTTAAACTCCAAGTTTTCTGCCATGTGATAGTACACACTTCTAGTCAAGACACACACTCATAATTTTAGTTCTATCATTTAATTTTGGAAGCCTTCTCCATGGCCTCAGATCGAAAGTACTGTTCTCTTAGGAGTCATTGCCTCTTAGCACAGAAAATCTAAAATTCTCAGTAACTAGGATTCCAACAGGTTTGTGTCAAAGGGATTATACACTGAAACTGTACAAATGCAATTGTTTTGTGAAGTTAGCTTTTATACACCATTCCACTGTAGTTAATTATACCCATGACTCTTACCTGTGAGTGGTAAGAATTCAATCAACTTACATTTTGAGACTTCTGAGAGTTTGCAGTCTTGATATTGCAGGAGGTGGCATCAAGCCTTGTAGCTCTACCACAATACTCCTACACCTCTGATTCACCTAAGGGAAACAGTTGTTCTTCATGAAGATCAGGATGGATTGATGTCCATTAGGAACTTTCCATCAGCCTTAACACGTCTGTGTGTGTTACTGCCGCCCTTCCTCACTCCTCTGTGTCAGCCTCCTGGCAGTCGGATATTCCCCAGCCTGTTTTCTGTGGACAACTGTTACAGAAGCATTGGGTAAGTATGAAGGGAGAATGGGAAAAGCTGGCTGTGGAAGGTGCTGAAGAAAACAGTGGCAGAGAGAAGCTAACAAGAATAGCAGGGCTTGATGGTCCCAACATTAGCAGCCATCAGGATATCAGCACAGGGAGGGGTAGGAGATCAGTGGCGAGAGGCAGGTGGGGAACACTGATGACTGATAGCAGCAGAGAGATTAATGACCCCTTAATTAGGGAGCAATCAACCTCAAAAATGAGCAGAAGAGATTGTTTTACTAGTTGGCATCCACTGTCACCTGCTCAACCACAAGAAATGCTGTAAAGATCACTTGGATAAAATCTTGGTTTCGTGGTTGCTGGTGCTGCTACTTGGATGCACATGTGTAGTGCTGGAAATATGAAAGTATAAATATGTCTGTGGTAGTTAGTGAAATCAGTTTTGATACAAAAATGAAATTATCCTCTCCTGCTATGATATTGCTTATTGAACTTTGCTTCCTTGTTGCTACAACCCTCCATCAGTCTCCCACAAATCAATAGCTGTCAAAATACAGTTATACAGCCAGGCAGTGCTCATCATTAAAATGGAGAGATGGGCAAAAAAATCTATTCCATAGAATTAAATATACAGGGAGCAAAGGTTCAATCAGGTTCATCACTAAAGCTGCAACAACATCACTAAAACTGTCTTCTTTCTCCCCATGCTGAGCTTTCTTCCATCTTCCATTTTCTGGAAGATGTGTCATGCAAGTTATGTGTTGCTGCTGAATGCCAAACACGCTTTTTCTCCTACAAATAGTGTGGAATAGGTTAAGAATCTTAATCATCATTGTATTAGAATAAAAGCCTTTTTTTCCCATTAAGACTTGCTCCTCATTTGTCAAATGTCATTTATAACAATTGATTTGTATCCTGCTAATTTGAAGTAATTCATCTGAGATTGAAAATAAGAATTAAAAATAGTTGCATAAATGACACATTCTTTTACAGGATTACTATTACAAGACATTTGTCTAATGGGCTTCAATGTATTATTGATTTTCTATCATTGCATTTTCTAAAAATAAAATGATTATTTAATTCATTTTTCTCATCATGCTATCTTGTGTTATGGCTCTCGGAAACTGAAAGTGCATTATACTGTGGATCTCTCTATTTTCTTCTACTGCTGTGGTAGCACACAGCTTTCCTCCACAGCTCAGACTTCCAACGTGGGGTCTTTTATTATGCTGTATAGAAATGTTACATGAGTTGGCAGAGCCAAATAGCAGATTCAAGACAGCTAGATGGAGACTGACAGAAACAAAGATGGAGCAAGAAAAAATAGGCAGCAGGAAAATACAAATAAGGACTGAGGAAACATAACATCTCCATGTTATGTAGCTGTAGTACCTGGAGATTCAGTCCTGAAATTTCTTATTCTACCATTGATTTGCTGTGTTAATGTCCTAAACACCAACTGGGTGGTGGTGGAAAAGAATCCTAGATTTTAATTTTACACATCTTCCTTACAATTCAGATTGAAGGAGAGGTGACCAAAATCCATGTCCCAAATGAAAGCTATGTTAGCCAGCTATAGGTAGTTTTGTCCAGTATGAAGAAGCATGCAAGCTAAATTTGAACAAAGTCGCAAACATAAATACTTAAAATGTTGAATATATTTGTCCTATCCTATTAATTTAAAAAAGTGTGTCACTGGATCATCTGTATCTAATATACTGCTTTATCATTAAAACTTTAGAAAACATTTATATCTAATGACATTTAGTAAAGTTTTCATAAGCCAGACTGCACATAATTATTTTTTTATTCTTTTCACTGTATGCATGTGAGTTGTCTCTGACCTTTCATCATCTTCTTGGCTTTTTAGATTTATCTCAAAATGAGATCTTATTGTCATGCAAACTCAGTCAATAAGCTGGGGAGAAACTTCAACTGAGATTTGTAATTGTCACAATCACCCTTCTAAATAAACAACTGATAGGGAAAAGGTTGGCTGGAAGAAGACTGAAAAGTGAGGCATGAAAAATCTCCTGCTCAGACAGTGGAAGAGCACATTAATCAGTCTCTTTGTGTACTTTTCCTCAGGTCTAGTGCATACCACCATCTAGTGGCTCTGAATATAGTATGGAAAATGGCACTTAACTTCATTATAATTCTTTTTGATGTTTGAAATTAAAAATACTCAAATAAACTTTTACAGGAACCATTATTGGTAATGTAACATTTCCTGCAGCATTAAGTCCATCAGAATTACATATGAGATTGCAAACTGTCTTGGCCTTGACTAGGACTGAAGTGCCATGCCAGAACACAAGGCAATGGAGGCAGGAGATAAATATCCCCTAGTCCTATTCTTCTCTCTTCTTGGCACTGAGAGCCTCTGAAAAAGAAGGCATAATACTAATCTATAGAAGGGGAGAACTCCTGCCTTTAATAAGGAGGGTTGCACACACCTTAACTGCAACAACGTGTTAGTGTGCAGTCAATTAAAAAAAAAAATTACTTTGCATCTACCTAAGAACTCCTTTTCAAAGCTGTTACCATAATAATTTATGGTAGACCTTCCTGCTGTAGTAAACTAGATAAACACAGTGGCATAATATGAGATTTGTAATTATGGACCTTGAGACCTGATGTGAATAGCAAATCCGTGGAATCATATTAACCAAAACTGAATACCTGAGCATAATTTAGTGCAGGAGCTGCACTGATCCTGAAACTCTTTCATGACTGGTAAGGCTTCATATAACAGTGTTTTCCTACATAGAGAAATCTTAATCAGTCTACATACAGTCATCTTAATCTGATCTTGAATTCAACTAGGCAAAAATAGTCCCATTAGACAAGATGCTGAGCATAGGGAAGTCATGGGACAGAAGATGGAGACAAGGAAATACTCACAGACTAGATGCTGCTTTTTAATTCTATCAGTCAAGTGATAAATTCTAATTTGTTCTTGTCAATTCAGGCTATATTAAAACTAGGAATGACTCATTCAAGAGAGCCGGCTAGAAGAGGGACTAGAGGCATTTTTCCACGTAGTTCAGAGGCAGGAGTGGGCTTGGCAGGTGAATTTTCCATACGTAGTGACAAAAAAAAAAACACCCCACATTGCTAAGGTGGGTGGAATGCTGAACTATAACTAGGAAGCAGAAAATAAAGGAAAAGGAAGAGTAGAGGAAAACATGCAAAAATAAATTGAAGTTCAGATGGCATATCTGTGAATTACAGAGTACTGGGCTGTTCAGAATACTTCCAGCAAGACCAATCCCTCTTTCATAATACAGTCAAGTCCCACAAATTTATTCTGAGAAATATCTCTTAATAACTTTGCTCAAACAAATGAGCGAAACAGTAACATAAAACCACAACCTACTCTTCTAGCAGTATGCATGTATTTTATTTTAAGGATGCTAACAATTCTTCCACACAACTGTTTTCCCATGGGAATCAGCCTGTGACTGGACACAAAGATTTTCTTTCCATTAGTAGCCAGTACTCCCTGTGGTGAAAATGAAATCAAAGAAAACAAATCAGCTTTATCAGTTAGCTGTTCAGAAAGCAATTTTGGAGAAAGCATTCCTATCGTGATCACAGGTAAATTTGTGGAACAAGAATAATTTCCAGCAAAAATACTGTTATGCAATACATTTATCTCAATTATTTTTTTCTGAATTTCTGCAGTAGAAATCATCAAAGACGCTGTGAGCAGTGCCAGATATCCTGCTGGTTACTCATAAAAAGCACAGTTTAGTGCTATTATGGCATTTTAGCCAGTACTCTCTCTTTCTAATTATTTTTGGTTCTTTTCTGCACACTCAAAAGAGTTGAATATGTGATCGAGGTTGTGAGAATATGTTTAGTATCTAAAACTGTTCATACTAACAGTGACAGAAATGAGCAATTTAGATTTGTTTTGACACTTAGAATGTGTCTTACTTTAAGGTTATTGCACAAAGGAAATACATAAATTTTAGATATGTAAGAAAGAGTAATTGAAGAAAATTAATTATTTTACTATTTATACTTATAAGTGCTTATAACTCATAAAACATCTTTTAAAAGAAAGGCAGTTAGAAAGAGTGAAGGAAATACAGAAATTGAACAATGAAAGGAATGGAGAGAGTAAATGTGTTCATTTGTTTAGCTGATTAGAGAAAAAATAAGAGTTGATAAATAATTATATAGAATCTTCACTAACAAAAAAATATTAGATATTGAAGAAGGTGTACAGTATAGTGAAGACCTATGTAGCAATAAATTATGTCTATAATTTTAAGAATTAAAATTGGAGATATGGCCTGCATCTTTAGCTGTAAGGGTAATTAACCCTTGCAAAATATTACATTGGAAAATTGTTCATTCTTTATCTCTTCAATAAAGGCACATATAATGGTCCTGCAATCAAGAGTGACTGGATGGAATTCTCTGGTTTGTTAGACAGAAGGTAGAATTCAGATGATAAAACTGTATTTTACTTGCCTTAAAAATCAATAAAAGGTTTGTAATTTTAAGCCCTAATTATCATAAGGAAAACTAATCATGCAAATCTGATTTGTCTGAATTATAAGGATTCTTAGCGAGAAAGAATGTCAGAATAATGTAGCGCAAAAGGAACATTCTCTTCTGCTGCTTCTTCTGCCTGTCTCCATATGGTCACAACTTTGGGACTTGTCATCATCTCTATTTCTTCATTATACATAACAGTTCTAGATTGATCCTGGAAATAGTTGTTTGCAGCCAAACCTAATGTACTGGAATTAAGTGCAGTGTTTTCAGTCACTAGACCCACAATTTGTGGGCAGTCCTTATTAGTTCACAGCTTTACTCTGGCAGCGCTACGGGGGAAGGAGTTGCCAGAAGGGTAAAGTGCTGAGTACTTCATGTGTGAAACAGTAATATTTGCTTCTAATAACTTTCTTCCAGGCTGCATCTTCCCACAAAACACATGGAATTGTGGTGCATTTTCATGCCAACTGATCTGTTAGATAACTCTATTTGTTATACAAAAGAACTCTGTTTTAGTGGGTATACTCTGTCTCCTCACCCTTCTTTTTGCATGGCTACTTTAGAAACAGTATAAATTACACATTTGGTAACACAAATTTGGGATGGGAGGTGCTGCATATAGGTGCAAAAGATTGTTTCTGCTTAAGACCCACAGAAATCTATCTATAATGGTCATAAATAGTTATAGAATAAGAAAAAATGCATTCCTAATTTCATTCCTCGGGAGAGGGGGAGAGAGATGACTTATAAAGATAATCAAATAGAGAAAGATCAGCCAATATTAGCATCCTGAATAATAATACAGAGATTGAGCAAAGAGATTTAAACACTGCAACACACCCTGGAAAAGAAAATCCATTTTGCTGGTAGCAGTTATTGAAGATGAGCTAGGGCAAAACATAGTTTACAGAATGAATGTGCAACTACAGCACAGTAATAAAAAATATCTTGCTATACAATCTGGAATGGTCAGACGTTCTTTTGGGGAAGATCTTGTTTCCCATCAGTTCAATGGGTATCTGTAATACCAGTCTTCATGATGAGAGTCAAGTTTGGTTTCCAGCCTATGTGCCCTGATAGCCAATTACTTATTCTTCCATGATTTCTTTTGTAAACTGTTTTGCTCTGTTCTAGGCATGAAACACTTTTGTTAAGATCACATTTTTCACATTTTGCTGTGCAGGTTCTTCACACCAATCTATATCTTGGGTCTATATCTTTTATTCACATAAAGTAAATTCTTTTTTAGGCTTAAATTTATCACACCAAAGTCAATTGAATTAGGTAGTTTCAGTGCTCTTTTTACATATTTAATGATTTTAATTTTTTAGTCTCTGATAATTCCACTAAATTAGTAGCATAGAAAAATGTGTCAAGCATATATCATCCTTAAAAAAATATAAACCAGAGAAATGTTAGACATGAAAGGCCTTGAATCTCCTATTTACAGCTGCACCCATCTGAAATATGAATCCACTTTAAAAGCAAGGCAAATGGTTACTTTTGAATTTGAGCAATACCTTCTTTGCTCTTGTCCCCAGATACATGCCACGAAATGAGTCAACCAACAAATTTAAATAAAGAGGATTTTGCACTGTCTGCAAAAAAAATTATTCAAGTAGGTTGTGGACATAAAAATACTTTATCTTTAGTCAGGGCAGCGGAGCAATTGAGCAGCCACAAAAGACTAAATGTACTTTGAATCTAAAAGCCGATTTCCAGTTGCCAACCCTGTAAGAATCTTTCCAATTTATATTTGATTTTTACTCATTAGGAATATAATGAGTAAAAAATTCCTAACTTTTAATAAGCCAAAATTCACCTCATCTGTGGATTATTTGTTATAATGAACTGGAATGATATTAATCATCCAGTTACAAAACTGGGTTTTTAATAGCACAGCCCCCAGCTAATCACATACGATTGGTTTGTTGCATTTATCAGTGGGTTTAGTCAAACCCCACAATCAAAAGCCATTACAAAGATCCTCATTTAGGGTACGTTTTTGGATTGATGTTTTCTCTGGAGAAAGGAGTAGTCTGATGTTTCTTTGATTTGTATACCCAGGACAATGTTCATAAACACCTTAGGACTGAGGAGTGGTAGGGTAGGTCCATCACCACACTGTTCCTTTGTCTTGAGCCAAACACAGTGAGGCAGGGCAAGTTTTGCAGTGTTTTTCTGCTGCCTACATCTCTTTTCTCCAACTCATTATCTTTGGTCTTGGCTCTAATTTTACAGTGTCATTTTTAGCTAGTGGCAGTTATGATTTTTTTCAGCCTTCTAGAGTTTTACTGCCAAATTAATATAGCCTTACGATATCTTAGTACACTTTGGAATTTTACCACAGGTACTTAAAGAGAATTCAGGTTATTTTTCTGTAAAATGTAATGATTGATACAAACTATGAATCTCTGTATATAAAGCTATGTCTATAAAAATAGGTGAAAAACTGATTAACAGAACTTTTGGGACACTGTTATTTTGTTAGTTTCCGTGAGATCTTTTGTTGTTCTGCTGGTTGTCTTTGTGGTCACACACACAAGTACAGGGCTAGCCCTGTACTTTGTCAGGAGTTTAATTATTTTCTCATCTATACTTTGGTTTCAAGCTTTGAAGCTTACTGAGGCAAAGTATGTGGGCAGCACAGCTGTCACCCTTGTTGCTGTAGTTCCGAATACAGTAGTCCTGATTCCCATTGTACTGCAATTAATCTTCTGCTTTGCACTAATGGATGAACAAGCATATTTACTGCAGCATAAAATTCTAATTATTTCCTGAACAGATGCATAAAGAGGATTTAAATTAATGGCAAGTGACAAATGTGATAAATGTAGATAACATCTTTAAATACTAATATTCTGCATTGCAGACATTTTTTCAATACTCAGTTTCTATACCTCCATAGGGTGTCTTCCCGTTTGTAATGAAGCTCTGTCCCAGCCAGATGTTTCAGGCACCATCTAACTCCCTCTGGAGACACCCCTGCCCAGCAGGCATGGCTGAGTTGTATTGGATTCACCATGATTGCACTCCCTAATTCTCCAGCAAGGTGTTTAGAGGCCTCCTTTCATCCCAACTCCTTTGCTTTATAATCACACAGTATTTCTGATCACAAGCTTACAAGTGAGGTCTTCATCCTCCTCTCACTGAACTGCCTTTAATGTGTTATGTAGAGACAAAACAGATTTGAGTTTATTTAGAAAATTATCTACAAAGTTTGCTAGATTACCACATGTGGTTCCCATGCTAGCAATGAGAACTTTAACAATGTAGCACCTAATATTTGCCATGTCTCTAGGGAACATTAATGTAAATTTTCATCTGCAATGCTTCCAGGAGTGATCACTACATGATATACAATCTTTCTTCTTTCACACAGAACAGATATATTCTAGGATCTGCTACTCCAGATCCATCAGGGCCTGACTTGAATCGTCAAAGGATCTCTTATTTTTATGTCATGTAGATTCTCAGTTTTTTGTCTGGACAAAAAATTGTATTGATTTGCTACTTTGCAACAGCAACTGGTCAAAGCATGTTAGTGAATGCGTCTTGCAGGCTATATCCCTTGACAACACAAGGGTAGTACCTGGTCTGGGCAGCTTTACTAATGCTTTCATACAAATATTGGGGGAGGGGAAATGGGATGACTAAGAGTTAATTTTTTATCTTTTCATTGTTCAGATTTTTGTCTACAGTTATTCTCGTCTTCTTTCATTTAGTCTAAGACAGCTTTTGAGACATCCATGACTTCAGAAATTCACATAGTTTTCCTTTTTTGTCAGTATCCATTCAATGTTGTCCCCACTCTTTTAGTTCTTCTTGTTCAAAAATAGCATTTCTGTGCAATTTTTGTCACTTTCCAGTTCTGCATTTTGTCTGGCTGTGTCACTGTTCCACCTTACTCACTGCTGTTATCAGCTCCTTATACCTCCTTTTTCAAGTGTGCATTAGATTTAGATATCACTATAATGATGCAGCAGGGACTCCAAAAGTGCCACAAATTAGATTTGAAAGTGTATATTAAAATGAGCTCTCTCTTTCCCTGCATACCAAGAGGGATATTAGGAAAAACTAGAATATCTGAAGGTTTACCACTCTCTCACTCTCTGGAAATCAATGGCACAAGTAGCAGAATACAAATACAGACAAATACAAATGCAGACAAATACAAATGAAAGTTATTATAGTATACCAGTAGAATTAACAAGGTAAACACTTAGGTTTTAATCAGAATACATTTGTCATAGAATATTTTAAGAAGCATTCATGCTGCTACCTTTTAGCAGTTAACTTCTGCCCGAAGGTACGAAGGTTTACATTCTAGTAAATTTTTATCATGTCTGGGTTCTCATTATCCATGTAAATGTATAATTCTTTATTAATTCCATTTAAGTTCTTAACCTCAATTATATCCTGTCGCAACAAGTTCCTCAGGTTAATGACGTATCATGCTTAAAAAACTTCTCCTTTCATCAGCTTTATATTTATCTTTTAACATCCTTTCTTTATGGCCCTAATACAATTTATGTAATTCCCTAGAAACTCTTTCTTGTACTCCAGCTCTGAGTTCTTTTTTTTTTCCTTTTCTCAAGCACAGAAAAGTCTGACAGTTTGCCATTTTATATTATTTTAAATAAAGCATATCTGAAATAATTAAAACATATGAGACTTGATGTCAAAAAATTTTTTGACCTCAAGATCATCTGATGGAACACCTTCCAATATTTTATTTGATAAATAGAAGTAATCCAGAAAGTTATAATGAATAAAATGTAATTTCTGAAGCAGACGCTTTGTGTAGAAAAAATAGTTCTCCACTCAAACTATTGTGCTTGTTAGCAAACTTGATATAGTGTTAATTAAGTTTTTCAAGCTGAAACTGCAAAACATGAATAAAATATAACTTGAAACACCTTGTTTCTCAAAAGCCTAACCAAACCAAAAGACTGTGGATGCTACTAGCAAAGAACTGGACTGCTACAAACAGTTAGTTCTACCATGGAAATGTATTTCTCAGGTTATATTTTTCAAATAGAGAAACACAGTATTAGCAAAGATAAAATCTGTAGAGATAGACTTTATAGAGGTAGTGTCCTTTGTAATTTTATAAGTGTTACATATAACTATATATAACCTTGTCTTTTGCAGTCATTGACTGATATACTCATTTTATTGGAAATGTATATATGAGAAATCAATGTTGCCAAAGTATTATTAGATTTCTAGAACTGCTTCCTAATTCTAATTTTCCAAAAGGCTTATCAAATGAAATATTATGACATATTTAATGATTGTACTTAATTTTGCCTGATGAATGCATTCAAAGTTTTTCCTCTCAGTTTTCCCATATTAATTCTGGTATGGTATTGTTGTACAAAGATTGTGATAGATTATCAGAAGATTGGCTATCAAAACATTGTTTCCAACAGAATCATTCTTTGCGCTTTTTGAGGCCATATGTAGTTCCAGTGGATACACCAGGAAATATTTTATTATGTATGAGACATGCAGATCTAAAATGGCTGCATAAAAAATGTTGAGCTCTGCTTTAGTTGCCCTGAGCAGATAAAGGAAGTTCCTTTTTCTTGGATTGAGTTCCTTTCTAGCACAGCACTCTGTAAAAGAGCTTGTAGAATTTCACTTTACCAAGGAAAACAACCAGATTTCCTGAATGATTTGAAGTGTGTTGTCAGGATGATGCCTCCCCCCAGTCAAGTCCACCCCAATGTCTTTAGGGTACTCTGTAAATTTGGAGAGGTAAAGAGAGACAAGCAAGTACAGGTAGCTCTTGTGGCCCCATAAAGGAATAGTTCTTCACTTTTGAACTGGTCTCATTGATCTAAAACTGTGGGAAGAATCAGCTTGGAAGCTCACTGGACCACATCTTCTGTGACTGACACTTCAAAGAAGAGTTTAAGTTTAGTTCTTCACCCTTGTCGGTTCTACATTTACACAAGTATAGAAAAAGAAATCCTTAAAAATGAGGATTTAAAATAAGACTCAAGTTTCTTGAATCCATTTTTCTGGCACAAGTTCAGTGGACTGAGTTTTATGAAAACTCCAAGAAGAATGAAAATGGAGGTGAAAGTTCATTTTTAATGCATCCTTCTGTGTGGCTTTCCCAGTCTCCGCAGTCTCTACTACATAAAAATCCCAAACAATTCTTGGGGCTTCTGAGATGTGATGACCTTCTTCCTTTTACCTCTGTTGTGTACAACTACAAATGAATTCCAGAATGTCGTCAGCCCCATAGCTCATAATTATTTCAGCATAAATCCTCAAAGACTAAGTATCATGCCTCATGGTACACTGCTTATTTGTGGATGCTTAGCTAAATCACACTTGATAAAATAATACGAATTTTAATGCATCTTCTTTGATAAAATTCACAGCAGACTTATTAGAAGTCTGACGTATATATAAAGTAAAAATATTTCTTAAAAGTAGAGCAATATCAGTAATTTCGTGCTGGATTTGTGGAAATGTAGAAAGTAGTCTGTCTTCCCAATAGTCAGGCTCAGAAACAATGACAGACATGGGAACAGAACCAGATCTTCCCGTGTATGATCCCTGTGACAATATTGCCTTTCCTTGCATGCTCCGTAGTGTTCTCAGGCTCTTTGTGTTCAAGAAACAGTGGATGAGACCTTTCAGACTATAATTCAAGTAGAATAGAGTGTTAAAAGTATGTGATAGAGTTATTTTCCCTTTTGGTAATCTGTCTTCCATTACTAATTGTAAGAAACAGGAAAAAATCAATTTGAAAGACATTTTTCATTATAAAGTTTGCTTTCTTTTTTCTTCTCTTAACACTAAACTTTAAAATGAAAGGTCACTTCAATATTAAAAAAAAAAAAAAGAAAACTCTTGTTCCAAAAAATTAGAACTAAACAATTTCCCTTACGAAGAATGTTTTTTCACTTTTCCTTAAGAGAATGCCAATCAAATTGGTATATTCATGTTAAAGGTTGGGGGGTTTTAACAAAGAAAGTACTTTCTAGAAGAAAAAAAATTCAGCAGGCCTAATGAAGGTTTTATGTTTGAGACATGGATAGAAAACTTAATAATTCATGAGATAAAATAAGACCCAGTTTATTGTAGCTTAGTGGCTGTGCCCTTCAAATCTAACAGAAGGGAACTTGTTTAGTCACAAAGTCAGATGATTCAAACATACTCTAGCAAGTATGTACATGGATAAGGAGTAGCTGCTTTGGACAGACTTGTTTTTGACCATAAATCTACTTTCAGACTGCTCTCCAGCCCAGCTATTAGTTACAGCACTCTTATCAGTTCAGCTGAGCAAAAATGTTGCTGTAGGCTGGGGGTGTCACAACAATCTCATTTCAGATGATGATTTTTGTACAATTCTCAGATTGTGCTACATGACACACTGTAGCATTATATAAATGAAAAGACTGTAAAGCATACATTACTTGCCCAAACTGAGTGCAAGTGGCAGCAAGTTATGAACAGGCACATGCAAACTATTTCTTTGCAGTAAGCAGAGGTTTGCCATGGCTCGCTAGGGACCTGTGAGCATCGAGGGACAGCTGTTTATTATGGCACAGTTCATAGTGAGTGGCCTTTGTTCATCCACAGCTGAAGGTGTTGGTCCTGGGTAGAGCATGCAGAGGCTTTTTTTCCTTGCCTCAATAAAAAACCCCTTTTCTTTGGGAGAAGAGGAGGGGTAGCACTAGTGCCAGTGTGGATTTTGGACTTAGAGGTGCCACAGAATGGCTTTGGGAGAAGAGGATGGCTATTTCAAAAGGGCCATTGGTTTAGATATAGACAAAGACCACAGTGCTCTACTCAAGTAGCTCATGGGTGACTTTATAGGCCTCGGGGTAGCCAGTGGAGGGAAAAAAAACCTTATTTAGGGATATTTTTGGTTATAGCCTTGCTTCAGGCTATTTCAGAATTTCTCATGAAATCTTACTGTGAAAAACTCCCTAGGGAACTGTAAGAACTGCAGGCAGTGAAAAAGCCACAGAGGAAACACAACAGATCAAACTTTCTGTCAGGCTGGCCAGCTGACCATCAGCTTTCATGGCTCCAGTGACTGTCTTTTTCTAACAAATATGAATATGTACTAGAGCAGGATTTCAGAACCAAAGACTGCACTGAAAAAAAAATGAGTTTGTAAGACCCCTCGTATCTTGTGAAACAACTCTTCTTTCTCAGAGACAGATGGTGTCCAATATGAGCTCCTGTATTCATCTGCCCTATGATGACAGCTGAGAGAAGTCATTCATGCAAAAAGATGATAGCACTTAACAAGCAAAATCTGTAGTTTATTAATAATTAAAAATTATTCCCATGTTCTCTTACTGATTGAATATTTAATCATTTGTTCAGTCAACACCAATGTCTCATTTATTATTCATTAAAGATAAATACTTTGTAGTGCTTCTGGATTGAAATGTGTTACACCAAGATTATTAAGAGCACCCAGAGTTGATTTATTATTTAGAAATCGATTAAACTTTTGTACAGAATTTAATGACTTAAATAACCTTTCAGATTTTTAAAGTCAATAATAAGTTTTATTTAAAAATCGGTTATGTGAACACAAGCAGTGATGGTGAAAAAAGAAATTCTCAGACCTGAGTTTAACATTTGAACTGAGATGGTTTGGGAGAGAAACACATCACTAATATCAGACCTTGCTCACACAGACAGAATGACTTCCTTCTATTTGAACGTAAAAGTACAACACTACATGCTGTGCCATAAGCTTGCAACCACTTAGTCCAGTCTTCTGAGGAATCATCAGAACTCTACTCCATCCCCTCCTTTTTACCCCCTTCACATTTTGTTACTTGACTTTTTGAAGGGACTTATGTATGATTTATGGAAGTTTTGCTGTAGCTCTTCTTCTTTGTCTGTATCCTGAATAAAGCCAAAGATCAGGAAAGGAGAGTTTCATCGCTTCACATCCTCTCAGTGGTAACTTACCACCTGAGGAGTATAAGGAGATGAGACCCTTCTTTCTTCTCTGCAAGTGGACAGTCAGCCTAGCAGCGAAAGGTCTGCTGTCTCTCTCCCTAAAAAGGTTTCTGACTTGACTCATAGTGACTAACTGCTCAGTGAAACCAGTCTACAAAATGAAAAGTCTCTGATTTTTATAACTCCTTAATTGCTGGGGCAAAGCTGGACACTGCAGCCAAGGTGAAGAAATCGCATTTACTTGAGGAGACAAAGAAGACAAGGAGTCATACCTGAGTGGATCAAATGAAAACAAGCTATTGTTTATACCTTCCAATTAGAGATCTCTGACTATATATGTTGTGCAAAAATTGTGAAAAAAGGGAATAGATCAGTTTATTAGTTTGTCATAAATAAACAAAAAGTCTCTTGAGGTAATAACAGAAAAATGGGTTTTTCTCTACTATTTTCTTTTCAAGCTTTCTATTTAAGGTTTGGAGCCCTTTTTCCTTCTTTCAAATAATGCAGGCCTTCCCAATCTCACTAAAAGTAATTTTCTGGTCATTCTTTTCTCAAATGTGAGAAACAGTGAATTCAACTACCTGGAAATATCTATTGTTTAGTCTTGCAGACTGTAAGGGCATGGAAGTGGCTGCCATTTGGTTTCTTTTTTCCTCCAGCAAACCACATTTCCTGAAGTACCTTTGTTTTCTCATGCTTCTCAGGATGGCAAAGCAGGCACCAGAGGAGAGAACCCTGATAGATCATAGCTATCCCCTTCAACTCCCTCAGAGAAGGTTTAAAAGTTTAGTGGAGACAATATTTACAAAATTCAGTGATATTTTCTCCCATTCTGGTTTATCTGTACTCAAGAAGAATAGAGAGAACTTATGCAACCCCAAGGTAGATTTCCTCCTCTCAAAAGCAGATCTTCCTTTTTTCTGAGTGTTCACATTGCTGAGATTACAGACATGCGCGTTTTCCATGTACTTTTTGGAGATGGACAATATTTCTCTGCACATTTTCTGTGCAGATTCACACCTATTTCATAAAGAGTGAATCTAAATAGGCAGAACAAGCAGAAAAGTTTTAAAACAATTGTTGAAAAAGTGCCAAAGTTTTTTGTGCAGCAAAGCAAGGGTCCCCCGTGTTCAGTGCAGAGGCGGCTGTAGCAGAGCATCAGAGCTGGCAGGAATGAGGGAGGCTGCTTCATTATGGAAAGACTTGGTGGAGAAGAGATGCTTGAGGCAAAGGAAGTTTTGTTTGTAGCCTTTGGCTGCATCCTACCAAGCTAGACAATTAACAGTGAGCGCCCTGCCATGGGAAGGAGTAACATCTCATCTGTCATACAAGAAACAAGTTAAAATAACTCCTACTCTATTGTGTCCACAAATGCTCCTGAGAGCATTTCCCCATTAAAAGTGAAGGGTAGAGACAGAGTGTAAATATCACTACTTTTCTGTAGTTCTACCTGATATTGGTTTTATTGAATCAAAGCCCTCCTTTTCCTTAGATTCAGATGGGTGGAAAGGGAGTGTGTCCAGGCTGAGAAAGGCTGCTCAGTGTTGCTGTGAGACACTGTGGAACTGAATAGAGTAGGGTGAAATTCCAGAAGAAATGTGATTCAGGGGTGAAGAGAGGATGAAAGTGTTGGTCTGGGGAGGTCTTCGATAAAGACAAATTTACTAATAGTTATAAATGCAAAATATCTGTCAACATATTTCTAAACAATTAAGGTTAGCTTACATGTGTCAAATTTTATAATTAATTTCTGCATGTTGTAATTATAGAAACGAGAAGAAAATTGGTTTACAATTTAATTATTGTAACTATATTGATTGCAATATAATTAACATAAAAAATCATTAGAAAAGACATAAGAAAGGCAGTTTTGAGTACTTCAGGAAACATTTTGGGGTTAGAATTTTGGGTAAAGAATTTAGGGTAAAGAATTTTGGCTCTTAATTTTTTGTAAAAACTTAACAGTCTTAGCTCCTCACTGAAAAAATTATTTCTGTGTTCAAAATGATTTGAAGCGTTCCCAATGTGCTGCTTAATGCAATATATCAGAAAGAAAAAGAGTCACTAAAAAGACAGGACTTTGACACTTTTAAGTATGACTTTAAAGTAGCTTTTAGTGAAGAAAATGTAACCAGCTAGGAAGAAAGGAAAAAGAATTTAAAATAAATAAATCTTTGGAGATGTGGAGTGGATTGTGTGCTGTAGAAGATTCTGGTAACTTGAAAGCTTTGCACTTACGGAGACCCATCTTAAAAATTAATCACATCAAGAGAAACACTTTCATCTGAAAATGACTTTTCTGGGCCTATTTATAACAGACTTCATGGATCAAATTCATTGAAAATATAGTTAATGAGATTTTCAGTGGGACTCAGAGCCAGTATAGGACCTGAAACTCATTTGAAGTCTTTTACATGTTATAGCTGGAATCTTTTTAATGTTGTTTTAAAAAGAGATGTGTTTCTATCAGTTTAACTGATAGTATAACCAATCAGATCATTGGTGTGAAGATTTAGGACTTTGTGTTCTTTGGTATTTATTTTGCCTCTACATATATTGAGAGGAGTGTAATTCCATTAAACCGAAAAAAAAGGTGTTAAAAATGCATTTTTGACATTCTTAGAAAAAAGAAAGTAAAGCAAAAAATACATCCTTCTCTTAATATGATGAACTGTTCAAATGCTGTGGTTTCAGTTTGTGGGTCACATCAGAATCTAGCTCATTATGATTCCTATGGATATTTCAAAGATTTTCAGAATACATGATGTGACTAATTTAGTACTGATGTCAAATATCTATTGTGACTTCATGCAGATCAGTAAACTGCTAGTTTTGGGCACAGTACTTACACTTCTTACTGGTCCTACTGCCTCAAGGGAATATTTTTGTGGGTTAGAATCTTTATTTTTTTTATGAGTCTGCAAGGTTAAAAGTTTGTTAAAATTATTTTTTAATATTTAACATTATGTCTTTGAACCTTAGACTTTGTTGTAAAATGCTGAAAAATATTAGAGTGATTTATAGATATTTAAATATTTCAATATAATGCAAATAAACTAAAAGGCAGCGTTCAAATACTGCAGTCTTTCCCTGCCCCCTCCCCACATTTCTATATGACATCTCACTCAAAGCCATGGTATGGGAATATGTGTGATATAAATGGATTTCCTCTCTGCCTTTGTTTTGGTTCTAAAAAGCATCTTCCATTCACTGTGTGAGATTTCAAGTTTGGAGACTGAATGTTTTTTGTCCCTATAACCATATTGATCCCTGTGTAGTCCAAAACCTCAGGAATTATAGTCATAAATTCTGTGATAAAAGCACTAGATTTTTCCAGCACTTCCCTCCTATGGAATGAAGAGAAATGGTCAGGAGAATGCAAGGTTTGAGGTCTTGATATTTGGTGAGTTTCTTTTACTTGACTTTCCTGGCAAGGAAACTCCCATAGACACAGCAGTACAAAGAAGGAAAGACTAAAGGAAATGGAGTTTATTGCTGGCTTAAGCTACTAGAAAGTATTTTTCAGCTCTGAGGTAGGGATTTTACGCTCCTAAAGGAGACAGTGTTTGGATGTCCAGTCTACTCAAACATACTGAATAATTGATAACTCCCATCATGACCTGTGAAAAACACTTTGCAGAGGTTCTTCTTTATGACTGATAATGAACAACATGGATGACAGTTCTGGATCTTCTCCCAGCTTTTGTTGGGAATCTGTAAGAAGCCAAAAGACAACAGAGTATGCAGTTTCACAATTCTGCCTAAGGCAAGCTGCTTATTAATTAAAGTGTCATAATCCATCAGAAATACTTGACCACATTACAAAAGGGTCAGACTGTAATCCCTTGAAGGATGGGGAATTAACACCTTTGACAAATTCATTTTTAAAAATAGTAATTTGTTTGTTTTCTTTTTCTGAATTTGATCCCACACTCTTAGACTATAACCAAATTACCAGGAGACTATTCTTCAGTGGGGAATAACCAGCTGACAGTTTTCCTGAATATATATATATATGTGTGTGCGTGTGTGCGTGTGTGTGTGTATTTATATACACATGGACACATATATGCATGTGTCTATATGTATATACATAAAGTTAGAGATAGATAGACAGACAGACATATGGGATTATGTGATTTCTAGTACTGAATTTGAATTTTAACCTCTAAAGGCTTTATGATTTGTGTTTGTGTCACTTGATTCTCTCATGACACATGGCATTAAAGTAATTTGACTCAGGTATGGAAAAGTAGAAAACATGCCTAATGGACAAGTTTAAATGAAAACATCTCTAGTAGCTTGCTTCTAGAGCATTCAGGCATAAGGGGCAATGACTTGGGCTCAAATGTCAAAACTTTCAGTTTTCTGATAATACTGAAGGCTTTCCAGAAAATACCATGCCTCATCCAGTTCTAGTCAATGCTGGCAAAGAGAAAATTGATTTTCAATATTACAATTTTGCCTAACTTCATGCATGAAATCTAAGGGATGAAGTCTCCCTTAAAGAGAGAATTCTCTAAAGTTTGTGCATAAAAACTCTCGTAAGACTGAGATTTGATTTCACATTTCAGAATTGCAAGTGTTGGATGGACAAGCAGGAAATATTACAACAGAAGACAGTCGTAACAGAAACTGTTTCAGCAACAAGCCTTGATGGCCAGTTACATACCAAGGCCCACTCTGGGAATGACCACCTCATTGTTTAGGTGATCTTGGGCCAAATGATTCTCTTGTCTACCTGAATGCTTTGCACAGAAGATTTTGTGCTAAGGTGTTACCATTGTCCAGCCTTCCCAAATCCCTATAAGTGCTTCAGACTGCACTAACCTCTGTGGGGCTGTGAAAAGCCCATCTGTTCATTGTCTTTTGACAGTTGCACATTAGCTGTGATGAGATTTTGTTTATAGCTTGCCTAATATAATAGGTTGGATGTTATCCTTGTGTTTATGTTGCTATAGCATGGTCTTGCAGTTATAAATTTACATTCCCTTCCTTTGCAGGCAGTTGCTGGCAGTATGATGTCGAGTGGAATCTAATCGCAAAATAAATTCACCTCAAGAGACCTTTTTTTTAAATAAAGCAAAATATACATTCAGAAATAAATCTTCGTAAAGCCACATTAGTTCACAGAAAATCTGCTTATTAAATGTTAAACATCACTAAAAATACTTATTTAAGAAGTAGTTTGAGAACTACATCTGATTTGACTCTAGATCAGCAATGGGTATTCTGATGTTGCTAGACAATTATTTTTGATTGTGTATTAAATTTTCTTTACAGATATCCAATCTGTTCTATGGCAAGTTTGACATCAGCAGAAGTCATGGAGACTCAAGAAGGGTCCTTATCATTTCCCACTGTATGAAGTAAGAATTGTATCTTTACTTTTCGAAGCATGTACAAGAGCTTTATCAAAATTATCTCTGAAGGGCTGCTATGAATACTAGAGCAGATAAATACACGTGACTTAGGAGAAATCCCATGCCAATTTAATAAACCTTCTGATACGTTCAGGCACAGTTGGAAATACTTGTCTAAAGTCTAAATCAAGCTGTTGTGAATTGTCTCATGACTCTGTTCATTCCTGATTCACCTTTAAATTTAAATTGAGCTTTTGTTAAGAGTCATTTGAATCACTGCTATCTTACTGTTCCCATATTTTTCTAATAAATGAATAGTTGTTAATTATTGCAGTTGAAATGTCTCTTTTGGTATCAGGTCCTTTTTTTGCTTCCTTTTTGTGTTCTCACCATTGACACCATTTCAGTTGACAGTTCCTCTATAATTTTTCTAATGCTGCCAAAGTCCAGTGAATGCACTGGCTAAGTACCAACAGCCTTATTTCTTTCACAAGGGGCTACCTCCTCACAGTGAAATCCCTTACTTGTGCTCCACACAACCCCTCTGCTTCAAGCACGTTAGGTGTATGAAGTGATGTAAAATAGTACGATCCAAATCTGTGGGACTTTGAGGGCTTGTACCTTTTTTCTTTAATATATTTTTATCCTTAGGAAGTGAAGCTCTGGTCTATTGATATGATGAAAATGAATTTCTCTCCTGCAAGCACTTTCATTCAAGTCATAAACAACCTCCACATGACATTTTTGGGTCTCCTGTTTAAAATATATCTCAAAGGTGCTTAGCACATCATGGCCTACATTATGCTGAGGTGATTTCACAACTAACTTGGGAGCTACTTTCTTATTACTGCCCATCTGTACCCAGTCTTGTATTAAAGATCTTATTGAAAGCTTACATTTTGTGGATTGCATATTGCGGAATGAATTTGGAATGCAACAGGCACCTTCTGCATTTGTTTTTAAAAGGCTACAGTCAGTTCATCTGATCTTATGGGTGATGTTCATTTTTCTTCCTATGCTGAAAAAAATGAGTAGTTCCAAAATCAAAGAAGATTTGGAATAAAATGTTGTTGACATGTTCATAGGTTTTTGGTTTTTTTTATACTTTGGGACATAAGTCAACATGAATGAGCAGAAATTTCATATCTGCTTCTTCCAAGGTCTCTTGAACATTACTCTGAAACATGGAACTGCTTCACCTTGGGGTCAGAACTTTTTACTACATAGAAAACTTATTTAATCCACTTATGGTTTCTCTGTTTCAGGTAAATGAGTAGTTCATTGATGCAATGGAAGAGTTACAGAATAACTGCAATGAAAGCACAGGCAAGCCAGATACTAAGATATCACAACAGATGCATTCATTGAAACAGTTCAGCTGTGCAAGTTTTCAACACAAAAGTACATCCTGGGTAAGTACTGGAGAAAAAATGAGTTACACTAATTCTGCTAGGATTCTTAATTGGATCACATATGGTTTGTTTCTCTACTACTTTAGACCTTTATTTGCAATGAGTAAGTGAAAAGTAGATATGAAATACAGCTATTCTACCTCTGGCAAAATCATAGATAGTCTATGTAGAGGGAGATTACAAATGGCAAAACAGCAGATAGTTTAGCCTACACACTTCACAAAATTATGTTTCAAGCTGACTATGAGATGGTGTTAGCAAAATCTCCTAAACAAATGTATCAGATTTACAGAGAGGTTTTAGAGAAATGAAGGTGAAGTATAGAATAAAATATGTCTGTCTAACAATGTTTGCCTGGATATTAATTAATATAATATTTTTTATTTATGTATCAGCAGTGCAAAGAAACTACAAAGAAGGCTCAAATAAAAGCTTCCACAATAGAACCACTGAGTAACTGTACAGTTACTTTTATCAGCATGAATGCAGCCTATTAGGCTTGTGCAGTTAAAATATAAATTGATCTGAGTCCAAACAGTTTATAGTACTTCTGAAATGACTGCTTGCTCTGCTGAGAAATTGGTCTTTTTAGTCATTTGCTATAAGTGATTTCAAATCCTGATCATTGTTTTGCTGTTAATTACACATTTTCCTGAGATAGTCTAATGAAAGGCTTAAAAATAGAAATACAAATCAGGTTTACCCATGCCATTAATTCTTCACCCTTTCCAGGCTGTCATTACAACTGTCTCTATCTTCCTCAAACTGTCAGTCTGAGTTCTTTTTTTGAGGCCAAGGAACAGCATCATTAACAGGACAGTGGTAAAGGAATATGCAAATGGAAAACATCTCTTCTGAATTTTTTATATCTGCCCTGTAGATTACTAGCAGGGCTGTGCAAATGACTGCAAATGTGGAGAATGTGCAGATGTATTAGTGACTGAATGAAAAAGATGGTTAAAAATATACTTACATTGTGTCACTAATCAAAAGGTACTTCTACACTGTCAATATCTCCCCAGCTTTGTTTGATAGGATAAACAGATTGAATTTTTATGACACTTTCAATGTAAAACATTTCTGTTATCCTTGTGAATTTCTGAGTGTCTTTTCTCCACTTTTCAAGTTTTCTAAATGCCTGAGAATCTGAATACAGTTTTCTATTTTTTTTCATCAATCACATGCAAATACACTCTTCTTGTGCCCACTACAACCTGTTCATTTATTCAGGGATCTTAATTTCCAATTTGACAAAACTGCATACTATATGCTTGTCTTGAGTTGCTAGACTGCTCTGACTCTTTTTATGTTTATCTGATTCTTAAGATGAAGTCCTCCTTCTATGTATTTTGGCTGGCTGTGTTGGCTTGGTTGAGATAATACCTAAGTTCAGTTTTAACTGCATTATAACAGTTCTCCATATCAGTTATTGGTCCATATGAAATGAGAAAAAAATAACTTATCATGGCTAGATGGTTAGAATGTAGAATGAATGCTCTGTGTTTAGACAACATATCAAGTTGCGTTTAGATTTTTTCTTCCTTCAAATATATCAAAATATCAAATACAAAATGCAAATCCCAAATGGATGCCAATAAACAAGATCAGGTAGCTACTGAGATAACTCGGAAAAAAGAAGAGTCTCTAAATAAAGTCTCAGTGTACTCAGTTTTGTAAACACTTTAAGCTCTTGCTAATTCAATACATTGCAGGTGATTTTTCAAAAATCGACACAGAATTTCTATTATAACATCTGCATGGATTATTTACTCACTGTGAGTAAAATGAAAAATATGCTAGTGAAATATATGAATTTGAAATTAAGTACAACGTTTCATATTTCCTTTTAATTGGGATAAAATTTTAAAAGCTGGCCTGGCAGCACCATCCTTCTGTGCCTCAGACAGTGGAGCATTTCTGCTTTCTCTTTGCACAGTTTTGCCAGTCTGACTATTAAAAAATTCATGATTAGACAGAAAACATTGCTGAAACAAGAGAGTACACATAATCCATAGGCTGGAGAAAGTGGGTATGGTATTTCTTTGATTTAGAATGAGCTTGGACTATCAGGTACCTTGAAGTTAGGAGAAAGGGAAGAAATTTAGGAAAGAGAAATAAGAAAAAAAAATTAAGCTGTGTGTGCCATTAATTTTGTCTGTAACTGTGTTATTTTTATGAGCAAGGAATAAATGTTACTGTTGAGCATTGCAAATCATGTTATTAATTTCTGTTCTAAGAAATGCCTCTAAGTATCACAAAAAGCCTGAACTCCACCAAATAATGCATATTCTTAATAAGTATGAACTTTGAACATGAATGGAGCCAGAGATCATTGGCACTTTGTCTCTTTAGTGTAACCAGGAGGCGAAAGCATCAGGAAAAGTATAAGGATTCACAAAAAAACCTAGAGATTCTGAGAGACTGCTTTCAGCTGTCAGGCACTAACTTTTTTCTGGTTTGTGCAATGCTGCCAGAACTTGAGAAACAAGTTAGTCATAGTCCCTTTTTTTTAATCTGGTGCATTACATGGGATGAATAATTGAGTAGAAGCAAATAGGGACCAATCATTAGATTAAGATTATAGAATGACAACATCCATAAGGTATGCGAGAAATAACAATTACCAATAAAAAGAGGGATGTTATTTTAGAAATCAAGTCCTGTTAGGGAATATTTTCTAATAGAAAAAGCAGCAAATCAATTATTTCACTGAATTTATTGCATTCTTCTATTTTTATATAATGTTCCTCACATTGTAAATAAGACACAGTGCAAATACTTTCAAGGAAAAAAGACTTGACAGCTGATATGTAGTAACCTGGTGGCAGAAATAGGAATGGAATACATTAGAAAAGTGATTAGATCTGAGAAGTTCCAGAAAAAAATAACAAAGAGGAAAGAATATGTTTACAAGATTTTGGTGAAGTAAAACAAAGATACTGGGGAAAAAAATACTAGTGATACAAATTTGTTTTCAAGGAAGTTTTAACCATTTTGACCAGTAAAGAAGATGATATCTAGAAACCTGCCCAGCCTTTGATAATTTCTCCTTATTTGGAGACACTTACTGTCAGATGAAGTGATTACTGGCCAGTTCCTGTTCATGACAGCCTGAGAGAATGAGCAGAAATACCCCAATATTAGCATCTTAAACTATTGTGAACACGGGACTTCATAGGTAGCTTTGGCGGGAAACCAGAAATTCTACTTGTCTAGAAGTTCTCACATTTTGTAAATAATTTTTTCTTCAATCAAATGGAAAAGCTGACATTTCAGAACATTTAATAGACAGGTTTTTTTGGTTTTTTTCAAAGGAAAAAAAACCCCAAAAGTTGAAATACTTTGTTTCAATTGTGTAGACAAAACACACCAAACAATATAAACAGATGAAACAATACTGAATTCAATCCTGCATTATAATTTTGTATTTTTTAAGAAAATATTTCAGAATGTTTCCAGCATGTGCACATTATTGTGAAATAGTTTTTCCCATGAAACAGCATTGTCCAAAGAGGATACTAGTTTTTGTAGCCTCTCTCTATCTAATTTCCCTAAAAATATCTGCACAACAAAAAAAATATAATAGCTAGATAATGAATGGTTGCCATTTTTCAATGGGTTGTTTTAAGAGATAGCAAAATGCTTAACTATATTCATCTAAAGAAATTTTTATACATTTTCCATGCTAGAAAATAATTTCCAAATTGATGTTCTCATAATTGCAAATAATATTTGCCAGATCATTTTGAAATATAGGTAAACAATAATTGAAAATATTAATGAAAATTTTTAACTGAACTCAAAATGAATGATGGCCAACCTCTTGTTCAGTTTATCCCATTCAAAAAATCATACAAGACATTATTTCTCTTTCTTGAATGAGTCAGATTGATTAAATGTATGTGAACAGTTGCTTTTAAAATGAGTTTAAGAAAAAATCATTTTCATTTTCTTTTAAACATAAAATAATTATTCAGACTTCAAATGTCTTTTCATAACATATGTGATAGCAGAGTGTGAGGACCTGAAGCACACCAAATATGTGAAGGAATTTCAAATCAATCAAAATGAAATTTGTACTAAGATAACCATAAACATTATTGCAGAAAAATTCCTAGTTTCAGCTTGAAAAATTTGAAGGTCAATTTCTAATTTGATGGTAACTTGCTGATTTATTTTCTAGGAATATCTGAAGGTATTTTATTTTAGAATAGATTGTCAAAAATCAGATAGTTATTTAGTAGTTTCATACTGAATTCCTGTATTCAGTTTTCCAGAAAAAACCCAACCTTATGCCTATGGTGTGCTCTGATAGGAGAAATTAGAAAAAGGTCAATACTTGTCTTTCTTTCCAGCATCATTTTTATGACGAAATTGCACTCTGAGCTCCCATTTACAATTTGAAGACTAGAAATGCTGTAAAGATGAGTTTTATAATGTTATGTAACATCTTTGTCTGAAAATTATTTCTATGGCCTTCATAATATGGCTATTTTGCAGATCTATAAATTGAATCTCGACATAGGTCAATTATTTCCAAATGAGGGATCTAAAGTTCTGGTAACTAATCAGAGTTCTTTGCTTTCCCCATAGCCCTAAAGTCAGTGCTATTGTTGAAAACATATTTCCTTTTCAGCTTGGTAGCTTAGTTCTGGCAATCTTTTGATGTACAGTGAGATTTAGTATTTGTATAGGAACAGCTTGCACTTCTATGGTGATTGCTTATCAAAGTCACAGATAAACTGAAGTCTTAACTCTGACGTTACTCATAGGAATTCATGGCATTGATTTCAGGAGAACTGATCTTGACTCTGCTTTCTTCATCCATTGGAAAGAAAAATTTCAATCCTGTGTTCAAATCAGCTACTGTTATGTATATTTCTCGTACTATTTAAGAGACAAAGTTAAGAGAATTCCCTTTTACCCCCCTTTATTCAAAATTATGAACACCAAACAGGTTCTCAGAATCAGGCACTCCTTTGGGTTGGAAGGGACCTCCTGAGGTCTCAAGTCAAACCTTCTGTTCAGAGCAGTTTAACACTGGGCATAAACCATGCTCCTTAAGGTTTTGTTCATTTATGTGTGGTAGACCTCCATGAAGATCTCCAGAAATTGCATTATATCCTTACAGGGGAAAAAAAAGTGGTTTTTTTTGTTTTTTTTTTCTGAAACAGTTTTATGAGAGAAATCTATTAGACTTGGCTGGCTGATGTGCTAAAGCTTTCCCTTTTTTCATATCCACAGTATGATGCTATCGTAAGCCAAAATATTTCAGCATAAAATTGGTACTGTGAGGAGGAGGATTTAGAGCAGAAATACCACACACTGGAGGTGGACTAGAATAACTGGTCAAACTTTGATGGTTTTATTGATACTTGAAATTTATTCTTCCACAAATTGACAGGGAAAATGAGATAGGAAAACTGAAAAGTCCTTAGGCTTTGGGACTATAAAATTTCCTCCAAGACTTAGAGTTCTAAAACTCTTCCTACTGGAGTTTAGATAGTATTTATTACACAAAGATAATGACTTTTTATTTTCAGTCACTTCATGAAAATTTTAATTTTCTTGTCTTTACACGATTTATGCGTCAAAATGAATCCTGAATATTTGGATCATTTGCTTCTGGACCACTTGCTTTCCATGAGTTGTCAATGAATGAAGCTGAAGTTTTCTGTCTAGGTCAGTAGCTCAGCTGTCTTCAGGTAAGACTTCATGGAGGGTTGATTGGTTGTAGCAAGAGAACCCTTCTCTGTTGAAATTTAGAGCAAATATCACCTTGGAATTTCTCTTGCTTTGTGTCAGATGTAGTATGCATTTTAAGTTATATTTCTGAAATAACATAGGAATGCCAGTGTAGGAGGTTCTTTGACATCTTTATCTGGTACCAAAATAATATTGTCTAAATGTGTTGCAATTTATGATAGAGAAAGTGTCATAAATCAACATGTAAGATGCTGGTTAAAATGGAACATTTTTGTTACAAGATGTCAGGTTATACCATATTGATTTTTTGTGTACGTGCCATGTAAGACAATTTTTGGTCTGTTTTCTGTTTTATGGATTTGAATTAGAACACATATGAATGCCTATTCAGTGAAGATTATTTCTCTGTGTTTCACCTTCAGAAATACAGATGCTTCATCATTTAAATTGGTCAGAAGAACATTGAAATAATCTTTTTATGATGGCTAAGTTGCATTAATTTTCTTTTCACTTTACTATTCAGCCAATAACCTAAGAGGTTGATTAGGTCCTGTTTGGATATTTCAACTGCCATGTTAAAGCTGCTAAAATTAATATTTCAATCACTAGAGTTAGTATTGGAGGGATTTGAATAGTCAAAACATGGAGCTAGAAAAAAGCCCTTTCCAAATATAATTTTGGCTGTCACTGCCCTCTTATCTTTCATGCGATATATTTATGCATAACTCAGTCTGAAATTCTTCAGACTCCCATCTTAGATATGAGCTTGGGATGTTAATAGATGCACCTGTCATTGTCTCAGTGTGAGTGGCCTTTATAAAAATGCTGGTGATATAATGGTAATGGTGTCTCACAGCTGTGTCTGGGGGAAAATCCAGGCATCCTTACAGTGTGGAGTTTAAATCACCTCAGATTTTTATCAGAGGTCAGGTTCCTATCTCATTCCCTGTAACTCAGGTGAAAAAATGTCTGGGGCTAAATGTAGAAATCAGCATCTTTAATGCTATTCATGCAAAATAAGGGTCAATTTTTTTTACAGAATGAAGGTTTAGTTAAATAAAAGAGGATTTCAATTTCATCCTTATTTGATATA
This sequence comes from Melospiza melodia melodia, assembly GCF_035770615.1. Lineage (NCBI taxonomy): Eukaryota > Metazoa > Chordata > Aves > Passeriformes > Passerellidae > Melospiza > Melospiza melodia. The sequence continues at coordinate 67,470,711 of NC_086199.1, read as the reverse complement.
GGCTTTTTTTTTCCTTTCTTTTTCTTAAAAGGCAATCAATCTTCAAGTAAAAAATAAAAGGAAAATCTCTGTCTATGCTTGCTTGTATATTCATAAGCAGACTTAAATAATTTAGTAAGAGCTTAATCCTTTTCATTTTTAAATACATTACATTAATCCATTTATATGAGATCATTATTTCTGCTTCTTCTGTGAAGCAGATATTTGTTACCTAAAACAGTCTTTTCAGTGGGGGGGGAAAAAAAATAAAAAGAAGAGAAAAAGATTATAAACTTCCACAAATAACAGTAAATACAAGGTTTGTTCCCATTACAGTTTGCATGCTGATAGCTTTTTCCCCACCTCACAGATGTTTAATACTAGTCCACGATTTGAAGCCCAGGTCAGTTTCAGTTTTCTTGTATAACACTGTCTGCTCAGGTTCTGCTTTCCATGTTTTGCCCTCTGCTCAGCCCCAGGCACCCCTTGCTCTTGGTGGCTCTTCCCTTCACCTAGACTGTCCATTAAGGAAGCACCTAAATCCAATGCAGGAGCATATTTATGCTCTATAGCTCTCACTTCAGAAAGTTTGCAGATATCTAGTCCAGATAACATACAAGATGGCATTTCTAATCGTTAAGAGCCCATTACAGTAAATTCATCCTACATCCTTTCCAAGGGCCAGGCTAACTTCGAAGTCTCTCAGAAGCCCTTTGCAGATCAGGCTTTTTGTGTTCCCACAATTCATAAGTAAGCTGAAGCATTGCTTGCAACAGGGCACTGTGGATGCTTAAACATTTACATAGTGTCAAAAAACAATTAGACAAATTAGAATAGAAAATAGATCCATGAGGGTGTTATTAACCACAGGGATAACACTTTTGGTTCAGGAAATCACAAAGCCACAAATCCTTGCAGCTGGAAAAACGTATCAGAGTCACCACTGTGTGACCTCTGGGCAGGCACTCACATATGGCCATCTCCCATAACAGCATGCCAGGCTAGATGAACTTTTATGCTGATCTGCTGCAGCCACTTACCCAGACCAAAGCCAGTAAAACTCTCCCTAATGGAAGGTTAGATCTATTTCTTTGTAGTCAATGACAACTTTGCTGGAGTCAACAAGCCGCTGGGGCCATTCCATCTAAGCTGATTCCAGATCTGACAGTGTTAAAGATACTTGTGTGAGTGTGGCTAATTGTGAAGGAATGGGTGTTTATAGTTGTGATCATTTCTGTAGTGTGGATGTATAAATTGAAAACACGTGTTGAAATTTAATTAAATTTTATTAATGATAAAAGGGCCATGGTTGGCTGATGCTCATGCACATGAATAAAATGGCTTGAAGGCTGCAGACTGTTCATAAGAGCTTTACAAAGAACAAGTGATTCTCTCTTTGTCACTCACATGGAGAAAAGAAAGTTTGCTAACTGATAAAGTTTCTGGGATTTATCTTGTCTCTTATAACAATAGCAATATGTGAAAAGAGGCTGAGTAGGATATAGGAAAATACTCACCTGTTCAAATATCTGTATCATGATAAATGAATTAATTTGTACTTAGATTCACTGCATTAGCTCAATTTCTATAGCTCCTTTCATCCAAATGTGTTCTCCCTAAGTGCCATTCAGATTTATTCAATGGATATATAAACGAAGGACAGAAAACACTGACATTTCTTTAGCACTACAAAGCAACTCGACCTAAATCTGCACGGCAGGAGGAGACTTGTTAATATTCATTGTTCACACATAGATAACATCTCCACTGAATCAAGAGCTGTCTGGGCACATGTTTTTGCAGTGAAATTTGGAGTTACATCAGCAGCTAGTTCTGCCCACAGTCCCAAAAGCAGCACAGAAGAGTGAGCTGATGGAAGAGTACAGGTGTTACTGATGCAAAATTTAAGGAATGATTAGAAGATTCCCAAATGACTGGGAAAACAATTACTGAGACCATCAGCCTCTGTGCTTAAGGGCATTTAAATTGCCACCGAATAGCTCAGGAAAGATTTACATATGTTATGTTACAAGGCTACTCCAGTTGCATTTTCTTCTGCTTTTCACTGAAGCATTAGATAAAGGACAATCTGTCTGCCAAAACAGTTGAATAATTTATTTCACAGAGGCATTTGCTTACAGAACTCATTCATTATATTTACATAGGGTATTCTCATGGACTCATAGTGTCTAAGTTAATTGGTCTTCCTATATGTATACAAACCTGATAAACAATTCTAAAGATGCACAGAAATACAATTTAAAATTCTCTCCAGTAGCTAGTTATGCTGCATATTTTATTAAATCTCTTTGCAGGTTTTTTTCCAGTATTGGTGTACCTACAAGTGTCATAAAAGGACACTGTAGGGCTGGTTATCCAGGAAACAAATGTCATGGCACTATCTGTAAAAGGTTTTACCCACTTAAGAATGCAGCAGGGAAATTGAAGAACAAGACACAGGCTCATGAATTAAAATTATGTGTCTTATTTAATAATTTCCATTGCTATTAGCATGATCACAGTTGGTGGTCCTAAAATTAAGAGGATTTTTTTGTGCACTTAATTTTAAAGGATGAAAACATTCTACTTAATTTCACCAACAAAAACAAATTTCAAAATTTAATGTTCTATTAATAAATACTTTCATTTAGAAACCTATTTCTTTAAAGATTATTGTGAAGGATAATGTGTTTTATTGCAATTCTAAGCTAATACTGTTTGGAACTGTTGTATAAACACTGGCATAATAACATTTGTTTCGCTTGCAGGGTTTGGCTAGAGGAAAATGGCACATTTGCTAGATGCTTTATACCAAGAAATAGGTAGTACCAATATTTGCATACTGTATTTCACTAGTTTATCTTGGTTCATAGCTGGTCCCATTTACAGTAGAGATTATGTGCTGAAAGACAGGGACCACTGATCCATTGCAAAGATTGCTTACATTCCAGACTGTTCCGGTCTGTTTCATTATGTTTCTGTTAAACTGTTTTTCATATTTTTCTGAGGACTGAGCTGAAAATCTCTAAAGATGTTAGAGATTGTGTGCTTTTGTTGAACATGAGTTGTCCTCCATACTGGTGGACTTGGGACCCCTAGAGAGGCATGTTGGATTATTAAGATCACCTTTGACCTCAATGCAGCAGGGTGTTGCACTGTCTCAAAAGGTGAAAGCCATCCTTGACCTTGAGAGCCAGGGGCAGTGGTCCAATGGGAAAAGCATCTTTATTTCTGGAATTCAGTGGAGTATTAGGCAGTTGGTTTTCTGTCTGGGTTTTTTTGTTTTGTTTTGTTTTGTTTTTTTAAGGGTTTAAATAATGTAACTTAATTGTAATAAACAGAAACCATTTCAAAATCGTAACTTTGTTGAAATTAAAAACTGTGAAATAGCCTGTTTCTTTAAAGATTATGTGAAAAGTAGTAAATGTTAGTGCAATTCTATATCCATGGTTTATGTTGGAAGTATGTAGTGGGAAGAAACGAGGTTTTATCCATATTAGTTCATCACTTCCTCCCAACAGGAATCAGACAGGCCAGATGTCAATGAAAATGAAAGCTGTTTCAATTTTTAAACTGTCATTGACCAAGTCTGGTTATTATCTCCCTGAGATCTGTTCAGTGCATCACTGCATCAGATTCTGCCAGTCTTTCTCCAGTTCTAGTTGCATCAAAGTGTTACAAAAGTATGATAATATTTAGTATGCTCAGGCATGGGAGTTTGAAGTCAAGCAGCTAAATTTGTGCAATACAGCTGTCTGTCTGAAGATTCTTTCCAAATTCAATTTACAGTGTTGTATGTAAGGTGTGTCCACACCATAGCTCTTATTTTGCTTTTAGCATGTCTACACCGCACCTGATGACAAACATGTATGACTTGCCTTTGGGCCCCATTGCAAGGAGATTTCTGGCACAAACACAACGCCCTTCCTCACCAGTCTCACAAGACCTTCATCATTACATGAAGAAATATTATGTAAACATCCACATAGGTGTTTATACACTGTTGTTTGGTGTTCCTGCTACCAGGCTGCACAATCACAGCAACACTAGCAGGGAGGCACTTCATGGCTTTCTGTGATGAAACCACAGATAGCAGGAGGTGGAAAGATACAGCCTTAAGGAGGGATGTGTTAAACATCCTAAATATAATATTTATTTTTAAACTCTCTGGAAGGTGAACAGAGCTGCTGGTGTGTTGTGTTTCTAGGACAGAGACAAAAGCTGCTGATGGGATCATATTAACTCTGTGTATATAGTATTCCTCATAAGGGATAAATGTTTTAGGAAGGATATATAACGCTTACTATGGTGCTGGGGCTTACCTGTCTCCATTTATCTGTGGTAGATTATGAATTCAGACCAAGTAAGGACTTGGATTACTCTTTTCTCAAGTAACCCAGCCTGGAGACAGAGAAGTTATCCAGGAAATAGTTGGGATGATTTCATATGCCTAACATTCAGTGAGCAGACTGGCATAAGATATCTTAGCACTTAAGGATATGAGAAAGTGTAGAGGGATGTGAACCTAGAGAGATTTCCAGTGTGATTCTGTAGGATGATAGACTTACCCCACTATATCTAAACCATGAAAGTGAATGGTAAAATGAGTTAGAAAGGACAGTGATAGGGTAACTTACCACTTACAAGATTAGAAAACCCAAAAGCTTTTTTGTTTGCTTGCTTTTTTAGATATTACAAAAAAAAAAAAATTTTCCCTTATTATCTCTGCTCTACAGAGTGATTCAAACTACCTGAAGTTAAAGGAGCCACTTGGTGCGCACCAAAGGTTCTGCCTAAAGGCAATTTAATATACACATATACTTTTCAGAAGTATATGTAATAACATTAAGAATACTGCAAGCCAGCAATTTTTCTGAGCATTTTTGTCTTTGTGTGACTGCATCAAAGAAGAAAGTTATTGTATACTGAATATTCTTGCAATTCTTTATTGCCCTGTCATTTTGAGAGGCTTTGAGAAGTCAGAATGGCCACAATAGTACCTTCCAACCTTCAGTGAAAATGCCATTGCTGGTATGCTTTGCAAGCCTGAGAACAAGCTCTCTGTTGAATGCTAAAGAACCACAAGGCTTAAGAAATGAAGCGCTATATTTGATGCTGTCTGAAAAACAAGCTGACCAAGACAAATTTTGCAGAGAAAAATCTAAAGAATTTCAGACTTTTGTATCCAAAGGACGGCACTCTTCACAGTCTAGACAGTCTATTGTAGAGGGTTTCATCTTTTTATCTCCAGAAATTCTTTTGTTCAAAGCAAAAAATATTTTACCTAGAGTGGGGACAATTTAGCCAGATTGCTATTGTGTGGTCGTGAACGGAACATGTTTGCAGAGGACAAATAAAATCAGACCTGCTGAGCTTGATGCAAACAGGACTATAACCCAAAGATTCTGCTAAGAAAGGAAGAATCTTGTGATTAAACCCCCAGATACAAGTACCAGTTAAGAAACTGAAGGAAAAGATTCCATCAAAAAAATTAGAAGAGGTTTGGTTAGAGAGACTGGGAGGGAGACAAAGCTGTTGCCTGCTTAAATTATCAGTATTTTGAAGAATAAACTGTTTCTGTCCAATATATTTTCATCTTTCTTTAACTTAGAAGAGGGTATATGTTTTCCTCTCTTTCTGTTTTAGACACTTACTTCACCTTGTTAAAGGTGAGTATACTCATATGGATGTTGGAAAGATAATAGGTGTTACCATATGTGACAATTGCCTTTGGTCAGTATGAGGCTTTGAACTTGCTTGAAGAATAGCAGGAGTTCTGGAAGGGAATGGGCAGCCAATTTACCTTTTAGGGTCCCTGGAGGGAACCCTGCTGAAAACATTAAAAGTGGCTGACTTTTCAGGCTGTGTGGTTTCATGTGCATGCATCCATTTCAGGTTTGCCAGGAGACCAGATACAGAAACTTGAATTTCTTTATGTGCCCAGATGTGTATTACCTGGTTAACAAAAATGAAACCTTTTCCTTAGTTTAGAGGATACTGAATGTCTCTATACCTAAGAAACATTAAAAATCATGGCCCATTTTCTGTTTAGTCATCTGACTTTAAGTCTTCAAATTGAATGTGAATATAATATTTTTAATCTTGTTACAGGTCAGGAATTTAATGGATTGACTTTGCCACAGGTCAGGATTTTAAGGCATTAACCCAGATGTGTTTAGGAGAACTTATGTGACCACACATGGTTCCTGGCTCTCTAAAGACAGTCTTACTAGACTCTGGTTACTGAAACATTAATGTTGCATCATGTATTGTGTTTGCAACGACCTTTTGTGCTTGTTCAGGGAGTGTGAATGGAACAGTGCAAATTTTGCCACAGTATTTCATATTTAGAATTAAATCATGGCACAGAGGAAACACAGAATATAATTGTGATTGAGCAAAAAGAAGCTATGAAAATTTAAGAGCAATTTATTTGTCTTGAACATTAAAGTAATGCAGTTATTACAGACCTGGAATCAGGGACATACTTTTCCTCATCTATTTAAGAATTATATATAGCTCAGGGAACCTACCTGAATAACTATTCTGGAAGCTTTTGCACAGGTTCCCCTACATGCTGAAAATAGCCTTGAGGAATTTAAAACCTAAATAATAATACTTGGTAAAAGGATTAGAAGAATTAGAGTCAGTTGGCAAGATGAGTGTTGACAAAGGCAACAGCAACAACTCCAACAGCGGCTACAGCACTAGAATGAGCTGGGCAGGGAGTTCCTAGAGCCAGAGAAGCTGAGCAACAGCTGAGAGACCTGAGTCACCAGACCCTGAGCCACACAGGATCACCTGGAAGAAGCAATGAGCAATGGCAGTCGGTGACTTCTCACTGCAGGGGACAGGGACACCCACCTGCCCACCTAACCTCTGTCCTGAAGAGGTTGTTGCCTGCTAGGAGCTTGAATCAGAGATGTCACAGAAAGACTGCCAAGGCTTCTCAACATGCCTGGCTATTATCCCCTGTAAGTCTTTCATGTAGGTATTGATGAAAACAAGGGCAAATTTGAAACCTTCATCCATGTTTTTAGAGCTCTGGGGACACTGGACAATGGTCTGTGTGCTGAGGTAGTTTTCTCCTTGATATTTTCAGTTATGGTAAATATTGAAGAAAAACCTGATTTACCAAGTAAATGACTGGGTACATTGCTGGTGTTTTCAAGAGGGGCTTGGTTTCCATAACCATGGGACCCTGTCTGCTGGCACTTGATAGGGAGAGATGAGATCCACCTCACTCCTGTGTTGCCTTCTATGATCAAGGCAGGCGACCTGGTTCTGAGGTACAGCTCGACAGCCCTCTCTCTAGGGCCGTTCGGGCCAATGACATACGCAGACACCAATGTGGTGGACGGTCAAAAGGCGTTTATTACTTCTTCTCATGGGGTCTTATAGTCTTAGGGGTCTCTACGTCAGAAAGGGGTTTGTCCTTCTTACCTATGGTTAGTAGGGGATGGAAAAGTACTGGGTAAGGGATGGAAAGTTACTGGCTTCTGTGGGGCAACATTCCTATTGTTAGTGGGACCACATTCCTATGTTAATTTCTTATCTATGAGTACCTGAGGGTCTTATCTATGGGGAACCGAGGGTCCTGGCTTTCCATGACATCGCGAAATCTTCCGCAGCACCTCTTCCCTAGCTACCACACTCCTGTCGTTATTCAAGCATAAGCAGGAAATACACAGGAGATGAAAGCAGGGTCAGCTCACTTGGAACAAATATTGCTAATAACACAAAGCCAGGAGGAGGGGCCCATATCCCAGAGGACTGTGCAGCCCTTCAGAGGGAACCTGAGGGCTGGAGAGGTGGGCAGGAGGGAACCTTCTGAAATTCAACAAAGACAAATGCAGTGTCCTTCACCTGGGGAGGAATAACCCCAGGCTGGGGGGAGCCTCCTGGAAAGCAGCTCTGTGGAAAAAGACCTTTGGGGCCTGGACAACAAGTTGTCCATAACCAGGAGTGCCCTTGTGGCCAAGAAGGACAGTGGGATCCTGAGCTGCATTAGGAAGGGCTTTGCTGGCAGGTCATGGGAGGTGGTCCTGCCCCTCTACTCAGCTCTCTACAGCTCAGCTCATCTATGTCCAGTTCTGGACTCCTCAGTATAAGAAAGACATGGCGCTCTGGACTGGGTCTAGTGGAGGTCTATGAAGATGATGTGGGGGTTGAAGCTCAGGAGGACAGACTGAGGGAGCTGTGCCTGTTTGGCCTCCAGAAGAGATGATTTGGAGGGGCCTCATAAATGTCTATTTGAAGGGAGGATATCAAGAGAATGGATCAGGCTCTTCATGGTGCTGAGCAATAGGACAAGAGACAAAAAGCAGGAACTGATGCACAGGAAATTCCATCTGAATATGAGGAAAACTTCTTTACCATGTGGGTGACCATGCACTGGAACAAATTCCCCAGAGAGGGTATGGATTGTTCTTCATTGGAAATATTCAGGAACCATCTGGACACAGTCCAGAGCAATGAGTCATAGGATGACCCTGTTTGAGCAGTGAGGTTGGACCAGATGACCTCTATGGTCACTTCCAATCTGGCACATTTTGTGATTAATATCACAACTTATCCTGGGCACGGGTGGAAGTAAAGGAGGGCTATTGAAGGACTGCTTGATTTGAAAGGAAGAAAGTATGAAAGCAGTGGATGTTGTGATTCAATTGGGTTACAGAAAGACTTTAGTCTAAGACTGAAGATTTCATATATGCGGCGTAGGAAAATTTTAATTTGAAAAGGAGAAAAGAAAAAATTTGGAACTATAATGTCAGGCAAAAATAAATACATGGATAAAGTACTGGTGCATAGCTCACTAAAACTCAATGACTGTTCAGTATTCATAAGCAATTAACTTCTGCTAGCAGCTTTAAAATGCCTATTTCATGTTCCTAGACATATATGCCAGCTCTTCAGTTCTATGCCCACTTGACCAAAGTTATAATATTTTCCTTTCAGCTAAGGCAAATTTTATATGGAAAAATGCAAATACAAGAATTTCACGCCCCAGGTCTGAATTTTTAATCCAACCAACTCTCTCTTGCCACTTCACAGCACATCACGCTAGATTTTACATGCAAATGTATTGAAACAGTGCAGCTTCGGTCCCCCCTCTGGTGGGAATGAGCAAAACTGCAAATGCTACAAAAGGGTTTTGTAGCTAATGGTCAGATCAACAGCCCTGGAAACAAACCCTTTAGTTTTTTCTGAGCCCTTGCCTCATGCGCTTTGTTTTGTGCTGGTTGTGCTTTTTCTTTATTCCCAGTGTCATAAGACTGCTCTGAAAAAAAGAGACACACACACAAAAAAAAAAAAAAGGCTGATGCTATGAAACAATGACAGAACAGCTGTGTTTCTGTGTTGTTATTCCAATGACCTGTGGAAAGTAATAAAGAATGCTTGCTCCTCTAATTTGCCACAGGTATAAACTAGACATCTTATGGTTTCATGGCATAAGATGAAACAGGCATAGCAACAGGCAAGAATGAACACTCTTAGATTGTTTTAATAGGAGTTTCCATTATCATGTATGAGATCATATCCCTTGCCTTTACCTTAAAAAGACTGGTAGAAATTTGTATATTTGGCTGTAGAAAGTGCACATATTGATCCATTTCAAAAATACAGCAAACTCTTTTTCCTTTTATAAATTTTCACAAAGAGGTAAAATAAGAGAAGTGTGATAAGATCCAATTAAAATTTGAAAAATGATTAAAGATGTTCCAGAAAAGAGCAGAGAACTTTCTGTTCTTACCTCTTGACAATCAAGATTTTAAAGAATAAGGATGTAGACTGAACATCAGAAACATTTATTCAGCTTGAGATTATACAAAGCAATACTGCAATAATACCTCTTGGTTTTGTACATCTTCCTTTATAGGACCCATATTTCTTAATAGAAAACTATATGCAATACAAGAGAAACATTTACATGCAAAATGAATTCAAAATTTCTTTATTATGTCGAGGTTTTGCTGAAAATACTGTCTACCTCATTCTTGAATTTTCAAAGTACTTTATTTTCCCTGTGTCTAGAAGCAAAGATTTTAATCTTGTGTGAAACTAAAGTTGAAATGTCATCTTCTTTTTTTCTTGGAGCAGAGCTCTAATCCAGAGTCTTGACAGTGAATAATGCTCCATGAATTCCCTGATCATATTGTAGACTTGTGAAACTCAGTGACAAACTTATGAAAAAACAAACCTAACTCCAAATTCAAACTTAATACTTTTTCTACTTCTAAAATTATTTTTCAATATTCTGAAATTACAACATCACTTTGAGAAAAATATCAGACTACTGTTAAATCCCAAAAATGTTTCTGTCTGCCTTTGCCTAGCTCAGTAGCACTGTAGGTATAGTTATTTAAAACTGATCTTAAAAATTTACATTATAGATAAAAAAATCCAAAACAATGAAAAACTTAAATGGAATTTGTTCCATGGCTAGAGAAATATGGCAAAAATGATATTAACATCACATTTTCAGGAAAAAGGCAGCAGAACACAATTTTGTCAGAATGGCAAATAAAAGAAATTTCAGAGAAAACAAAACAATAGGTGCTAGGCATAAAAATGTTAAGTGATGTTAAGAGAAGGTTGAAAAAACCCCAATCAGTATATGGTTAAGGCTTGAATGATATATCAGGAAACATTTTGTAAAAATACTCTAACATCAGAAGGCACTGAATAACTGGAAAAGCTACATCAGGCAAGCAAATTGTAGTGAGTAGAAATTCCAGTTGATAGAATTAAGTAACAGTAGAAACTTAATTTTTCCTTTAGCATCTATATTTTTGAAATAGGCTTAGGTTTCTAAACCCATCAAGAGCCTACATAAGAGGTGGAGTATTTTAAGAGCTAGAAAAATGCCTGCCCTCTAGGTAGATTTAATGAACAAGAAATTAAGTTGAACACAAGTTTAGTGTTCTTGAAAACTGAAAGGCCAAGGATTTTGTGGCATCTACACATAGACATAAAAAAAGTTTATATGAAGAATATCTGTTCTTCTTTTCTGAATAATAAACTGCACATAAAAGGAGACTTTTGATGACCTTTGGTGATGCTCTAATAGTCATAGGGTAAAGCAAACAGAAAACACAGCAAAGAACCAGGGGCAGAGTAACAGAAGGATGGCAATCTGGCCCAGAGAAGGTCAAATGGTAAAGTAAAAGAACTTTTGAAAGCTCTTGCTTTGAAAAAAGGAGCAAATATTATTTCTCAAATGCAGTTGAGAAAAGTCTGAAGGCAGTTGAAAAGCTGTATGACAGGAAGGAATCACAGAATCACAGAGTCATAGAATGGTTTGGGTTGGAAGGGACCTTAAAGATAACCTGTTCCAATACAATTGCCATGGGAACCTTCCACTAGACTAGGTTGCTCAAAGTTCCATCCAGCCTGACCTTCAACAGTTCAAGGAATGGAACGGTTCCACCACATCTCTGGGCAACCTGTTCCAGTGCCTCACCATCCTCACAGTGAAGAATTTCTTCCTAATACCCAATCTAAGTCTACCTTCCTTCAGCTTAAAGCCATTCCCTGCTGTCCTATCACTATGTGCCCTTGTGAAAAGTCCCTCTCAAACTCTCCTTTAGGTCTCTTTTAGGTACTGGAAGACACTCTCTGGAGTTTGCTTGTATCCAGGCTGAACAACCCCGACTCTATCAGCCTGTTCTGTCTTCACAGCAGAGGTGCTACAGCCCTCTGATTACCTTTGTGGCCTCCTTTGGGCTCACTTCAGCAGGCCCCCATCCTTGTTATGCTGAGGACCCCAGAGCTGGATGCATCACTCCAGATGGGGTACCAGGAGAGCAGTGGGGAGGAGGATCACCCCTCCCCTTGCCCTCTGGCCGTGCTGCTTTTGATGCAGGCAAGGACACAGATGTTTCTGGGCTGACATTGCTGGGTCATGTTGAGCTTCACATCAACCACTACTCCCCCCCAAGTCAGTCTTTGTTCTCAGGGCTTCTTTCATATATCCATGCTTGAAATTGACCTGACCCAGGTGCAGGACCATGCACTTGGCCTTGTTGAACTTGTTGAAATTTGCACAGGCCCAGCTCTCAAGTCTGCTGAGACCCATCTGGATGGAATCCAGAAGGGAGTGCGCTCCTAATCCAAATGCAGATGGGCAAGGCTATGAAGCTGTGAAGCTATCTCTATTTCAAGAAATACCCAAATGCATGGGCAAGTTGTAACCTGGCCTCTTGTCCCTAACCCTAGCTCTGACACTAGGCTGTGTTTGATGATTTTATTTCAAAAATTCAAACATATAAGCTATTCCTAGTAACACTGATCCATGTGTCAGTTTCCCCATTGCAAGTGCTGCCTTATGAAAGTCCCAAGAAGGATGACTGTTTGGGGAGTTATTGATCTCAGACTACTTCTTAGCATATAATACATAATTTTTTTGCCTATATATTTTCTCCATGCTTTCTGATTCTGATATAATAAAAGTTATTCTGAGCTAGCAACCTATTTATTTACTATTTAAGTAAATATTAGAATAGTCCATGGATAGTGTAAAGCTAACTTTCAAACCATGAAAAGATCTGTTGTGTAAGAAGCCAGGATCTGTCTTTTGCTAATATAATTGTAGTATTCCCTCTGTGATTTAATGCTGTCATGTATAGAGAAAGCAATAGATTCTAGTCTTGTAACTGCTTTTTATAAAAAAATATTTTTCTTTGTTATGCGAGTTCATTCTTTGATATATAGCATGAAACATCAATAACAGAGTAATGAAAAATGAATAAATTAAAACTTTTTTGTTTAAATATAATTTGTCAACTAAAGGATCACAAAGCAGTTTAAAGAAAGTATTGCATGCAGTGAGTACACAGAAGTTGAATGGAGTCTTTCCACAGAATTTCCTGGGCTTTGGATCAAGGCTTAAAGAATTAACTCTATTAGCACCCCAGTGAAGTAAAATATGACTGGGAAAAGTCTAAAATACAAGAGATGCTTAAGTTATAGACTCTGGTATAAGACTACTGTGAATAGAACTGAAAAATATTTTCAGTCTTATATCATATACCTCAGATATGTTGCCAGTCATAAATCACATTCATTTTAAGGCCTTGAGGCACTACACAGAAATCAGTAAACACTTCTACCATTAAGAAGAGTACTGCGAGTACTAAATGCAGCAGGATAGAGCAAAGTTAACCTGTTGGACTTCTGTTTGTAGAAGAATGTAAGAGAAATAGCAAAGACTCCAGTCTTCCACTAAATGTAACTCATCATTTTTATTGACCATCTTGAAGCATAAAAATCACTGTATGTCTTGGGGAAATTATATTTTCCTATTTAAAACAATTTACTTGGAAATAGCTGTGAAACATTGACAGCCTAAAAAACAAAGCTTTCTACTCAACATCCTGGCAGAATTATCTGATTCAGTGGTCAAATAAGTTTAAAATAATGGCCTTCAGAACATTTTATTTGATTTAAAGCAATTTTCTTCTCTTTTCAACTCTTAAAAAAACAACAGCATATTGACATAGTTTAATATCCCGTGGTTCAAAACAGTTCCAGGCATTCTATGGAACAGCCCTAATCTATAAAATATGGTCTTCTTTCCACAAATCATTACATCCATGAGTAATTTTATGTACAAGAGTTATTCCAGGGATTTGGAGGCACTCTTTAAACCTCCTCCCTTAATCATTCACAGAGTGTGTACACTAAAGGCACACAGGGAAATGCTTGCCTAAATAATGTATCAAATTAAAAAGCTAGAGTGTTTCAAATTCACCTGCAACTTTCAGAAAGGTACTTTGATTTTTTAAAACCATACTGATTACATGATGCAACAGAATTCATGCAGCAAGTAGAAAGCAACACTGAAGAAAATAATGGAGAAACATGTTTTGAAGTCACCAAGATTTGTCAAACTGTGAATGATATTTCATACCAATAGCAAGAGGAACGTAGAAATCAATTCTGTAGTAGCAGGACTATGACGACAGAGGAGGACAGCTGGAAGTGACAAGCAGGAGCTGCTTAGAAAGAGAAGAAAGAGGGTTATTTAGTGATACACTTGACTGCGAGAGGCAGTCCCCATGTCAGTGCGTAAAACTGGAGCGCAGATAGCTGATGCAGTGATGCTGAGCTGTGGCAGTGACTATGGAGTGATACTGTGGAATGATAGATGTGGGAGCTCTTGGCACCACTGACAGATAATTAGGGAAATTGGCAAGACTGGGGGAAGAAAGCTGAAATCTATTGTGCACATAAAGAAGATGAAAACCTGTTGTTGGGAGGAATATAAGGGCTTTTATCTCCCGTAAGAAAGGAGGGAATTGAAAGCTCTCTGATGAAGGTAAGAACTTAGTGTCAGAGAGTAGAGGATAACCTGAAGAATGACAATTTTCCAAGCTTGAGCCTGCTGCCTTGTAGAGAGCTTGCCATTTGTAAATGAGAAGCTTTCGACAGGGGAGAAATATAGAGGCAAAAATACAATTTGGTGTCTGCAAAGGCGGGTGTTACAGAGATTCATGAAAAACATTGGCAAAAAATGCACTGTAAGGCTGAATGCTGTGATATTTTTAAGATGACTTGGAACTTAATCAAAGTGAACCACAACAGTTCAGTTTTAGCTGTAATAATAATAATAAACATGGCAATGTACCTTAGAGTTATTCAGTCAACTTCCTCTGGAAATCTCATGCCTGTCACTAAATGCCTGTCACTGCTGAAATCTGCATTAAGCAAACTCACTGTTGGACCTTAGGTATAAACTCTAAAGGAGATAGGAATGTCCATGTGGATTGGAGTGTCACATACAGAAAGAAAACACCGAATCCAAGAATAGCTGTGCTTGTTCAGGCCAAAGGATCCTCCTAATACTGTACCCCTAGCGAGTGGAGATAAGGGCAAGGTGGCTGGCAAACAGAAGAGCCTAGACTCTGTTTGCTATTGCTGTGTTAAATCAGGTTGCTTTCAATCAGAGGTTACTGAGAAAAGTTTTTATAGCTATGGCCACACTTTACTGCAACATATATGCATTTTCTTCACTCACATAAAGTGTACTTAAAAGAATTCATTTACCCTGGGTTTCTTACCTGGGAATTCATCATTTGACTGGTAATTATAATGACTGTTCTTTGTACTTGGAGTTTTTAGGGAGTGGGCTGTAGGTAAAGCACCTTGTATTCTTTAGGTGTTTATATCTTATTAATTTCATTGAGAGTTAGACAACTAATTAGAAAGTACATGCCTGAAAACCTTTGATAAGTTAGGCCTTTGTTTCTGCAAACAGATGCTATGCTGCTGATAGTACTGCAACAGAGTGTAGTTACACTGGATGGTTTTGTACATATGCAAGGAGTTGTATAAGGTCTTAGACGGACCAAGACCTTTTCTTTTTAAATGCCCTACAAAGTACTCTGCAACTTAGTGAAGTTACCCAAGCTCAGCAGATCTCAGGTCTTCTCTAGCCACTTTGTTACCAACATGTCTCTTTTCAAGACACAATTCAAGGCAACATTTTCAAGATGTTTGTGGAAATAGAGGACCAGATAACTACAAATTAACAGAAAGGTGAAAAATAGATGCAAATAGCAATGTATTTTATATATTTCAATTTAATTTCTATACAGTGCATGTATACACTTCTTGATTAGGAAGAGAAGCAAAACACTTTCTTGGTTAAAGATCTATTTTCATGGCTATCTAAATGTCTTTGTCTCAGTAACACAAATACCCTCTATATTGCATTCCACAAGTCCAGACTGAAAACGAATCTCTTTGAAGCTTTCAGTTTGTCTCCTATTTCTGGCTCCAGATAGAGAGGTGAAATGTGTTGGAATGGAGATTTTGGTTCTTTTGGGTGTATTAGATGTACAAGTCTGCCAAAACATGCTTGGTCTTAACAGTGATTCCCCAAGAAGGCTGTGAGACTTTCAATTTTGTTGCTGAAGTGATTCTACGACTAAAATGGTTTCCTTGCCTCTTATGTGCAATTTTCTCATGGTTACACTGGGGAGCAGAACCTGATTGTATAATAAAATTTACTTAGTATGCAAAATTCTAGATATGGAGTCAATGAAGGTGCTCAAGTAGAATTTTATGGTGATGATGAGTGACAGATAAACCAGCTCCTTCTTCTAAAACTGGACTAGCTCAATGAAGCCATTGAATTTTAGGTGTTCACTAATTTCAGAAAAGCCAGTGGTTGCTTAATTTTAGTAAATTTAGTAAAAATCCAGTAAATGCAGGTTTAAAAAATGCAAATCTTGCAGAGCTTTCTCAAAAAGAATTGCTTCTGTCTTTCTTTTTCAAAGAATATATTGTCTGTATGATTCATGTAGTTGATGCACTGTATAAGCTGTGATCCCAGTGGCTGACTACCAGCAAGGTGCAGACGGGTTATTTTAACTGATGTAAAGTTAATATACAGTTAGCATACAGTTCTATGGGCTCTCTCATGAGCAAAAGAGAATCAGCTAGAAGAATTTTTGCTATATCATGTTTCCAACTAAACCAATTTTCTAGTTGTTGATTTGAGTATTCAGAGAGAAGGAAAATGTGCAGAACAAACCAAACTCTGAGGAAAGACTTGTCCCTTGCTTTCCCCAGGTTCAGCTTAACTCAAACACTGCTCCACCCCACTTCCTATGCCCAACTTTCCTCAGTTTCGTTCACATGTAGCTCCCCAATTCCTTTGGAGTGGCGTTGGAAAGCACAGGGTCCAGGATTAGCACAGAACCGTTCCTATCTGCTTCTCCCCTGGGGATCCACAGCTGGGGTCCTGCGAGGCTGTTTCTGCCCCAGGGCAGGTCACCCACTGCTGAAGTTCTGGGGTCAGTAAGTTGCTTACACCAGCACTGCAGCCATCTGGAACTGGTTGTGAGTGGCTTTGGGCAGTTCATGTCCTCCTCTGGGCAGTGCTGCAGCTCCTACTAAAAGTGGTTCAGGTGCAATACACTCTTCTAGATTTTAACAAGAACTGACCTATTTTTTAATTTTTTAACAGATATCTGGTGGAATTTCATAAAATTTAATCATGAAATTAAATCGCTACTACATAGGGTAGCTAAACAACAGTAAAACATTAAGAAGGGCTGAAACATAAGCTTCAGTCACTTGCTAATAGTGAGATTCTTTCTGCATCAGTGCATGGAAAGATGTTTATGTGTGCAATGGGAGGGGCAACTTCCTGGATGGATATAGGTTGTGACAGGAAGATAATTTTGGGTTTTTTGAGAGTAAGAATGGTGGATGTCATAGCTGCAGCTCCGCTGGCAATGTTTGCTCTGAAGATTTGGTTCCTTCTAATTCTTCCTCATTTCTTTTTCAGAACTGCCACTTGGGCTGCATTGTCCATCACAAAAGCAAATTTGGATGTAAACTCTGGAATCCTAATAAAGACAATGGAGATGCTAATGGAGACACTGAGATCAGGATCAAGGCCACCACGTATAAGACAACGGCTTGCTGAAATGGCCATTTTAAAACCCTGAGGTGAAACATATATAACCAGTATACTTCTTCTGAGAAATGATAAGCATATTTCTCTTGTTAATGAGAAACAAAATCTTTCTGAACTTGAATTTTTCAGCTGGGTGTATAGCGTCCCCCTTCCTCCCCTTCCCCTCAGTTGCTATCCTACTTTTAGACAACTATACAAAAATTTTCTTTTCATTTTGCAACATGTGGCAATGAATGAATACCCTTACTTGAATAAGAGACCAACAAAAGTTGGACTATTTGAAGAATACTGCCAAATGCTAATACTTTTGCATTCAGTAGTATTCTTCAAATAAATCTGTTGATGTGTAAAACAACATTTCTTCCTTCACTATCTGTATAAAATCTTCCAACAGTCCTAAGATTTTATATATTACAGTGATTTCTACAGTGACATTTTGAATATGAAACTTTTTCTGAAGAGAATTATTGGACTAAGACTACTTTTTCAAAGACAATTTGCCCTCAGTGCCGTACTGGACTCAGGTATACACAACTGTATTGTGCCTTACCAGAAGGCAGTGGATGCAAAAATTATTTTAGCATAACTATCTGTAAAAGTTATTTGGGCTGAAGTATTCTACCTTTTATTTTCAAGGGGCTAATATATTTCTGTTCAGCTGCACTGAGTAACTCAATAAAATGTGGCAAGCCCTCCACAAGTCTAAGCCCTCTGTAGCTTCCTGCTCTGAGCAGCTCAGTCCAGGTGCTTAAATTTATAGGATAACAATCAAGCCAGTGTAGTCACAGGATTAATCTTATGTGGCTCTAGGTGTGTGGGTATGTGTTTATATGTAGGTTCACAGAAATAGCTGATAAATACAGTTTTATATCAGTAAGTATTAGAGGCACAAAAAAGCTTATACCAGCTTATCAGTAGACTGTACCTTACAGCAGCACTTGTCTTTTACAGGGAACCGGTGCAGGTTTGTGAGTGCACAAATAGCAGAAACAAAAGTTTCACTGGGAATTTTCCTAAGCTTGTTAGTGAAATCATTCGAACACTGATCTACTAAAAGAACAGAAATACAAGTTCTAAGAATGCCTCATTAGTAGCAAGTAACAAATGCATAACCGAAGCACATGCAAGTTGTTATGACTTCTTAATGCCACATGATGGGGGGAGCAGAGGGCACAAAAATCTTGCCCCCTAAGCCACAGGTGATGAGTAGCTCTAGTGTCCCACCCATTAAAGATTTCCTTGTGGTTTAGCTGGAGCTATAAGAATAACCTTTGAGTGTTTCTATGCTGGTGGCTGCATCACTTGTTTTTATTCTAAATGCTGCTAAACTTGTGGTTTTGCTGTGCCTGACCTTGCACCTTATTCACTGTACCTGTTTCAATTGACTTCCTGGGAACAGAATCACAAAGCAAAAGGCTTTTCCATGGGGTTTATCCTTAAATCATCTGAGAGTTTAATGACTACTAATATTCTACTGTAATTTCTCCCTGTTCTTGTCTTATAATAAGGTAATATGATGCCTATTTTAATATGGAACAGAAGTTCAGAACATTTCAGATTAAAAAAATCAGAGGCGTGATACAAGGAGATCAAGATTTTGGATTTCATGCTCTTTGGCACATCCTAACTACCGGCAGCTGTGAGGGGTCAGGGCCAAGCTGGTGCAGCATATTTGACGGTACTTGCAGCAATCAGTGCTCAGCTGAGTGGGGGTAGGTGCAGCTTTTCAGGTGTTGCCTGGGAGGAGACTTAGGAGCTTGAAGTGATAAAAGGAGCCAATACAGAATGTTTGTGAGTTTTCTCCTCCTCTGTGTATGTGAGAATCTTTGTCTAGATCACACCTGCTAGTAGAGTTGTATTTTTTGGGGAAGGGCTCCTGGCTCTGGGGAAGCTTTCTGTGAAAACTGCTGAGGAGTCTGCATGTAGGACTGGTGAGTAATGCATATGTGGTGTTGTGTTTAAATTGCCTTTATCTACCTAATGGAAAATACTGATTATGGAATGATGCATGGAAATGAAAAAGATGAATGTATAAAATTCTTCTTTGTCTTCAGGCATCTAAAGCGACTATGCTCAGGGAATATTAGTATGTTGTGTAGCTTTTTCTGAGGTTAAATAACCTATGTTTAAAGGCTGTGCAAAAGTTTATTATATTTGGTATAGTGGGGTACCCAAAATAACTGTGTGGAAACACCACACGAGAAAACGTGCATTTTCTGTAAGAGGACACCGTCAGGTTAGTCACTTAGGCAGTGGGGAACCTGGTTTCTTCCTAGCTGTGAGTTCTCTGCATCCTCTAATTTTTAGAGGAGTACTCTAGTCTTTTGGACTTATCTGATGCGTGCTGTTTCTTTCCTTTTTATTGCTTAAACAAATTCAGCTTTACGTTTCCGCAATTTTTTGTCCTTCTAGACTCCCTCTGTTTCAGCCACTTTGGCCTCCACCCTTTGGTGGCCTGGCTGCCGGCTCAAATAACACTCTGTTGAATGGGTGTCGACAGGGTGCATTTAGGTTTTGCATGTTTGTCTTACAAGTTTGTAATGCTTTCAAAATATGGATGGAAATTGTCTGATGCCAGAGAGTGTTGCTTGCTAAAGAAAAAGTTATTCTAAAGCCCCAGTATGCTAGAAAAGCTCACTGGATTAGCTGTTACGCTGTGCTTTGCAAATCAAAGTAATTTTACTGTAATTTTTGCTTTCTGAAGTTTTGGAATTAATTTTTCCAAACTGCTTAGCCTGAAGGAGGTACTTGACAGGAAGTATATAATCCAAAAGTGCTACAGTTCTGTAAAATTCTCACTGAGAGAGTATTTCTAAAATTTTTTGCTTTTGTTTAGAGTGAATATTATAATCAAATAACCTTCATTATGCATGGTAAAATCAATACTTTTTAACAGTTTAGTGCATTATCCTTTCGAAAAAGAAAATATAAATTAATGCTTTCTTGTTAGAGGCCTTCTAATCCTCCAAGTGGCAACAAAATCCTTGTTTTTCTTCTTTACTTATGTCTTTTTGAAAAACCGCAGCAGCTGTTGGGGTTTTCTCCATTAACTCATGGAAGCTAGCAATGGAAAGGAGTTAATTCATTAGGTCACCTAATGCCCCTCGCTTGCATAAGATTATTCACCATTGAGCTCTTATTTTGTCCGGTTTCATTTCCAGTGAGACTTATTCTAGGACTTATGTTATTTCTTCTGAATGACATTTCCAAAGCTGAAAGTTATCTGATTATCATGCACAGTTTTCTCTTTTACAATTTAAACTTTTATTTACTTTAATTTCATCTAACCTTTCTTACTGAAAGCTTTTTTTATTATGTAAAATATCTTTCCTGATTAGAAGTCAGGGTTTATTTATTTTGTGTCTATATGTTTACATATGCTTCTAAGACTTATGTTTCTTTCCAGTCTTTGGTTTCCAAACGACCTATATAAAGTTAATATTTAAGAAGGTTTTCTCTTCTTACTCTTGAATTAATTCAGACAACTTAGCACATGTTTTGTCTCACACAAATTATTTTCAGTTTAGGTTAAATTATGAATTGCTTGTATTTATTTGTTTTTGAGCCAAAGTCCTATAACAAACTGCTGGTGGTAGCAACTGGCAGCCACTGGACCCTACTGAGTCTTCAAATGCATGTGAGTTGTTTTTGATGAATGTTATTAATGGAGTAATCTGCTATTGAAGGAAGTGAGTTTTGGTTGGATTCCTTTGAGGTATTCTAAACAAGGATATTGATGCAAGTTTTCTAACATGCTTACTTCCTCTCTTGTTTTGTAGCTTGTGAAGCCTTTAATTGTGCTTTGTCTCTTGCTTAATCCTTCAGCCTTCTATTCATGCGAAAGTAGTATTTGTTTTAGTCTTATAGGGGTCTCACTTTCAGTCACAAATTTTCAGGCTTGTCCCATCTCTCCCTTCATTACTCCCTCAACATTTTCCCCCTTCTGTTTTTCTGTTCTACACTGCCACCCCAGTCAATGTCTTCTGGGGTTCTTATGGTCATTCAAAGATATCATTACTCTAATTTCACAGAACATGGGGAGTTGTTTTTCTGTAACAGCTTCTTTCTTCCCACCCCTTGCTCTCTTTTTGTTTTCTCTCTCACCCATGGCAGAGAGAACAGGCTCACCAAAATGGCAGGTAGGAGGAAGCTCATACCCATTTCCATAAGTTTTCACTACATGTCCAAAATATATTTGATGGACCATTTCAGGCTCTCTTAATTATGCTTTCAATAATGGCAGCTGACTGCAGGGCAAGCAGGTGTCAGGAAAATCCACAAATGCCTGAGGTTTATGTCCAAACAGGACACAGAGGAGTCCTGCAACTTCATTCCAATAAAGGGAGAGAGTCCACTGAGGCACACAGCCATGGGGTTTTGGAGGGCACAGCCTCCTTTTATCCTAGACTCCTGTGCATGCTGCCCTCTTCCTTTCCTCGCTGGCTGAGGTGTCAGGAAGGTACAGCCCCAAATCCCCTACCCCATGTCTGCCTTTGAACCTACCATTTTATCTCAAAATTCAGAATCTCAGGCCTGTACAGGCCCTTGTCTCTTTCAAAACCAAGCTGCCTGAGCTCTGCAACAAACCTGCTGCCCAAACTTAGGAGAGCCATTAAGACCCATTTCACACCTTCATCCATTAGCTTGTTTGGAAAGACATTAGCACACATCTTTGCTATCACAGGGGATCAAGGTAGAAATGGGATATGAATCTTTGTATTGGCTGCAGCAGAGGGAAACCTTCATCTCTGTATCATCCCGATCAAGTAGGTACAGAACAAAGTTTGTCAAGCAGAACAAATCATGGTCCTGCTCTAGACTGACAAGAATATGGAGGTAGCATTAATAAGAACAGGTGATTGACTTTTTAAAGCACTTTTCTCTAGGATTAAACTTCAAAGATATTTTTCTCCTGGTTTTCACCAACAGGTCTTTGAACCCCTTACTTTTTTTTGGAGTTTCTTTATTTGCATGAAAACAGATATGCCAGGGTACTTTCCCTAATGTGATTGCAGGTTAATAGTAGTTAACAATCTGCTAATGCTAATATCAAACAAAAACACCTGCTTGAAATGAATCTGTCTGAACTACTCACTCAAGCACTTCTGGGCCTGGGAGAATTTGGTCTTCTACTCACAAATAGAGGTACCTAAAAGAAAAGAAATTATAGTGCTCTGAGGTACAAACTCTTGCAAACAGTGACAATAAAGGGAGTCTGAGAGAAAAAACTTGGGTGTAAGACCACAAGTGAAAGGACTGCTGTCTTTAAGGGTACTTAAATGCTCTTTTTTCTGAGACAAATAAGAAAGGAAAAAGTAAGATGGCCTTAAGTCCCAAATGATCTCTTGTTTGTAAGCTTAACATTTAGCACAAGTAAAGATATCTTTTGCTGCCTGTTGCCCATGGTGATATGTAGGTGTTAGTATAAAGAGGAAAGGAAAATCTTGTGCAAAAAATGTTTCACTGCATGTGAGGGATATGGCTATAATGGCTGATGAAAATTGATTAATGGGAAAGTGAGTCATCTGAGTCTAACATCCTCTATCAGCATATGTTTTTGAAGTAATAGAACTCAGTGCTCATGCAGTGGATCTTTACAGCATTAACTCTGAGATCTTTTAGGCTGTTGAACAGTCTCTCTTGGAAAGTGATGGGCACCCCATTGTTCATACTTTCAAATTAGACTGCAAGCCAGTGAATGTACATTACAGTGCAGCAACAAGGAGGTTTACTTGGTTAAGAGAGATGGACCTCATAGATCTTGTTCCTTGATCAGCCTAAAAACTATTTTCTTCTTAAGGCTTTCCACCTTAATGTGTGAACTTCATTTGTCATGGAGCAGAGGACTCACCCTTAAGGTCTTAAAACTGCAGTTGTGTTTTATTAATGTTTAGTTTAATACTTTAAGTATCTCTGGTTTGAAGTGAAAGTAGCTTTTATTTTGCAAATTTTGCAGTAGCTGTTGATATCTTGATTGGTCACAAGCCTTTGTCTCCAATGTGAAGTGAAATGTCTTACTTCAGGCCCAGCTTGGGTCAAGCTATAAAGGACTAAAATGCTGTTTTCGAAATTGCATTGATGAGTGAAAGAGCAGGGTTGTTGTCACAAAACTCTTCTGAATATAAAACTCACAAAGGGTGAGATCTTTGTCCTTTCTTTGAATCTTGATTTTTTTTTTTGTTTTAATTCACTATAATTTGTTTCTGCATGCCAACAAATTTTAATGACTTAAGTGTCAGCTTGCAACTTTGTAAATATTCTAAAGCAACTTTGCAAAATACTGTGCAGTCAGAAGCCTACTGGAAGACATTTTGAACTCTCCCAATCATCTTGGTAATCTACAACAGTGTTCTGATAAACACAGCAAGAACACCTTTGTAACCAAAGAGAACTAATTTTACACTCATCCTGATATTTGAATTGTTCAGCAATGTTAGTCCCACTACTACTCAAGCTGGTTTTCTGAATTCCTGTGCAGACAAGTGAGACTTGAAAGGAAACCTGGAGCTGGCACTAGAGGGAAAATGAGTCTCTGGAGAGCAGGAATATTGATAAAACCATACCTTAGGCATTCCTAATTGAAGTCAGAAAACTTGAGTTAGCGTAAATAAAAAAGTGCTGGTGGGCACAAGCAGTACAGAGAGGTTAGTCAAAGCTCCTGGACAATTAAAGCATTTGAGAATTGAAATACTGGTTCAAGATATGTGTTCAATCACAGCTTCCAATTTTTCTCTTTTAATTTTTTTTTACCTGAATGTATGCTAAGTTCAAGGTCATGAAAAGAGTTATGACCAAATCAAAAACTCAAATTAAAATATTCTAGCTGCTTAGAAAATAATTTCTTCTAGGGAACTTAAATACGCTAGTGCCATACCCTGGTCTTTTTGATATCAGTATTTCTTTAGCACAGGATAAATAAATCCAAGATGTTTAAGTTTAATTTAATAACTTTCATCTTGTTTCATAAACAGTGATCAGTATTTAAGGCTATCTGTATATGCCAGCAATCCAGATGTTTTTAGCAAGTGCACAATTATGTGAGAACAAAGTCTAGACTATTACTTTGTCTCTTTTCACTAAAAGATGTACTGCACACTTCTTGAAACCCATTTCTCTAGACGGAAGGAAGAGATACAATGGTCCCAGAGAAATGTAAGCAAATGTACAAAGAATGCTCATGTTAGCTCAGGCTGAGGGTCTGTGTATTGGATCTGTGTCATCTCCTTGCAGCAGTAGCTGCTGAAGGACAGAAAGAAGGAAGAAAAAAAAAGTTTATTTGCTCTGCTGACAAGAGAGGAAAAAATGTAATTTCCTTTGGAAAGGGAGTGGAAGTGTTGTGGGGGAACAGGTATATATCAGAATATAAACAGTTGTGTATGATTTTAGGCTTTGGAGTCTGTGGGCATAGACTTTTGAGATATACATATGTTTCATGAGCTGAGCTTCTGAAACAGAATTTGTTTTTCATGCTTTCAAACAAGGCTTTAAATGTCTTTCCTTTGAAGGAAGAAAGATAAAGAAACATGTACTTATTTTTTTACTTCTGATTTTTCATCAAATTGTTTCTTTTTTTTTTGTCTAAGATATTAGGGTTGGAAAATCTGTCTTTAAATAATAGCATCCAAATAGCACAAAAACAAAGCGATTATGATTTGTATTTCAGCATTGCAGAATTAATCTGAAATTACAGGCTTGTGACACTGAATTAAAGTTTTTAGGCAGAAGACTGGAACTTGATTGTAAGTCTATTGGAACTAAAAATACCCACAATGTAAGCTACTCAATTTTTCAAAATAGCTGGTTAGAAAAAAGCAAACTGTCACTATATGAAAAGACTGTCTTTATTTTAGGGCAGTAAATAATGAAATATTGTACTTAGTGTGTTTCCCAAGTTCTGAGTTTCTCACTTGAGTTTCTCACTAGATTATGACTGTGAGTTTTAAGATATAAAGAACATGAAGAAAGTGTTTGCTGCAGTTTTGTTGTTGTGCCTTTTCCCTGGAGGAAAGGTTTAAGATGATACCATTATTACTATTACTCATATGTCTATTGCAACAGTAATGCATAGACCCTGACAGATTGTCTGCAAGATTCTAGTAGCAGCAGAAATCTGTTTACCACTGATCTTGAATATAAGTTTTGCAAATATTTCTTAAGTTAGTTGGCAATTAATTTTTCTCTTCTCCAGGTAATACATTCTCTTTGCTTTTCTACTTTCTTTCAGTTTTCTCCTAAAAATATTTGTGGCTACTAATAGACTTCACAACTTCCAGGAGAAAGATCACTGTGATCACTTTTCCAAAGGCCTCAGTATTGCGCAGTTCAGGTCTGAAGTTCTCAAGTCCTGCAGTGGCAGTGGATGCTGGGCTTCCTTAGCAGCAGCTGCCGCTGCCCTCTAGCAGAGGCAGGAGAAGCTGCATGTGCTGCTTCACAGTCCCTGCAGTTTTGAGGCCGGTGCATAAATTTACAGCACCCGTTGATCCTGACTCTCCTAGGACTGTGCCAAGCCAAATGGTGGATGAGAAACTGGTCTATATTTTCTTCTGATGATTGTCACTAGGGTGCTCGTCAGGGGTAGTGTGCACTCTGGCAGCTGTAACTCTTCAAACTTCATCAGCCAGGGATGCCTGCTTGTAGTGGGTGCCAGCCTCAGCCTGTCTCCAGGGACCTCTTGGGTCATCTTTCACTCCTGCTGTGGTCTTGCTAATGCTTTCTCAGTGTGGGAATCAGTCTCACAAATATGATTATTACTTCACAAAGGAACTGGAAATTAAGAGGAAACGAGGGAACTGGTTGCAAATAGCATATGGAATATGGGGCATCACTAAATCAAATGATGCCAATATAATAATAAAATGAAATATTGAAAAATATTTGAGGGGCTTTTGGAGGATTTTTGTGTGGGAGCATGTGTGCTGGGTCAGTATTTTCTCTGTTGAGGGCTTTGCTGAGCTATAAGCTTGTGTTCTTCACTTGTGCTGAATTTCAGAAGTTTTCAGAGGAGTGACATTGATATTAACTGACAGGTCATCAAATTCAGCTGAATGAGGTGAGGGCTAGAGTGAGGGGGAGCTGAAGTCAAGTTTTTTTTCCACCCCTTGGGAGATGGGATGGGGGAAGGGAGTGGTATATCCACCTGGTTTATATTGCATTGTAAACTGCCTTTGTTTTAACCAAATTGGGGGAACAAAACCAAAGATGTTTGTAAGACTGTTGTAATCAGGAGAGTGATGAGATGACCTAAGTGCAGCCTGTTTTTGAGGGAAAAAAAAACTGGAATCAAACAGCAAGAAAAACCTCTTGAAGTGCAAGGAATATTTTTTCCTTTTGATTAATGTGAAAGTAATTAGCCGGTAGAATGGCTTTAAAAATGACATAAGGACAGGTGAGACAGGACAAAAGTCTTTGCCTGCACCTTTGGGCCTATGATGATGAATATTTGGAAGATGCCATTTTATTCTTGGGCAAAATTTAATCTTTCTTTTTCCTCTCTTTTTAACATGTATTCTGTGTCATGGAAATTAGAATGCAAGTCAGTTTAATTACTTTTGCTGTTGTTCCAGTCCCATGGATTGTAAATATTAGATTTATAAATAGATTTAATTAGCTCTGGAGCTTTTTTTAATATACTCAAGCAATTCTAACTGCACCTAGTAAAAGGTCATGAAGAAAGATGTCCACAATGGACTTTGGTCTAGGCATGAGGTCTTCCTTATGAAACTTTAGCTGACTAGGTAGAACTATAGATGTTATATCCCTGATGAACTTGTTAATCTGAGAGTAGCAAAATTATTCATACCACAGTCTTAGAAAACAGAACCTGGCATTATCTTCATTAGCATGTGCTCCGGGATGATAGACTCTACAAGTACGAAGTGTCAGTGTAGTGCTATACTTCTGTGGCGTTTTGGTCACTGCATGAGGTGGAAAAGGTTAGTGAGGAGTGTTTGACTGAATAGAGCAAAGTCAATATGAAGGGCAGGTAAATGCATCAGGGCCTCTCAGCATGAGGAAATGAGTCCAGGCTGCTTATGATAGAAGACTATGAATCTGTGAGTGGCATACTAAAGTGTGCAGAGCACTCCTATCTCTGATTTTTTTTTTTTTTTTTTGTGGCACAGATAATTGAAGGTTGGCACAGTGTACTTGGGAAACGCCACCATTTTCTTCCCTTGATTAGTGACAATGACCAATGCAGGCAAAACTTTGGCTAGATGGACCTTCAGTCCGAGCTGGTGTAGCTGCTCATGTTCCTATGTAAATAGGCATGTTTATGTTTGTGGATGAACAAGAATCCTCTCTAAGATGCATGAGTCAAGAAAACAGCAACATGTCATGCAGTGATTGGGAATACAATGGAGGGTGAAGAAAGGCTAGGGTGGAGAAGGAAAATAATTGCAGCAAAGAAAAAAACAGTAACAATATACTAATTCTCCTGTTGGTACAGTGGATTTTCATATAAATAAATAATTTTAGATTTAAATTATACAACAATTTAAGATGAAGAAGTGAACAAAAGCCCAAGTGGTTATGTGTCATTTGTAAAATAGTGCAGGTCTTCCATCTTCTGAAACTGTCCCCTACATTTCTCTTTCCAGGTATCACAGCCTCCTTATCATGCTGTGTGGCTTTGCAAGTTCACTGGCTGTTAAAACTGCAGGGTTTACTTAACAGTAGAAGAGTTTTACTCCACATTAGTACTAAATATCGTGGCCACTGTGCTTACGGATTTTGCCCTTTACATTGCAGTCCTTTGTGCTACAGTAGCAGTAAAACTGCCACGGTCAGTGCCTGCAGGCTGCTTTGCCAGCTACTCCATGCTTAGCGTACCTAAAACTCCCCAAAGCACTTCCACCATGTTCAATTACATAGTTTGGTTGCTAAAACCTGTAGTGGTAGCTCTTTCTGTGATATGGAGCACCAAACTGATTTCATGTAGCTCATTCTTTAGGGAGCTCTGTCAAATGTATTTGGCTGCTCAGACCCATGAACTGGTTCCTTAACAGTCCCTCATAGTTATAATTTACTGTAGTAATCCCAGAGCTGCTTCTGAGGAATGGTTTATTTTTGTTTTCATGTTTCTGAAGGGGTCTCAATCTTCAGTCTCCTGAAGGAGTCTGAAGTGTCATCTGCTGCAAAAAGCTGAAATTATGGATGACAAGTGAGACAGCAGTGTTTGCATCCTGAACCTGATGCAGAGGGTCTGAATTACCTGTGGGAAAGCAAAGGCAACATGTCTGTTTTCCTATTTCATGAGTGAATTACAGCTAGGACTTGTACTTTCCACAGCAGAATACTCAGGTTTGTGAACCAATGCAGGTCAGTTATCTAGGCAATAAAAGCAAAATCTGTTTTGGTTCTTGGACTGAGAATTCTAAACTCATTTCATAAGTGAAAGGCTTTGGCAAAACAATTCTCACTAAAGGAGCGAATTTCAAGCATGTTCATAAATGCAGTGCTGGATGTCTGCCTTCACTGACATTCTAATTTTTTCCTTTTCTGCTAGAAGTCTTTTCTTTTCTAAAAATATTTACTTGACTCTGCATATCGCTGCCTAATCTAAAGATGGATAATAAAATGCTGATTTTAAAATCCCAAGTAGTTCAGGATATAAGAATGACTTTTAAAATATTGCTAAAATGATCTGTTTGGAACAAATTTTCAAACTGATTATGCTATTCTGGCTGTAGTGTGGTTTCTACACCACCAACCCCCCACTCCCTCCCCCTATAACCACTGCTGCTGTCCTAATCTTCTAGACCATTTAGTGCCCTCCTCTTATCCTAAGTAAAATACAATTGCTGGCTCCGGTATTCATTAGGTGATAATCCAGATTAATTCAGACTTTGATGTAGAAACAAGTCCTATTTCAGCTGCCAAGAAATCCAGATTGCCCCATGGAAAATGCACACACACATGCACATACACACACACGCACGCAGTATGTAGAATGCCTTAAAGAAACTGTAGCTAACCACCTTATTAGTATTCCTCCCTCCTCTGTGTTTCACTTGCAGCAACAGAGGGCTGAGCAAAATGCAGTAGAACAGGGACAGAGACAGAGCTGGCAATCATCTCGGTGCAGGCTGCTGAATGTAGGGGGTGGGGGGGATGCAGCAAAGCAAGATTAATAACCTTGCCATAATCCTGTGCACCCTGGAAGGAGATACCTCCGGTGACTAGCTGTTCTTGTCTTGATTAATTGGACTGAGTGAATGAGTGGCTGGCAATCCACCTGGTTTGGAGGCGACCCCCTGGTTTTGCTGCTCTCTGAATCCTCTACCCATCTGGGAAGGTAACAGTGAGACATACCATCTGCAGCACACACAGCAGCTATTGGAGGCTACTACTGACAGTTTGCACTACAGTTTTTTGGTGAGCAAGAAGCCAGGTATACTGTACAGTAGGATATTTCTGTGCTCGAGCTACTGAATTTCACAATCTGGTCCTTCAGTAACCCCCTACGCTCCCTTTCCAATTGCCTTTGAGTTCTGGGCTTACTTTTGGCATAGTCTCCTGGACGCATTTTGCTGGGGATGGAAGAGCAGTAAATGGAACCTCTGAAAACTAATTGTTTTGCTTTTGTGTGACTCGAGAAAGAGAAAAGCTTTAAGAATCATATCCACTTGGAGGAATTTAAATTTCTCTCTGAGAAGTTTATAGAGGAACTGTACTAAAGGTAAGTCCAGGGGATTGTCTACCCCTTCTGTTTCCTTGTTTGTTTCCTGCTTGCTCAAAGTAGGGGAAAAAGGCTAAAACGTTAGTACTGGGTGCATACAGAGTATGGTGTTTGTAAAGTCTGTGCTTGTGATTTGCATCCCCTTTTTACTTCCTTTTCTGCTTTTTTTTCCTCCTTCCCCTGCCATTTGCACAGTAAAAATGCTTGCAAAATAATAATCTATAGGGCTCCTGGAAAATGTTAGTTAAATAGCACTATAAAGCTCCTTTTATTTCAAAGGTATTAGAATTTCTAGGAGGAGAAGTCTTTTTATTAAACAAGCTAAAATATTTGGGAACTATCTCGAATGGGCAAGAAATATAGCTCGTACAGTATCTTCAATAGAAGCCTCCATATTTTCATAAATCTTGTCTAGTTTTTTTCTCTGCATTTCAGTCAGCTCTGGAATGATGAATATGTAAGTACAAAGCTGTTTCTGCTGCTGTTAGCTGAAGGAGAAGGTAGCAGAATAGAAATTTGTGGATTTGTGCATCCACTTACATGAAGTTCATCTGTTTGCTTCTCATTAACCTTTTGAATGCTGCTTTCCTTTTTTTTTTTTGGCTACAGAATTTATGCAATATGCAGGACCAAACAGTAATAACTCTTATGGTATAAAGTGCCAGTCACAAATGGGTTTTTGTGGGCCATTAATTTTTGGGATGGGGATGCTACTAAGCACTCAGGTGATGAAAGTAAATGCTTCATCCAGCATGGTTCATTGCACTCCAGAATTTCTGGAGATCTATCAGTTGTATTGCTCTGGTGCTACTCAGTATTTCTGCCTGGCACTTTGCCTCCCCCTGCACCCCCTCCCACAATGCAGTTTCTACTGTAACAGTATGACTGCTTTAGCCTTTCCCATCGTTCCATTAAATAATATAAATAAAATACCATTGCACTACAATAGAATCAGAGCTCTTGTAGTTGAGCCTTTTTTTATTGCTGCACTGATAGTACTTAGCATTCCCAAGGAGGTAAGCAAATCTGTAAATACATTTCAAAGATGCTTCATTCTCCAAGTGCAATTGCTAGGTACTCATGCCTTTTCAATTAAATGACTATGAATGACTAATACTGAACAATACAGTATCTCTTTTTGAAATACTGCATAGCTGGATATATACTGTAAAAAGACAGGGATCAACATAGAGTTCTACTGAGTAACCAGATGTTCAGGTGCTTATATGTGTGTATGCAAAGAAAAGGGGAATTACATCAGATTTGTAAATACAAAGATATATTAGATAGGATGATCTGTTTGGTACAAAGAAGTATAATGACCCTTGTAATAGATCCTGTGTTGTAAAGCTAAAAACTTAATGAAAAGGCTCTGCTTCAGAGTAATCAAATCACTTTATATTATTGCATCCTGTCAGTCAGGCCCTCTATTTCCCACTGGTTTTGCATAATAACTTTAAAGATGGATTAAGGAAGAAAGGAGAACTGGTTATAGGTGTGTTTCCCCTCATTTTCTGGAAGTGATGCTTCTGTGTTGCATGTGCATTTACTGTATATGATTATGACAGCCAGATCTCTTTCTGGGCAGGATGCAGTTTTCCATAGTTTTCCCACGTTGTACTTTGCTCAAGCCCCAAATGCGTGCCGCATCAGAATCTTACTTCACCAGGCAATAAGCTGTGTTTTAACTATGGGGAGCAGACTCTGTGTAATGAGGGCCAAAAAAAAAAAGTGTGTGTGAGAAGAGATGGCAACTCATGATTTTTAGAGCCTTACCCTGGTTTTAGAATTGAAGTATTGAATGAGACTATCAAAGCAGAGATGTTGACTGGATGAAAGCAGGGGACAAATGTTCTGCCTGGAGATGAAACTTTCATGTTCTGGCAAAAAAGACAGAAATGTGAAATGCATTTTTCTTCTCTTCCATTTCTGTATATTCTGATACATGGAATAAAATTTAGTAGCGTTGCCTCAAACTGAGTGGAAGAGCAGTAGCCTGTATGCTGGAAAAGAAGTATGTCATCACTCTTTATAGTGTCCAGCTGCTATTAATCATCTGTTTTTATGTAATCATGCTTTTTCATTATCTCCTTATATTGTGGACTAAAGCAAATACTGGTTATTTGGCATTTTAACAGGCTCACTGAAGAGGAAACCTTGTGCTTCTCTTCCCATGTTCCCCCAGTTGTGTTGACTTAGATTTTCATTAGAACTTTTCTGGGATTTTGCTTCTGATTTCTAAATTATACTGTCACACTTGTTATTTTGGTATTTCTTACACATGATATTGTATGTAACATAACATGTTATTTCAAGATCAATTTTATTTTCTAATACTTTTGTTATTCTCATGGTAAGAGTGGAAACTTATAAT
This sequence comes from Melospiza melodia melodia, assembly GCF_035770615.1. Lineage (NCBI taxonomy): Eukaryota > Metazoa > Chordata > Aves > Passeriformes > Passerellidae > Melospiza > Melospiza melodia. The sequence goes on along the minus strand of NC_086199.1, from coordinate 67,438,248 downwards.
ACTCAGTTTTAGCAGGTTTTATGTGCAAACAGGCTTTAGCACCAGTTGGATCATGTGGGGGTTTTTGTTTTTAAAAACCCAAATCAGTAGTCAAATCTATAAAAGGAATGTTTTTTCATTTTAATGATCCTTGAATTTAAGTTTTATTTCATAGTGTAATGTCCCATATGCCTTCAGTCTCACCTAATGTGTAAGATGCTTTCTTCTCTGTACTCTTTGACTGCCTGTGTGAGCTCAATCCACTGTCCTTTGTGCATCTTGCTGGAATTTGACAGGAAGGCCTGCACAGATCTTGCAGTAAGTGTGTCATAGGTGAAGTGTCTCAGTAGGAGTATGGGTGCAATGAGGTTCTCATGAACTGAATTGTCTAAATGTTGTTTTAAGAATAAGTGGAAGATAATAGAAATTTCTTTTTCACTTAGTTCCAGTTAATTGAGCAGCTTCCTTTTCTTGTTGCTGAAGTCAGCCAACCAGGCACTAACCTTCTCCAGCACATGTTTCTGTGTTTCTAAGACCCAGGATACTTTACACATGAATTCTTTCTTTTGCAACAAGCTGGACTGACAACTGGTAAGGCAATCTTGAAGCAGTGCAGTGGCATAGAAGTAAGGGGAGGATGGAAGAGAGATGTACCAGCAATTCCAGGACTTAAACCAAAAGAAAAAGTTCTGTGGGAAGGCAGAAAGCATAATTTTGATTGCTGACTCACTGTGTTGGTCTGTAATATTATCTTACACTAATGTGATGACACTGGCCTGGTTTTGAAATAAGGAGGCAGAAAAGAGTAGTTTTTCAGGAACATATTGCTTATAACTGCATGCTACTTTGACAAATATTCTGATCACTTGAAATTCATGCAGGTGGACTTTGGATTCTTAACTCTTTAAAAGAATTAATAGTAAGTAAAATTTACTTTTTCCACTTGAAGAAAAATGAAGTTACAAATACATCCCTTGAATTGATAAGTTAGGTGAATGAAGTAAATTACATTCTACACCCCCCACCCCCTTCCCACTTTCTCTTTTACTCTCCTTCCCATTTCTTTTCATTCTGTGTCAAAGGATAAGGTTTAGGAGTGAAGGAGACACCAAAATTCCTTATCCTAAGCTAGCAAGCAAATATGGTAGATAATATGCTGCTTAAGAGTCTTGAATCTAAACCAAATTAATTGTAATTTCTAAAACCAATCTCAGCATTCCTAGTTTGAAGTGTGGAAGTGAAGTTTATTTGGGAGATTTGTTTAATTCTTAGCTTGTTTAGGAAAGACACCCATTGTGATGCTATTTATTGTTTGTCTTCTCACAGATTGAGGTAGCTAAAGGGGCATCCTTTAATAGTAAGAGTTCCTTATATTTTTTTCAAATTAGTGTGGAAGTGCATGTAATTTTTAGTTGTATAACAAAAATTTTAAAAATGAGTGAATGTTTTAGACATTGTGGCTTTTAGGAGTGGCCCAAAAGTGTAGTGTTGAGAGCATGGTATGTATGCAGGTGGGAATCTGCTTCCAGAGGTTCTTACATCTCAGACTGCTCAAGTAGCGATGCTGAAATTCTCAGAGTGAAGATCAAATGACCCAGTGGAATGCTGAGTTTCAACAGCCATTTCATATTGCCAAGGAGGAAACTTAGCGTTTTGGTGCTCTCACAATCTGCAAGATGCTGCTGTGTAAGAGCTCTTGCTGCCAAACTTAGAGTGGTTACATAAGGTAGAATCCTATTGATCCTGGGGGAGGATGGTGGGCAGAGATTTCTTCAGAAACTGGAGACTTTCTCAGAACAGATACTGCAGAGGCAGAACTGTACCAAGAAATCTAGGTCTCTTTCCAGTGCATGTTGAAGAAACTTTTTGCACAGACAATTGCTTTGTAATTTGCCAAAATTTCTTTACTCAACTGGCCATCAGTGGTAAGTATTATTTGTGTTGTGTGCCTTGCAGAGGTGAACAGAAAGGTATAAAACAAAAACGTGCCTCAATGAAGCTTATAACTGCAGATAAGGGCTTCTCTTCATGCATTTTTTTTACATATCCTTGAGCTTGTGACCTGTGGCCAGCAGATTTTTTCCATGAGGCCCATTCCAATCTCTTTGGTATTTTTAGATTGTTTGGTTGTTGTATACAATTTGGTTGTATTTTAGTTGTTTTGGTAGGTTAAATTTATGTCAAGGACCCATCAAGTCCAGCATGTACTAGTAAACTACAAAATAATTCTAGTCCTATTGTCTGTCCTGCTTACAAAAGTAAGAACAGACTGATGTCAGTCTCTGTTTAACTTCGCTGAAACAGCTGACTTGGTATGAAGGAAAGACAATAAATGCAGTGGGAGGGCAGTAACACTCTTTTGGAAATGTTTGCTTAATTTCATTTAACTTCCTGTGGGAGCATTAGAGGCCCTCTCCTTACTCTTGTTTAGTTGTAGGAGAAAATGCTACGTGGGGCTGTCAAGGAGTGAGCATGTGCTTTGTAGGCTCTTTGCTGTCTTTTTGAAATTTGTCTACCAGTGTATAAACTTTACTGTCTTTTCTGGTGTCCCAGCAATAAATTGGCAAATGAGAAAGAACAGCATTGCTTCTATTCTGGCTGTGGTGCATCACTAGCTTATTAAATATGTTAAAGACATCATTTTGGTATGATTATGTAAATCTAGGGATGGCACCTCTTCCTCTGTGATTTCCCCCTCACCACTTACTGCTCATCAGTTAAACATTCTTGAAAGCATTGTTGGTTGAAGGGACAAAGTGAAGGTGAATGTTCTGAGGGTTAAACCTTACAACAGAGGTTCTCATGCTGGGGCTCCTTTTGTTTCAACCTATTTTTCATTTTCTCTGGAGTCTCTCATAGGGGTGCATTTCATGTAAACCTATAAATCTTCACGATACTCTTGGTTATTTCAGGAAGAAAATTATGCATGTTGAAACAAAATTATCTCCTTACTTACAACCTGCAAGACTAGCTGCCTTCTGAAAAGCAGAAAGTTCAATAGGAAAAAATGGAGAGAAAAGGGTGAAAAAAGATGAACTCAGAGATTACCTCCAAGGCAAAAGTAGTTGCCTATTTTTGCAAGAATAGAAATAGGGATTGCATTGTTCAGACTGCATGTGGAAGAAAGTTTTAATTTTGCATGCAAAATGTATTTTGGCAGTTTGGCTGGGAGAAAATGGGTTATAGAGTGTTCTTTTAAACTTCTCAAGCATATGCTTCAGAAAGAAATCAGGTCTCAAGTCTCCATTTTTATTTTGAATAAGGTTAATAGCAGCAGTGGTGTTATGAAAACTCCATAAGAGATTTGGAACTTTCTTGAAAAAAAGCCTTGAAAACTTAAGGCTTGCATTTGTCTAGGAAATTTGAGCTGCAGTTCTTTAAATAAAGGAAGAATAAATTAAGTAAAAATAAAACTCAAGTCAGAACAGAACTTCATGGAAGTGCTACCCCTTCAAAGACTCTTCAGTTATTGTACTGCAATTGGGTTGTAATATCAAAGACATGTTCTTTATCTGCTCAGATTGGCAATCATTCCTCTCATTAACTAAAAATAGTTAAGATCAGTTGAATTAAAAAATTGGAAGCAAACTGAGGCACACAGAGGAGGTAATTTACTAAGTAGGTATGCAAGAACCTAAGTATTCAGAAATGGCTTCAAATCAAGTGACCAATACATTGAAAATTTGTATCATTTAATAGAACTGGATGGGTAGGTATTTTCATTACTGGAAAAGAAAATGTGATATCTGGAGATCATGAACAAGACCTCAGAATAATTGACAAAGGCAGTTATTGTGTAATGAATCAGGTCTTCTGTGAAAAATATATGCCCAAAGTGTGAAAACTTTGACCATCTTCAGGAAACTAAAAAATTATTCACAGCTTTATATTATCAGCTCTAGAATATGCAGAGGAATGTGACTGAGTTAATGTATGGCTGGATACATGCAACCTGTCATCAGGAAGTAAATATTTCTTTCTGCTCTTCATGTTCCATATAACACCTGTTCCACGTGGTTTTGTGCCTCTGAAATTTGCAGCGGTGCTTGCAGTGGAGTGGGCTGTGTGTGGTAGCATTGCTCATTGTGTTTCTTGTTTCCCTGTGACCCGCAGGACGGTGTCCGTGCTCTTTACTGGAGAGCAAAGTGGTCTCGGGGAGCAAGGATTGCCCTGGTTCTCTTTGGCTCTTTCCTGCCCTGTAGCTACCATGTGATTTAGATGAATGGTAGGGGAGAGAGAGTCTAGCCTGACTTGTCATCTTCCCTTTTGCTCCTTTGTCATTGATATTCAAGGCTTGCGGTAGTAACCCGATGCCCTCCTTTTACAGAAGTCACAACCCTTTCAGACCACAAAAGATCCCTTCAGACCGGGATTCCCTTGACAATCAGCTTTATAGTTTAAGCAGCTTTATGCAATACTGACAACAGTGACAGTTGAGAGAGGTAACTAGGAGACTTCTTGTATTATAAGTACTTGGCTTGGGAGTGTGTGCTTAAGGGTCTTAAGCTGCCTAAAAGAGTCTCTTAATCTGCCTTAATTCTTCTTATTATACTATTTTTCTGAAGTAGGTGGAGATGCACAATATTTCTTTTCATTTAGATGAAAAGAGAAGTTCCACACCTGTCTCATTGCACATTATATTTTTCATATGACATTGTGTGATTTATATGTTCTACTGGACATATTTGCAGAATGTGGAAAGGAGAAAAGGAGGAGTCTGTCCAAAACTCTCATTTTTATATAATGTTTTTTCCCATTTGAAATCCAAGCTTTCCTTTGAATTGTGAACATTTCAGTGATTTTTTCTTCTGGAACGTAATGAAAGATTCTGAGGTCTGGCAATGGAAAAGACTATCTTCCTTATCTCTTATCTCTCTGTGACATAAACCTACTTCTTGGTCTCTGTCTAGGAATGAGCCAACTCGAAATGTTTGGTGGTATCAGCAGGAATCAAGCTTCCCCAAAAACACTATTTTCTTTATGCTTTTGGATATGGGACGGGAAACTGTGGGAGAACACAGGACAGGCGATCAAGTAATGGTTTTGAGGATACAACAGAAGTAGAGATGGATGAAATTACTGCTCTGATATTCATAAATATTTACTTTGCTGGTAGAAATGTATTTTGCTGTTATTGAGGGAGGAGAAAAGCCATGACTTGCTGAAATGTGCTTTCTAAGTCTGAATATTTAGAGAAATGACATTCCTTTCTAAATGTAACATGAGTACTTGTTTCCAAAGTTTATTTTGTTCTAGTTCGTGTCTATTATACAATGAGAGTGCGCTCTTTCTTTTAAGCAGAAACCATGCCTGAGCTTTTAACAGTTAAAATCTTTTACTTCTGAACTTCTAGATGTTGCTGGTTGTTGTCTTTCTTTCCATGTTGTTTAACTATATTTGGTGTACTAGAAGGCTCCTTCCATGATCTTGTCCAGGCCCTTGGGCTGTGGAAATGAGTAGGTACTTCCAATAAGGATATCAGTTTATGAGAATAGACATTTGACCTCCAGTTCTTCTACAAATTATTGTCTAAATAGCACTTTTCAAATGTAGGTGAATTTCTGAAGTCACTTCAGGCTGAGACCTGTTTAATTATTTAAGCCTAGTGGTGAGCACTACAAGAAGAAGTGGAGAGAAGGTCACTGGAGCAAGAAGAGCATATCTTCTACAAAAGACCCTGATGTACCACTTGATTTTAGTAGGATAAATACACAGACACTAGGAAACATTAAGAATTTAAGGTTTCGTGGGCTTTTTACCATTGCTAGTAATGGGACTGGAAGTTGCCGTTTTTTAGTGCAATACTGTTTGAATTTTTAATATTACAAAGCAAAAGAAGTGCTTTAATTGTTTCCTTTTCTGAAACAAACTGTGAATATGCTCTTACATGAAAAGTGTTTTGAGGAAGAATGCTAGTGTAATACTATGGTGGTTTGGTTTTCTTTTAACATCATATCTTAAAGGCAGCTACTTGAGCTGTTGGGATTTTTTTTTCAGTTCTCTAGAGTCTCAATTTTATGATTTGATGTTATCATTGAGAAGGAGTTTGTGTGGATGATGTGAGATGAAGCTAATGTGTTTTGCCCTTGCTTTGTCCCAGATTGAAAGTCTGTCATGTTCTGTTTTTTTGGTAGACAAAAGAAAGCAATACCCCTCAATTGTCTCATTGCCCTATCCATTAGACATGATAATCCCTAACAGTACTGGAAATATGTGTACCTTTAAATCTAGGCTGGTACTCTAGTACTTGTATAGGGAGCAGGCTCTTTTCCTGTGCTTGTTGACATTAACAGTGTTCAGGTAAGTACAACAAAAAGTCTAGGAAAAATTAGTCTTATTTGATCTACTGCAGGTCTATATAGCTATTTTGTGATCTGTCTTACTTCCTTTTGCTTTCTCTGTGACCAGTTTTCCTGTAGGCTAAAGAGTGTACAGATTTATGTACTGTATAGACTACTAAAACTGTTATTGAGCGATTGCATTATGCTGGTAAATTGCTCCCCAGTGCATGGTTACTGCCCCTCAGGACAAAAATGAGAATCTTCCCTGCCACCACCCTGTGTCCTTCTGATGCTACTTCTGATTAACTTGCTTTCTCTGCATTACAGTAACAAATATCTTTAATGGCATTTCATTATACATATGATGCCCCAAGTTTCATCAAATGAGGAAACACTTTTACTGGCTTTCAATTTCTACTTGCAGACATTCAGCAAGCAGTAATTTTTTTGAGTTTATTGTTGAATAGATGATGAAATGCAGTCATTTTGCAAGAGATAAAGCAATACTTTCCTTAAGAGATCAAACTATTTAAACTGGCAGAACTGGAACAGAATGGGATGTCCAAGCAATACATTGTTGTAAGGGCCAAGACTGTGGTTCAGATATTTGGTCTTTTGCTACCTGTGACCTTTAGTGCCAAAAATTTTTCTATTAAGCTGCTCATACCCAGGCAGGAGTGAGGGTCAGTACACCAGTGTTGTCTTGCTGTTGCCTTTTGCATTACCTTTATTGGCTAAGTAGGTTTAAAACTGCACTGTAGTAGTGCAGGACACATGGAGAAATGGATCACATTGGGCATGCCTGAATCTGAACTACCTGCAACAAACCCTTGCTGGGACTGGTGTAACTGCTATTCACATTGGATGAGGGCAACAAAAGTGGATCACCATATCAGGGTAGTGGGCAACTTTTGTGTCATTAGCAATGTCACTTTTGGCTTTGTTTGTAAGTATTGCCGTTGTCATTTCAGTCTTGTTCTTTGCTTGCTTTGCGTGCCCTTTGCTGGTAAGGATGGAGATGAAATATGCAAGCAACTTCTGACTCATTCTCTTTACATAATTTGAGAAGGATTAAGCAAGAGTTGAGTCACTAAAAGTCACTAAATCAACCATGAAATTGTGACTTGCTGTATTGGAGGCTGTATCTTGCTTTCCATTGTTTTGCATAGCCCCTCATTCACAGTAGGTGTGAAATCCAGCCACAGTTTGTACAGCAGCTTATGCTAATACATTATGTTACAAATCCTGCTCTGGAATTACAGGGTTGATTCTGTTTCCCCCAAGGGCAGAAACAACAAAGTAGGACTGTGAGATCAGTTTGAGTAATAGAGATAAATATTACAAAACCCCTACAGGTGCTGATCTGCTTTAATTGCTGTGTAGCTGCATAGGGAAACTTGAGGACATAGTGCTGTGAGGACACTGGCTGGTAGAACTCCGAATGAATAGCTGGACCATGCAGCAGCTCCAGGGCTTAGGGATCTGACAGCAGTCCAGCCAGCTGTTCCCAGCAAAGGGTCTGATTGCAGTCTTTGGTAAAATAACACCTGTAGCAAGAGTTTTTAAAAAGTTCAGATTATGTTGCCTTGAACCTTACAGTCACGAATTCAGAGGAATCTCTGCCCCCTGAAGATGAACTGTATGGTGTTTAATTGATATGAAGATTATAGCCTTCCATTGAAAAGTTATATGACTGGTGATTACTCTTAAATTTAGGGACGATAATAAAACCTTTATATGGCATATTCCTGTTGAATTAGCCCATAGCATGCATTAATATGCATTAATATTAAAAGACCCCATGTTTGGGGTCTTATTTTCTATTGAACTTGATTTGAGGATCCAAAAGTGGAAAATTATTATTAAAAAACAAGTTTTCACTACCTCATCCACCTTAGTATGTATTCCTTTACAGAGAAAATACATTTAGGTTCTTATTTACACTTGAAGCATAGAAAAACATGCAACATGTTACCCCTTCACATCTGTTGTAGTACATGTGTTTTAAAATGGTTCAAAAAGATGGTGGCATTGAGTTCTGATTGTGGAAATTAATGCATTAAGAACTTGCAAATTCATAACAGATGATGAAACTATGTGGAGTTTAAATTTAGAGTTCTTGGATATAACAGACAAAATTGAAACAATATTGTTTACATTCATTACTATGTATGTGTAGTCTTCCCCAAGAAAGCTTAAAAATAATTTAAAATTCCAAATCTGAATAAGAAAAAGCACTGAGTCCTTCAATACAGTCCCTACTACCCTCTGCATAAATACAACTATTATTTAAATAATACAATTAGTAAGACTTTAGTCTTATGATGTTCTGTCACTGTCAGAATAAGGTTGTGTCCATATCAAAATACTTTGGGCTAGTTTCTTTTAATCATCATAAATACAAACACCTCTCTTGTCTCTGCTGCCTTCATTGCTCTCTTAACATTGCATGACGCAAACATTTTCAGATTTTATTCAGAGAGTAACACAGTATTTATTTAGAAATCCATTCCTGTTCTCATGTATAAAGCTAGAAATATTGTGTCTGTGAGCATATACACTCATCTATTATTTCATAAGTTTCAAATGCTTCTGCCATAATCACTTATACTACAACAGAAGCTGATTTTCTGTCCGAAACATTAAAACTTCTTGTACTTGTGAGGTGAACAACTATCTGAAAATATTTAGATTACTTTTTGGATTTTGTTTTAACCTGTAGAAAGAGCATTAAGTTACAGCTGGCGTGGGCCCTGCCTTGTCTCCAAACATTGGTTTTGCGTTTCACTGACCACAGGTATTTTTGCTTCTCTGCTTCAAATCTTTTCATCTCTTCTCTTTGCTGTTTTTTTCTGGACTCCTTACTGAGTTTTATCATGATTGAAAGCAGTTTAAAATCGGTTTGTTTTCTTCGTGACCTGGAGGCGCTTAAAGCATAGCTCTTCAAGAAGCGCCTCTTCTAAATTCAGTGTATGGTGGTGCAGCACAAGCCTTGGGAGCAGTCACCAGCAGGGCTTGTGGAGCACCGGTCCAGCTGCATTTCCTGCTGAATTGCACGGGAAGGGGAAGAGCAGAGTGGGGAGGCAGGTGGGCTGACCGCGGTAAAGCATCGCGCCACTAAGCGAGCAAGCGGAGGTGTTGCTAACAACTCATTAGTTCATTAGCTGCGGGTGTTGTTGTGGCTTAATATGCTTATTGCAAGCATGTAAATCCAATAAAAAATAGGTGAAATGACCTTATTACCTCTGCCAATCTCCCCCCTCCCTTTTGTCATAACTGTACAGTCTCTGCTGCAGGTATATAATTTATTTGTTACCTGCTTTGATCTGAAAAGCTAGCTAAGGCTCAGGGCATTAACTACTGTGTTAAGAAGAGATGATGACAGTGCCTTTGCTGAATCTGTTCATTGATTATGGAAGGAATTGAGCAACAGAACAACAATCTGAGCTTACTTCACTGATCAGTTTAAAAAAGAAGCCTATAATGTTCAGAGAAAGAAATGAGCAACTTTTGTTTGTAGTGTATTAGTTTTGATCATTCCCACTGATTCTTTTTTTTTTTTTTGCATGGAACTGGATTGGCTAATGTGACCATTACTCATTCAGCCCTGTCAGGGATGCAGGGGTTGCTGTATAAGGTTCTTGGTTTGATGAAGGAGACTAATATTGTCTTGTAACTATAATGAATAATGGTTGTTTGCACCTTGGAACAATAAAAATTTTAACCCATTTCTTTCCTAGATGGAAGAACATAAATACTCCACACCCCTCTCTGTTATATTTTTTATTTTTTATTTCTTTGGCACAGGGTTCTTCATCCAGGTTGGATTTGGTTACTGCTGAGTGTCAAAAAGTAAATGACAGTACTTGGGATTTATAAAGTACTTGTTCAGTTCCTAAATGAAAAATGCCTATTTTCTGTTGAAAGATGGAAACTCGATGGCTGCTTATGCACTGGAATAGCTGGAGTTAGAGTTATCTTTAGAAATCAGACAAATGTAAAGTGTTCAGAACTCTGTTTCATGATTCTTGTAGATTTAGGTGTGCATCATCATGTAACTTAGTCAGCTTTTAAGTCACAAGGTCTTAAATTTGGAAGACTTGACATCCTAGGTTCTACCCTAGATGAAAGCTTTTCAGTAAACTGCCATGGCCAAGGGCTAAAACTTGTGTGGAGTCCAAAGCTGCAAAATACTGAAGTTTTCTTTAATTATGGCAATTTGAAACTGGCCCAAATAGAAGTTATGGCTGTAAAAATTAAACCTATGACTCTGTCATAAAACCAGTTATGTCCAGACTCTAATGACTTGGAAAGTGATTGCACATCCATGGTGAAGTTCACTACCAGTGTAACAGTGTGTGTGACTGAATTCAAGTAACTGTTATTTCAATTTTTCTGTTAATCTACTTGACTCTTGAGGTACAATACCTTATTTTTGCTTGCTATGCAGAACTAGTCTTGCAGTAGGAAATTCAGTGGCTTGATTTGCAGATGGACTAAGTGATTTCATAAGTCATTATTATTAATGAATCCATCAGTGGGGAACCAGTCTTGCAATTCTACTTGTTCTAAGTGTGTAAGCATGATTAATTTTAGATTCAACCTGGAAATACTAAGTGGTTTTTTTCCCCACCCCATTAAAAAAAAAAATCTGCGTATGTTAAATAGAAGTGTTCATGAAGTTGTGGAGGGATAGAATGTAAGAAAATAGTGCAGAAGGTAGTCTCACATGTGAGGAGCTGCAGCTGTACTAATCACCAAAGACTAGGAACAGACCTGCCCTTAATAGGCCACAGCTGTGTCCAATAAGAAGATGAGTGCTACAAAAGAGTGGGTTAGCTGGGTGAGGGGAGAGTTGGAGTTTGTTGCCTGTGCCATGAAGAAGTCAGTGCTGTGAAGAGAAGCCCATGAGAAATCACTGAGAAGGTATGGAAGATTTACAATAAGATGACAACATGAAGTTTTGTAAGCTTGGAGAAAGAACAAAACAGTTCTTGAAGTCATTCAGGGCTATTTTGAAAAGCATTGTGGAAGTAGGGCTGTTCTTCTGTGTTTCTTTCAACTATCAAAATTACTTCAGGAGCTGCCAATCTTTTCTGAAAGTGTTACTCCTTGTGGTAGCTTATTAAATGGCAGCTGATGGTAGGACTTTATGTGTATATGTGAAAGGCCATGGCACTAATCAAACACACATAGAGGACTGTAATGCATATGTTACTGGTAACAAGATACATTCACATGATGGAAATTATTCTAATATACACATGGGCAAGTGAGGTGCTCATAGTAAGGCATGCTAGAGATCTATACCTTTAAAGCACTTTATAGCCATTAAAAAAATCAGCATTCTTTTCATTAAAGAATCAACCAACAGAAAATGCTGCTAAAATATTGGTGATTGTGGTGTGTTTGTGTGGGGGGAGCACTTGAAGAGCATCTTGCTGCTTAGCTAATGCTTACTCATTGATTCTGTTTCCTTATGGGCAACATGTTGGGGTATTCTGTTGGTGCAAGTCCAGCACAGCATCGGGTATTCCAGTGAACAAGATATAAGTTTTCCTTCAGAAAAATCCACCTGTATATTGAAATTGTGCAAATGCCATAAAATTATAATAAAATGTACTATAGTTTATTCTGTGCCACAAGTTAAGGTATTTATCTTTTCGTTTAGGATATTATAGAATGAATGAACAGTTTAAGACATGGCAAGCGATTTCCAAATAACTCTTCAAAGGACTAGAACAGAAGTGTGAAGTAAAAAAAATTAAAAATCACTGTTTTCTTGGTTTCTTCTTTACTTTTGAAGAGTAATACCAGTGTCCAAAAAAACCAGTTTTCTGCACTAAAAATGATTCTTTCTCCTGCTTAGAAACAGACCTTTATCAATAGTTTGTGTAGTTGTCAGTAATTTTAGAGCTCTTTTGAAAACAGTTATTTGCTTCCACTTCTGTCTCACTTTCTGTTCTTATCTGTGTAAACTTTGTCCTTTTCTGGGAAGAAAGACACTTTTCTTTCCCTCTGGAAATCTCACTTGACATTTAGCAAGGGATGTTTGTAAGAATGTCAGATTGATGAGAGCTGTTTGCTGAAGTCTCACAATGTTCATTCAGCTGAACAATATCTGTTGTTAACAGCTATAATTATTATGAGCAGGTTTAAAAGGACAAGCTTATTGCTGTACTTTGGCAAAATGCAGTTGAGCTGCTGGTTATTCAATAGTAATACTTGGCACATTATGTTGCTTCTTATCAAAGTGCTTATGGATATTGACTAATTAAATGCATCAAAGGCTATCTGTAGGTTGATTGGTTGAGGGGAAGTAAATAACTTCATACAGTTATACACAAACTTAGTACAGTTTGTGAGTGTTTGGGTTCATAATGACAAACAAGAAATGGAGACGTGGCCTTTGTAGTGGAGATATGACTCTTTTGCTGAAGTTTTGTTTGGGGCTTTCAGACTTGGCTTCACATTGCCATAAACCTATGGGAATTCAGTAACTAAAAATGAATCATTGAAGTTGACTATCATTGAGTCAAAACATATAAAGCTTTTCTTCTCTGGTAAGACAAGACAGTGCAGATGTGGCTCTGAAATCAAGGTGAGGCAGCACAGATCACCTTACTGATGGTGTTGGAAGCTGCTTACAAGTAAGAAGTTCCAGGAAACTTGGGATAACTAAATGACTTTTGGAGTTACAAATGTACAGTATTTGCAATACAAGCAACATGACCCTCAAGTTGTATTCCTGAATCTTACTGTCCTTTAGTTTGTATCTGGGACCTCTTTTATTGGACAAGTTGCTAGTGATGGTTGTTCTGCAAAGAAAAATGAAGTAAAGCACTGCAGAAAAATGAAACAAACCAGCTTGCTTGGACTTAACACAATTGTCATGTGTCTTCTAATGTTTCTTAGCTAGCCAAGCATGGGATGTGTAATAAGCAAGCGATTCCTGTCTTACATTGAGTATGTTATACTTTATTATGCAGACATCTCTGGGCAGATATGTAATCAGATAAGTACTTGAGCCCAGACTCTAGTGACTATTTGTGCTAATTGATAAAAAGATTGCTGCATAGTAGCCTAAATGGTAATTGGGCCATATGTTAGGAAAGGAAAGCATGCGTTTTGCTAGCTGAATGTACCTGGCAGAGCAAGACAATACCTTACCTATTTATTTCATGTATATGAAACAGGAAACTAGAAATCATCATGTAGCTATATAGGTACTGGGAATGGGAAGCTCTTTTCCTGAAGTTTTTGAGATAATATGGTGTTTGTGGAAGTCTTTGTATTGGTCATCCTGCTAGTTTGAAGCATAAAGAAATATCTACATAAATTTTACCTACAGTTTGGAGGAAGGTGGTAGCAAGTGAATTTCAATACATTAATTTCTAAGTATCATAAACTGTGTAATTTTCTGTTTGTGCATTTATATAAATTATCACAAAGAATTATGAAAAAACATTTAGCTGATTATTATTCCTAGTTAACTGACATATGCTCAGGCCAGCTGTACTGAGCTTGAAATCATCTGACATATTTGAGCCTTTTAGACTTGAGAGCAGTTATCAAGAGATCTCAAAAATGGATTTTCTTGTATCTTGTGTGTTCCTTTTGCATAAGCAAGCAGAATTCACTTTGAAAAGTTCTCCACGATTACTAATTCATAGTGTGGAATTAAAGCCACATTTGTTTCAGAATGCTTGCCTGTGTAGTAATTGACTCTTCATAATCTGACACTTATTTGGACATGTAAATCTTTTAAAAATTCAGGCCTTTGTTCTGGTGTTGTTTAGATTCAGTTATCATATTTTAACTTTACACTGTCTCACTCCCCACTTTGTGTCTCCAGCTCTGGACAAAACATGGCTGTTGATCATGAGACTCTGGCTGCTCACTGACATTGCTGGGAAATTGTAGCCCTGCCACCCTGGGTTGACTTTTTGGCTGGCAAGGTGTTTTTCTTTAAGTCCTGAGGTGCTGATAAATAAGTATAGAGAAGATCGTTCACCTTTCCATAGGTTTGCAAACTTCCTGTGAGCCTTAGTCCCCACTTTACAGACTCTCTTTTGATGAAATTGTCCAAATTGACTCTGATTAGCATTGTTAGGGTAATTCATAAACGTTAAATACACAAAGCTTCTGGGTGTGCTTTATAGGATTTTTTTCTACTTAACTTTTTTGTGATGTCTCATTATTAGATGTTATGTTCATTTTGGGAATGATTTCTGGTGAAATGGAGTTTATGAAGGGAGTGACCAACCCACTGAGAGGCTACTAATTAGGATAGATTAAAGGATAATCTTCTTTAGGTATGAGTTTGAAAGGATGGTTTCTGTCCACAGAATGACCAGCTGTACTTGTATAATTTTTGGCAGATGTCTAATTTCTTTTTAAAGACCTCCAATGATGAAAACTATGCAGACTCCCTTGGTGCATTTGTCCCTTACATGAAGCTAGTGAACAGTCACTGAGAAATTGGCTGTAGAGTTTCAATGTTTATTAATGCATTTGGGGCCCTCATCTGTACACCAATATACTTGTCCTTGTTCCTATCAGCATGTGTTGGATGACTTCGCAGGTTAGAATCCTTTAACTAGAGCATGGAAAATTCTGCCAGAGATTAACATTTCCAGACCCAGTGCACTTTGTATGTTTTGCCAGACTATTGCTGGGAAACCTGCAGGTTTGGTTTTACTTGGAACTGGTTCTAGGGAAATTTCTTGTGGAACTTGCTTGAGTAGAGACAGCTGCTAAGGATAGTCATGTGATGAAACATGTGGGATTTTGTTTCTTCCTAGTATCTTGTGGCTTGCTATCTGGAGTCACTTTGCTTATAACTATGTGATCTTCCCTCCAGCAACTGAGTATATTTTCATAAACAGAGCATAATTGATTTGATAATGCTTTATGTGAGTAGGGATATTTCCATACCCAAAAGGTAGGGATACCAGATAAATGGTAAGAGCAGATGGCACTGTCATTATCAGAGGAAAACAACTAAAGAAGTTGCTTGAGAGGGGGAAGTGAATCAAAGAATTCTGTGCATAAGCATGCTCTCAGCTGTCTTTGTATACTTAGAATTTCAGATTCAGCTCTGCTGCTTTTGCTACTTTGCTCTGCTTTCAGCTAGAGGCAAGTCCTCCCTTTTATTCATAGTCAGAGAACCATGGCAGAGCTGTTGACCTAGGAAGCAGCTGGGTGGGAGGACATAATAAAGAACTGATCTCCCATGGCTAGAGTAAGTCTCAGAGTATTGAGTGATCAAGAGGAGGAACAGAGATGGAACAAGGTGGGGATAGTGTCAGTTGTGGAAAATAAACCTTGTTCAAGCATCTGGAGCTAAGCAATTTCTTTGTTTATTTCTCCAAGTGTGCTGTCCAGTTTTATCTCCCATATGTGTGTAGCTGCTTGCAGTGTTGCTTGCTAAGATTTATGAAGTCTGCGTAATGTGACTGCACACTGATCAGCTTTCCTTTTAGAGTACTGATTTGGTGTAATTGCCTCTAATATGAACCAAATCAGTGTTGAAACTTTGACTGTGGGAGAAATGCAGTCCGGTGGTCTTAGTTTGGTGATTGAATGTAAATGTTGGTGTGTTGCCCACTGATTTGTGAGTAGGTTTTTGTCACCAAGTCACCACACAGTAACAGAAAAAAAATGGAAACCCAAAACAACTTCTGTAGAGCTGGCTTTGAAAATGAAACATTCCCCACTCTGTCTGGAGATGGTTTCTTGGTTTTAAAGTGTTTGGAGATATTGGCATGCACAGTTGTAGTACAAAACATTTTGTCATGTGTACTTTTCATGTCACTATTAAAATTTTAAATTTTATTTCTTATTATCATCTAGCTGTGTTTTTTTTTCTGATGTGAATCCTAGTTAATAGAAATGTTTTCCCTAGACTTTTTTGATTGTATTTTTAAACACATAATTGAAAGTATTCCTTTCCCCTCTCCTGAATTCTTATTTTTGTGGCTGAGTCACCTGCTTCATGTATCATGTGTTAACTGATATTTTTACTTGCTGTTTTATTACATTGGTTCTTAGGCTCTCCAGAATGTGTTTCTATTGTGCTATTTGCTGTGCAAATGTAGGAGAGAGCTGATTTCTCCCTGCAAGATTCTGTGCTTTCATGTGTGAGCTGGAGGGGCAAAGATGGTTCGCACTCAGAGAAGAAATTTCGGTGTATGAAAGGTTCTTAGTATATTAAACGTGATGTAGGCAAAAAAAAAATAATCTGTTTTAGGAGTCAGGTTCTCTATTTATGGTTCTTAGCACGCCTTTCTAAGAGACACATTTAAAGCTGCATCATCTGACATGATCTAGCAATCAGCCCTCTGAGAAGGTGCTCTTTGAACGAAAAGACCCGGAGAGGCTACAGGAGATCAAAGAGCAGGTTCCTTAGCGGCCCCGGCTGCGCCGATTCCCTGCGCACAGCCCGTCCCTGCCTCGCCGCTGGCCCGCAGGAGCGGAGCGCTGCGGCCGCCCCGGGGATGCCGCTCCCGCTCCCGCCCCGGCGGCTGCCCCGCGGCCACGCTCCCGGCGCTGCGGCACTCGCTCCTCGGCACTCGCTCCCGGCCGTCGGCTTCCAGGGTGCTGCCGGCAGCCGGAGAGGAGCTCTGGAGTCCCTAGTGGTAACGGCAGGGAAACAAACAGCTCCTTCTTCCCTCTTTATCCTCGGCAAAGAATGGGACCGGCACCGCAGCTGCACCGCGGTGAGCGCTAACCGGCGGCTTTGCTCGGTACCACTTGCTGACCTCCTTTCCTTTTGGCATGCTGTATTTACCTCCTTAGCCGTATGGCTGCTGTTTTGTGTCACACATACAATAAGTTGTCACCAGGACTTCTCTGTCCTTCCAATTTTCTTGTGTATTTTCTTGTATTGCAGTGTCTTTATCCTGGGGGAGCTGCTGCAACTGAAGAACAGTAGGAGTAAATAAGTTGCTTTGCATGCCTTGCTTGTTTTCCTTTTACCTTCAGGCCAAGTTCTTGATACTGCAAAATAAAATTTTTCTCTATACTCTGTTAGAACCTGTGAGCACTCTTTTTATACTAATTTTTGTTTCAGTGGGACCCAGGGTAAAAATTGACTTGTTACTATCAACCTGTGTACCTTCTATGAAAAATGCTTGTGAAAGCTTGTGTGTGTGCTGTGATATTCACGATGTAGATTAGGATTTGAATCTCTAATGCCAGCAGTACTATTGGATGTTGCCAGGTACCGCTTCTCCTCTGGTTTTCCACCTTTCAGCTGAGGTACCTTGTCTCTTAGCTACTTCTAATTTTATGCTGATGTTTTTATGGAATATTGTGCAGTTCTGTAGATGTTTGATTATTTGGTCTGAAATCTATTCTGCTGTTTCAATACCCACAACCTCTTACCCTTTGCTTGTGACTTTATGCAGAGCAAAGCACAGTTTTGCAATCTGGTGTGTGTGCCAGTGGTAAAAAGCCTGGTCCAAACAAACAGCTCCAGTGACAATTAGTGATTTATGTTATGTTTTGAACAGGCAGGGTACAAGTGTCCTTGTTTCACCAAGTGTGAAGTAGGACGTAGCAGACTGGTAGGGTCTGTAGCAAAGGACAAATGTAACCTTGAGTGGGATTTGTATCCAGGTTGCTTTCTGTCATCCTGTAACCAAGGGCTCAGAAGTCACGTGTCGCTTTCGGCAGTGTTGATGCTGTAAGTGGAGTTGCTTAAGGCTGTGTATAAAACCTCACTACAGGTATAATTTAACTCTTCTCTCTTCAGTTGCAGAAGAGTGAAGAGCACTGTCTCTGTACCTTGTCACCCCGTATGTGCTGCAAAAGATTTTTCTGTCATATCTATACCCCACATGTATTTCGTTCCTCTTGCATAATTCATTGTTGAAGAATTTGCATTTCCCCGAAGTTGAAAGTTCCAAGGTGCATTGTAATGATGAGAGAAATGGGGGCAGAAGAAGCTGACTGGGTTTGTTTTTTTTTTTTTTTTTTGACCGAGCACTTCTGCAAATTTATTTATTGTACAAAAATCTCTTAACTAAGAGGCAGTTGAACTGGTGCCAGTGGAATATTTCAGACTTTAAAAGTGACAAGCCCCATTTATATTCATACTTGAAAAAAGATTTTCTGAGCTGCCTCAGCAAAAGGTGACCATCTGTCTGTGTCCCCTGCTAACCTGGCAGTGAGGGAGAGCTGAACCTTTGGCTGTCTCCTGTATGCAGACACCCGTGAGCCCTTTTTCTCCCTAAAGTCAGCGGTTTACTGCAGGTTTGATATGGGAAGCAGTCATGGGCAAATGGGCTCCTGTTTTGGGCAGCTATACAACGGGGAGGTTTTGGTGTGGTACCAGGTAGGGAGCTGTCGTTGCAGGTAGTAACATCCAAGTAGCCTATACAAGAACCAGTCTCTATTAGTTCACATAGAATATGTGTTGGGATAGCTACAGCTGCTTGAAAGATCTGACTATTCTTGAATAAGAGGTAAACATGTGTGCTAAAGCATACATGTGACTTTCTTTACAGATCATTGTGCAAATATCTTTCATGTGGGAATCCTTTCTTTTAAGGTAGATGAGTAAAGGATATTTCCAAGAAACTCTCTTGGCTATTACATGTTAGTAACTTAGTGGCTTTTTTTTTTTTTTAATGGATGAAACATAGCTTGCATCAACAAGGATTTAAAGCACATAACAAGAGAAACATGGTGAGAGAGAATTAGCCCTCATTGAGGGGTACTCTGTTATGCTACATTGAGTCATGGGAATACCCACTATTGTCCTACATCTCCCCAGTCCTCTGTCTTCCTTTCCAGGGTGTCACTCTAAAGGCTCCAACCTCTATTAGAGTTCAGCACTGTGAGCATGCAATGGAGGCCATATAAGGTTCATCACAGTATCAGTGATGCTATTGATGCCACACATGCTGCTCTTGATGGAATGATGCAAACCTAAAAGACAAGGTAATCAATTGTAGCTGAGAAGTACTTAGCTGGGGGAGAGGGCCTGCTGAAAGACTGGTGTGACCTTTCCAGATCATCACTCATTTTAGTATAATTAATTAAAATCTGCTTGCTGAAATGAAATATCTATGTGCTTTTTTGGGGGGAGGGGATGAGTTTAGGGAAAGATAACAGCTTTTGAAGAACTTACATGACCAGATCTTGTGAAAAAAGGAAGATTGTAAAGAATTAGACAGCTCAGGTATGCACTGTTTCACTGTCAAATTATTGGAATTAATGTCTGTGTCATTGTTTGCATCACTGCAACATGTCTTCTGACACTTCTGGCAATTTCCCCCTTGACTGAGAATCATTTTTCATCTTCATGATGCACCAGGAATCTTTTATCAGTGCTGCAGAAGTGCAGTGTATGTATTCATGGCTTGGCTTTGAAAGAGAGGTGCTTACAATAGGTTAAGAGCTCAGGCAACTATAATTTCCCTTTTGGCAATGCTCTGTTTGATCCTCTTTTGCACATCAAATAAGTACACTGGAGGTCAAGGCAAGTGAGCAGTGCAACAAACCTGAATGCTGACTGACACTGCCTAGAAGCCTATGTTAGTTAAAACTTGTATTCAGACCATGCTGCCACTGGTTCTGTGTTTAAAAACAAAAGTTTTCAGCTTTCTGCCAACAACCAGAACTGTCCAATTTAAATTAATCAGTTATTTTTCACTGTCTGGTATATTTTGTCTGAGTTGTTATACATTTTTTTTTGTTGTTGTTTTCCTCCCATGTTTTACTGCAGCAACAATAGTGTGGAGACATTTGTCTTGCAGAAAAAAATCTCTAAGAATCGTTGAAACATGTGTCTTTGGCTTTTTCATAGTAAATTTGTATGTCTAAGAAATGAGACTGGTTGCTTGTTTTTTTCTTCTAGTGCTGCTTCTCAATGGTTAGGTACAACCTTAGACGGCTTCTCTTGAGAAACACAAACAGTAGTATGATACTTAACTCTTTCACAACCAAAACCATCAGGTGAAAGTAAAATTGATGTAAAATAGACTTTGTGAAAAATACTGTATTCCTGTTGCATGGTGAATAAAAGACCTAACTGATTTTAAATTTTAGAAATATGTATATGGGGTTTTATGGGGGGATTTGGGTTATTATTTTTGAAACAGCAAAGCTGCTAGGACTTACAGGATTTATATGTGTGTGTGTTTATTTTTAAAAACCCCATCCAGTCACAGGGTACTACTGTAACAGCCAGACACTCCATAGAAGAGAGTGATTATGAAGTGAATTTCTTACCTTAGGAAAGAAAATTGCTTTCTAGTCATCCAGAGCTGTAGTCAACACATCTATTTCTTCTCACTTCAAGAATATGGTTTCCAGAGTTAAATTCTTGGAACAAATGCCAACAGGTTAGCATGTGGCAGAGAGAGTGTTCAGCCAGTAGTTGCTTTTAAATCTAGAGTTACCTTTATTATGGATTGTGCTGTCAGTGCACTGCTTCCTATAACCCTACTGCAGTGTGGCTGAAAATTGGGAAAGTATTCAAGAATGGTTCACTTGGTTGCTTCTAAAATTCACAACCACCTTCACATCTTATGATAGAGACAAATCTGGATTCAGACTGCTGAACAGTTTCCTACAGGCTGTGTCATAGCAGTGTCCTTGTAGAAAGGTCCCATGGCATTTAAAGAGTTTGAAAGCAAGTTAGAGAGCTCCAAGGGTTTTGTTTTATGAAAATGCTGTTGGAATATCAGCAAGATAAGACATTTGTGAATGGTTGGCTTTTTCTAAACACTTCCAAAAGCAATAAACAGAGGCAAATACAGGGACAAGATTTTATCGGTCCTTTGCTCCCCACCAGCTACAGATATGAAAGGAGATGACCCCTCATGCCAGAGAAAAAACTCATTCTAAATGTTTATTCTTCAGCTAAAAGGGGCAGTACTGATGCCACTGAAGTCTTAATGATGTTTTGGAGAAAGACATAATGATAAATTTTGGAAGAGGATTAACAATATTGTTGAAATTTGGAAGAGTATTAACAATAGTCATCTTGCACAATCTTTTTAGTCTCAAGCTTCAGTACTGAAGCTTAAGGAAGCCCTGAGTTCCAGGCTTACTGCAGTCCTAGGCCTAGGCCTAACAGTAACCCTAGGAAGGTAAATCAGCCGGGTATTAGGGTTCTTCCTAAGGAAAAAGCTGTGAAAGCAGCCATGTTGTGGCACTTCTGCGCTCCCTTTGGGATGCCTTTGGCAGCTGCAGTAAGCCTGGAACTCAGGGCTTCCTGGTTAAAAAAATCCTAGCCCTAGGCTGAACCCTAACCCTAAGACTGAAGTAATTTCTTACAGTTCAGGAAGGCTGATGTAAACACAATACTTCTGAGATTCATATTAATCCTGTAGCATTTTGCAGACCTTCAGCTGTGTAAAGAACTGGAGCAAAATCATCATTCCCTAATTTGGCAATAGAGACTTACCTTGTTTTTGAGCAGAATGTGTGGCCTCCTTTAACCTTTCCACCTCTAAGGGTGGCAACACATGGAAATGAGGATTTTTCCAAGATAGCGTATTGTGGTGTGTTTCCTCCAGTTGCTGTTCACCTGTGTTAGTCTGACCCAGTTCAGAGATGGAAATGGGCCTTTGGTATTCAGCAGTACACACTTAGCTCAGCCTTTATGGCTGGTGATGGAGTAGACGTAACTTTTTGGATGCCAATAGAAAGAACATTTGTTTAATTGACTCTGATCCTTCACTCTTACCTGCCCAGTGGGATGCTTTAAAAAGAGCATGTTCTTCTGCATGGATTGTATTGAACAGTGAAGGTTTGTTTGATGCAAAAATTATTCTCTGCATGTCTGCCATCTGTTCTCCCAGTCTTTCAATGCTCAATCTGATCAGTAGAGCTCCTCAATTATTGGAGTAAAAAAACCTTGAGTGAGAAAATGGCATTAATGTTTTATGCCATTTTTTGGCTGAATAAACAATGCTGGAGTGTACAAAAGATTAATAGATACTTCCTGTTGGGCTTCAGCTATATTATGAGAAATTTTGTCTGCGAAAATATGAGCCTTGCAGTACCTCTGCAGGCATAAATTATCTGGTTTTTTGTTTTGAAGGATAGCTCGTTGGCCTGAAGGCAATTGTTTTTCATTTACAATGTACTATAGCTTTCAAATTCTTTTTCCAGTGCACACCCCCATATTCAGTGTGTTACCTCCCTACATACATTAATGTTAGTACCTTAACAAAGAATCAAATCTAAGTCTTTGTGTATGTAACTGAAAGCTGGTGTTGCATAGAGCTGACCAACAAAAAAATCTAAGACACAGCAATTTACAATAAAAGCAAAATCATGAAATGTGTTTGTGCCTTTTTCCCCTGTCCATGTGGGATTAGGGTATTGCTGTGGGAGCTTGGGATGCAAGTTCCAGTTTTGATTCCTGCAAGGTAATGTAGCAGGCAAAATCTGCTGGCCTCGATTAGGCAAAATAAGGACCCAAACCTGAACATTGTTCCGCAAATCTCACCAGTGTCCTCTTGTTGAGACGGCTGTACCTTTGTGTTTTCCTTTTCTCAACAATCTGAATTGCCTACCAAAGTTTATCTAACACTGCTCAAATGTAATTTTGTCTTGAATTGCAGGAGGTCAGAGTACACATTGAAATTTTCTTTTCCTGCTTCTAGGCATCACAAGAATAATATAAAGAGATTCAATTCTGCAGTTTCCTTTTTGACTCTGACAGTGAAATTTACTTTTTTATATGGTAAATTTAAACCCACTTGAGTACTATAAATGTGTGTATGTATGAGCATGTGTTTGCAGGGCTATCTTCTGATCAAGACCTAAGTGAGCTTAAGGTAGGTTTTATGCTGGCTCGCTCCACAGGATTTTGTTTCATTGCATTGAAAAGTTTAAGCACACAGAAGTTTCAATCAAGTTAAAGCTACACAAAACTTAAAATAGCATGAGTTCATGACATTATATACACTAACTGGATGTAAGAAAGGTGTTGATTTACCAGACTGTTGCCTATTCCTTCAGAATGCTGAAAATTTGTAGGAAGTATGGGCAAAGTTGCTATAGAAAATTTCAGGCTGTTCTGTTCTTATCTTTGTAAAGATTTCAGAGTTCTAACTGGGTTTTTTGTCTCTTAATCTTTTGTTTTGTTGCTATTTTGTCCTATCGCTAAATATTAAAGGTGACTTCTGTGTAGAACTGAATTTGTGTGCTTAAGGTCAGTAAAGTTTTTAAAAGTCTCCTATTGTAGAACAGAAGAACAAAGCAGTTTATTGGTCAGAGAACACTGATGCATTTGTTGACCAACGCCTTTTCTAAAGTTTTACGGGATGTAAAGACAATATTGTATTAATTGAATCTGATCCAAATCAACTGGTATGATTTGTGTTATGAAAATATTTTAGCAAGCCCATTATAATGTTTCTATCAGAATCAATACACTAATGAAAAGAGAATGGAGTGTTATATTTTAGACTAAATTTTTTGCACTGTTTTCTACAAAGGCTTATTAGGAGAAGTGAATTATTTGCATATGGAAGGTATGTTGATCAGAACTAATGGAATGCTTGTGATTGGGTTTTCCATAAACCAAGAAAAAGCAGCTGGCAGAATCTTGTCTCTGAATTATGTAATATAATGAGGCATGTTACTGAGGTTATAGAATAGTTAGGTTTTGTAAAGTTGAAGGTCATTGAGTTCAACCATTAACCCAGCACCACTGTGTTCACCACTTAATGATGTTATCAAGTGCCTCAGCCACATGCTCTCTTTGTTTCCAGGGATGGTGACTCAACTGCTTCCTTGGCCAGCCTGTTCTGGTATTTGGTAACCTTTTCAGTGAATAAATTTTTCTTAATATTCCATTGTAATCTCCCCGGCACAGCTCAAGGCCATTTCCTCTCCTCTTGTCACTTGTTACCTGGAAGAAAGCAAGCCACACCTGGCTATACATTCCTTTTAGGCAGTTATAGAAGTGCTAAGCTTTACCTTGAACCTCCTTTTCTCCAGGCTAAACACCCTTAGCTCCCTCATGCATTTCTCACAGGAATTGTTCTCCAGACCCTTCACCACCTCTGTTGCCCTTCTCTAGATGTGCTCCAACGCCTCAATGTCCTTCTAGTCATGAGGGCCCCAAAACTGGACACAGCACTTGAGACGCAACCTCCCCAGTGCTGAGTACAGCAGGACAATCCCTGCCCTGGTCCTGCTGGCCATATTATTGTTGGCCAGGATGCCATTTGCCTTCTTGGC
Source organism: Melospiza melodia melodia (assembly GCF_035770615.1). NCBI lineage: Eukaryota > Metazoa > Chordata > Aves > Passeriformes > Passerellidae > Melospiza > Melospiza melodia. The sequence continues at coordinate 67,413,775 of NC_086199.1, read as the reverse complement.
CACCTGGCCAAATGCTGGCTTATGTTCAGCTGGTTCTGGATCAGGACCCCCAGGTCCTTTTCTTGTGAGCAGTTTCCCAGCCACTCTTCCCCAGCCTGTTGTGCTGCATGGAGTTGTTGTGACCCAACACTCTGCCTTGTTGAACCTCATACCCTTGCTTCAGCCCAACAATCTGGCCTGTCCAAATCGCTCTGGAGACCCTTCCTGCCCTTCAGCAGATCAACTCTCCCATCCAGCTTGGTGTTGTCTGTGAACTTGACAGAAGGTGTGCTTCAATCCCTTTGCCCACTTCATTGATATTAAGCAGGACTGGTCCCAGTACTGAGTCCCAGGGAACAGCACCTGTGACCAGCCACCAGCTGAATTTAAGGTCATTCACCACCATGCTCTGGGCTCAGCCATCCAGCCAGTTTTTACCCAGTGGAAAGTACACACCACTACACCATGAGAAACCAGCTTCTCCAGGAGAGTTGTGTGCTGAGCTTTCACTTTACTGAAGTGCAGGTAGGCTATCCACAGCCTTTTCCTCATAGGGAAATGGGTTGCATTGTCATAGGAGATCAAGTCAGTGATGCAAGATCTGTCTTTCCCAATCACATGCTGTCTGGGCCTTATTCCCTAGCTGTGCTGCACATCAGATGATTTCTTCTGTGACTTTTCCTGACACTGAAGTCAGGCTGACAGGCCTTAAACTTGGTCTCATCCAGGATTTGAACCTGAGACCTCTTGTACCCTATGGGAGAATTATAACCCTAGATCAACAAGTTGACATGGATATATATTCATATGTATGGGTATATAATTATTGCTCTCACTTCTGAATATTGGAAAATAAAAAAAAGAAAATAACCAAAACCAAAAAAACCCCAAGACTTTAATTTTCAGTAAGAACTTAGAAAACTCAAGAAAGCAAAGCCAAACTCTTGTTATTTCATTGCAATATTCTGAATGATGAATATAGATGGAAGGATATAGGGTGACAAAAGGCATCAGTATTGGCAAAGATATGATGGATGGAGAAATTGTTCTATTTGAGTCTTTTTTATAAGTTCAAAGTAGCTTTTAAAGAGCTTGTGAAGTTGTTATAAAGCTAATTCAGTACAGTGAAGGGCAAGGTAACAAACTCTGGAAAGCAGTTTGAAATGCTCAAACCCCACTGATGGGTCCTAAGTTAAATTCTGCTTTTCAATCACACAGTTGTCTTTGTTACTAGATTACTGAAAATATCTGCTTAGTGATCAGTTATGGTTAAAATGATTAAAAATTACACTTAACAATAGCTTTTGAATAAGAAAGGGTTGAGAACACACTAGAAACACATGTTGCTCTTTAGCAGAGCATATGTAAAGTATTTTTTGGTTTGTTGTTTTGTTGGGGTTTTTTAGCTTTTTTCTTCATTTTGGAGAAGAACAGAGGGGGCAGGGCTAGGAAGAAAACAGTAGAAAGAAATAAGAAACGCTTCATTTCTTTGTGGTCTTAGTGGAAAAGTTTCCATTGACTGAAGGAGTATATCAGCAAGACTTTTGTGGGGGACTGTGATGAATGTTTTAAATGGGGAAGAATAAAGATAATAAGAACTCTGGGCTTGTAAGAGTTCTTAAGTTATTACTAAATGAAGAGGAGTTAAATAATAAAGACTGTCATCTGGATTTATTGATTTTCAAGTAGAGATAACGTGTTTATTTAATGAGGAGAGTGGAAAAAATCATCTTTTCAAGCAGCACTTGTGGAATAATTAGTTTTGTTTACTCTTGATGCATAAATAATTTGAGAATCTTAAGTTGTCTCTCTGAACCTTTTCCTGAGAACAATAAAAAGAAAATAGAGAAAATGGGGTAGGAAAGAAATATCTTGTCTCTCTCTCTCACTGCTCATCTCAAACAGAATAAATGAGACTAAGTAAATTTTTTTTGAAGCTGGAGAACTAGAGAAAATTAAGAATTTTTTTTATTTTGAGTATAGGGCTATAAAAAAAGCTGTGCCATATCAATTTCTGTGCTTTTAAGTATGTGCCAGGTGCTGACCATCACATGTAGGAAGATATCTCTCCTAAAGGAAGGCACCTTCAGATCTGCAGCCTACCTGTGCTTTAATCTGAAGAGTCTTTGTTGCTCTTGGATCAGGTGAGGTCACATCTTAGACATCAGTGGTTATGGTGATGATTGCTTACATTACATATACAATTTTGTTTAGTATTATTTGCCTCATCTAGGTCTCTTTAACTGTTGTGCCATGACCCTTAAAGGGATGGCCTTGTACATACAATACTAAAGAAACTACAGAACTACTGAACGTAATAGGCTATCTTAGAACTGCAGGGGTCTTTAAAAGATTGTAAAGTGAGAAGAGGGGCTCCTGTGTCTTAAAATATGCATAAATTATGACTTCATTTCTGTTTCAGGCATTGGTGACACAACTCCTATGGTTTATGATATGAGTGGCCTGAGGCAACAGAATTTAAGAAATAATGTTCTCCATTATTCTCTATAATGAGTTTAGCACACAACAGGAGTGTGTACTGGCTGTTTGCTAAGGACTGTGATCTTCAGGGTGCAGAGTAACTGAGTTTTACCTGTGTGTATTATAGGTGTTGAAATTACTGAATTGGACTTTGTCAGCAGTTAAAATCTGTTAACGCTTTCTTGAATATGAAATGTGAGAACACTTATTTTCTTTCCAATGTTAGCAGTAAGCCTTTAGCCAGATAGTGAATATAGGGGGGGATTTTCATGTGTTGCAGGTTTTGTTGGTTTCTTGTTTTGCCAGTGGCAGGGTTTGTTTTGCTTATGGGCACTGTGGTTGTTACATATGCTTACCAGCTCTTGTATCCTTGGCATTTTTTAGATAAAATATTCTCATTTGTCTTTGGGATTTTTTTCCCCTCTTTTCTCTTTGAAAAAAGTTAAGTTGTTCTGCAAATGTTGAAAACTCAATCTTGAACACTTCTCTCTTTTTGCAGAACCTGATCTGCAAAAGCAATAGTAGCTGAAGCCTCTGAATTCACCTGGTATATCTACAGGTTGTCCTGGAAAGCCTCTCTGGGACTGATTTAACTAGTTCAGTCCTGGGACAGAAAAAAATATTATAGACTTCCCTGTTAAGACTGTTAAATAGGACAGTAGATCTTTAGGTAGGAACAGGTTTTAATCTTACTTGGCACAAATTACGTAGAGGAAAAGCACTGGACACTTTTAGAAAAAGTCGTTGGAATGGATTACATTTTCCAGAAGACTGTTGCTTTCATTAGAATAACTGATAACTTTGGTTCTCCCTACTCCACCAATACTTTTTCTCAGCTCATGGGAGAGTATTCCTTTCCCAAAGTACTATTGAAAAGATGATGTGATAATCTTAGTAGGGATATAATAATGGTTGGATTAATCTGAAATATCTTGTGAAGTTAAAATTTTCTTTTATTTAGAATGTATTGATATTTGTATGTCAGCATTAGAAGGGCAAATCGCAATTTGTTTTCAGGTGTTGCTTCTTGACACTCATGGGTGTTGTATATTTTTTTTGGTCAAATAATGCACCCGTGACAAAGAATGACAGTGTATTTTTGGTGCTTTTATACATGAATTTTACCAGTCTGTACTTCAGTGCTATGGAAATAGTACTCACACATACACTCCAACCAAAGAAAAATCCTAAGATGGGAAAAAAAAACACCAATGTGCAGTGCAAAACAAAACTGCCATAGAGAGAAAGGAATTCTCTGCAAAGTTCCTATAACATTTTAAATTATTTCCTGTTATATTAATTTTTCTGCAATAATTGTGAAGTTTTTTTATTACCTCTAACTATTTAGAAGATATTTTCAACTTTTTTTATTCACATCTGGGCAGGATGAGGAAATTCAGAAAGAACATAATATATCAGAATACTAAAAGAGGTCTGATAGAATAATATGGAACCAGAAATTCTGTATAGCTCCCTAATAACATACTTAGAAAAATGGAGCTTTAAAATGCAGAAAACACTAGAAAAGCAAGGAAGCTATGCTGTTTATTATTGGTACATATTTGCATAACTCAATAGTTCATAAGCATACATTAAAATTTTTCTGGTTATGAACACAACATAACATATGACACATGCTAATTGTAAAAATATATTTTAGTTGACTGAAGTATTTATGATGGTGTTTAGCACAATTACGGATGTTCATAATAACACTCAGTGTTAACTGTTGTGCTCTAGCAAATTAGTGTTTCCAATTAATTGTCCTGCTGAATGTGTGATTACAGAATACCCCTTCTCAGACTTGAACATCATGGGCAATAGCTAGAGAAAAGTAATTACTTAAACTTTCTAGTGTATATTTGGGTGCTAATAGTTTCACTGTTGTTCCCCTGCCCCAGTTAGCTGTCATAAAATTTTATTTATTTTTGTTTTTCCCATGAAGATGATAATTCCTTGTACTTTTATGCTTCAAAAGTCTTGGTGAAGTTATCTAGATAACTTGTCATTCATAAAAGCATTTGTCCACAGGTGCATGATTTTCCCGATTGTTTTGTTATTGGACCTAAATAGGATAGAAAAACATGCTCTTTCCACTGAATGATTTATAAAGAGAACTGCCTGTAAATCCTATCAACTTTTGACATCATTTTACCTATATCTAGATCTTTTCTCTGGACTCACAATTACATGATTTACTGAAACTTACTTGCCAGGTCGGTCAATGAGCAGACAATGTGTGTTAATCATTGTGAAAATAAAGTGATATGTACAGTCACTTAAGACTTTAGAATGTTTTTTGCTCATTGTAGTTGCAGATGCATATATTCTGCATATGATTTTATGAATAAAAAATTAGCATAGCGATTAACACAGGTGAAGGCAAATAGTATTTATGCTTAATACATTGTTTTTGTTTACAGTCCATAAATTAATTATATGAAGGCATTGTTAGAGCTTCAGAAGCAATGATCACAGAGGACAGTAGTTATTGGAGCTTTTCAAAAATGTTTCTTTTACCTTCTTGCAAATGGGACACCAAATTCACTGACACATTTGCAATGGGGTGTTCTTTGTAGGTGCTTTTTCAAAATGATAATTGGTTTAACTCTCAACCCAGTGGTGAGATGATCTCTAAAGTCATAATTTTTAACTTACAGGACCATTTATCTGGCATGCTTTATTGAAAGCATCAACTTTGATGAAAACCAGTGTGAATCTCTTTAGCTATGTTCATGATCACTTAGTTGTCAGATTCATGTTAGGGAATAGCCATTCTCAAGTCAGAACTCTTGTGGGCTTAATCTGCTACCTTGCATTACCCTGAAATCCTACCTGAGAGAAAAGTATAAGTATATCCATGGGAATAGGATTAAATTTTAATTGCTCCTTGACCATAGCCAGAAAAATTCTTAGTGGAATCTATTTGCAATATTTTTGTCAGGATGATGATGTACACCCAGCATGCTCTGAAAAGTAGCTTTCCTGCCCATTCAGAGTTGAGAGACCCCAATTACACTCTTTAATTGGGGATCCTGTGACCTTGCATGTGATGGGAGATGTCTGCACATACCTGATGTGGGTGACACTTTGCAGAACCCGCAATTTGAAGTGATCTTATGACATCCTTCTACCAAGCCACCTGACCTTCCTTCCAGAGGTGATGGATTCTTTTTTTTTCCCTAATCTCTAGTCTTAAATTCTCTTTTTAACCAAGCTGGTCCTCTTCCCTGACAACTTGTCTTTCTACACCTAGCTACAGACTGCTCCTGAACATTAAATTATTATTTTTTTAAGCACATCCAGCTTTCCAGGGCTCCTTTTCCTTTCAGGACTGACTCCCAAGGGATTCTGTCTACCAGTGTCCTTTAACAGATCTAGCAGGGCACCTCCCCTGGAAGGCTCACTTATCGGTTGTGTTAGGAAGTTGTCTTCTGCATCCTCTGGGAACCTTCTGGGTTGCTTCCTCTCTGCTGTGCTGTATTTCTAATAGCCATCTGAAGTTGAAATTTCCCATGAGTACAAAGTGCTGTTATAGATGATATCCACAGATATTAGTGATGGATGCTTAAATGGTACCTCCCTCACAGGCAACTTCTGCTTCAGTTGCTGTTCAGGAAAGACGGATTCAGCCTGAGAAGTGACATCAGCAATTCTTCCAAGTCTTGTTCAATTTGTTTGATTAAAACATTAGGCTAATAAAGCTTAGGTGCTAGAAATTTCAACTTAATGGTGTGAGGTTTGATATATGTTTTTGCGTGCTGCTAAGACACCTCATCTGCAATACTTTTCCTAAAGCACCATCTCTGATCTGAAACTGATCAATGTACAAAACAATGGATGAGACTGGATTTGTAGGCTACCAAATTGATTTATGGCCTTGATTCCTAGGTGTTTTTTTTAGAGTAATGCTTGAAGTTAGTTTGCAAGAAAGGTTCACAGCTAGTCAGCAGGGAGATGCAATTACTTCCTAAACATATCACGCTTACAGGAGGAGGATATGTTTACTATTTTGTCTCTTGAAATGCCATCTCTGCATGGAAGCTGAAGGCAATCCTTTCAGAATGCTCAAACCAGTTAAATAATTGTATCAAAGTGAAATAGAAATAAATCCTTACTGTTGCAAGTGGTGCTATAATCTTGAACAAACTGTTAGGTTGGGCAGCATGAAAGGCTGTATACATCCTTCATATTTTGTATTTACTTGCTGGGATAATGCCTAATATATTGAAGGTCTGTTCCTTAACACATTCTAGTTTAGGGAAAGTATTCAGCCCCAATATTCTTCTGTCAGAACAAAGTAAAATTGTGGAGTTATGTAATAAACCATGGATTTATTGGCAGCAGATGTAGGGGAATATATACTGAAGCTCATTAAAAATGCATTTAATATCAAATATTTGTATTAATGGAGGAGTTAGCCTCAGAATTAAATTACTGGAAGTCAGAAAACGTGCAAGTCCAGATAGAGGCGCTCAGTTCAGGACCTCTAATTCCCTCTATTTTTGTTTCTATAGTGTTTTTGTGGTGTTTTTTTTTTTGCGAAGAGGGCAAGTAATACAAACTAATGTATGAATTGCGAAGTGTTGTGTACATTTTTAGAGAGAAGTTGTAATGTAAAAATAAATGAAGCCTACTTATAGAATGGGGGGAGGCCATTTATGCTGTTATATGTCACCATATGTTGAAGTTAGGAGTTCTCTTTATGGACCTGTAGCCTTCCTTACTGTTCTTATCAAATAGCTTTTTATTTATAATATAGCTAATTGGAGCTCCATCAAGGGTCTTTTGTCAAAGTCATTTCTTGCAGCATCAAGAACATGTTAAGTGCAACATGGATTTTTTGAGCCAACAGTATCCATTTCCATTGGAAGATTTTTTTTATCACCTCCCCTGATATTTTTTCTCCTTCCTGCATCCTTTTTGGAATTCTATTTCTATTTTCATTACAATTCCTCAAAAATTTGTTTCTTTTATGTGCATTCTGGGTCCATGTCTCCTCCGACCCTGCCTCATGTTGTCTTGCTTTATGAGGAGAATGGAACATGGAATTTATTGCTTTGTTTTCTCCTTATGGTTACTTGGACCTTTTCTGCCACTTAGAACTTAAAAAAATATGCTCCAACTTTGTCTCAATGAACTTGTTAAAAGAGAATTAACTCTGATTTTTTTTTTTGAAGCTTTGTTTCCTAGGGTAAGCACACAACCTTCCTTCCTCTGTCTGCATGTCTCTATGTTTTAGTCATTCAGTTGGCCATCATGAGTATTAATTGAATATAGATTGCAAGAGAAATCAAAGGTACTAGTTAATAGAATTTTTAAAATTAAAATGACTTCATAGATGTACAAGTAAATTCAAACTGAAGAAAAACTCAAGTATTGATGGAAGTATAACATATTATGTACAAGAAATCTAACTACAAATTGTATAACCATTTATATGTTTCTGAGAGGGGAAGATTTACCCAAAACTTGGGGGTGATTAGAGACAGGCATCCTGATGTTCTGTAAGGGTTTTTTGTCTTTTGTTTGAGTTTGTAAGAGTGCTCTGTCATAGAATATTTTATTAAATCTTTAACATGTCAGTTTGCTTGCCTTGGTGACTTCAGTCTTCTCCAATCACTAGTTAAGCTGCCTTGTTTTCTTGTTGAGCTTTTCCTGTCTATTGCTGAATGCTCATTGTGGCACAATGCTACAGGTAATGCATCAAAATAGTTTTTTAGGCTCAGAGAGGAAAAGTAGTTGCCTTGTGACTTCTCCCATTGTGCCCAAAGGTACCCTCCTGTTCAGTGACCTAGTGAATGACAAAGAGAAATGAAAGGGGACTTCTGTCCTCATGCTCTGCGCTGCTGGAAGGAGGGAAGCCCAGCTGCTTTTAGACAGCAAGACTGAGGACAGAACTAAATTGCACACTGTGAATAATTAGAACAACATGGATTTAATATCATTTTTGCCAGGCATTATTGTAGTCATTTCATCACAACTGCTTTGTTCCTTGTTTCCGCAAATAGCATGAGGTTCTAGGCAATCAGAGCAAACAAATTCAGATTCAGTTACCTAAGTTATTGCTCATATACTTCTCCAGCTTTTGTTTTGCCTCTTCAGTATATTATTTTTCTTTGACCCAGATAACTTTTCATTTGACTCCTTGAACACAGTAACAGAAATGTTAAGAATATTCTCCCTTCTTTTTGGATGTTTTTGAATAGCCTTTCATTGTTCCTCTTCCATTATATTTTGAATTTCAACAGCCTTGTTGGCACATGGATAGATACTGCCTTGTAAATGGTAAAAATGAAGAAGCAGCAGAGGAAGCATGAGGAAGGGAAGAGGAAGAGGCTTTGTGGCTATAAAATCAGAAGTGGTGTTGGTGGCTGTAGTAACTCTGAAGGTCAACACTATATAAATGTAAAATTCCATCTTCTGTGAGATGTGACCAATGAAAAACCTGAGTGTAATCTGTGACATCCACCAATGAGCCATAGGACTGTGTGCACTGAGTAGTACAGATGTCTTCTGGAGAATGGAATAATGGAGTTTAAGGTCTATAATTAAGAAGTCCAGAATAGAGAGTTTGGATGTAGCTTTATGGTGAAAAAATATTTACATAATAAATGTTTCCTGGTCATATTGTTGTTGATTTGCTGAGACTTTTTTTTTGCCGGGGGTGGGGGGTGGGGCTGGGACAGTGAAAACTAAGCTTTTCAAGGGAGTTGCCCAGTGGAGGTGGTCACTACATGTATTAACACTGCTAAGTCAGATTTATTTAGTAGTTTATTCCTGAAGCAGGCCATACCTGTATAATTTGATGTTCTGGTGGATGAGGAATCTGAGATACTGCCAGTAACTTGCATATGGAAATTGTTTGCTCTGGAAAGCATCCCTTTTGTGATGCTCTGACTTCTAGCCCTACATAAACTGGCCAGATGTCAGTCAGAAGCTGCACTCATGTTTTCTGCAAGGGATAGGTTTACACTGGTGAGCTGATTTACATCAGGACTGTGGTTTTGGTATTGATGCCCCAGTGTTTGTGCTTGCCTTGCTTTGGCTTATCTCATAAGTTGGTCATGGAGCACAAAACCTGAGTTTTAGATGAGCCTGTTTGAGGCAAGGTCATCTCCAGTGTTCCTGCATGGAATTAGTGCTCGGCTGCTGGACTCAGACTGGGGACAGTCAGAATTGCATTGTTGGCATGTGCACCACTTGAGTGCTGAGTTGCTCCTGCTGGGCTGTAGCTCCTCAACTTGGCAGAACTATTTGCCAGCACACCCATAGCTTTTGGCACAAAAGCCACGGGTTACTGACTGCTGCAGCAAAAACCACGATGATCACTAGGGGTGAGTTAGATCCGAACAGAAAATCTTAATGTCTCTGTCTGACTCGAGTGCTTGACCTAATGATGACTATATATCTGGTTTTGTAATGTGTTGATGGAAGGTGTTTTTCTCAAAGCTGTGTAATACTTTGGATTTAAGCAGCAAAGATCTGATTTTCATTTGTATTTTATTTTTACTGTTAATTCCTCATTGCTGAATTGCCATTCATGTTTCCTTTTGTCCCACAACAATTTCTCTGTTATTTTTCTGTGTCTCTTTTGTGTAATTTTAATTGACTACTTCCTTCTTAATTAGATATGTGGCTATGACTTTGAGAGAAAAATCCTGGCAATTGATTTCCCACTCCAAATATGTGTTTAGAATATTTTTAATGTTGATACAGTGCTATTAAACCATAGCAGAGAACCTTAATATCAGCCTAGCTTACTTAGGTAATTTTGAGATGGCATTTTTTTCTGGTATCCTTTCTAATGCTTTGGTCAACGGGGAGAATAATCCCCCAAGCCCATCTGCTTCTAATATTTGAGTGAAAATAAGAGCTGGGTTTTGAATGAAAATGGGAGCTGAGTTTAGTTATAATTTTCAGGTGGATAATCTCTGGTGGTTGTTGTATTTTGTCAGGGTATCAGCATCCAAAAAAGTCAGGAAACCAGCTGAGCTAGGAAGGTTAAGGAAGCAGCTACTCTGCATCTCTGTGGTAATCCCATAGAAGTGAGACTGCTGGAGAATCAAAAACATTTAGGGTGAGGAAATCAAATGTAATAAATTTTTTTTTAATACTTTGACTTCAACAGGCACAGTATTGTATTCTATTTTCCATAATTTTTTGCAAGCTAAGCTGGAGCTGGTAAAGTTAGTGTTACATACTGTGTAAAGTATTTTTTATGCAAGGCCTGTTTCCCAAAATTCTTCAGGGTTGAACAATGTGGTGTTACTGTGATACCAATATTTATTGTACTGATGAGGGTGAGGGAACAGTGAAATTGGATGATGTGAACAGTTTTGTGGTTTTAAAGTATTTACTATCATACACTATTTACTATTACTGTTATATGTTATTAACTATTTAAAAAACCAGCCAAAACTTTTCCGTATTAAAAGGATTGTTCAACAGCAGCACATTATCTTATCATATTTGCTCTATTTTTTAAACTGGAAAACAAATACACTTAAGACTGTTGTGAAGATGTTGGTCCAGTGGTCTCAAACATAGATGAGTGCTCTTTTTTTATATGAAACAACCTGATGTTTTTAAACCCTTAGAAACACAGGAGGTTCTTAAAATTTTTAAAGGCTTAACTAGGTTTCATTTCATATTGAGAAAAAATTAATTTGATTTGAATGTTTGCTTTCTCCTTGTAATTACTAGAAAGGCCTCTTTATCATCTCTGATATTCCCTTTTAATTTAGATAGTATATGGTCAAATGAAAATTTATGAATGACTTGATCCTTTTACCTTAAAGTTTCTCATATAGTACCTATGTGTGATTTTAAAAATAGTTACTTGGAATCTTCAATACTTGTGTGCCCTAAATAGATTCAGACTTTCTTTTTGAAATTGTTTATATTTAGAGCATGGGTGAAACCTTTTTATGTTCCTGTTTAAATATTTTGCCAAGTCTGGGAAATTTCCAGAGGAAAATCAGAATTCTCACCATGTATTCCTTAGCAAAGTATTCAGGACACCATAAAATAACAAAAATTTTTCAAACACAGTTCTTGTTACCTACAGCTTTTGTATGGCTTTTAACACCAGCTGGTGGATCTTTATATAAAGAATGTAAGTGTATTTGCAGCACCATTTTCAACTCTGCTGAAACAAAATGAAATGCCTTGGGGCCATGTCTCTACTTGCATGTATTTTAAACCTTCCAGTAAGGATGTGCATGCTTATGTAATAATATTAATTTTCTCTGATGTTTTTGATGCACCCCAGTGAAATTATACCAGCTCTTGCAGCTTTTTGTATCTAATGAGTTGAGAAAGACAGCACAACCTATGTTAATGGGTTGTAAATATAATTGTTTAAGCTTGTCTCACAGCTCCACTAGGTTTTGATTTGCTTTTCTGCCCTCATAAATATTTATACTCATCCATGCTTGACTGCTGAAGAAAGTCTGTCCAAGCAAGTCTTTTGGCCTAATCAATGTAAATTCATAGAAGTTCCTGTCTGGAGTGCTGAAGGCAGAGAAAACAACTGGAATGCTGCTGTGGTAATCTCCATTCTAGCCACACATCAGCAGCAAACTCGCTGTCTTGTGACATGGGGAGTGAGAGTGGGTCAACATTCCTCGTCATCTGAATAAACTAAATGCTTGCAGTACAAAACACTACTCTGTGTCCTGCCATTCACTGTTAAAACTTTAAGGATTTAAAACTGTAAGCATTTTCAGTATCACAAATTGCACTAGCAGCTCTACCACACTCTCTCCTCTTCATCTGTGGAACAGTATATTCTATTTTTTTCCTGTGTTGTATGGTTGGTGTGAATATGGGAGTGCTAATGGAAACTGTTCTGGGAAACATAGTGAATGGCTAGCAATCCCTGAACTGTAAGGGTCTCAAACCAGCAGAAGCTGCCTTGTAATAAATTAAGGGAAGCTTATAAGAGGACCCCAATTTTGGATCGCTTATAGCATACTGGCAGGTGTGTGTTAGAAGGATATCTAGCCATTATTAGGGTTTTAAGGATATCCAGCTCTTGCAGGTGCTAAGAATAGTGGTAGAGGGGGTATAAAAGTCCCAAGGATTTTTCCTCCTAGGAGAGGAGGTAGCATGGCAATATGGGTACCAGATTCCTGCAACTCCTAGCTCTTTTCCTGTTTGATAATGATGATCCAATTACTGTTGGAAGTCAATGAGTTTTGAATGCCTTTCTTTTTGCAGCAACTTGAACTGAGTTTGCTCTGATTAAATGTGTTCAGACATAGTTGGTGCCATCTAGGTGCTCGAGTTCTGGAGAGAGGAGTAAAGGTAGGAGCAGCTGGAGACATTTGGCTAGCTGCAGGTTTTGCAGATGTGGGAGAAGAGATGGCATGTAGGAGCCCTTCCCTCTGGCAAGATGTCAGGATCCATTTGGCAGACTGACGCTCAGCCTGAACGAGGGCTGAGCCTGCCTTGGAGAGCCCAGCTGAGGCAGGTGCTTGTGCACTTGGCAGCAGTTTGGGCTCTGGGCTTTGCTGTCTTGGGAAGGAGGGGTCTGCTGGAAACTGATAAATTGCTGTGACAAAGAGTTTCTTGTGCCTGGTGATGATGTTATGGAGTAACTACACTGTAAAGAACTGATTTAAGTGCATGTTCAGCACAGCTGGTACTGCATCATGATGGTTTTTCTAACGTACTTATAGCAGAGAATGTGTTAATGCTTCTCACTCTTTTCCTTCATGTAGTTAGGGATAAATTTATGAAGAAAGTTTCAGTTAAGCTGTTTAGTTCAGTGAGGTTCATTTACAACTCACTGTACCTTGCTTATGTGACTGATCTACTTGAACCCTATGGACAATATTACACATCTATGACATGGTGGTTGTGGTGCAGAAGGTCTGCAGACTGAAGCTGACTATCAGTACTGAGAGCATTACTGTGCAGGGTGGGATTTGTGCCATTTAATATGTCTAGTACAGCATTTAGCATCTGGCCTAAACTGTAGTTCTATCTCTTCTCCTATTCCCATAGAGTCGAGGAAAGGAAAAGATTACTTCTCTCAAATAATTTATGCTATTTACATCTTTTTACACATCTAATTTTAGAGTATGGTGTATCATATTTATGGCAGTAGATATTTCCTTAAATGGATTAGCTAAAGTATGTTGGAAAGTTTAGTTGTCTAACCTAATATAGTTAAATTACTCTAAGTTGATCTTTATATGCCGGCCAACTGGTGTCTTGCAATTGGTTTTGTAAAGATATGAGCATAAATGTATGACACTATCAACTGTTTGGTATTAACCTGCCCCCTTTTCTTTCTAAAATACAACACAAAATTCATTCTAAATTTAATTTTCTTATTTTCACTGGGTGATTTTAAAAGCCAAAACAAATCTGAAAAGCTGGAATAAAAATTAAAGAGTTGCAGGTTCTAAGTCTATTTACTCCTAATTGCGGCCTAGACAATTGAAGAAAAACAAGGAAAGTGTTTTGATCTTAGTAAATGCTGCTTCTGTAGTGGGCTTAAATATAATTCAAATGGTAATCTTATGGTTAAAAGCAAATCAAAAGAGAAAAATTCAGCAAAACAAGCCTGTGAACTATAGATGTTTTGCATTTGGAAACTGGGTACACTTGAGTCAAGCTCTCATTAAGCAATATTGGCTACAGAACATTTTCCATGTTTTTAACGTATATTTTGTGTCATGTTTTGGCATATGACCAGACAAAATAATAAAACTTCCATTTGGGAGTTCAGAATAAAATCTCTTTGCTAAAGTCTGTTTGAATTAATTCTCCTTTAGATTTTGCCAATAGAGTGATGTGGCTGTGGTCTGTAATCATTTTGCTTGCTTAAGCATATGCGATATAAAAAATAGTGTTTATAATGCAGTTATCACATTGATGCACAAGGATGCGCTGGCTCAGGGCATCCACTGCTGATATGTGCATGGTTTCTCAGCTGTAGGTGTTGAGGGATATATTGTTAGCTAAGATTTTTCCAGGAGAATGAATCTTTAGAACCTTTAGCAATGTTCAGTCAAGTCTGAACTTTTGGTGCTCCAAATGGCCAGGAGCCATCATCTTTGGACCTTTAAATGGTATAGGGGAAAGGAAAGCTTATGAGTCTACTGATATAATAGCATGGCAATGGGATTAGTGTTGATCACTTTGTTCAGGAGAGAGGCTTGATTGAGGGTGATGTCTGGCAATATTACGTTAGGTTGCTGTGTAATCCACTCTGTAATAGCTGTTGTCAGCTTTGACTTTGGCCATTAATCACCGTTTGTCCTCCACACGTACTCAGCTGGGGTTGAACACCGTGAGCCTTCCCTGTACAGCTATCTGTGATTCAATATCAAATTCTACTCAGTGTATCAACAGTTAGGCTACATCAGACTGTTTTCAATCACAGTGAAATGTGGAGCTAGAAAAGACCTCTATTCAGTATCTTTCAAATACTTTTCCAATTTTTAACCTTGACCTAGATTTGTGTGGCTCTCCCAAGAGAATTTGAAGTTCGTCCAAGTACCATGCCTTATACACAAACATTCCTTGTGTGTGCTATATCTATCTAAAGGGAACAGCAAATGAGATTGTCACTCTGAAGGGTTATACTTCTATAAAATATATAAACTTCTCATGTGTTATCTGATAATTTGACATACTAGTATTTTGATGAGAAACCAGTTTATTTCTAGAAGTCATCATAACTTCCTCATAACTTGCTCTAAAACTCAGTTCCAATCAGATCCAATAACATCTGATACCTCTTGTACTGAAACCAGCTTATCTTCATCACAACTTTGCATTTACACAAAGATCATTCCCCAAGATTTAGTTACTTGCATCTCATTTATGTGAGGCTGAGGACCTGGGTGTATTTGTTCACTAGTTCTTTCCCCTTCCAAAAAATTATTATTCAGAAGGAAAGATAATTACAAGGTTGAAGATGAATGGTCTAATCCACTGCCTTGAATTTCCTCACTTTCCTGTGTTCATATTTTTTGGCTGGCTGTGGGAAGCACAAGCTGAATGTGGATTCCCATGCTGGCTGCTGTCTGTCCACTGCCACCTGTTTCTTTCCAGGAGAATATCTCAGGTGTGTACCTGTTCTCTAGCTCATGATTTAGGCAAATTGCAGGTTTGAGTCTCCTGTATCTTTTAATTGGCTCTATACCACGTGCTTTTAAATTCTGTGGAGCAAGGAAGTTTTTTGACTTGGAAAAAAACTTGGAAACATCTCTGCTGGCTGTTGTCTACAAACCCCAGGGAACTTAGGGAGTTTAATCTCCTCTGCCTAGGGATGAACTACTTTTGTCTGTCACCTCTTGTCTGTTAATGCTAAAGCAATCCTGCTTGGCAAAATTGTTCATTTACCCCCAGTTCTTCTAAAGAAAAACATCTTTCTTAGTATTTTAAACCAGGTTTTTTCTTGTTGCTGCTTGACTTAGCAGCTCTTCATACTCTAGTCTCTATTAGTTCCTCTGGCCAGAGAAACAGTCTGACTTCTGGGGCTTGGGTAAAAAAGGACAAGTTCAACTGAGAAATTGCTGTAAAAGTAGCCTCAGTGAAAGGCCCTTATGGCTCCAAAGTTGATAATAAAGGGTAGGATTCAATGCAAGGCCACCGAAATATAGAAATTGAAAGCCAGAATTTTGGGGACCTGGTGAAGTTGACCCTGTTAGTACCTCAGTGATGAAAGTTGAGATGACTTTCTCTTGACTCCACCTGGTTTTTTTGTAATTCTAAAACATTACTTCAAGTGATTTTACAACCTTTACTTTGCTATTTATATTGTTTTCTTTCAAGAGCAATTATCTTCAAGAATAAAACATACTTCTGTAATGTGACTAAATCCTTCAACAGTGTTTTGGGATTTATTCTGTTATTTTCACCCTACATAGATCAGAATTTAAATACATTTATGAGATTATATTCCTTCTGGAAGAGCACTTCAAGCACAAAATAGCATAATAATGCTTTGGAACCTTCAATGAAAAGGTTAATGTAACAAATGCCCACATAGTTAATGCTCTTCCATACAAGTTATTTTATTATGTGATTAGAAAAAGGTATGACAAAAAAGACAAGGACTGAGATTGCTTAATTGGTATTGACCTCTGTGTCTTTATTTTGTAGCTCTCTTTGTTAGTTCCCCTGGCAGCTGTAGCAGTTGGTACCTAAACCAAATATAGTCTGGAAAACTGCATCCTAGAGAAAATATTGAACATCTAAGAAACATGATGTGAATTGTGATCTGTGCCTAGAAGATATTTTTCACTTACTTGCTATTCAGAGAGACTCAATTTAGAATGCTTTGTGCTGTTCCCAGTCTCATTCTTTCCACAGAAAGGTAAAAAGTAGATGGAAAGAGATAAGGAACTGTTGATGAAAACTGGTAATGATATCTCAAAGTAATTTGAATAGAACAATTGGAAGATTGAATTAAGCAGGTATGAAAAAATCATGCCTTAGTCTGTTTTTTGCAGGGTCAGGCAGTCAGAAGGATCAAGGTTTTTAAAATACCCAGTGCGGGAGTAATGGAGTAGTGACCAAACCAAAGAATTTTTCTGTGGAAAGGGAGGTTGTCCAGTAGGTGATGAACAGTAGCTGTTGGTCAGTGTCCTGAGGCCACATTAGAGCTGTAGTTGAAATCAAAGAGAAGCTGTATTCACATGACTATTACTTTACCAGGTGTTAGAGGAGCAATAGTTGGGATTTCCTCATTGACTTTGAGATGCATAAGAGAACAAACAGCTGGATTAAGTGACCTTACTGTATCTGCTTTCAGTTCTGAAAATGAATCTAGACCAGTGTGAGTATCCTTATCAGTCATGCCATCTGCAGTGACTGTGCTGCTGCAGCCATCCTGTTTGAATCGCTAGAGAGATGTTACAAGTTCATACCATCTGTACTAATGCTGTGAAAGTTCTGCTGGCTGCCGGACACTTGTTTTCCCCTGTGTTTTAATTCCATTCTCTTGGACATGCAGCTTGAAGCTTTTTCTGTGCTAGGAAATGGAAATTTCAGCGTTGTCATGTTTATGACTTGTTTACATTTCCCAGCCACTGATTATTTTGGGTTTTCTCCATATGATGCTTCCTGTCTGTGCATTTCAAATTTTACTCTGCTCCTGTAATAATTTTATTTCTCCTTCGAGCTGTCTGTTTATCTCTTGGGTCCAATTTTTGCTGTTTATTTCCCCTTAATATTGAGTGGTTGTTCTTTCATTTTTTGTGGGGGGGGGGTTTTAGTTTTTTTTGTTATTGAGGGTGGAGGGAATTTCTTGTGTCTTGTTTCTTCACTTTTGTTTAGAAAGCCATCTGTTTGAATTCAGTTTGCTTAATGAGAAGAATTTTGTGGAGCAAAGTTCTGAATGATCCTTCCCTCCTCTGCCCTGTGACTTTGTCATGAGGAGCACTGCTGTTAGTAGGCCATTAAATATTAATGGCTCTTTGCAATTTCTCTCTAATGTGCTTTATTTTGGTGCCAGTCCAAGCTGTGGAAATGAAAACCCCCTCGGGACCTCATGTAGAATGTAATTTGCTCTGCAGTTTTGGCTGTAAACATGATAATAAATTAGAGGATGTAATGAATATTCATTGAAGCGCACAAGGGTTTTCTTCACCAATGTCTGCTTACTGGTTTCTCTCCAAACTATACCTGATGAGATGAGCATGGATGTTGGCAGCCCCAGTGGCTTGATAAGTTCACTGTGTGATGTTTTTTCCTCGGAAAAATATAGTCTAAAAAGGTCCCCAAAGTGCCTTGTCTTGGCAAAATTCATAGGAGAAAACAAACCCCTTGGTGTTTCAGCCTGTTTAATGTAAGTTAATAAGTTTAAAGTCATAAGTTAGACTTGTAGATGGATGCAGCTTCACTGCCTTAGTTATCCTTGCGCTGGGATCCAGGCCAATTTCTCTCATTGGAATGAGAGGTGGTTTGACAATCTGCTTCATGTGTTTTGTCAAGTCCTATTGCTCAGCAGGTTTTGGCCAGGTCATAAAATTTAGTTCATAGCAAAGGAAAAAAGAAAAGCTTTTTTTCCCCACATTTCAGCACAGTTTCATCCTTTATAGGAAAACTTTTTCCACTTTTGGTACTAATTCTCGCTTTAGTCCTTTTCAATACTGATTCTCTTTTGGACTAATTGGAAATTTATTGTGTATGTAGAGGAAGAGAAAGGGCTTGTCACAGTTAATTTGTGCTGTTGTCATGAGAGATTGTTAAATTGTAACTACTTCTAAATTTAAAAAAAAAATCAGAGTAAATGGTCTGCCTACTATCTCTCAGTATAGCACTATTTATAGAATATCACTAAGTATCAAGCACACTAAATATACTGCACAGGCTTTGGATGAGAAAAGTTTCAGTTTAAGAAAACTCAGATTGTAAGTGGCCTAAATATTTCTCTCCTATCCTTTTGCACTAAGTAACCACTATGAATCAATTACATTTTTTGATACTTTCATTTAGCAATTGCATGAACTTTTTTGTATAAAACATTTTGAGTAAAGAGTTTTGATGGAGGGTTTTTTTTTTGCTTGCTTCTGTTTTTTTTTTTTTTTTTTTTTTTTAAAACTACTTTGTCAACCACTTTGAGAGGGATAAAAAATCTGTGTTACCATAGTCTATTGAGTAGTTTATTGGCTTGGAATATTTAAGAGAATCCAGGCAATCTCTGGTCTGATTGACACAAAGCAGCACTTTGAATCTGCATCTGTCACAGCCTGATGATGGACTTTAATACCTGTAAGGCAATAGAGTGTGTATTTTTCCTTTATGCTGGATCATTTGGAGGCACAAATAAAGATGAATGTTTTTCAGTCCAGAGAAAGTGATTTCTTAACTCTGCTTGCCTCTTTTCCATTCAGTTTGATGCTTTTTGATGCTGTGCTTCTTCATGAAGAAGCTCACATTTTATCAGGCATTTCTGTATTAGAACTGTTCTGGTGTTGACAATTTGTGTCTCACAGTCTTACAGTGGAAATGGCTAGAAAAATAAATGAATCTTCTTAAAATGAGAATATGGTCTAATTGGCTAGCTTCACTAAACATCTTGCCTATGTGCATAGGAAAACCAAAATAGTTCAGCAGAATGTCTTTCTTGTCTGATACCTTTTGTTACCTTTCTGATTTTGCTACTTGCATGTCTTACTCTATCTTATTTGTGTAACTCCATAATAAGCCTCTGTTTGCCCCTTTGCAATAAATTATATTTATGTTTAGCTTGGTTAGAAATGCTGGCTGCTGGTTATATAATTAATGGTGTAACAATGTCACACGATACTTATCAGTTCTTGCTGGTTATGCTATTTTTGTTGCCTTATGCTTGTGCTCAAGGCATTTGAATATTAATTATATCTTGCTGAGTTTGATTTTACTTGGAGTGCAACAAGTTTCTCTGCTTCAGAAGCACCAGTGGTTCTCTGCTGGTGCTGGCAGAAAGAGTCTTTTCAAGTGTTTACATTTGTGACACAGATGTCAATGTTGCTTATTTATTCTTCTGTCTCACTTGGTGGTGTAAATAGATCAGAGTATTGTGGGATTCCTCATTTGAAATATTGACTCTAAGAGAAATAATATGCCTTAATTAGGGAAATACTATTACCTTCCTAAAAAAGCTTATCTAATGGTTTTTAATGTATGATGACTTAGTTAATAACTCACCCTACCATCCCTTCTCTCACCAGTAACCTCATACTAGGTTATCTGGGTGGTCACTGCTGCTGTCAAATGGGTAACTGACTTGTTACCATCCAAATGATGGGAAATAAAAGCTATATCATACTATAGTTTCTGGAATGCAGAATCCCCAACAGCAGTGCTAATGCAGAATGTCTGGGAAAAGCCTGACTTTGAACACTGCAGGACTGCAATTTCTGGGAAGTTGCAGAAGAAGGGAACAGCTGGTCCCTTCTTGAAATATGCTCACTACTGGTAATACTGTATCTATAAAAAATTTAGAAGAATTGCTTCAGCCTTACCTTACTTTGTTTGCTTGGTTAATAAACTTTACTGGACTAAAGACTAAAACTGAGTGCCAGTGTTTTCTGACAATAACAGTTGCATAATGAGATAGTTAAGAACCTGGCCTCGTCCAGCAGTCTGCACGACTGTGTTTTTGATGGACCATGTTCTGGCAGTGTCTTGAGCAATGCTTCCTCCTTCTCAGCTTACAGGTCTCTTGAAACACACACACACCCAGAGCTTTGTGTGTTCTGCTGGTGATAATGTCCAGGTCCTTTCCCAAATGCAGAATCTTCTGTACTTGTAGCTTCTCGTCTAGCTAAGCCAAATTCCCAAGTTGCAGCTGTTGGCATCCTCAGCCCCTTGGTTCCTGGATGCTTAGAAAGAGCCCATGCATCTCCCCTAGCAGTCTGGGCTCAACATGGCCCTCTCCTGAGAGCCCTGTGTATTGAGAGTATTTCTGGATTATTCTAGGTATCAGAGATCCTATCTTTAAAGCAATTTCTCAAAGTTCAAACTGTGTCAGTTCATGGTTAAATTATCTTCAAAGCAGCTGTGCCATTAAATACAGATTTTTGTAGTCCCTATCTCTGGTTAGATCATCTTTCCTTTCTGTAGCTAATCTCTTTCTAACATTTCCCAGTATATGTATTTATCACCCTAATACCTGTACTGTGGTTTGCTTTCTGATTTTTGCTGTCATAGTATATGCTTTAAGACAAGGTTTGCTCAACATTGCATTAAAAAAAAAGGTAAGCTGCTAATAGTACTAATAGTTTAAATATACTTAAAAAAAATATTTTCCTGATGTCCTACATTGTAGAGAAGGAAGACTACAATAAAAGAGCAAGACCATGAAACAAAAAGAAGAGACTTGTTCAGAGACATGAGAGAAGCAAGGTAAATTGGCGCTCTTACAAGCAGCTCAGTTGCAATTGTAAGAACAATTTCAGTGCCTCTGGATATTTCTTATCACTAAAGCATAAGATGTAGCTGCTTTTTTGAAGTACTAAATTGGGTACTTGGTCTAATTAGTCTGCATCAAGCAGTAGGAATTTATGAAGACCAAAGAGGGACATGTTACCTTCAGAGGAAATTATGTGTAATGGCGATAATAATATTTAAAATAAAAATACATTGAAGGCAGGTGTACTCCAGATTCTGGATTCAGTTCACACTTCTTGCATGAAGACATGTCATTCCATGGCTTATCCAAAGCTTATCAAAAATTATTAATACATTTGGATATAGTGTTTTCATTTCTCAGTTATAGGATACAGCTTTTATAGTAAACTTCTCCATATCTTAGCAAGAGTCTGTGTTACTTGGAACTGACTGTGAAAAGGTGATAAAGAATGTGTGACTACAGTTGGCTCAGTCAGATATGTGTGTTGTCATTAATCTGTGATTAATTAGTAGATGACTTTAATGTCTATGTATAGCCTGGGATATAAAAGGATTACACTGATAAAATGTAAAGTATATGGTTTTGAGATTAAGTCCTCTTATTGCCACAAATTATATTTGATCTTCAGCTAATACTTTGGAAGGAATTAAAAAATAATAATAAAGAAACCTATCCTTTATCAAAATTCCTTCCAATATCTATAGTGTTGGTTTTTTGGGGTTTTTTTGGCGGGTTTTGTTTTTTTTTTAAATTTGGCACATAGTTAGGAAGGGATGGTAAAATAACCTAGCAAGATGTTTCAGGAGGAATCTGGAGCTCTGAGTGCCTCAAGTTCTTTGACGATTAATTTATCTTTGTAACAGTTGTGCTTTAGTGTAGGCACTTAACTTTTGAGGATGACGAAATGAAAAGAAGGGAAATATTTGTGAAAAACTTCATCAGCAAGGGCCTTGGAAGGATCAAAATGTAGCAGTTTGTCTTAGCAGGTTTTAAATACTGTCAAAATTTATTAAACAAAAACTTTAAGTTGACCTAATTAATGATCTTGTGGACAAAAGACTATAGAACAGGCTTTAAGTTAAAGCCATGGTGAACTTGTTTTTCCTGGGTTTATTTTATTTTTTTCTTCTTCTCTCATTTTTTCTCTTTTTTTATCTTCCTTAACTGATAATTCTAGGAATTTGAGAACTCTGCAGTTTTCCATCATTTAATTTTCCCAGTGCCATATTGAAAATGGCAGCACACCAGAGACTATGGATAACTTGATAAAATTTATTTTAAAATGAGATCTCATTGTGTTTTCACCATTCCTTGTCACCTGCCTCTTTTCTTTGAGATAGCAGAACTAATTTATTTTTACAGAAAATTGTGTACATTTAGCTATCAACTATTTTTCTGTCTCCTGGTTAAGAAATTCAGAAATGTGAATTCAAATGTTATAAGTGTTGTATTATTATTGTGATTATCACTCACTTACTTGAGGAAAAAAGGGGCTTTTTTCATTAGGGATATATTAGTTTACTTGTGATCACAAATGGACAACAAAAGTTTCCAGTCAGAATTTAAAACTGTCTTTCCAGTACCAACTCCAGATATATAAATGAAAGTTGATTTGTCCATATGATAGTACAAATATATATAAATTTTTATCTTTTTATTTCTGTTGAATTGAGAACTAGGACCTTTTCACAGTATTTCAGAAAATCAATGCACCTTTACCTCTTTCATTAATGGTTTCCATTAACTCTTCAATTATCAGAATAACAGCAGGTGAATATATAAAGCAAGGGCCAACTGTGGTGCAAAAATAAGTATCTGGGAAAGAGCTACATAGAGCTATATAATTATTAAAGAATAACTCAGATCCCAGAATCATTGTGTTGAATGACCTAGTATTGCATATTTTGCTTTGAAGAGTGACAGTAAAAGTAGGTGTTTTTGTTTATCACACATACGCATAAAATTTTTTTGCAAGTTAATGACCCTCTGTCTCCAGCAAGGTTATAACCACTGGAGGACTTTGATTCCATAAATGAAACTTAATTAGATATGAAGCTGCATGAGTCGGAACAGAGTCCAGCTGGCTCACTTGACTATAGAACTAACAGCAATGAAACCAATAGGAGCTTTTGTCAACAAATTCATTAGTGGAGACTGTGCTTGCTAAGAACAACCATTTTTAGTAGTTTTTTTTGGTTATATAATAAAGCCTTTTCTTGGACTTTGAATGAATGTGAAGAATGGTTCATAATGCTTGATGCAGTGCTGTTTAAAGCATGTTATGAACCCTAATGAGTTGCTCATTCACTTCTCATCACTTCACATCACTTCTGTTTCTCCAGTGAGGACAGAAAAATGCTCATTTTCCTAATATCTATGCCTTGCATAAATAGCACAGGACAAAATGTAACTGTTGACATTGCTTCGTGTTCATCACTTGAGTGTCTTTGCTCAATTATCCCAGCAGCTGGATGAATAGGATTCAAGGTCTGGTTTCCCTATTTTGCATTAAGTATAAAGAAGATAACAAATGCAAGTTTGATAAGAAGGATGGCTCCTGCATATGGCAGTCAAAACAGGAAAGGACTTGGATATTTACTCTTCTGTATGTTTAGGCCAGCCTCTAAAGGTAGATGTTGGTATTTTAGCCCTGCTTCATACTACACAGTCATTAATTGTACTGAGTGTTCAATTATATCAGATTTTTTTCTTTTCTATCTTGTTTCCCTTTTTACTGTTTTTTTCCCTTTTGCTAGCCTACTTGGGAGTTATTTACTGTGGTAGTTCTAGAGGAAGTAGTGTTAAACAATAGGAAGAGATAATTTTAAATATCTTAGATTTATTTTTTTTTCTTTTTTCTAGATGGTTAATGCAAAGTAGAGATCTACTATTGTGTTGGTATCTACTAGAGATTTTAAAAGATAGGAGGCCAAATAAATGAAATGAGTGTTTAGGAGAGGGGAGCAAGTAACTTCTCTGAGAAAAATTTTGTTGGGGAAGCTTTGCAGAATGGATTTCTTCTGCATTTTAGTGATAGGGGCAAAAATGGTGAGGAAAAAAAATAGGTAATTCAAAGGAAGGCAGAAAACCTCCAGTCCAGAAATAAAACCATCTGCCTTGACAATAAATTGAGCATGTTCGTTGTTCCTGCAATATTAAATTTTCTGGAAATTTATCATCTTCTTTGTGCTTTCTACAAATCAGTGAGAAGTCTGCTTGCTGCTGGTGGTACCAAGATCAATGTACTAACTGTGTTTTAATTCTATAGGCTGTTATTATAGCCATCCCTCCTTCCCAAGTTTTCCTTGGGAAAATGGGGTATAATTTTTGGATGTGGGGAGGGGAAATGCTTTGCATCACTTTCCATCTGGATTCATACAGACACTTTCTTGCAACTGCTATTAAGAATGGAGTGCAGATAACAAAGCAGATATATGCTGCATTTTGTATTTAAAATATTTGTATACTATGGGTGAGATAGGCAGAACTTGCTGGGCCTACTGTTAGGCAGTACCAAGAATAAGGATAGTGGATGTATGAGGGGAAATTTACGTGGACAAACTTGATGCTGGAGGACTATACTCTTGGCAAAAAAATGACAAGTCTAGCCAAGGCTGCAATATCAGATTGTGGTTTTTGCATATACTAAAAGAACTGTGAAGAGTTTAAGGTTATATCGGTCTTTGCCTTTAGTATGGTTCATTCTCATCTGAACCTGTGGAGGGATAGAATGTAAGAAAATAGTGCAGAAGGTAGTCTCACACCTGAGGAGTTGCAGCTGTAGCAATCACCAAAGATTAGGAACAGGCCTGCCCTTAATAGGTCACAGCTGTGTCCAATAAGATGAGTGCTACAAAAGAGTGGGTTAGCTGGGTGACGGGAGAGTTGGAGTTTGTTGGCTGTGCTGTGAGGAAGGAGGAGTCAGTGCTGTGAGGAGGTGCCCATGAGAAATCACGGAGATGGTATGGGAGCCTTTGCAACATGATGACAGCATGAACCTATGTTCCTATCACCATTTTTTGACTACAAAATTTACCTCTAGGAGAAGGGAAAAACTAAAAAACAATAATAAAGTACTGATGTTTCAGTTGTGAAGACAAGAAATTCCCTGAACTTCAATGTGGAAATTGAGATGGATCCTGATTTTGTTGCCATCATGGCCTAGTGAAGAATTAACAATAGATTATGTTCTGTAATTAATGATATGGCAGTGGAGTGCATCTGTCCATGACTTCTGAGTATCTCTGGTACTAGCAAGAGTTGGACGGGACTGTTGAGTGTAGGGTGTGGTTTGGTGGAATTGTGTTTTGCTTTGAGGCATGCTGGATAGAAGCATCTTCTGTTATGCAACTGCTGAGTTATTGGAAAATTCATAAAGATTAGCCCAATTTCTAAAGAATGAAATAAGATTGGTGCATATATCATGAAATGAACCTACTGTGTTGTCCCAGAATATTATTTGATTAAAAGAATAGGTAAGGTGTAGGGAGAGGAAAAGGTGGTTGTGTGTATCTGTGTGATTGAGGTCTGTTGCTTTTGACTTGATTAAGTAGTCCACTTTATCTCCTGCTGTTGTCCTCTTCAGTCATAAATAATCCTTGGGATCTGCACAGTGATGAAGTTGCTGTATGCAATGGATTTCATGCCCTTGCTATAATCTGAACATGTTGTCATGCCATACTGTATGTGTGTAGATATATATATGAAATTTGAGTGAAGCTACTGACTTTTGATATGCAAAATATAAGCAGACTAGTCAGATTTTCAGTTTATGCTTTGCAAGTCTTGAGTGTTATCTCTATGAGAGCTTAAGTGAGATTTAGTAAATAACTTGAACGGCACACAGAAAGGGCAAGTTCTTGTTTCTGGTTTTGTTTAAGCGGTATTTAAATCCCATATTTATAAATCTCTGTGCAGTTGCAATATAGAAGTTGCACTGAAGTCTGGTCTTCTGCTGTTAAGAAACACAGTCTTCCACCCTTGGAAGTGAAGAGATGGAATTTGTGTGCTTTTTGCAGATTAGATTTTACAGGGAAAAATTCACATTGGAAAATTGAGTTCCTCTCAAGCACTTAACAATGGCAAATGTTCCAAAGCTAGATTAATATTCTTTTACAAAGTCTTTGCTATAATATACCTCCCACCTTGACAATCTGCTTAATCTCTTCTGCCCAGAGGGCAGTGCTCTTCTGTAGTCCAGTGTCTGCTTTATCCAGCTGCAGTAGACAGGCAAGTCATATTCTGGTCTAGTGTTGAGAGCTTTTATGGAATTTTTCTATGTGTCAGGCTGTGTTCTGTGTCCAGGCTGTGTCTCTGTGACATAGTAATTGGAGATATACAGGAAGCTTTTTTTGGTGGATACTTTGGGGGAATTCAGAAAGTAAAAGTGCTTTCAGATCAAAGATTGATTTCTAAAAGCCAGCAGTAACTTCAGTTACTAGGTCATTTACCCTAACTCACCTGTCTATCCCACAGCTGTGTGCTTACAGTTCTCTGAGTTCTGAATTACTACTTCTTAATTTTAACTCAGCTTTCTTTCTCAGCCATGCTGGTGGATCTGAATTTTTGTCAATGGTAGTGTAACATACAAAAAAAAAAAAAAAAACCAAAAAAAAAAAACCCAAAAAAACCAAAAAACAAAAACCAAAAGGAAAACCACAGTTCTTTAATTGTACTTTGAATATTTAGTGAAAGTGCTATTAACCAGCTTAAGAGGACATTATAAATGGTCAGATGAATGTTTTCGGTAAGCTTCTGTTGCTGCATTGAGCAAATAATTGCTTTGGCTTAGCTGGTTTTACTGCAGTTTACATCAACTGGGGATCTCACTGTAGCTGGAAGCAGCAGTTCTTGTGATTGCTTTGCTTTTATGCTTGTTCCAGCACATAAATGAAGCACAAGCTTGTATCTGTTTTTTTTATGAAATTTATTCTGTTTATATTTTACAAGGTAGGTCTTACTGAATGCTAATGAAAGCCACACCTGTCTGCTAAATTAGGAACAAAGAATGTAGTTCATTTGCTGTTCATCAAAATCAGTGTTTCCCTTGGATGAAAGCTTGTGTCTACTGATGCCAGTGACAGCCACCTGCATATGTCTGACAACATAATATAGACATTGGTAATATGCTGCAGAGTAGGAGAAGAACAGGAATTGCTGTACTCCAGATGGAATAAGACCAGAAAAACTGTAGTGCTAATTAGGCAGATGACCCCATGTGATGAATTTACTTTCTCTTCTACTCAGTGAAAGTGGCGTAATGTAGTCATTTCCAAGTCCTTCTGTACATTGCCTCCTCTGCTTATTCAAGAGTAAATGCTGCAAAGAATCGTAGAAAACGGTGAAATTATTCTAATCTACATCTTAGAACAGGGAACTGCTCTTTTAAATATAGTAATTTGAGTACAAAAGGAGTAGTTGGAGCATAATGCTGCTGTTTTTGTATTTCAGAATGTGTGACAAATTGCTCAGTTTAACTTTATGCTTAAATATAAAAAAAACTTTACAAACCTAAGCAGGTCAGAAACCACTGACTGCTTTGCCATCTTTGAGTACATGCAAATGAATCTCAGCACTCCCATTCTATGTAAGTGCTAGTGAAGTGGCCATTTCCATCAGCAAGAAACTTACCACTTGTAGCATAACAGTGTAATGTTGCAGATAACTTCATTCTCCATAAAATTGCTATGACTGAATTTGCAATTGATTGGTCCCAGTGATATCAAGTGGTGTACTTGTGGTGGTGAATTTAAGTTGAAGAACTTAGAGAATCAGCTGCATTGAATCACTAGAAAATAGGAATTCAAAGCAAAGTTCAGAGCAGATAGTTTATATTTTTAAATGTGTTGCTTTTTAAAAATTAATACTTTTCCTGTTAAGCTGTTTTGAATTTTGTCATGTATAAATAAATGTTATATGTTCTTCTGAATGTATTTCTTTGGTTCAGAATAGAAAAAAAAATACAAACGGAAGGGCTGGATCATTTTTTTTTCAAGTCTAAGTAGACAATAATGGTGATAAAAAATGTATAGGAGAACTTACTTTGTGCTTCTATGTGCATTTACTGTTGTCAGGCTCTGTTTTTATCTACTCAAGTGCCTTGTTACATTAGCTGAAATGATCCTTATCTCATTTTGTAGACTGACAAGGACAAATTCTGAAACCATGTTTGAAACAAATGACATAAATGCGATGGAAAGTTTTATGTAGAGACATTAGTGTTTTTCAGTTACTAAGGTAGCTTTTATATTAGCCTGAATAACAACAGGTTGCATTACTAAAAACAATGATCAATCATGTATAGTGGAAATGAAACCGAGGTTAATTATGGGGTGGGGATCATGAAAACTATAATGAACCATAGTGCTTATAACACAAAAATGTCCTGTTCAAAAGACAAATATAGTCAAAATGTTCAGGAAGGAAGGTCATAAAAGAAGCACACTTCTTTTTTGTTGGTATTATGGTGGGGTTTTTAATTGTTTTGTTTAGTTTTCTTTTGAAACTGTTATGCTGTATTTATGGCAAGCAATGTAATGTCACCTCACAAGAGCCATCAGGATGGCCTGATGCTGGAGTTCTTCAGTGCTGTCTGAGGTTCTTTTTGTGTTCACATGATAAAAGAAATGGAAAGAGAATAAGTGAGTGGAAAATTAATGTGTCCTTGTGAGCCATTCAGCCCACAAGGGAGCTGTGTATCCACTTGTTGAACACGATTAGGACACAGATGTGGCACATAAAACATTTTGTTTTACTTGGTTAACTCTCAGATGGATTTGTTCCAGCATCTGAAAGATGCACAGGAATTGGTAGGGTAGAAGCAATGGGCTGATTGCTACTTGACAGGTTTTATGTCAGCTTAAAGCAATGAACTACAGTGCTTGCACAGTTGAGCTAAGAGTGACATGCAGCTGAAGGGCAGGGCTGCTTGTTCCTTTGCTTCTACCTGTTTCTAGTCTTGCTTTTTTGTGTATGTTTGTGTGTGTAGGGTGGTGCTGTTTGATTTTAAGTTTATGTAGCTGCACAAAATAAATATCTGCTAATCCAGTAGTGGATTAATTTCTAGGAAACTGAACTTGCATGTCTCTTCATTGTTAATGTTTAGCTTGCAGCTAAGTACTAACCTACTAAATATAAGATTTGTTGATCTAAGATAATCATGAACCCTTTCTTGAAGACAACTTGCATCTCATTTATTTTAATTTTGAGATGCACATTTTGTAAAAGGGGGTTACACCTAAGAGGAGATATTAACTTTCGGTCCTAGGACTGACAAAGAGCTGTGGATGTTCGACTGCTGCCTTACCACCCTCACCTAATGCCAGGTATTCCTCCCAGTGAGTCACTGGTATCACCAATATGATGAGTGCCTGGCGTATCACTAACATGCAGTCCAATGAAGTTCTGATTTAAATGTCTTATCTTCTTATGTAAATGACATAGGGAGTTAGAAAAACAGATGGCAGACTTGGTAACAAAGTCCTTTCTATTTTTTGTCACCTACTGTCAAGTTTATGGGTTCATGAGTGTCACTTCCATATACTTCTTGTTAGCTTGTGTAGAAGAAGAGCTCCACACTCTTGTGCTGTTGGGTCTCTGCACAGTTTAGTTTAGCTGCTTGTTAATCTGACAAGAGTGCTTAACATTTCATTTTGTAATTCAGTCTCTCTTTTTCTTAGCTGCTCCCTGTGATTCAGGGGTGGGAGGCATACATTGGAGATCTTATGCATGCTAAAGATTTTAAGATTTTTTTTAAAAAACAATCTGGTTTGTGCATGGTAATGAAATAACAATTTTAATTTAAGCTGTAGTATCAAGCAAATAATTCATAGTGAATTCCTGGCCACAGAGGTTACAGATAAAGGGGATGTGTGTGCACACGATCTGAAGGAGCATAATAAAATCTGTGAGTCATGTCTGCCTGAAATGCATAATATTTCAATGGTAAGCAAAACAGGGCTTTTATGAGCTTGAAAATTAAGAGCATAGAAATTCTGATGTGTTTTCATGAAAATGAACTTCATTAATTTTTTTCCAGTTAATTTTTATCAGATACCATTTTGTTTATTAAAATATTGCGTCTGGTTTACAAAATGTTAAACATTCAGTCTCTGAAGTTGGACCTTGCTGAAGACTTACCGACCTAGAAGAGTACAAACAAAACAGTGCTGTTTACATCTTGTTGCCAACACTATTGGCTAAAACTAGGTGTACTGAAGTGGCTGGTTTTGAGTGTAGCTTCTGGGTGAATGGAATTAGCCAAAAGGATTTGCAGGGAAGCAGGTTGAAGGATGTTTGGCAATGTCACGGGCTTGTTTGGATGCAGGCATGTGCTCAGTACAGTTGTAGCAAAAATCTACAGCATGTCTTCTGTTGGCAATTTGTGCGATATTTCTTGCTTCGTGGGGAAAGTGGGAAGTGGAGGCAAGCTTTGGATTTTTATTTTTCATTTTTTCCCCGGAATAGAGGCAACTCTTTTAATTGATATACTGTATGGTGGTATTGTATATAGGCTTCCACTTTCAGACCTATCATGCCAGGGTATATGCCCAGAAAACACATAATCCTCACTTGCATTTTTATATTTAAGTGAATAAGAGAAGTCTTTTCCAAGAGAATGGTGGTAGGAGAAATTTTTCTGATGGATGTGAAGCACAGCTTTCTCAGAGAACAGATTGCCTGTGAGTTGTAGGTAAGTTTTAATGAACAGTTATAAAAAGTTAAATAACCCACAAAAAAACTCAACAACCCCCTGCTCCCAACATTTATCCACAAATGGATCACTTGAGACCATGGAGGAAACATGAAAATTGTCCCAAATATTCTGGATCTCTTTTCTGCTCAATGAATAGAGGATGACACGTGATGTGAATCACTGACAAAGCAGGTGCACACAGGGTGCTAATGTATTTTGGTTCGTCTCTTGTGGAAGAATTGTCCTGTACAATTTGTGATTTCTGCCAAGCATAGAGGGAAATTTGTTCAAAAAATGAGTCTTCTAGATACATTAGAACCTCTCTAAAATCATGACTACAGTCTTGAGGATGTATGGACTGGGCAAGAACACAGACTGAAAAGGAAGGAAGACAATTATCAGCCTGCCAGAATATAAGAAGAAATAATGTAACTGCTAAACTCAGTGTCGGGAGCCCAATTATTCTTCCTGTTTTTAAGATTAATTGGAATTGCTCATTTCTAAATTTAATCTTGACTAAGTGGTAACTAAAATATGGCTATTTCAGTCCCTGGATTTGGAATGTGAAAAAAGAAAATAAATTATGACCTCATTAAGAAAGACTAAGTAAGTGAAAAAGAAATGAAGTTGCAGTCATGTAAAATGATGTTACTTCTTTCCAAATTCCTGGTAAGTAGGAGCAAGTGATCTAGAATACTTGCATGTTCACAATATAAAATTTAAGCATAGTTACTATTACCTATTGTTGCCGAATCACACAAGAAAACGAATTATTCAACTCTGTTACCTTTAAGCTGATGAGTGGAAAATGCTTTAGCACTGATGGTTTCAACTTCCATGTCGTGTGCTAGAGATGTAATGTTACCAGTGGTGTGTGGTGTCCCCTGCCCTCCCAGCTCAAACAACTTTAGCACTTGTATGGACTTCAAGTTCCGTGTTCAAAACCCTTACATACAATGTAAAGTGTTTTATAGTGCACATAAATCAGATGGAATAAAACATAACAGAACTAAAAAGTGTATGTTGTAATAGGATTTTGACTTATGTGCAAGAAGAAAGCTCCAAACCAATAGAAATCATGCCAGGTTCTCAATACAGCTGCAAACAGATGAGATGCCTGAACTAGGAGAGGGGATTTGGAGAGAAGACACTTTAAAAATGTAAAAGTTATCCTAAATCACTTGGACTTTTTTTTGGTATCTACAAAAGGGAACATAAAATGACACTGAGGTTCCTCAGGGTAGAGACAAAAGGATGATGTACAGAAATTTTGTTGAAAATATGCATGTTATATTAATAGAATACATTTCATCTTTTTATAAACAAGCATGTATGTCTTGGAGAAAAAAGGAAATATAAGGAGATGGAAATCTAATCACATAGAACCAGTGGTACTGCTACAAATAATTCAGGAAGGATTAAATGCTTTGTTTTTGTTTTGGAAAAGTACTAATTTATACAACTAACTGATAATTCTTTTCCATTTTGCTAGTAGTCTTTGTTGAAGTAGAGTATTTATATCTTTGATTTCTATCATTATATTTGGATTGATATTCTGCAAGATATTTTAAAACTTATCTGTGCAAGTCATCTGTAACATTGGTATAGCCTAAATCTTGGAGCATTAGGGAAATTCCAGATGAAGGTTAATAGTGTTGTATCAGTGATTAAAAAGAACAAAGAATGGAAGCATGTTCAACCTAAGACCTGCATTTTAAGTGTAAAAAGTAATATAATTATTTCTAATCAGTAAAAATAATTTTAAAAAAGCACAATCAGGGTAGCTTTTTAGCTTTTAATTAAATTCCAAGTGTATCTGATATTACTTGAAGTTAGAACCTTTTCAGCTCAAAATCTCATACTCACTCATTAGTCCCAGATGAGACTTGGATAATCTCTCTGGAATACATGATGATCTGCAGTAAATGAAATTTGTAATTAACACAAAGTGCAAGGTGTGCAGAGCTATGTCTGAATCCTGGCATTTTAGAGACCTTAGGAGAGTGAGGTTGGGATTCACACTCTGTGCTCTCTTCTTGATGTCAGTTTTAGCTTGGACCTTTAAGTTCAAGGATCAGGAGGTTCTACTACTAGAAGTAAAAGTTCAGTAAAGTGCTTCTTTCTCCTTGCAGGATGTGTTGTATACACATGTTGGTGTAATAAAAGTGTTACTTTTGGTTCTCTGGTGGCAGTTGCTCAGGTGCCTTGGTATTACAGAAGTATTTCTGCTAAAGTCCCTCAGGAATCTGTTCCTAGCCCCACACTCTTTAAAGTTATTAACCTGGAGGAAAACTATACAGTAGTTAAGATCTCTAGTGATGTGGAATAAAATTGGCAGTTTTCAAGGTTCATATGAAGGCAATGATATTATTAGGAAGCCAAGATTCAATTTGTGAGTTGAAAATTAGTAGAATTAAGCATTTCCCCTGTAAATCCAAACAACTTGCAAAATTAAATGTTTAGAGACTGTAATGGTAGATGATCCAGAAATGACTGTAAAAATACTGCTTAAGCATGTTCTACTGTAAAATAAAAGCTGGGAGAAGTCAACAGAATAGCAAAGAAATCTTTTCAAATAGGACTTGAAGTGTGTCTTTTCAGCGAGGAAAACATGGGTGAAAGCTGCCACCAGGCAACAGGAGAGAAAACTAATGGAACAGCTGTGAAAAATATGGCAGAAGACTATTTGAGACTACTTACAGAGAAAAAGGTTGTGATGGGAGGATGATATTTTCTATGCAATGTATTGAAGTATCTGTTCTTCTGGTTTTGCTCTTGCTTGTATCAACATTTGGCATTAGAACATGTGGTTGCATCCTACTTGAGAAAGGATAAAATGAAAGCTGATGTTTAATTCCTTAGCTAAAGTATGGGAGTTTAGAAGTGCTGTGTTTTAAGTTGTCATTCTTGCATTCTGCTGGTAACATGCCTCAGTTTCCTCATCTGAATAAATGGCCATGAGGGTATTACTGTAAGAGATTGAGCTGAGTTTGAAATAATTAAATACTGAGCGATATTTTCAGGAAGATATTTCTAGATCTAAATTAGTAGTGTAATGGTGAAAAAAAAGCATGATCTGAGATGTTTCACTGTTGTATATTTTTCAGGATAATTAATTTTTAAAGAGAAGGGTAAGGGGAGAATCTATCTTTTATTGGGTGAGCTTCATTAAAGACATGCACATAGCCCATCAATAATGAGACTCTTCGTCTCCATGAGCTTCCTTGTCTATTCATTTTTCTTTCCCACCTGCACGCACAATGGTGGCTGTTTGCTCCCACATACATTCAACAATGCATCATTTGTAAGCTGGCCCTCATTCATTTCATCCCTGTTTGAAAGGCCTGACAGAAAACCCTGTGAAAAGCCTTTCAATGCAAATGCCAATTTAATGACTTGGTTCATTCAGCAGAGAGTAATCTGAGATAACTTGACTTGTCCTCGCTGCAAATACAAGAAAATGTTTTCATAAAGCCTTGGACGTGTTGTGTTTTTTAACAAGATGCTTTCAGTTTGCAAACAGAATGTAGTGACTTTAGTTTTTGTTAAAATAAAATCTCGGGGTTTTTCTGCTATGTCAACCTCCCACACCTCTGGAGGAGCACACTGGAACAACCTTCCACACAATGGAACCCACCCATGTGTGGGTTCCTGTTGCCCTTGCTCTGTGTCCTCTAAAATGCACCTGCCTTTTAAAGGTTTGATTTGCTTCATTTCCTTGGCAGACCAGCAGTTCTCCTCAAGGATAAACCATTGTTTGATTGGCTCTATCTGAACATGTTTAAATATCAAATTATTGGGAAATTACAAGTGTAGCTACTCTTGTTAAAGCCAAAGAACAAACACATTTAGTGTGTTTCAAAAGCCTGTATTGTGGCTTGGTCTTGGGACATGTATTCTTCTTATATTAATTCTCATTTCTAAATAATTTGTTTACTGGATTTTCACAGAAAGACGAGACCAAAGCTATGAAAACAAAATAATGTAACTCTCTAGGCAGTTTGTATCTATTGGGGACAGAATTTAATGACAGTGGTTGTAGCATTGATGTTATAAAACAAATTATTGACTTTATTTTCTGTTTAAGCTTAAAAAACCCACTTTAGAGTTATTGGAAAGCTTTGAGGAACTGACCAGGGATAGAATGAATGGGGCTTACAGAGACTATGATAATTTATTAAAATTAATCATGACAGAAATTGAGAGCAACTGCCTTTCCTGTAGGTTGTTTTACCAAGATTATGAATATAGCAGTGGGATGTCTTTTCTGTGACATCTTTTTGCTCTATGAAGCAAGAGCAAAAATTTCTCATTTCAAGTTTGACCACTGCTCTTAGTTTTGCAAAAGTGATTCCAATATAATATTCATTTCAATTGCTTCCTCCACTTGCACATTAGCATTCCACAAATGGTAGTAAAATATTTTAAATGGTGTTCTGTTTCAATATAATTTTTGAAAGAGATGCTTACTAATGTTTTGAATCTGATGGATAATGTCAAATCAGTAATGGGATATGCCACACGAGTGCCAGACTTGACATTTTCTTGTTGAAGCTTATCAATATTAGACACAGGCCATTCATTTTGGCGGTAGCTCCTCTAAGTGCGTGGAAATCAGACTGGATCAGTGGAATATAAGACTGAGT
This sequence comes from Melospiza melodia melodia, assembly GCF_035770615.1. NCBI lineage: Eukaryota > Metazoa > Chordata > Aves > Passeriformes > Passerellidae > Melospiza > Melospiza melodia. The sequence goes on along the minus strand of NC_086199.1, from coordinate 67,378,110 downwards.
ATTCTAGAAAGGAGAAGAGGGAAGAAAACAAAGCACCTTTAGTGTTATCAAGTTTTCTCCAAGTGTTTGATGACGTGTTCCTTCTGGAATTGGTCTTAAAATTAAAAAAAGGCACAATATTTTAGGTGTCATTTGATTAGGCATGTTTCTTAATATGATAAGATACTGGTTTCAGCTGGGATGGAGTTAATATCTTTCACAGACTCTGGTATGGGGCTGTGTTTTGGACTTGTGCTGAGCACAGGGTTGGTAATGCAGAAATGTTTTTGTTATTGCTGAGCAGGGCTCACACAGAGCCAAGGCCTTTTTAGCTTTCCATGCTGCCATGGTGGCGAGGAAGCTGGGGGTGCAGGGGAGATTGAGAGGAAACACAGCCAGGACAAGTGGTCAAAGTGACCAAAGGGATATCCCAGACCATATAGCATCATGCTTAGCATGTATAGTGGAGGGAAAAAGGAGGAGGAAATAGAGGACGTTTGGAACTATGAGGTTTTGTTAGAAGTAACTTTTACGTGTGCTGCAGCCCAGCTCTCCTGGCTAAATGCCTACTTGTCCATGGGAAGCAGTAAATTAATTAATTCTTTGCTCTGCTTTGCTAGTAGGCCTAGCTTTTGCTTTCCCTTTTAAACTGTCATTTTCTCAACCCAAGTTTTCCAGCTTTTATCCTTCCGATTCTCTCCATGATCTCAATGGGAACAAAGGAGTGAGTGAGTGTACGTGACTACTGGCTGGGGTTAAATCATGACAGGTAATTAGGTAATTGCATTGTTTATATTTATGGTGTTTAGCCATATGTTCTTGTTACTACTATTTCATAACCAGGTGATCAGTTTTGTCTCTATTTTACTGAGGTAGACTGAGTCAAGGGCTAAGCCATTAGTTTAAATCTTGAAAGAGCTGGTTTTGGGACAAGTAGCAGTTTGTGCTTCTGTGGCCAGTAATCTAAATCTTTAAAAGCCTTTAAAAATTGGTGGGAGACACACCCCATCTATTCCAAGCTCAACAACTTCAAAGGCAACTTCACTGAAGATCTTCAGCTATGTGTGTCTTGTAGAAGATTCAAAAATGAGCCTCTTGAATGAAGTATTCACCACTACAAATACTCTTTTAAAATTAGTACACAAGTACATATCAGCTCAATTACCTTCAATCTCTTTGCTTCTATTCTGTGCTACAGGAATTCTATTAGGAAAAATAACAGACCATGTGCCACAATACCCACGGATAGGCTGTGCCTTCACGTGTTGTGTTTGGTTGACCTTGAGAAACACACAGACACAAATGAAAAATGAAACACTGTAGCCTCTACTATTATGAAGCGTAAGAGAGGTGTGTTAGGAAATGACATTCATATGATTAACAGCAGAAGCATTTGACAAAACATATTGCATTTAGCAGAAAAGTATTGATATTAAAAGTGACAGAGTATGTTAGTTGATCTTTGAGTCTAAACTTAATTATTCCTATATGAATATATCTTCTTTATGGGTAGATGGGGGTTTTTGGGGTTTTTTGTGTTTGTTTGTGTGCTTTTTTTGCACCATGCAGTGTTTCATTGTTTTTCCACTGGACTGAAGGTGGGCTCATGTGACTTACATTAACAAGTAATCTGGTGGGGTATTGATCTAATCTAATATGTGTTATTGAACTATCTTGTGTAATTTGGAAAAATCCATGTCTTTTTGCGGTGCAAAATTATACTGCCATGTGTGAAAGGAGAAATAGCTGCTTTAAATGGTTCATGGATTGAACAGATAAATTTATCCTGACTTGTCCAAAGTGAGAAAGCAGGCTACAGTGATAGGACCATAAATAGTGACTTTTAGGCTTGTAACTTCAACTTTGTGTTGGAATTCAATCTCTTTTTCAGTACACACCACTGAGATTGCTCTAGTGTAAGGGTAGAAATGACCCCTGTGACTGAGCTATTGCTGATGTGAAATGTAATGGATCTGAATACCTGAGGTCTGTTTGACCTTCCCTAAAGCACATCCTGTGTCACCTGGATAGGCAGCAGGCTGCTACCAGAGCATATATAACTATTGTCCTTCTGTTGCACCCACCTCACTGACTCAAAGGCAAGGCAGTTTTCAATTGGGCACCTGGCAGTTTATCCAAGGACACGTGCCTGTAGGTATCTGCATTTATGAGAGGGGGGTATGTGGTAAAATGAAAATTAAGCAGGAATGCTGTGGATTTGTTCTTGTTTGGCACAAATGAGAAATCCCTGTGGTAGGTGTCCCTGTCTTCATTTTTTTTTTTTTTTTTGCTTTCTGGATAATACCTGGATAAAATCAAAAAAATGCAGCTATTAAACTAAATAAAATGATGACAAGGCTTACAGATTCACTAGGTGAGTCTTTTAATTCCCCAGGAACAAGAGGATAACTCAAAGATTTAAAGAACTTGTCATTTAATCTGGCTACTATAAATTGATTTTAATTGAAAAATAGATTGGATTCTAATAATAGTTCTGAGGCACTTTGCATTTTCAGTTATTTTTTTTAGGGAGAGGATGCTATGACAGGCATTTCAGAAATATCAACTTACTGAGCACTCCTTACAAGGTTATGAAAATACTGGACTTCAACCTGGACCACAAGTAAATTTGTTGCTAGTCCTTACCAGTTTCTCAAATGTTCCATTCTTCTGGGACAACCTGCATTTTCCTGTCTTAAAATCCTAGGATCATAGGATATGCTATATTGAGAGATACCCATCAGGATGATTGAGTTCAACTCCTGGGTATGCCGAAGACATGCCCAAGAATATCACCACGTATCTGAAAGCATTGTCCAAATGCTGTTTGAACTCAGACTTGGTGTTGTGACTTTGCTGGGGAGGCTGTTCCAGTACCTAAGCGCCCTCTGGGTGAAGAACTTTTTCCTGATATCCAACCTAAACTTCATGGCATATCCTTGAGTCTTGTCACTGGTCACAAGAGTGAATAAGATCTGCCCCTCCGCTTCCTCTTGTGAGGGTGTTAAGGACCACAGTGCCATCTCACCTGATTCTCCTCTTCAGGCTGAACAGACCAAGTGGCTTCAGCAGCTCCTCATACAACTTCCCCTCCAAACCCTGCTCCATCCTCATGACCCTCCTTTGGACACTCTCTAATAACTTTGTTATTTTTATATTGTGGCACCCAAGACTTTCCCCAGCACTGGAGGTGAGGCCGCCCCAGTGCAGAGCAGGGGGGACAATCCCCTCCCTTGCCCAGCTGGTGCTGCTGGACCTGATGCCCCCCAGGGCAGCGTTGGCCCTCCTGGCTGCCAGGGCCCTGCTGACTCAGATCCAACTTGCCATAAACAGAATCCCCACGTCCCTTTCTTGTGGCACTGCTCTACAGCCTCTCATTTCCTAATCTATATGCACAACCAGGGTTGCCCTGTCCCAGGTGCAGAATCTGGCACTTGCCCTTGTTAAACTTCATATGGCTGGTGAATGTCCATCTCTCAGGTCTCTCTGCAGGGCTTCTCTGCCTTCAAGGGAGTTGACAGCTCATATTAGTTTCATGTTGTCAGCAAATTTGCTATTTCTTTGAGTCCCCCAATCCAAGTCTTAACGAAGATGTTGAGGAGAGCTGGGCCAGGGATGGAGCCCTGTGGAGCCCCACCAGTGACTGGCCAGGCTGATGTCACCATATTCCCTCTAAGTCTTTGTGCCTGACCTGTGGAGCCAGTTGCTCACTCATTATGGCATGTGTCTATCCAGTTGTCTGCTGGACATTTTGTCCAGAAGGATACTGTTAGAGACAGTATCAAAAGCTTTGTTCAAGTCCAAAAAGATGACATCTACTGGTTTTTCTAGATCAACTGGGTGGATTATCCTGTCCTAGAAGAAAATCAGGTTCAACAAGTAGGATTTTGCTTTTGTAAAGCTGTGCTGGCTGTACCCAATGACTGAGTTGTCCTCAAGGAGTTTTTTCAATGCCTCCTGGAATAATCTTCTACCAGGCCCTGAAGTGAGACTGGCAGGCCTGTATTTTCTGAGGTTGTCCTTTTTGCCCTTCTCAAGAAGCAGGATAATGTTGGACTGCTTCCTGTCAGCTGGGACCCCTGTGGTTTCCCAGGATGGCTCAAAAATTGAGAGGGACTGTGGTGATATTAACTAGCACTGTGAGGATTCTCAGATTGATCTTTTTAGGCCCCATAGATTTGTGGGGATGCAGCCGGAGCAGCAGGTCCTACACAAGTTCAGGATCAACTAGGGGTTAATCAATCTCATAGTCATGGTCCTCCAACTTAGGGCAGTGACACCCTTGACCAATCTTGTGCGTCCTTCTCATCTTAGGGTACAGGTATATCTCATTCCTTGGGTTGCTTGTAAAGATAGTAACCAACACCATAAGGCAAGAGAAGACTTCTATTTCCTTCCTAGGGGTCTTCAGCAAAATCATTTTGCAGGCCCTGGAAAAGGAATTGAGTTGCTATTGTACAGTGAAAAAAAAAAGGTTTGCATATATTTTATCTGGGGAGAGTAAAGTAAAAGGCTTATAAACATCTGGTATGTAAATCATACAGAAGGGAAGTAATATAACTGAGGAGTAACAGAGCATGCAGGTAGAAATGCTTGAGTCCTAGTAATGTAATCAATTGAACTTATTTGTCTCTGCTGCTAAAAGCAGTGTGTGCTCATAGCTCAAAAACAGGCAGTGAGTCTATGTGCCAGAGCAAACGAAGTCAAAGTCTGCTCACCTCCTAAATAGGCATGTGTTATGTATGTACATATATATTTATATACCTGCAGTCACATATCTATATTAAGCTAGGAAAAGAAAGGCAGGAAATTTTGATACGAGCCATGAGAAAATCAGTTTTGCAGAGGGGACTGTGACTCCAAATGCTGATCGTAGATATATCTATATATATATATCACTGTGTGAAAGGAGTCACACTGGGGGACACTTAGTTCTAAAAAACCTAATGGAAAGACCCTACAGGATCTCAAATGGGCTTTTGATGCAGAGTGAGATATACCACTATAAGAGACTCTGCCTTTAATAAATTTACAGGCTGTTGTGCTTTTGGTTTTAATTCTTAAAATATTTCTTACTACAGAACTATTTCAATTATGAGATAGTTGAGCTCTTTAGCCACCAGGTAAAGGCTTGGAACAGTAATTGCAAAAAGGAAGCAGTCTGAAAATCATGTGAATGGAATGAGTGAAGAAATGGAAAATGATCTGTTGAGCAGTGAAACTGAGTGGAGGGGAACAGACATGGTAAATGTCTCAGTAGATGTGAAAGGGAAGGGGGAAATGTTTTGGTGTAATGAAGAAACAAAAGTAAAGCATCAGCAAAACCAAATCCTCCTATTTGTTGTATGCATTTTTTAGCAATGTTTTAAACTACAGAATGAAATATTTGAGTGTTAATTTTTGAAAGAGTTTCAGGAGGCTTTTACCTGATGTCTTAGTGATGGGAAGTAACATATGGAAATCAGAAAGTTTCATCTGAGTTTTCACTTCCAAAATCCATATTTCTTTTGAGTACTTCTTTGCTGGGGAGTAGTTTGGTGTGTAATGCATCTTTACACACATTACTTCTTACTGTATATTTTTCAGAAATTGTTTGCCTTGCAATAGAGAGAAGTTGGAGTTTTTATGTGTTTCTCAGTGAAGGTGATTATTTTTATAAGGTGCTGATAATGTTTTTTTAGACTATGTGGATAAGCTAGGCACAAGGCTGCGTCTCATGTAATTTATTTAATACATATTTCATTCAAGACTATACATTGAGTCTGAATGCATTTAATCAAATCTTCATACTCAGAACAGGTTCTTTGGTTTTATACATGTGATGGAATATCTTGGGTCAACCTTGGGTTTGATTGCTTTTCTAACAGGCTCAGAGGTAAATTTGCCACAGCCAGGTAGTAACTTCATAGACAATCTAGGAAGTTTTATTTAGATGTTTTTTTAATATTTTTCTTGCTATATTAAAAAAAAACAAACAAAAAACCCCACAACAAAACAGTAGAAAAATCTCAAACCAATCCCACAACTAGCCAACCAAAGAAACACCAAAGTATTTTTAATATATTGTCCTTGAAATGGGCCATCACTCAAGTAACGAACTTGAGTGCTGGTCATTAGCGTGAGATAGCCGAAGAGAATCCTGAAACTCTGATGTTCTGGAGTTCAGACAAAGAGAATTTCAAGGCAAGTTAAGTTTAGGCAAGTCAAACAAATTTTATTTGGAGTGGACCGTAACTGTAGCTATGACTCTCTTCCTCTCTTCCAATTCTTAGGCGAAGCTAGAATTAAGACTTTGTGTTTGAAATTTTGGAGTGGTTTTAAATACTATCATATTCAGATTATCATGTAAACGATGAATTTTGATTGCTACATTTCTGCTATACTTTCATTTCAAGGATATACAGAAGTGACACCTCTGTTGACAAGCCCAAGATGCATTTTTAGGTTTTTGTGATATGTTTCTCCTAGTATTACAGGCCTTTAAATGGAGTTTCCTAAGTCAGATTTTATCAGCTATCTAATTTATCACAGCTTAATGGTAGTTGTTAAGAAGCATAACCAGAGTTCTTGACATTGTTCGTTATTTTACAGAAAAAAATTGTATGTATCTCCAACTGCTTTATGACATGAATTTGCAGCTTCCTTGGATCTGATCCTGTGAAGTGTTTAGCTGCTGTTAAGATTAGTAATGTTATTTACCTCTCCCCAATGTAAGAGTTTTCAGAGTATTTAGTGAAGTGGTTTAATCCGTTTTTGTTCCTGTACAAGTCATGCAGTTAATTTTCGGGATTGAAATGCACTATTTGTTATTTTAGCTTTCACTGACATGTCAAGTGTATCATTTTCAGAACTTGTCTGTAGCACTATTTCACATTTGATACTTTCCTAAGTAAGAAGGAAAACTGCATGACTTGTTTTCGTATATTGTATGAATAGTTATACTTTTTCTGCATCTCTATAAATTTGAAAACAGTGAGATGAATGACAGTAATGAGTCAGAGAGGACAGTGTGTGTGATACTAACAGAAATTTATTATTCAATTTCTTCTTAAGGCCTGATGACTTAAAGGATGCAGTTCACATTCGCTTCAGTCAGATCTTTAACACTCAGTAAGATTGGAGATTTAGGTTTTACTACTTTGTGGAAGCCCTTGGATTATTCCCAAACCAGTGTATAAAACCTGTGAGAATACTTATAAATGCAACACTTAAATTTGTATCTTTCACTTCTTTTGTTCCTCTCTGGAAATAAACTGCACTATTACCAGAAGTTGTGCTTTTCTTTCAGATACGTCTGAAACTGCTCAGCTTTGTATGGAATTGTCTAGACTTTAGTGCGATAAAGGCTGAGTTACATATCTAGCTTAGAAATTATACTGCTGTAATAGACTCTTACCCTTCTTCTCTCTTCCCTGTCTGAGCTTGGATTCCATTTTTTCTCTCCTTTTGCTTTACTTCAGTGACTCATTGTGTTCTGCCTAGTGTACCCTGAAGCTTAAAACTTGTTGCCAAGTTGATTTATCACAGTCATGCATTTCTAAAAACTTGGTTCTGCTGGTTAGTCAAGAGAAGGGAAGCTAAAGAAAAAACACTAACAAATGAGAACAGTTTTGTGTGACCATTGCTCTTTGAGAATCATCTTGTTGTGGTCACTTTCATGTCTCTCCTTTTCTTTTTTTTTTTTCTCTTTACACAACAGAGCATAATTAAGAAATGTCAGATAAAGATACGTGAGTATGTATTTTTGTTTCTATTATTTTGTTGGAGCATTTTGCCTAAGTACCAAAGTGCTGATGAACAGCTTATTTTAGAAATGTGTGGAGATTGCATAGCTGTAGGAAAGCTACTCTGATAATGTTTGTACTTTATTATAAAACAAAGAAAATGTTTTAAAGGTTAAGTTACATGTAAAAATCAGCATTTCTACCTTACATGAAATGATAAGATGGAGGTACACAACTGCGTGAGAAAAAAATCTTATATGTTTTTAATTTATATTGATCATCTGAATGAAAACCTGAATTTTAGAAGCAAAGTCAACCATGATGTAACCACTGGGCTAGGTGAGAAACAAGACCGTTGAATAGATTTCTTCCTCTCCATCTCTGTGATTGATTTTTTTAACTGCTTAAGTTGCTCAAATATAGTGTTTTATATTTATTATAGGTATCACTTTATTGAGCAAGATATGCAATGTCCAGGTAATATACTGGAGAACAGTGAATTTGCATGGCTTTGATCTTAATGTAACTCTTTGTTATTTGCACAGACAGCAAAAAAGCCCATCATTTTCAAATCACTATAATGTTTAAGCTTTTAATTATTGGTTCATTGGGCTATTTTTTTAGAAAACCTATTTGCAGATTTCTTGTACCTTTTCTGAATTCACTTGAAGACAAAGTGGATTAGTCTGAGAAGGCACGGGCTTTTGGCAGTGCATGATTGCCACTAGCCTCTTCATATCTAGCTTTAATAGTGGATTCTGTAGTTGGTCCGTAGTTGTTCCTTTCACACTTGATCCCTCTTTTGAGGTGCAGTATCCTAAGTTTATCTAATCTGCCAATCTTCTTTGTAGAGTGCAGTGGGCTTGGAAAGCTGATGGAAGGACTGCAGAATCATTGTAAACCAGGAGTATTCTCTACAGTTACAGAATACACTTTTTACTCTCTGTGGAAGATAAGTCTTATGTACTGTCTCTGGGGAGAGTCCTTATTTTTGAGAGGGAGGTGTTTATTTAAGATGATCTGTCTCAAAAAAAAGTTTTCAAACAATATTCAAGTATTATTGAAAAGGGTAACTTTTCTCCTTGTTTTGCACCGGCCTCATTTGTACCCTTCAATTATTGTGAATTTAGTAACATGTGTTCATTAGTATGCAGAAAAAAGTTTTCAAAATATTAATAGCTTATTTGGCAAATAAGCTATGATGTCTCTTACTACCCAAATCTGTGGAGAGTTGAATCAGAATTTTTTTTATCTGTGGACACTTCTTGTGTGTTTTCTACTATCACATAACTTATGATCAGGAAGAAGGAAGCAATACTGCAAATATTTTCAGTCTGGAAGACAGATACCCTAGGACTGATTAAAAATCCTCACTTTCGTGAAAAGAAACATCTTTAAAATCTGGAAAATGACAAGGATTTGATGAGCTTCTTCATTTCCATTCCAAGCCAAACCCTCGGCATGCTCATTGGTCTCCTTTGGGGCCAGTCTGGTTTGTGATCTTATAATATGATGAAATCCAGTTGCAGATAAAATTAATTAATGGCTGATAGTAAAATAAAGACTGCTTTAATATATTAGCAGCATATTAACTTCAGGATCTGTCTGAGGTGAAATTAATGCAAAGCTGGGAGGATATTCACTGAAAATATATATGTTCTATACATTCATTGAACTTTGTTTTTTCCCCAGGCAAGTGTGCAGCCATTGCTGGAGGTCACTGCATCCAGTAGAGCAAAACCCTGTTGGCTTAGTATGCTGTCACTGTGGTCTGTTTTCCAGGACATGGGAGAGTTGTTTCTCAAGATAGCCAAGTAAACAAAAAGCTCTGAAATTGAGTTGTTGGATCTGTGAAATCATGGCTGTTAAGACTGAGCAAATAGATCTAATGAGACCCTAATTGCTACTGTCTTCCTAAACTTTCACTGTCCATGAAGGTCCATGTTGGGCTTAAGGTATGACCCAGGCTGTACAAGCAAAGGAGCATTCAGAGCCAATGTTTTTGGGTGTCTTGCAATTAAGACTCCAGGGCTGACCAGTCTGTTAGTTATTTAAAAATGGCATAATCTGTGAGCTAGCTACATCCCTGCTGAAACTGAGAGACATTACTGGAAATGCCTGTGATCTCAACTGTTTGAGAAAATATTTATCATTCTCCTAGAACCATAGAATGGATTGGGTTGGAAGGGATTTTCCCCACCCCAGTCAGGGAATAACTATAGAGGAATCAATTCACTAATGACTGATGTTGCAGAGCCTTTTGTCTTGCTTAAGACTTTTCATCATTTATTTTTATGTTCCTATGTTCATGTCAGTAACGAAAGGAGAAAAGGAAAACTTAATGACAAAATCAATTCTGATCAAACAAAGCTAGGCAATCCAAGCATCATAAATTCAGGAAGCCCAAATTTGGTTTTCATGTAGTAGTCAAGACATTTGTGCGTTAGATACACGAAAGTTGAAGATTGAAATCAGAACAGAATTTATGGCTTTAGAGAGAATCTCAAATGGGTTTTTGGCCTAATTTTTTACACTAACTTTATAAATACTTGCGTACATATAGATTGTACAATCAAAAACCCAAACAACTCTACTGTTTATTCCAAAGATGATAAATACAAATCAAGCTGTTTATCTCACCAGAGAATGTCTTATGAAGATATGCTACTCTGTGTTCTTTGTAATAGGCAGTTCATCATTGCTATTACAGCCTTTTCTGCCTGAAATCCTGTAGTGTTTTTCACACCCACTTAGAGTTTCAATTTGTTGCCTGGCCAAGGATTTGTCAGGATTGTGAGTAGTAGGTCCACTTCCCACTTAGATGATTTTTTAATGTAGTGTAGAGATGCACATGAATGCACCTATTGCTCAAATTTTGCAGTATTATATTTTCCCTTAAAAGATACTGCAGCTTTTAAAAGAATGTTTAAATTACATGTTCATGTGACACAATTTGAGAGGAGCATGACTGTACTCTAGGCTGACTTTTATGTACAGGCTGGCACAAGGCACGTGCAGGGGTTGTTGAGATCAAGTTTAGGCCCATGTTACATTTGGCTGAAAAACATCTCCAAATGTGTGCTGGCTAAAATGTCAGAGAAAAAAGACCTCTTTCCCTTGTGAATAGAGAAGAAATTTTTTTATCTAGAATTAGAATCATTAACAGTATAAATCCTCTAGGGAGGTTCTGTGTGAAGTGTTTTCTTGGGAGCAGTGACAGGTTCAACACAGTGTTGATACAAGTGTAAGCGGTCCTACTGTAGACAGTTGAATTTTTTTGCCTTTTTTTGGCTAGAAGAAGCTTGGTTAATGCTTCTATAGTGAATGCAGCTGCTTGAAGAAAAGCAAACAGAGAAAACAATGACTTCTCTTGCTGACATAAAATGCAAAGCACCATGACAAGAGGCCTTTTAAAAATTCTTTAATACTAGTCTCAATTTCAGTAATTCTTTTAAAGCAGGACGAAGCAGCATAGCACTCCCAAGACGTCTGATGGGTACAATGACTGCTGACTCCAGACTTTTTGTACCTTATGATTACATAGGTTGACTTTACTTACATTTGCCTGTGGTTTTACCCACATATCAAATGACTGCCTTGGACCGTATGTCTGTCTTTTCTGAATAGTAGAGCAGTGCTAAAGGGTACAGTTTGTGTTGCAGTTGGGCAATACTTAAAATAGGAAGAAGGTAGAGAGTAATGGAGCTCTGCCACCCACAGCGCTAATTAAATTTAATAATGTGAAAGAAAAACATCCTCACAAGTTACTTAGGGCTAATGGACTTCTGGGTTTTTTTCCTGTTTATTTTGTTTTCAGCAGAGTAATAGGCAATGAAAGTACCTACTGCTTTGAGGGTACTTGGTGAGAAGAAACTGAGGATAAGTTTCATTAAAGTCCCTTTTATAATTGAAGAAAATTTGTCTAAAAAGCTTACATTTGAGTTAGATGTTGGCAGAACTTGTTTACTATTCCTAATGAAAGAATGAGTTGTCAGATTTCTAGTATATCTAAGTATCAGTCATATCACCTGAGTTCCTCTTCTGAAGAAATTGCTGTGGTCTGTGGGCCCTCCCTGTCCAGGGACTGGGACTGGGGCACAAGATGGGGGCAGTCCTAGCCCCAGGGCATCAGACAGCTTCATGGGACAGACTAAGGCTGGGCCAGCATGCTGGCCCTTGGATGAGGTTTAGGATCACGCTTGGTGACATGAACTGGAGTCAGATACTGCTTCAGGATAGCTGGGCATGGCCATGGGGGTGGAGTGGGACATCAGCATTCTTCTGCCTGTTTTCTCTGTGGAGTTTGAATGCAAGAGTTGGTGTCATTGCACACCCTGGTCCTGCATTAGACAGAAATCACTTTTTTCTGTCTCTTCCGTTTCACACAAATAAATGCTCATTTTACCCTTTCAAATTCCCATTGTCAGTGATGTTTGCAATTTAATGTTCAGCACTGATTCCTTGCTCTATCTGCCAGGTAATTTAGTACACATCACCACTGCTGCTGACAAAAATGATTGGTTTGAATGAGCAGACTATGAAATTTGTTCTTAGACAATGTATTGCTTGTGTTGTGAGGAAAAAAGGCTCCCTGATGTCAGCCACGTGTAAATTCTCATTTTCAATGAGAAAGGGAAATATCCCTGTTTTCAAAAATAGGCAGAATTTTCATAAGTTGATAAAGAACATGAGTATATTCCTGCTGTGATAGGTACCAGCTTTTTTGTACTTTGGGTGTGTTTGAATATGATCTTAATGCTATTTCTGAGTTTTAAAGATAGGCTCTGATTTTGAGTATTAATATTGGTAATAGGATATAATAGCACAAATTATCTCTTAACACAGCATTTTGTAATGTATAGCTACTTTTGCACAGAAGAATTGTATAAGCTGAATTTGTAAAAAAAGGAAAGTGTCTCTAGAAGAGGAACAGGTATGAAAATTCAAGTAAGTCTGAAGCTGAGAGCCCTGATAGCAGAGCTGCAAGACTGGAATGACTATTCAGAATGTCCACTTAATCTCGTCCTTTCAAAATGTCCATTCCTCTTTTTCAGCTTTTAATTTTTTGTGTCCCATGGTTGTTTTTACAGTTTCAATAATATGAGATTAGTACATGCTTAGATTTATAGATGATTAATCCCGTGAAAGACACTCAATAAAATGTTTGTAAGGGTACGGCAGGTTTCATATTTGGTGGGCAAGAATTCTTGCCTTGTTTCTAACAGCAAAATATGAAAGATTTCTTTCTTTTCTGTCCCTAGCTCTATTCAGCAAATGTACTTCTGGTACAGCAAGAAGCACTTTTGGGGAATGTAGCTTTTTCCTTTTTCTAGATATAATGATTACCCCTGAATATAACCATTATCTCTAACCTTTAATTTGCACAGATAAATGGTTCACTACATATAAATTCATGGCTATGGTACCAGAACTCCTGCGTAACAATTGGTTCATCAGTCCAAGGCTATCTAAGGTGCAAGTCAGCTTACATGCAAAACTATTCCATTACCAGGAGCCAGACACTTATTTTTCTCCCTCCTTAGTCTTGCTTTAGCTGAGACAAGTCAAAGACCAAATCAACATCTGTTAATTGAGAGTGCTGGCATTAAATTAAAGAACGAAAATTTTTGGGTTTGAAAATCTTAGAAAAGCAGTTGCCTGTGATTATTGCAGCTGAGATGCAGCAGTTGTACTGACTTAATGTAGGAGTTTAAAGAACTAAACTGCTCTCAGAATGTTCTCAAAAAGTTATAAGCACTCAGTGAATGTTGACTTTGTTGTATGCTTATAAAGTTTAGTTATTTCTGATAGATCCATATTTCTTTCATCATCAGCTGACCTGTGGAAGGCATGATGACTTGGAGCATTTGCACTTTATTCACATTTTAAGGTCTAATTGATAGTCTGTTACTCTTAAATTTCTGAGTTAGGCAGTCTATGGTAAAGATCTTCTACTAAATCAAACTACTGAAGTGCTAGAAGTAAATAAGACTGCCAGTGCAATGGTGGCATGTCAATTTAAAACAGATTGTGATTACAGCACTTTCTGTGTGTCAGCTCAACTTCATGAAGAGAGCCTGAACTCTGCCTCTGTGGGAGTTTTCAAGAACATCAAACTAATCTTGTATATGTAGGCTTGACAAAAAGGTGATGATAGTTACAAGCAGTCATCATTAAAGGCTAGTGTGGGACACCTGTGAATGGGCATCTAGGCTTAGGTGGACAGACTGCAAAACGGGCAATGTGACTGTTTTGAGGAACGAGCACTTAAAACATAATTTAACTATCCCTGATCTATTGGAAACTGTCTTTGCGTGAGTGACCTAGTTCCCAGAGGGGGGGAAGATGTAGCCCTGAAAGGTGTGCTTGTGACAAGGTACTGGGTGTTTCTGAAACCCTTCCAAAAGAGCTGTTCCTGATTGTTTACTGCAATTGTGCAAAGATCTGGAGCACTGAGGCAGACCTCTGGCCTCCTTACCTGGGCCCATTTGTACCAAATCTTTTCAAATCCTGCTGCTTGAAATCAAAAGTAAGTATGAAGCTACTCATACTAACACCTTACTTGTTTTTATGCCTTAATTGTATATGAATTTCGCTCCAAATGTGATAGCTTTTCTGATTTTGTATATCAGGTATTTCAGCCTTTATTCCTTGTATGAATGGAGAGTAGGGACATGTCATCTGTCTTTCAGAGGTAAAATGCTCAAATCTTGTTAATCACACTTTAAATGAGAAAACACACAGTGCAAAATGCCATACTTTGAACTTGAAGACTTTGTCACTTAACTGTTGAATAGTCTAAATCAGTTTAAATAATTTTCCCACCATTCAGTTTTTTTTGTGTGGTTTTTCGTATTATTTCACAAGAGTCTTTTATTTGGATCTCTAATAGAATAATTTTGTAAAGTTACTTTGTGCTGAGACTGGTCCTCATGTATGTCCTTTGGAGGGCAACAAGCAATAGTAAATCATCTGGGCATATCCATGTAGCCTTAGAAACGTCAGAGAATTCTGGTATAACCCTTCCTGTTCATGTCAGTCTGAGTAATATCCTTTTTATCACTGGGAAAAGGGCAGGATTTATAAAACATCAGCAAATATGTATTGCTTATCAGGAACAATCCATAGGCAACATTATTGGGTTTATTGACTCTGATGGGACAGCTGATAAGCCTTTTCTGGTCAGCAGCCCCCAGGGATATGAGGAAGTCAGACTTTATTTTTCCTTGAAACACGCCTATCTTCTATTATCTTTGCTTTGACTTTTTCAAGTATTTTGTAGCCTTGGATTATGCACCTCCTCACACCTTGAATTAATACTTTAAGTAAGAATATGAGCCAAGGTCAAGGTCATACCTTAGTAGTGCATTGGGGTGCCAGTGAGACAATGTGCTCTTGAGCAAACCTCCCTGTTCAGTTGGCATATATTGTGGGATTAGGGATGTCTCATTAAAGATACTTATGTATGTAAAGTATGTAAAGCTGAATTTTAAAAATAAACTTCAGAAAGTCAACACCAAACAGGTTCTGAACACTGAATGATAGATAAAATGCTTCTGTCCATTAGATCTGATTGCACAGAGCAAAGCTCTGGGCGGCTGTGTGTAATGGGTCATTAAACCCAATGAAATCAACTGCCTTAGGTCAACGCTGATGTTAGGCCATTCATATTATTTGTAATAGCAAATATTTCATGGTGTCCTTTAAAATTGGAACACTTTCACTGTTATTTTCCCACCTCCATTTCTGTATTAATGAGAAGGAACATGCTAGTCATATTATTTCTTACCTTTCTTCAGTTCATGCTTTAGATTTTTTTGGAAGTTCTTTAAATTGGCATTTTAGTGTTAAAGAGGAAAGAAGATAGTTATGGACTTGGGATGGGAGAGTTATTTAGTTTTATATATGTGATAAAGCAGAGAATCCAAAACATGTTATGGTTTCTTTAAACTTTTTTTTTCCAGGTGTCATTTTTTATAATTTTAAATTTATACCTTGGCACCATTGCACGTATACACATCAGCTGTATTTGCTTTCGACCATTTGTATTCTTCCCGTGTTTTGTTGATTGTTAAAAACGTGGTTTAAAAGGGATCTCTCTCAATCTCTTCTATATCAGTGCTGCTATCCTGTTGAAAATCTGAGGGTGGAGGTTTCATCAGTTGTCCCTTAGCTGCTCCACTCTCCTGATTAACTTTTCTCTAATCAGAACCTTCCCAGATGACAGCAGTGACAATAGGTTCTAGTTGTAGCATTATGCAGTATGGAGAGGCATCTCTGACATAAAATTTAACTCCCATTCAAATACTTGTAGGCTGGAGTTAAATTTCTGCTCAGCTGCCCTTTAGCCTGACCAAACAAGTTCAGCTAGGGTTTTATGCCCAAAGCACTTAAGCTATTTTAAGATGCTTGTGCCTTCTGCAAATGAATATTTTTGGTTTTTTTCTAGGCCTCGTTTTGTTTTCTGTGTTTTTACAGGTTCCTGAGCTTCTTTGTTCTTCCTTTGTCAACCTTTTCAGACAGAGTTGAACCATAATTCTGTATTTGTATCATTATACCTGTAATGTCTTTAAAAAGTGTTTGCAATCTTTAGGTAGAGAGCTCTTACAGTAGTCTTTATGAACTATAAACCAACCTTTGGACAGTATAGGTGTTTTGTCTGTGATGTTACCTTCATGGGTAGATACTAATGCAGAATATTTAGTGGATTGTGGGAAATATTTATAAGTGAGCTATTTTGGATAGTTTAAGTTATGATAGCTTGCTACTAATGAGCACATCTAATAAATTGGCAGATAAACAGCAGCTTGCTGCCTTTCAGTGTGTATTTAGAAACCCTCCTTATAAATGTCATAAAGGTTTTCAGAGTGATATCTCAAGTGCACTGACATATTTGTTATGCAGAGTCAGTGGCTGTCAGATTGTTTTCTTCTAACACTTTTCACTATTTGGGCATGAGCTTTCTTGGGAGATAAAATTTTGAAAAAGTAGTATCTCTTTTGTCCTTTTGTGTTTGCTATGAGATAATACAGTGAAAAATTGCCACAGTGAAAAATTGCCACATGGAATTCTCCAGCCTATGCTTCAGTTATTGGTGATGGAACTATTTTTCAGCTGACCTCTAGTTCTGAGGCATAAATATGACTATGAGGATATTATTTATGCAAGATAGCACTTAAGAAGTGGTATATCAGCAGTACTCAGAATATACAGCAAATGAGCTCATAAGAGCTCCCTTTTTTACAGGCTTCTACGTCACAAGAGCTCATTTTCTCTGCAATGAATATGTTTACCAACTCAATGGCAGTGATTAGGAATTTTCAGTTCCACTCAAATTGTTAAGTACATATTAGGTGATGGCACGGAATGAGCTGTCTGACCTCAGTGTCTCCCACTACTCCTGCTACATGCAGCCAGTACAAGTCATTAGCAGAGAGTTTGAAAAGGGGCCCTGAAGAGTCATATCTCTATGCTAGGATAAAGGGATAAAAAGCAGTCAAAACAGAAAGCTGGTGATGGACTATTTGCTGTGGACACATCCCAGAAGGAATGTTTGAGCTTCTTCAGAATCATGGTGTGTTTTTACAGTGAAAATGTCTGATATTTCTTTCTGTTAGGTCTGAGTGATGATATCTAGAGTAAAATCCTTAAAGAGAGACATGGGAAGTTGTAAAACGTCATATACTGTGTTGATAAACCTTGCATTTGTGTTACTGTGCTTATTTTTTAGAACTCTGTGTTGAAATTAATTGCTACCCTTCTACAGAAGTACAGTTCACTTCAGGCTTCCACATTATCTTCTCCTGCTATAATTCTCTATTTGTTATTTACCAGTGTAAGAAGACTGGCAATTCCGGTTAGCCACAGAAGAAGGAAAACTACTTTAAAAATGCCAGGCTGCTTTCTTTTAGATTTAGCTCAAAAATAGTCCGTGTTTTTTGCTTCACTCCAATGTTCATTGTATTATCCATCCTTCTGCTTTTCTAGAAGGTATCACTGATGTAACTTTCTGCACTTTGAGGAGATTTTTAGCTATTCGATCTGCATTAGAATAACATTTTTCTATGTACTTTTTCATCTGTTTCTCTCATGATAAGATATTTGAGCTGCTTTATCTGCCTAAAGTGATTTGGAAACATTAAAAACCACAGCTTCAAAATTTCAGGGTTGATGACAATAATATGGGTAATTGCTTGCTGTTTAAATACAGTTGATCAACTTTGCTATGTTGAAGATGGGGATGCTTTCCAATGACACTGTTGAGGTGAAGAGCTGCAGCTAGCCTCCACTTTGTTTCCAAAAAAATCCCATTGTATGCATTAGATAAAGGATCTACTTAAGGAACACTAAAATTATCATTTTCTCCATAAGTGAAAAATACAATGTGCAAAAACCTATGCAGTGTTTCACGTAATGTAAATGTCTACATGTTATTCAGTTTACCTTCTTGCTTCTGTATGTCTAATCACACATATTTTGACCAAAATACGTATTTTGATGAAAATACATATTTCAGGAAGGATACAGCTTTGATTACAGCATACTTGAGTGTCAGATGCTGCACAAGGTTTCCATTATAATGTCTGCAATTCCACAAGTATTGAATGAAAATACTAAGTTGTTGAATTGCTGCTTAGCTTTTCTAGCTGAAAGATTTAGTAGGTGATTTGATGTGCTGATTCCATATGTGCTAGAAATAACTCGGTAAAGTTCCTGTCCTCCTCCCCTTCACTGCGAAACAGTGAGAGCCATTATGGGTATAGTAGACCTCAATCACAGCACTTTAATTGAATTTGAATCAACTGGGTTGGTTTGCTGACTTATTTGTTGATTTCTTTCCCCTAAACCATGATTCCTTAAAGGAGCACATGCAAGGACTAGACTTTCTGACTGACATCCAGAATTGTGTGCCAGTTAAACCCTCGGATGAACCATTTTATGACAAATAACTCAAAGGTAGAATGACCAGCACAGGGGAACAAATCACGGAGCCCTACAGAAACTTGGGTAGACTCCATGCAGTCCAAAATCAGGGTGACACAGGTGGTGCTGCTTGGGGATAGGAAAATCTTTACTTTGATTTGGTAGTATTTGTCCTGGCATTCTTAAACCTTTTGACTGTATGTAAATGGCAATCCCAATGGAAAATGAAAATGTTATTTGAAATACTGGATTTTCTCAAAGAACAGAAAGTATTACTAACAATTTGCTTAGAATTTGTTGGGGTTTGTTGTTTTGGAGGTTTTTCTTTTCAGTTGTTAGACTTCCTGGATAATTTGGGGCATTGCTATCCCAAGAAAGTCAGAACT
This sequence comes from Melospiza melodia melodia, assembly GCF_035770615.1. Lineage (NCBI taxonomy): Eukaryota > Metazoa > Chordata > Aves > Passeriformes > Passerellidae > Melospiza > Melospiza melodia. Next base: position 67,359,098 of record NC_086199.1, on the reverse strand, counting down.
GAGAACGAGTATATCCTGGCACCATGTTAATTATACATAATGTGTGCATGGTTTTGTACCTTCAAAAGTGATAAACATGTGTTATAGTTATTTGAAAATCTTAGCTGATATTTTGAGATGAGAAATTTTCAGATTAAATGTAGCACTTTAGATTAATTTCTTTCAATGATGGGATGGCTGTAAATTAAAAAAGGAAAGAATGGGATTGGAGCATTGTTAAGGAAATGTGGCCACATCAAGTGAAATGTAAGGACTTGATAAGCCCAGGATTAGTTTTGTCCAGGAGAAGACCTTTCCTGTATGGGAGGCTAGCATAACTGGCAGTGGCAGCTGCAATGCAGCGTTGCTGCCTGGGATCCCTGCGTGAGGGTTGTGCCACACGTGCAGCGCATGCACAGCTCCCACTGGTGCCTCCTGCTCTGCCATTGCTGCAGGGCTCTGCCTGCTGCCGAGCTCCATACTGCCCACACTCAGTGCAGGAGGGAAATAAAACAAAGGTTGAAGGCGTAGAAGTCATGCTGGAAGGATATGGGAATAAATCACATGGACTCCATTTTCTTCATGGTGGAAAAAGCCCCTTCTTTATTCTTGTAGGTCGTTTATAACAGTTTTACAGCCCTCTTTGACTCCAATTGGTTAGTAGTTTTCTTGCCAATTACTTTATTGGTTAGTAACAAATTGTTTTTCTGTATTGATTAGTAACTCAAACCCCCAGTGTGTATGTGCAGGAAAAGTTGTGTGTAAGAGATAGTTTTCATTTTTCTATCCAACGGTGTAAAAACAGTTTATACAGGTGCTATTTGTTTTTCACCCAGGAATAGATTATGTTAACCAACTGCTCGTGCCAGGATTGCTTTCACATGGGAATTTGCCAAGTGCTAGCTTGACAAGGCCAGTCACTGATTCCAGGAGAGCAGTCTTGATTTTATGAAGCCTTTCTTTATGATTTTTCTACCTTACTGCAACAGAAGGAGACCTACCTGTCCCTCTGGTAACAAGCATTCCTGGTTAGTAATGGTTTTGCAGTGGTTGGCCTCATGACTAGTGTTTATGGTAACTGTGCTCTCTGCATTCAAGAGAAGGCCACTCAAATAGGAAGAAGTAATGGAAATTTGTGCTTTCTTGGAAGTCATATGATTTTTATTTTTTCTCTGTGCTCAGGTTTAAAATACGTATAAGATTATTTAATGATGTGATGATGGAATTTACTTAATATTTATTCCCCATCATAATAAAGTTATTGCCCATCTGTACTCCATCTTCTGTTGTATGTAGTGATAGATAGCTCTACTCCACAGAGTATTGATGGAGGTGATTGTTAAGGACATTTTTTCATAACTGAAAACTCATAATGAATAAATAGGCCAGGAAAGAGCTGCAATTTGCAAGCTGGATTTTCAAACTACTCTGAATTCTAGCAAAACAATTCCTTACATGGTTTTCTTCAGTTTCTGGTGAAAAAGCTATGCTTATGTGGCATTTGTGTATATCTTAGTTTAATGTGTAGTGTATCCTAATTATGTTTGTAGTATTGTTAAAACTCCATCACTTAGACAACATTTCTGAGGGAACTTGAGCAAGAGAAAGTAGACTTATGACCACCTAGTGTGGAAGAGAAAAAAGGGAATCCTTCCCCAGGAATGCAACCCAAGGAGCTTCTTTCCTCTCTTGTTCTTTATGCATGTCTTGTATTTCCATTTCTCAACTGTACATATCAGTACTGGCCATATATCTTACACTTCCGTGCATAGCTTGAACACAGGATGCTACTTTTTGATTTATGTGACCAGTAATTAATTGTTCTTCTTGACTCTTATGCAAGATGGACATAGGACATACGTAGTCTTCATAAACTGCCTTTTTAAATAAGTTGTTTATTTGCATGGTGTGACTTAAAATAATCTGTTTACTGGTTGCTTATGCTGGACTGTGGCATTGCTAAGGCATTGAGTCTTGCTTCACGTTGACATTATTCAGTGTCCTCTTTTATTACCTGTGTTATAGCAAAGTTAAATCCCTCTGCTTTTCTTGCAGCAAAAGAAAAATTAATTGAATTCCTATGTTACTGATGTCTCTATGTGAAAGGGTTAAACTACTCTGGTGTGGCTGAAAGTGGAGGAATTCTCTTAATTAGGAGCTACTTTAAATACATTCTCACAGGGATTATCAGCATTTCAATGGGGCAGTTTTTTGGTTCCTTTCCCAATACCTGGATTAGTGTATCTGCCTGAAGTTTTTATGACTCTTAGTTCCTGTCACAATGTGTCTAAAGTACAGTATTTGGTTCATATGATTCACTACCTTTGGATAATTAATTTCTTAACATTTTACATATATTCTTCCAGTAATTTAAAAAGATATTTTCTCTGACTTTGATTAATTCCTTATCTTGCTTTATTTGAGCCAGTGAAAAACCAGGCAAGTTGTTCTATGTATGAAGGTTTTTTTTTTTTCCTCAGCTAGCAAAGAGAAAGAAGAGGTGATGTAATTCGTGTTGCCTTAGTTCCCAAACAGGAAACAAATACATGGAGCTGTTGACATATAATGACTGAGAATGTAGGTACTTGGCTGTACCTGTTAAGTGTGTATGTATCTGGAATAAAGTGTGCTCTCCATGAGGGCTGGGCAGGATTTCTCCTGTGAGCTGCTCTGAACATGAAGGTTACCATGTGTCATCCTGCAGAGCAGGAGCTGCTTGTGAAACAACAGTGCATAACTTCAGATAACGTTTGGATCAGCATGGCTGTGGGTGGTAGAATCAGGGACCCTGATACCTACTGAAAAAAGGAGCTATATAAAAAACCTGTCAGCTGAGGTAATGTAGACAAGTCATATAACATGTAAAAGAACTTACTGAACTGTGAAGACTGACATTTGCATCATAAAATCAGGCTTTGTTTAACTAAGTTAATGCATTTTAAGTTTGTTCTGTCTCTTGGTGTAATAAAATAGGAGCGATGAATGATTAAAATTGAAAACAGAATGGATTCCATTTTTTAAACCACATCAGGTTTATTCAGTAGATATATTAATTTTTCATTTTGTCATTGTTGAAAGCAATGAAAGGTTTCCATGAGCACTGTGCTTATACATGGCACAGAGTTTGACCTTCACATGCAAGTAATTTGAATTGTGCATTTAGTACAAAGCAATTCTGAGATCCTGAATGAAGGGTCCCTTTATTCCTGCCTCCTTTCCTTCTACAAACCTAAGGGACTTGTCCTCCCACCATTTCAAACAAGTGGTTTTTGTTGTTGTTATGAAATTACCGGATAGCTTGGCAATGAAATAATACCAAATTCTCCTTGCGCTTTCTTCTCTCCCACTAGTTCTTCTATCTCAGCAGCACCACTTCACCAGTCTTTTCATATTCCATAAACTTCTGCTGTGATATACCCCCTTTTTTGCATAAAAAAGTGTATGGATATTTTTTCACTTGGGCAAAAGATTTTCCTAAGTCAATTAAGCTTATGATTAATTTGGTAATTTTTCCGAGTGTCCTTGTTTCATTGTCATAACATTTCTCATGTGAAGAGAAAATGAGGCTAAATTCTCCAAGTAACCAGTACTTAGTTGATTGATTTCTGTTTACTCGGACAACACTTACCTGCAGCTTACTTGATACCTATGTCTGCATCAATGGCCCCTTTGAGAAATACCAGTCTCTCCTTTTCCCTATTCTTTAATGTCATTTTATGCAAGCGAAATTGCTTGTTTTGGCTGCATAGTAACACTATTTTTGAATAAGTCTGCAGAGGAATTTTCTATTACTCTAGGTTCGTACTATTTTACATTAACCTTTATGAGCAATTTTGTTCATAGTGGTAACAAGCAGATACAAACCTCCAAGCACGGAGAATATTTAGGAAACTCCAGAAAATAATTGAACTGGCATCTTTTGGGGCAGAATAAAATGACCAAAAGGAACATGCCTTACTTTCTTCTTAAAATCAGAATTTTGTGGCTGTATCCATCAAAGATCAGAAATGTTCTCCTCTTCAAGGCTCGTTAAAAAAACCTGCAAATTAAATTAGCAAAATGTCCAAATGATCATGCTGGTTAAATGATGGTGATTGTGGACTTAGAATACAGCCTGAAATGTTCTTAACTTGCTCTGTTAGGAGTTGCTAAAGTTTAGAGGCATAGCTTGACACTAGAACTTTCTGCTGACCCCATTAGTATAACCTCTTCTCCTGTTCTGTCCTACAGTGGGTTTGTTCCTGGTAAGTGGTAAGTTTTGATAATTGTGGTGTGTATCTTATATTATTTTAAAAGCAGGTAATATTTGCTTACTTAAGGCACTTGCTTTTTGTGTGGTGGCATATGGATTTTTAATGATTATAAATACAAAACTTTTGGGTACCAGAGTAAAAACCATTGTGATAGAATTCTTGTAGTGTGAGTTACCGCTGAGACTGCAGGAGCAGAAGTGCTCTACACTCGTAATCACTGGTGAATTTTCGGTAGGCAAATTGCAGTTGCAGTGCTTAAATTGGTTTAGTGCACTAGGGAAGACATCTTAAACATTTTAATAAATAGGAAGAGTTTTAATTCTGTTTTATACCTATACCAAAAGATAAATTTCCCAGTGAAATTGCTCTCTTTTATGAAGTGGAGAACACCATGTTCATCTTTGCATGGCTTCCTAAAATTTAATTTAACCTTCCATCTGCCTTGCATAGCAGACCACCAAATTGTGCTTTGCCCAGCTTGCTTAGTTTAGTAAGACAAATACCCGAGACAGTATTGTTTGAATTTTTCTCAGCCTTTTTATTTAACCCAGGATTTCCTACCAAACTGTAGTTTTAACGGAAAAGCAGCACCTAATATCCATTTTCCATGCTTGTTTTAAATATTTCACATCTTTCCAGTGACTCCTCACTCTTTTATCTTTCTAGTTATTTTCCCCCAGCAGCTTCCTTTCCTCCCCAGCAGGTGCCAACTTGGCACGGCGCAGGCTTCCTCTAACTTGGTGCTGTGGCTGTTTCCAAGGCTTGTTTAACAGGGAACTCTTATGTGGGGAAGTGCAGCTGGAATTTTGCTCTTCCCCCTGCTCTCCTCGGCGCTCCCCCCGCGTTCCCCCGGCTGGCTCGGCAGCAGCAGTGCCCTTGCGGCCTGGTGAGCCGGGCAGCGGGAGCACTGTCACCTGCCAGGAGCCAGCCTCGCGCCCGCCTGGGCCGCCTGCCACGGGAGCTTGGCGAGATGCTCCCTTCAGCTGGGAGAACATGCAGCGCGCAGGGCTGGAGCTGCACGGAGCTGCCGCGCATCTTTTCTACGAGAAATGGAACGCGGAACAGCCACCAGGCTACCCTCTCTTTGCGTTTCCTTCTGCGTGAGCTTCAAAATGAAATCCAGTGTGTCTCATGAAATGCAGAGGGACATTATTTCTGTTTTTCTTGCTTTAAAAGCAATAAGCTTGTGCCTTTGCTAATGGGACAACTGAGATAATGAATCTATTCATGAAGAAATAACAACAATGATCTTGGAACAGATTACTACTTTGGTGTTAAAATGGAGTAAAATGGCACTACTGCTTGTTGTTAATTTTATTGTTCTCTATTGTATCTGAACTATTAAAAAAATGGCTTTGTGAAGTTTATCTTATTAAGGAAATAAGATGTTCAAGCACGAGAAAGATAGATACAAAAGAGGGATATATTATCACTTGTTGCCAATTTTGTCTATTTTAGAGCAAAGTTTTGTTGTATCTTAATCATTATTAACTAAAATACCTTCACAGCAGATAAGTAAATTTTTATTAGAAAAGTGTAAGTCTTAGCTTTAATATGAGCACTAATATTAGTATGAATTAAGGATTAGTATTATTATAAGCTTTAGTATTGCATTTTGGAGACAGTAGAAGTCACAGGGATGTAAATTACTTAACAAGGTTTTATAATAAATCAGTGGTAGAGACAGAACAGGAGAGCATCCAGGCACTGTTAGTGCTTTTGTATAGAGGCTGGAGAATGTCTGGAAAGTGGAACAGGTCTTTAAACGACCTGTTTCTTGTAATCTCACTCTTTCTTTTCTTTCTTGCACAGTAATTAGAGGAGGGCGGCTGGGGAGAAAAAGAGAGGATTAGTAACTTCAGAACTTACTCAGACTGTACAGATACCAGTGCTGTTTGCATAGATGTAACATGGCGGGGGGACCAGTGCATCTTGGAGAAAATCTGCACTGTCACAATAGGCACCAATATCAACAAAACTGTAGGTTAAAGTGCAGCTTGTGTTTATTGTGTCTGTCTGTGTAATCATGCATATGTGCAGCTGCCAGTGATGGAGAGGGAATAGGATATGCAGAACCTCAGCACAGCATCTACTGCTCTCTGAAAGTGGTTGTGCTGGGGATGTCCTACCTAGACTTTGCCTCCTGGAGTGGCACTGAGTATCAGAAACGCATAGCTGCATCCTGTTGAGACAAAACATGACTGTGCCCTCAAAGCACGTAACACACTGGTGCAGTCAGTCAGTCTGCCAGCTGAAGCATTTTGCTTTGGACATGCTCACACCTTCCTAAGGAAGAGCATCGCTATAATGCTCGTTTATTGTTGCTTCCTTGGCTGTACATGCAAATTTGATCCTCTGAATTTCTAAATGGCCACAGTGTGCAGGGAATCACATAGAGGAGAGCTGTTCTAGGCTTGCCAGTTCACTCCCCCAGATTGCATCTCCCTCACTGCCACTCTTTATCGCTGCTCTCTTTAAATTTTTTCTCTGCACCTGGTTAAGTAGAGAATTTACAATATTTTACCCTTACTGCTATCTAGGCTGCCTGCTTGGGAAGTTAAAGGTTTGCTTCATGTGCTGTTCTGCTTTAACTGTGGTATTCCAAAGTTTTTACTTTAAAGTAGGAGGGGATTAGGGTTGGTACGTTTGATTAAGAAGGTCAATGGTATCTTGGGGTGCGTTAGAAGGACATTGCCAACAGGTCAGGGCAGGTGATCCTGCCCCTCTACTCAGCTCTGGTGAGGAACATCTGCAGTGCTGTGTCCAGTTCTGGGCTCCTCAGGACTGGAGAGCTTCTGGAACAGGTTCAGTTCAGGGCTAGAAGGATGATTATGGGACTGGAGCAACAAGTAAAAGTTGAGGGAGTTGGGCCTGTTCAGTCTCCAGAACAAAAGACTGAGAGGGGACCTCATCAGTGTCCATTAGTATCTGAAGGGAGCATGTCAAGAAGCTGAATCCAGGCTTCTCTCAGTTGTGCCAAGCAACAGGACAAGAGGCAACAGGCAGAAACCGATGTACAGGAAGTTCCACCTGAACATGAGGAGGAACTTATTCACTGTGCCCATGACCAAACACCAGAACAGGTTGTCCAGAGATGTAGTGGAGTCTCCCTCACTGGAGATGTTAAAGAACTGGTTCACTGATCGAAAGCATGGAAGAGACTACTCTGCATATGCGTTTTTCTCTCTCAAAAACAAACTGCAAACTCTTTCCAGAAAGCATATCCACAGCATGATGACTAAGTTCCTGGATTCTGGGGACAGGAAATGGTGGGAGTCTTTTCCTTCACCTTTCAGACCATTTGACTGTTGGTTGCCTTATTTATAGGAAATGGAATTTTTTTTCAAGGCTTAATTTTTTCAGTTATGCTTTGCTACTAAGAACAGATAACCTCCAAATGAGGTTTTCCTTGTTTCCACATGTGTGCTTGCTGTGTATAAGTCTGTCTGCAGAGATCTGAAACTACTTCTTAGCCTGCTTTTGGATCAAAAGGATTGGATATCAGCAGTGCTGACCAAACCAGCCCCAAACTAAGATCGCTTCCACGCTTATTAGGCTTCTTTTACACACTCAAGATGGTGGTGACCACAAATGTCTGAATCTACACTTCCAGTCAAACTACTCTGCTTATCAGAAATTTGAACCCATTCTCTAATGCTAGGTTGTATTAAAAAATGTGTGGGGTGTGTGTGTGGAGGGTGTTTGTTGAATTTTAATATTAAGATATATGTGTAAGTGTACCTATTCTCATTACTGCTATTCTGTTGGTCTGTATGTTGTCCTGAGAACACATTTGAAAATATTTTTTGTCATAGGTTCAACAATCAAAATACCAAATTTTGGAATAATTCAAGAATATCTGCACAATAGGTAAATTATAAGACATGTATATCTATTTAATTTATCTACTGTGAAAGAATAATTACATAGGTTTTCAGCAATTTTACAGTCATCATGAGGCATATATGAGTCATGCACAACTCATGAGGGAATAGAGAGAATATATAAGGTGCTATTATGGTATCATACACTGGGATTTCTGCTAGGCTTGATACCAGATGCACTATTTGGTTAAATTCTCAACCTATGTTGGAGTAGTTGTAATAAAAAAATCTGTTTTTGCAGCTCTCCTGGAATTTTCTGAGAGCCAGAAAATACTACACTCCTTTATCACTGCTGCCAAAGAAAGAATAGATGTCACTGATCTTGATAGTGGGCATCACTTACTTGTAAGTTTACAGGTTTCCCCAGTTCTTTCAAGACCTGTCAGGAGGACTGCCTAAATCAATTCATAATGGACAGAATCTGACAACAAGTTAAAATTATAGCTTATTAGGTTGTTCTTGCTACGTTTCCTTTTTTTCTTCTTATATATTTCTCTGCTTTCCTTCCTGAAATTCATTACCACCAGCAACAAATGGTTTGAAAAGGACAGTTCACTCTGATTCTAGACAGTTATGTATTTGTTTTCCATTTCAAAAAACAAAATAAATAAAAAATACATTATAATGTGGTTGCAATAGATTGAATCTCCACTGTAAGAGTCAACCTTGTTTCTTAGAAGAAATCTAACCTATTCTCCCATAGATATTGTGGAAGTAGATAATGTTGTTGTTATTGTTGCTAATATTATTATTTTATTAGATGTTTTGTGCCTTAGGGGAAAGAGTATGGGGTGGCAGTTGCTACGGAAACTGGTTTGAAAGTATGTTATTGGGAATCTGTGAATCCATTTCTAAGACAGCTGTCAATGTGGACATAAACTAGACCTAGCCTCATTACTTAGGTGCTTTCTTTCAGGAGGTTGTGGCTGTTATCTGACATTTTCCATATCTGAGAGATTTTGTTGTGCAATTCTGCTTATTTACAAGAACAGACTGGCTGTTAATGGAGTCAATGTTTTCATTAATTTATTTTTGTTATAAATTCTAATGCTAAGTAAAGTTGTTTGTGTTCTGTTTTTTTTTTATTTTCTTCCCCCAGACACTACTAAGGAAAAGTTGTTTTTTTGTGTTTAGTTCCACAAATGCTGGTGGCATGTTTTCAAGAAACACAAGGTGGTAAACTCATATGACAGAATACAGACATTTTAGTATGCTCAAATTCTTTATCCTTATGGGTTGGTCCTTGGGGTGATAATTCAGCCATACAGTTTTTTTATAGCTTTAGCTGTTTTGCCCCATTAGTCTTATACCCTAATCTCCTCGTTCCATAGCTCTTCTATGCATAAAGTAGAGAATCCGTTTTAATCAGCCAGTGTCATCTGAGCCAATTGCTGCCTTCGGGGAACTGAATGCAGACTCTTAACTCTGCTTTTTTTAGCAGTTCCTTGCAAGGCATTTCAACAAATATATAGTTTTCTTAGTAGGGAAGCAGTGGTTATTCTGTCTTTGTGTCCTCATGCTCTCTGAAACTTATTCATATATAGCTTATTTTTTTATTTTTCAAACACTCTTTTAAGGGACATTTATAGAACAGAGACTGTATCATGTAACCTCTAGATGTGAAGTTTCCCCTACATCTGCTTATCCCAGGAAATGTTTATTTGGCTAGCAGTTAATCATATTGGCCAACTAGATGAGTAATTATTTTTGATGTGATATTTGGGTGTATTTTGAGTCCATTATCATTCTTCACTCTATTTGTCATTTCATTATTTTTCAGTGTTTTATATCTCTCCTTTGTGCAACTTTCATTAAATGCATTAAATGCAGTTTGAAGGGCAAAGTATTGATAGGCAGAGCAGAAGTTGTATTATGCAGAATGGTCACTTCATCCTCAGATTTAATAAATCAGTAATAGTATAGTTTTTCTCTCTTTTCCTTTTTATTACATAATTCACCAAATGAAAGTAACCATAAATAGTATTTTTGTATATTAGTTTTCATTGCCAGCGTGTGTAAAAATTAATGACAACTGAGAGAAAAGTGCTGGAACTGAATGTAGGCCTCTCTCCACATTTCTATAGCAGCTCCTTAATGCAAACCTGTAGCCTGTGAATAAAGGGCACTGTAGCTTTACTGCCATGCTGTCACTTCATTAGGCCCCTGTATGTCCTCCTTCTACTGAATCCTGTCATTCAGCTCCAGATCTCATTCCTGTAAGCAGGATCTGGTGTTGCTTATCATCTTTTTCAGGATGCAAACAGCTGCTTTCTTGAAGTCACCAGATATGGCAAAGTAGTTTCATTATGCGTGAGTTAATAGTAGTGACATTCCTAAAGTATTTTGTGGCTCCGTAATGTACTGGACCAAATTAGGTGAACCTGAGCTGCTCTGTCTCTATTTATGATAGTCCCTACTAACGCAGTCATATTGTTTTGAATTGACTTGCTTGCACAAGTAAGTGTACAAGCCCTCCTACCCAGATAAATTTTTCCTGTGTTGATAAGGTTGCAGGAAGAAAACATTCTACTTTGTAAAGGGTGGAAATTGTATAATGGGATTAAGCAGTCTGTGGCATTTGCATTTTAAACCAGTATGCTTAATGAGTATATGAGTAGGTTCAATTTAACTTTCCTTCAGGATGAAACTTAGTCATTATGGCTGTTCAAATGTCATTTCCCTACACCTGTGTATACGCAGTGTTAGCTGATAATAGTTGCTGAATGAAATTTGATCATCAAACACCCATTCCATCTATGCAGTTTTTCATTTTTTAAATTGATTTCAATGATTCAAACTTGATGGGGGATGGGTTTGTTTGTTAAGCATAGTTTTGGTCATGCAGTTCTTGGACTACATTATGCCAAACATTCCTAGAGCTGCATTTCATAGTCAGAGATCTGTGTCCGATTGCAGCACACTCCTGATACCTGCTCCAGCACTTCAGTGCACTGTAAGTTATTAGGGACTTAGCAAGAACGTGAAACAAGCGCTCTTTTCATGGTATTGGACTTTCTGCAATAATTTTACAGCATGTCCTTGTCTGTTCATTTTAAGAGCAATAGAATCAAAATAAGGAATGCTGCTTGCAGATAAATAGAAATGCTAAATAAAAGTTTTCTGTGGTAACATTGAGAGAAACTTAGACAATTGCTTTCATCTGTTATTTGCAGAGGAGCCTGAGGTCTTAATGCATCTTATTACAAATCTATTTATAGATGCACATCCAGATATACACATAAAAATATGATCTTTCAGTTAACATCTTTTCTTGAATACTGTTTTCAGTGTCTTAGCTTATGCAATACTTGAGGAACATTTAATTTAGAAATATTTCTGTGGAAAAAGGATCTCTTGGTGTGCTTAAAATGCTTTCTCAAAATGATTGTAAAGGACAGGCAATATTTTTCCCAGGATTTTATTCAAATTGTTTGGTTCAGACTTTTTTATCATCTGTTTAACCCAGTGATCAATGGTCCTTGATATGCTTTGTGACTTATCTCAAAATCGTCCAAATTTTCGTCTGGAAGATGAGGCTAGAAATTTCACTAATACAGCCTTTCATCCACCCTCTGCTCCCTATTAATAAAATTATTAGGAACAAGATTTAGTCCTATTGTAGTCATGGGATTAAAGCACTGCAGAAAATTCCTACATAGTTCTATTTATGCAGGGATTTCTGGTGGATTCCAGAGGGCTTATAAACCCAAATGTCATTGGAATTCTGTGGAAGCTCCTGAGAATCTGAACCATTTTACTGTGTCCTATTTTACTGTGACTTCATTGTCAGTTTAAAATGTAAAAAAAAAAAAAAAAAAACAAAAACAGGAAAAAAGAGGGAAACAGAAAACCCCTCACACTTGGTGATTTGTTCTTGGTTACTATAGTGATGAATCCTGTATGAAAACCCACACAGTTCTGACTGAAATCCAGACATGCAGATACTTGTCAGAAAAGAAAACAAAGGAAGAACAAATTCAACAGCATAGCATTGAATGGTGGTGTGAACAAAAATCTATTTGGATGAAATTATTTACCTGACTTTTAATCTGGATCTTTTTGTTTTGGACACAGATGTTAAATACTTCTTTCAGACTCTAAGCACAGAAAGCATAAGTACTTGGTGGAGCATGGTGCAGGTAGTCTAAAATTAAACTCAGTGTGCAGTCTCATGAAAGGTGACACCTTCAGTATTCAACCTTTTATATGTCCTTTATCCAAATGTAGGTACCATTGCAATTGTTTTTACAGTAGACTCCCTCTGTGTCTTCAATATTTCTAGACATTTATCTACTTGGAGCTTTGGCTTCCTTTTCTTTCTAGTAAAATTCTGTCACTCTCAATGTAGCTTCTGTAGGCTCTGAGCTTGGCTTTTGCTTCTGGACTTGACCCTGTAGCTTATAGGTCCCCAATCTGTAAGTACTTCCAGACCCTCTTCAAGCTGTGGGGTTTCCTGTACCTTGTCCCCAGAGCATTTCCTCCCTGAGGCAGTGACAGGATGTTCCTTAGCTTCTCCTCCAAAGGTATCCTGTCCACATTAATTTTTGTTCCTATTCAGTTCAACTGGGAATTACACTCCAATTTTCATTGTCATTACGGTGATATTTTCTGAATGCTGTTTTCTAATAGGGCTCTTATGGAGTTTAAGTATTTCCATTTTAAGGCTTTTAGAAAGAAGACCTAAATTATGTCATGAGATCTGTTTGGTTTGCTTCCCACCTGGTAAAGCAGGGTCAGAAAGTGCAGACAGCTCTGCTGCCTGGACTGATTCCAACTCTGAAACTTGCCAGACTGCAGTATTTCTGGGTTGGGGGAACCACTAAAACGAATAAATTCTTTAGTCTGTTAAGACATCAGCACTCTTTAGCCTGGAAATTCATGAATGGTCTTTCAAAGATTTTAATCCCAGCTGGACACTAGGATATCTACGACTTTGGTGAGAAAGCAGAAAGTAGGTCCCTTAATGTGGTGTTGTCTTTTCACATTTCTCACTATCAAACCTTCTCTGATCTGGCTTGTGTTGCACTGGCACATTCACTCGGTGGTCTAAGAAATCAGCTGTGAGCAGGAGACCTGGCTCCTGCTTGTGCAACAGGTCCTCTGGCAGTCCTGAGTCTGAGTCCTCATGGTCCTGTCATCTGGCAGGACTAGAAGCATGGAGAGATTCCCCATAGCCCAGGGTCTTAGGTCTGGGCCCCTCAGCTCATTAGTAAGCAGTGGTAAGGATGTGATACCCCAGTGATCTCAGCATCTTGCTTATGAGTTTTTATTCTCTTTACAGCTCTGAGGTTATCCCAGTTATGGATTTAAGATAGAAAATATTCTTTAATTTCAGTAGATATTAAACCCAAAGAGGAGGAAAATCTTAAAATCTCAGATTAAATGTCACAACTGGCCAAAATTGCTCATATTCACACTCTAATTCTCCACTTTGTCATTGTTGTATCTGAACTTTTCAACAGAGGTTGTACACTACTCTATCTTCACAGCATATACTATTCAAACTTAATAAACCTACCACTCTGAGCAAATGATCTTAGTGAAACAATTCACCTTTGAAGTGTTTTAATGTTTATCTGCTATCTCAAATCAGAAAAATAATCTCATTAAAGATGCTAATAAATTAAGCTAATTATTTCAATCCTATCTATTAATGACTACTATATTACATGGATCAAAAGGCTGAATTTAAAATGTTTATATCTCATTATTAATAATTACTTCTATTAAGCTTTCATCTTTAATGTTGCCTCAGTGCCTTACCTGAGCAATGAAAATCCTTAAAAAAAAAAAAGTAATTTCATTGTTGCTGTTTAGAAATATAGAAGATACCAGTCTGGCTTTTAAGAGTGTTTGAAAAGCTTGGCTCTTACTGGCAACAGCCATGTGTAGTAGACCATGCAGAATTTTATGGATGACTTATACAATGTCACTTCCAAATGATCTAGACCTGCATGTACTGTGTATAACATGTACTAGTACAAAGTCAACTCAGTGGGATTTGGTGATGATCCTTTTATCTTGAAGCCAGTTTTAATGGGGCTATAACAATTCAGTCTTCATTTGTCAATGTGCCGACAGTGTCCTCCTCCATGTTCCGAAAAGTCACTTGTAAATTAGGTCAGCAATTTTTGTCTACTGGAACTCTATGAGGTAACAACAGAGGTTACAGTGAAATGTGATTGAAACAAGCTTACCTCAAAAAACCTCATTAATAACTCCTTCCCCTGTTCCATGCTGCCCTAGGCAAGTGGAAGAAAGAAACAATGGCAAGTCCTCTCCTGTTTATGGTTACTCAACCAGAATTCAGTTAGGACCATATCCAGGAATTGCCCTATTTTTCAAACTAGAGACATATCTACCTGTTTTTTCTTGAGGTTAAACAATATTTGTTGTTTTTCAAAATGTTCAGGCCCCTCCAAGATAGGAAGTTTTTGATCTTAGAAAGTTTTTTCTGAAGCCCATATTTAGTTCCTGCTGTGAAGCCTGAAAATTGAACTGCTTTGTGCCTGTATTAAGTATAGTGAAATTGTTAATTTGATTGTCTCTATTTTTACGCTTTCCCTAGATGGTGTCTGTAAATTATATGTAAGTAAATAAAATTTAATTTTATTTTTGCTCAATTCTAAGGTTTGAAGTCAAAGATTATATTCTTTGGCATCTAAAATGCATTTTGATATGTGACTTAATTGAGTTTTGTCAGTGCTGGTGGGCTTTAAAGGTAGGTTCACTCTGCATGACTGGAGCAGGTGCTATTAGAACCCCATACTCTGTTCTGAGATTTTGGGAGGTGCTACACCCCAAAATCACACACACATCAGTAACGGGGGAGGGTTCATTATCTACTAAACTGAAAGTCGGCCATTTTAGATTAAATAATCAAGTAGTATGGATTAGTGTATTAAGTGTGGGAAGCAGTTAGAATGTTGTCCTGTGACGCTGCTAATTTCTGGCTAATGGCTGGCTGATAGTGCAGGACATTAATGGGATCTGCAAGTCCATTATGAGTCCAGATAGGTTGGAGAGAAGTCTCTTGGTTTGTTTTAAGAACATGAGTTTTGTTGGTTACTGTGACACAGCTCAAGCATGGTAGTTCATTAAGCTTATCACACTTAAGCTATGTGCTTATGATTTTAAGCTTCAATTGAATGAGATGAACAGTGCATTCTGAAAAGGGACTTACTGCTCTTGTCTTGCTTAGAGACTTGTGAAAAACAGGCATATATTTTGTTCTTCAAGTAATTCTTCATGTGACACCAATTAAGTATTTTGTTGGTGGTGACTCATTTGTTAGGGGTAAATGTCCAAATGGTAAAATGACTCAGCATTAACTTGTAGTAGAAGTAATTGATCTGAATAGGTGTCTCTTTGCCAGCTCAGTAGTTTGCTAAAATTATAATTTAAAAATAGACAATTAAAGAAATTAAGTGATTTCATTAGAGTTAACCAGCTCACATATTGAACTAAAAATAGTTTTAAATGTTGGTAATAGCCAATTTCTTGAAAATGATATTTGCATTGTTCATCCCATTTTTTTTTTTGCATTTTTCTCTTACCAGAATTAAAGTATTCTATGTATGGCTTTTCCAATAGATACTTGATTATTTCTAGAAAAACCCCAAAACGCATTGTGCACCATGCAGATCTTGTTCTTTATAGTGTTGGATCAAAAATGGAGATTTTCGTTTTGCTGCTTCTTTCTTGATTGCTGTTGGAGGCAATGAACATAGAGGGGAAAAATCATTCAGGTTTTGGGGTTTTTTTTCTTTAGACATGGGCTGTTGGTCACTGTTAAGCGATAGGACAAAGAGCACAAATAGTTGTTCCCAAATTCTAAATATGTGTGACCTATCCCAAGAGATTTTTATTGCTGTTTTGTACTCCTGGTTTATCTGTTTCTTCTTTCAGTTGCCAAAAAAAAATTTTTAGATGGTCTATATACCTTCAAAACAGATGCTGCTTGTGAAGAGTATTTCACACTGGGGGTTTTGATACTTGTTTGAGCCTCAAGGAATTTTTTCAATATTTGTAACATCAAAATTAGTCCTTTTTTATAATACTGCTTTTTGTAATTTCTCTAGAAAAGGGAAATGAGAAATTTAAAATAATTGGTGTACGACAAGAAGAGCATCTTTTGAGTCAGGAAGATTGGGTCTAGGTCTTGGATAATAAGCTTGCTTGAAAATAATTTTTGTATCTCTATCCAGAAAAGAAAAAAAGAGGTGAGGCACCAGTCTTATTGCTGAAAGTCTGTCCTAGAATATAATTTCTCTCATGATTAAACCCCCTTTTTAATATCCCATCCTCTTTGCAAACTTTAGAATTGTTTATTGGTTGTATCTGGTATGCCTAACAGTGTAGCAACTTGTTTAGAAAGAAAGATAACCAGTCTTCCCTTAAAGACTCATTGGGAAGGACTTTTTATTTCCCTGGTCATCTGTCTCAATGTAGTTTTACTTTCTGCTCCCACCAATTTGCATAATTGTTTTTTTTTATGGTTAGAATTTTACTGACTGCTACTTGCAGCTGTTGGCAAGGGTTTTCATTCCTTGCCTTGTTTTCCTTGAAAAGTCTTTATAATTCCAAGTGTTTTGTGGTTCTGTGTATCACATGACCATTAGCAAACTATGTTCCTGCTTTTCTTAAACTTTTCTCAAAGACTGTAGAAAGGTGTGTAAATGAGATGCCCTGGAAGGAGCACTCTGCTTTACCACCTGGGCATGGAAGGCACATGAACGGCAGAATCCAACCAGTCTGTTGAGGCACAGGGCTCTTCTGAACCTGTTACTCCTATGTGACACAAATCAGGGTAAATAAGGCTATTACATGCAATTGTGTGCAGGTATTTTTAAGAGATATTGGTAATTGCAGTGTTCTAAGAAAAAAAAAAATACCATCACCTCCACATACATGTATTCAGCCCTCCCCTTCACCCTCTCAATAAAAACAAAACAAAAAGCAAAAAAAGATCCCTTGGTTTATTTTGTGGATTTAGTAATTTAGTGTTTGGGGGGTTGGTAAAGAATAGCAATGAAAATAACAAAGTGCTGTTCTTTTAGGAAATATTGGGGTTTTTTTTCTTTCTACTCTGTAAGCATATTTGAATATATTAACAAGGAACACTAAGCCTCTAGGATAAAACTGCAGTCTGAAAATGCATTTCCCCGAATTCAAAAATGTGTTGTTTCAAATTGTTTTTCTTTATTAAGTCCTGGTCTACTGTAGAGGGAGTGATATTATGAGATCCTCTTCTCACCTGGAAATTTAATGAAATTAATGAGTCTTGCTTAAGTGCTGCTGAGGTTTGTGCTGTGGTTTTTTTTGTATTGTTATTTTTTCTGAAATTTTTTAAATTTAATTTTTATTTGAAGTACAAGGAAATTCTCTGCAACAGCCTTTTGCTTATCCACATAACTGAGGGAAGCAACATTTCTTCAATCATAGATGTGAGACATTGACTGACTGGACGTTGGGTGCTCTCAAAGCCACTCTGTCACATCTCTCTTTGGTGTCACTTTCCTCTTCAGCTGCATGGGGGAGAGAAAACATAATTAAAGGCTCATGGGTTAAGGATCAAATGACAAATTACTGTCATGAACAGAACAGACTTGACTTGGGGACTTTATTTGAATTTATTGCCTATCAAATTCAGAGTGGGATAATGAGAAATTAAATTAAGTCTTAAAATACCTTGCCCCCACCTATCCCTTTCTGCTGGGCTTAATATTATTCTCAAACGCTGTACCTCCTCACCTCAAGCAGTGCAGGGATGCAGGGAATATGGGGGCTGTGCTCTGGTCAGTTCATCACATGTCTCTATATCTCCTTTCTCCTCAAAGGGAGGACTCCTCTCAGTTCCCTGCTCCAGCCTGGGTTCCCTCCCACAGGAGGCAGTCCTTAACTTCTCCAGCAAGAGTCCTTCCAACAGGCTGCAGCTCTTCATGAGCTGCTCCAGTGTGGATCCCTTCCAAGGGGTGCAGTCCATCCAAGGGGTGCTCCAGCATGGGTTTCCTGCAGATCACAAGTCCTGCCAGGGGAGTCTCTGCTCCTCTGCCTGGAGCACCTCCTGTCCATCCTTATTCGCTGTCCCAGGTGTCTGCAGAGCTCTTTGTCTCACATATGCTCACTTCTCTCTCTGCTCTGATTTTTTTCTCCTTTAAATTGTTATCACAAAGGTGTTTCCATGGTCACTGATGGGCTCAGCCTTGGCCAGCAGCAAGTCCAGCTTGGATCTGGCTGGAGTCAGCTCTATCAGGCATGGGGAAAGCTGCTGGCAGCTTCTCACAGCCACCCCTGTAGTCCCCTCACTACCATTGCCATGTAAATCCAATACAATAGGCAATACAATTAGGTGGCACAGCTCTTACTTTGATAAATAATATAGCCTGCTATTTTTGGGTAAAAATTTATTTCCCTTCTTAAAATTTGTGGCTATTCCAAATTTATACTAATCATAGAGATGAGCACCATGATATTAGTTCTATAAATTATTTTTCAACTAGAGGATTAAAAATATCAAAATACCAGTTGGGGAATAGAGCAGATATTGGACCATATGAGGCAATATTATTGTTGTTTAAAAGGTTACAGCCTTGAGAGTGTGTGCATGAACTGACCATTATCATTAATCTCTCTGATACATATTATGCTGCACATAACACCTATAAAACCAGTCTTTATAAATTATAGTTTGTATACATACAACAGTGTGATATATTTCAGGATGCATGCCAGGGTCTCCTGATTTAGTGAGGTGGGGGAATTAGTCGCTTAAATATTTTCATAGATCTCATGTTTAGTTATGGGAATAAAGCAGTAACTTTGTACTATTAAACCTCAACATGAAAAGTGTATTACAGCCTCATTAAGACCATTTAGTTGAGCAATTCCTGTTCCTGAGAGTTTTAACAGAAGCAGAATTTTAAAAAGTTATCAAGAAATAAATAGTGATTGGATATTTGCTTGCCTCAATTGTTTACAAAGGGTCCTGATATGTCTCAGTAAATTCTGGCTTGGATGTGAGGAAACAAAGCAGTTTAATAATTTTGAGAATATTTTGATTTTTACTTATTTTTTGAATTCAAGATGTTTTAGGTACATTAGAACAAACTTAAAAATAGGTGTGAATCTCTGGGATGCAGTAAGGAACCTTCTGAAAAGACACTGATGGGTAAAAAATGCTGCTGCCACTAGGTGTCACGCTGGGATCATGTCTCAGAGCGTGGGCTTATTAGAGGTACTGGATGAAAGAGCGGGATCTCCTGCATGTATTTCAGTATCGAAAATGGCTGGTTTTGCAGGCCATTACAGCCCTGTGCCTACCCCTTGCATCTGGAACGTTCACACATCTCATTGTGTGAATAGGGTCGGTGCTACACAACCTAAAGCCAACACAGGTGCTGGACGTTTCCTCTTTCATCTGATGTCTTTCACAGACAGCCTCAAGTCACACACACCTGCTTAGGAAAATGTGTTAAAATTGCTTCATGTGGGCGAACATGGTAATTATGGAGAGAAAAACATATTTTTTTTTTTAATCCTCCTCCAGTGTTTCTATCATATAAAGCTCAAATGAGCCAAAAAAAAGAGAAGAACACCCAAACAACCAGCAACCTGAACATAATGCAGCTTTTTATAAAGAAGGGCCCTTGAAGGAAAACTGGTTTCATAAGCAGGGAACACAATGTCAAACACTGAACTTTCTATTTATTGAAATTAGTTTTATAATATGTAATTGAGAATACAAAATCATTGTGGG
The DNA here is from genome assembly GCF_035770615.1 of Melospiza melodia melodia. Lineage (NCBI taxonomy): Eukaryota > Metazoa > Chordata > Aves > Passeriformes > Passerellidae > Melospiza > Melospiza melodia. Next base: position 67,339,224 of record NC_086199.1, on the reverse strand, counting down.
GGCAATGTTTGGTTTTGTTGTTTTTTAATAAGCCTGCTGTGTTGTGGTTTTTTTTTCTGTACTTCACTCCTGCCCTCAATCGAAATTGTCACATTTCTTAACAGTTCCCTAACACGAACATTGTACAAATATGTGTAAATACTTGATGGAAGGGAAAACAGATGAATCAGATGCCTGATGAAAGAAGAGGATATGGGCACAAATTTGAAAAACTGGAATTTCTAGGTTTGTGAAAGGAAAAGCTTCTAACTGTGTGGCGATTGATTCCCCAGCATGTCTCTCCGAGAGGTTTTACAATATTGTTGGGGATACTGGAAAACCACCTGGATATGATTCCCCTTGAGCACGGCAGTTGAATTTAGGTGATCTCCAGAGATGACTTCCAGCTTCAACCATTCTGTGCTTCTGGGTGTTTCCAGTCTGCCTATTGAGTCATCACTGGGAACACTTAAAAAACAAGCAAAAAAACCCAAACCCACAAGACAAGAGAAAAAACCCCACCAACCAAACAATGTAAACACCTGCAAAAAACCCCTACCAAATAAAATTATAATGCATTATTTTAAACATTGTAGTCATAGGCTTTAATCGTCAGATACTAAAGAATTTGGAATAGGTTCTTCTTGTTTGCATTTATTTCTCCCAAAAAGGAAAAAAATATCCCTCCTTCTTTGCATCATATGCTATAAGTCTAATAGGTTACAAAGACTCTTTTGCTTTGAATTTGCTAAACTTACTGGTTTTTTCCTAGCTTGTACATGGATGAAATATATACACTCAGATACTAGGAATAATTCCTCACTGTTCTGAAGCTGATTTATGGTACTTCTCTCTCCAGCAGCCATTTCTGTGCTGGAAATTGAAGTATAACTTGGGTGTATATGTAAACATCACCATGCACACAAAGTTTCCTCTGACATTTCCGGTGTCATGAACGACAGGCTTACTAGGAAAAGCTTGAGCTGACCAGAGGCAAAAGGGCGTGTAGCCACTTAGAGGATAACATATTATTCAGTATCTGTCCATCAGGGTGATGTTTGTGCCTTACAGACTTAGGTCTATGTACACCAGGAGAGGCGTGCCCTCCATCACACAAAATATGTTTTCATTTCTGTTACATAACTGCTGGATCTCAGTCTCCCACCTGAATTCGCCACTTATGAATATGAAGCAGATTTCCTTAAAAGTTTTTCCACAAAAAAAAGGATAGTATATATAGGCCAATGCAGTGTGGTAACACATATGCTGCAAGCTCACACAATGGGTTCTCCTGACTTTCTGTTCTGTATGTGTGAATTCTGTTATCTCAGATGTGCTAAGATACAAAAAAAAATTAGTTATACTTTCAAATATCTTTTTTACCTGTTGATATGTATCCATTCGTTGTCTTGGTGTATATCTATCAGCAAATGCTTTATTCCAAGGGCTGCTGGTTTGTTGCATAGTGTTTAGCACAGTAAGACACTGATTTGTGTTCTTTGCGCCTAGTCAACATGGTGGTGAAAAGTTTATTACTGGCAATTAAAGAAGCAGAAGGTTTTCTTATTCCTTTGATTTGGTATTTTCATTAAGAATGTGTGTGAAGTAATAATGAATATATTTGTACATGACAGCATCTTGGGAGGACTGTTGGATGCTTGGGACAGTGTTGGAATGTAACATTTCTGTGGCTCCTGGGAAAAAATGACCTAAAAAGAAAATATACAAAACTGTGAAGATAAATTCCAAGTGCTGTAAATAAAGGAAAGCACACACACAGGTAAAAATATAGATGAGACAGTGCAGCATTCAGAAGCACATAGGGAGTTTCAGGAAATAAGATTCTATAGAAAAGCAAGAAATATTTTGCTGTTGCAGTATAGCCAAATCTGTTGGTGCCTATGGAAGAATTATGGGGTGGTTGGGCTTTGTCTGGCAGTGATGGGAATGGGGCCAAATGACCAACAGGTTATTTGCCTATGAAATCCCCTTGTTTGGCAGGATGGTGAAGAGATGTAGGCAACTTGGTGAGGATTGTGTTTGGAATATAAAGAACTCATAGCAAAGCATATTAATGGTGTCTTGGAGATAAGGAAGGAAGAATTATACCTGGATGGAAAGTAGAGGTGAGGTTAAGGCTTTAAGACGTTTACATTCCAATAAAGTTAATGATTTAAAACTCAGATCTGCACAGTACTTTCTTGATATAGGATAAAAATGTAGCTGCAGAAACAGTGTCATACAGTACATTTTAGTTCTGGCTATATGAAAATACTGAGATAAAATGAAAACAAAAGTCTCAAAAAATTTGTCATTACCAGCACTTAAGACTATTTTTAGTTCCAACAATATGTCAATATACTGAGCTAAAAGAACAGCTCCTTGAGCAGTTTGGTGACTGGATGCTTTTCTGGATCACCAGGTGTTCACCAGCCTGGGCTTCTGTTTCTGTCAATTTTGCCTGTTATAGAGAGTTCTCATTAAAAAAACCAAACTATTAGATATTAATAAATTTGAAATTTAATCTGGTGATGTGAATAATGTTTGTTTCATCTCGACTATTTTTATACTGCCTGATTAATAATTGATAAGGACTGCTCCATCTTTGAAATTTCCCCTTAGGGAAAAAAGCATTTCCCTCTCCCCAAGTGTATATATGGGATTGTATGATTGATAATGCCTTAAACTATTACTTGTTTGTTGCTTCTCATCTTATTAGTGAGGAGATGAGCATTGACAGTTAGCCATACATCCATTCAGTTTGTGTTCTTCAGCAAGATGGTAATATGAGATTTGTAATCATCTTCCTTTGGACAGATGATTAATGATGGGCAAGTACAGTGAATGCATTTTCTAGTTTAATGAAGAATATTTATGCAAATGAGCGGTAATTAATGGTATTGCAATGTGATAGATTTTAGAAATAGGTGCCTGACATTCACTTTTGGACACATGAATATTTCATCTAGCATCTGAAACTTAGTGGCTGATGCTTTAGGAGATGAAATGTTCCTCTCAAGTATGAAGCTCGTGGTTTTTAGTTACCTTTACTGTGGATTTCAGAGCTCAGTTTAAGATTTTTTTTTTCTGCTTTAAAAGCACTTGTGTATAATTTTTTTCACCATAAAATTTAGGTTGCTTAAGAAAAACAACAAACAAACAACCCAAAACCAAACCATAAACATGTAGCATGGCAAATCTGATTTATGCTGTTGATCCTATTACACAAATGCAGCATTTGGCTAATGAAAATTTAAATATTGTACCCATATCCATAATAATAGGAGAGAAGAAAAGATGCTTATCATCTTGTTCTGCCTTAGCTTAAGGAATGAAGAGGCAGACTGAACCATGATTCACTTAACTAATTTTCTATTAACTGACTTTTTAGCTGTTGATTGTTTAAAAGGTCTTATCTCATATTTCGGCTGTTTGTGATTTATCCTAACAAACTAGAAGCAAGTTTTATAATAGGTAAAGGATGTATATAAATCCAGCTTCAGCCTTTTGAAAGAGATAAAAAGCTCAGGAAATGGAAAACCATAATGAATAATTTGTTTTCATGGATTTGTTTTTCATAATATTGATCAAAGGCATGGTGTTGACCATAGTCTTCTCTCTTTAAACAATGACAGTACCAAACATTCCTTTCTCTTGGGCTTCCGGAGTAATGGGCTAGATGATCATTGAAGTTTCTTTCCAACACAAATTGTTCTATGCTTTTATCAAAATTTCTAAAACATGCAAAAAACAAACATTGCATTTCTAGTAAAAAATTCTGGAATATTCAGTTGAGTTCCAGTTTGTGTGTGTCTTTTAGTTTTTTATTCAGCCACATTGGATGATGTTCATGTGGGCCTTCATCAGTCATTCAATCCTTTATTTGTTGCTGCTTTCTCTACCTGCTTGTTCCTAGCTACTAACCTCTGTCAAAAATTTACCCTTCACTATCAGTCCTGGTTGAACCCCAGCTAGTGACTGCACCCCATACAACTCCTTGCTCACACCCCAGCCCTGTAGCGGGATAGGGGAAAGAATTGGAAAAAGGTAAAACCGGTGGGATAAGAAATATTTTAGTAATCAAACCATGATGAAATATAATTATATTAATACTAGTAATGAAAAGAGAAACAAAAAGAGGCAAAGAGAAAAATAAAACTCAAGAGAGACAAGTGATGCACAAGTTGCTCACCACCTACTGACTGATGCTCAGCTTGTTCCCAGCCACCAATCAGCACCTTCCAGCCAACTCCTCCAAGCTGATATACCAGGCATGCTGTTCTATGTTATGGCTTAGCCCTTTGGGTAGTTTGAGTCAGCTGCCCCACTATTCTCCCTCCCAGTTTTTTTTTGCATTAAGAGACTGAAAAGACCTTGATGTAAGGTGAGCTCTTCTTAAGCAACAAATAAAACATCTGTGTTTTCAGCAATATTCTCATACTAAGTGCAAAATGCCTAGCACTCTCCCTGCCACTAGGAGGAAAATTGATTCTATCCCACCTGCAACCAGACCAGGTATGATTTTTTATTAAAAACAAAAACCCTGACAACATAGATTATTTCACAATTCTGATTTGGGTGGCTCTCCAGGTACAGGAAAAAATGAGTTAGAAAGACAATTGAATTTATTGCTATCAGACTCAGTGTTAGTTAGAAGAGTTATTTTTAGCTATTTCTAGTCATAGATACTAATGTATCATACTGACATGCCTCAAGGTCTTAATTCTCTTTACCAAAAACGACAGGTTGTTTTACTCAACTGAGCAATGCAACTGCTTTTAGACATGTACCCTAAACTAGATTTCCAGTTGGAAAAAAACCCTATCTCATAAATATTTTAGGAGAGATTTTTTTTTCTTTTATATCTTTTATTTACGATTCAATGATTAGTGAAAGCCCCCAGAATTCTGAAAGTGCTCACTGAAATTTATTTGCTACTAAAATCTAATTAATTGTAGGCAAAGAAAATGGAAGGTCGTGTTTGCCAGACACCTTGTCTGTGGTGAAGTTCGCTTTGGAACAAACTGTTTAAATAGAAGGGGTTTGCATAGTCTGAATGAACTTTGAGAAGACATTCAAATGTCACATTTCTCTGAATCTTGTCACAGTGCTCATCTCTTCAGAGGCTTATCTTCTGCTAGCTGTTTACTCAGAAAAGAGTGTTAGAACCTATATTTTAACAGTCTTTTTCTTGGGGATATTTTGACATTGGTGTGTCCTTGCTTCACAGAGCATGTCTTCACTGAATGGAATTAATGAGCTTTATCATAGGCTGTGTGCTCCAAACATCTGAGGACGATTACCTGTAAAGCCAGTTATTAGGAGTTGGCTTCTCTGTCTGCATTTTGTTGATCTAGAAGAGGTTGAATGATCATAATATTCTGTGTACTATAAGGTACAAAACACCGGTATCACATAGATGTCACACTGCATGCACACTGCATGTATGACATACATTCATGTATCTTATTACCTGTTAGGAACCAGGGGTCTTGTGTTTTCCTTGCTAAACTTTTTGCATCCATGGGACTTGCCTGTAATCCCACTGACACCATTGGGATTTCAGTTATAGAGTGAATATTTTTACTAAGTCTGAGGAAACTGTAATAACTTATTCCTTCTTAATATCTACTAGAAAATTTGCTGCCTTTCCTTAGTTTTGGTTTAGTAGTCAACCTTTTGAACACAATTAGTATATTTTTGATTTTCTAATGGACTTCAGGAAGGAAAATATTGGAAATACAATTTCAACTTATAAAGTGACAGTTGCTTTTATGAGCTGATGGACTAGGGCAAGAATAACAGAGGATTGGTAGAAAAAGTGGGGAAATAGTAATTTCTGTAACTTAGAATTTAGTACACCTGGGAATGATAAGGCATGAAACCTGAATAGAGGTAAAAAAAATGTACATCAGTTTTTGATTCTGGCATGTAGGAAATATAGCTTCATTTTGTTTCCCTCTCTCAAAGAAGAAAATATATTTTAAAGATTCTCATACAGGACTTTTTTTTTCTTTAAGTGTACCATAGGATACATTAGGCAATTTTGAAGAATTTTAATTACAGATGGATTTTGTGTGTGGTTTTCCATGAACTATATTTATATGAAATATATATATGCTGTGTATGTTTGGAGTTCTATTGTTTAATGTGTCTGGACTGATTGATAGAAATTTATGTCTATCATTACAATTTTCCCAGGTATATACATACAGAAACTAAAGTGACACCGAATATGGTACTTTGGCCAGGATATTGCAGTAAAAGTTGCAGTGAGGACTGAGGGGAGAGATTGTCATCTCTAATCTTACCCCTCTTCGACTCTTGACCATACAATTCTTTTGGAGGATTCTGTTTGCTTTATTACTTTGACAGTGGCTGAATGTATTCCTTATGGGAAAATAAGCAAATTATTAAAAAATCTATTTTTTCCCTCTTTTTAAGTAAAGAAATATAAATAAAAGAAAATGGGAATGATTCATATTATTTAAAGTATCCTTAGGAATTAAAGCTGTTTTGAGGCTGGGGACAAGGAATGCTTAAGAGAAGCTTGGAAACATCACAAAAATGTATGCCCTATGCAGCAGATTGCTAAGAAGAAAAAAATTATGAATTTTAGGACATTTTGCTCTGTCTCCTGAGACCACAGGGTTGCTTTTTCATGAAGGTAAACACCATGAAAAACCACAGATTGGTAAGATTTTTTAAAACAATGTATTTATATAAAGAAATTTTAAGCTAAAATATTTCACTTTAAGACTTTCATTTCTTGTGGGATCAAGTGGATAAGGTTTATGTGTAGGGCTCCAGAAAAGGATTTTTCTCCACATCCAGAAAGCATTCAGTGATGTGTTGTACCCTTGGAGCAAGAGCTCTTTCCTTATGTATCCCACCCTCCAATTTTTATGTCAAATTTATGACATAAAGACAGACATACAGACATCTGTATAACGTGGTTGAAATATTTTTCCCTAAAAACATTATCATTAATTCAAGTTGACATTTCCATGTTTCCAAGCTGGAGCACAGTGTTTTGCAAATAGTGAAGTTTTTCCTGCTTCGTCAAGCTGATTGGTTTCCATGACTTGGCTCAATGTTTTGCAGTGTACAGTGGACCTGAGTCTCACTTTAGTTAAAGTGATAGACAGGGTAATGACCTATTACAAAATAGATCTTGATTGCATAATTTTAACCATAAGCACAATAAAATTTTATCCTGTGTATTTGACTGACAGGCTATCGGTCCTTGTGCAGTTACGATTACCAAGATAACCATAATACAAAAAAATGTTCCATTTGTGGGAAATTTTGCGAGTTGAAATTACTGAAAAGATGCAATTTAAGACAAAATTAAAACAGTATATTTACCATAAAATGATTGAGATTCATGAAGTAGATAAGAAATATTTTTTGTGTGACTGTTGGCAAGACTGAGAGATGAGAAGACAGATTTAGAGGAGGAGGTAGATAATCCTTGGAAGATGAATGAAAAGAGGTTTGATGACACATGCTGGTTTAGGGCTCTCATGTCTAAGTGATGGGGGTGGGAATAATGTTTATCAAGCACAAGGTGAGTGGGTTGGTTGTCTCCTTTTGCCCAGAAAAACATTGGTTTTGTTGGCATTGTTCATAGCATGTGTAGCTCCATGCGTTCTTTGTATGGACTTTGACTTGTGGGCTTCACAAATTTTCTGTCTAGGTGCTTTTCTAGCATAATTTTGAATTCTCTACCATGACAGATTGTAATCTGTACAGTGTGAGTTACAGTTGGAACTGGGCGACTTTCTCTGCTTAGCTGAATGCTATTGGTTTGTTGATGGCTTATTCAGTACTTTTCAGCAGTTTCTTTCTGAATTTTTATTCTCAGATCAGTTACAATTTAGTATGTTAAGTTAATCTTACTTTTTGAAAGTAGTAAGATTGGTCCTTACGCTTATATGATTTATAAACAGCTATATTCTTTGCTCTCTCATATAAACCCCACATCCTCTTTCCTGTTTTTTACATTAAGTGCACAACTTAATGTTGAGTTGGTTTCACAGTCCTTCTTGTCTGGATTTAACTCTGTTAAATGTTCTTCAGCTGTCCCGGCCATATAGAAGCTTTATTGTCTGTCAGGACTACCAGTCCCTCCAACCCTTCCTTCAGGCAGTCTTTTTGCTCTTGGTATTATGGTTCAGTAATGAGAACAACCAAGGGCACGACCTTGGTTCTAATGGACTGTGCTGTAGAATGTGTCTACCAAAATCATTCTGGGTGGCTTTTAACAAATCCCGCTAAAAGTGTGGTTCCTCATAAGCAACAGTATCAAGTCCACAGGTTTCATGTTGTCTGCTACTTGTTCTGAAAATAATTTTGGAATTGTGGATGTATGGAAATCAACTCTACCATGAGTGCACAGTGATTGCAGTACACTGACAATATGTCAAACCTGTTGAAACTCTTCTGGACAGGAAATGTGCATGAGAAATATGGTGGAACCACTCACTTTCTGGTCAGGAAATCTAATGTATGAAGTAAAGGACATCTGCTACCATGCTTCGCTACAACAGAAGCAGATTTAAAAATTTATTTAGATGTAGCGTTCCCATCGTTATTGAAGAGAGATAATTACTACATTTAAGAAAGTATTGATATGAAATTTAAAAATCCCTGGGCAGGAATAGCAACATAATTTTGTTGTCTGGTGTTATTTCAGCTTCACCATTTTCTTGTTTTTGTGTAATAGCTTGCTTAAATAAATATTCTCTGGATAGCTCCCCTGCTGCAGTTTGGAAAATCAGATAAGCACAATATAGTGGAAGAGGAGGGAAAAAATACATTCAGTTTGAAGGCAGAACTGCAAACTAATGGAAAGGAAAAGATCGATTCAGGGTCAGTTGAATTGAGACAACTCACACCTGAATTGAGACATAAGGTGTCAATTCCTTCTTTAAAGTATTTGAAACTACTCAATTTATTTTTTTTCTTTTAAATCGGGTAATTTTCAAAAAAGCTGTTTTGAATGAAATACCTTATTTATAAACTCTAAAAACTTCTTAATGAAAAATAATATGGTAGCTGAAAGTTTCTTTCATAAAGAAGACATTAGTTGGTGTTTGAAGTGTTCCTTTTTATCTCAAAATATTGAGTTTTGAATTGAATACATATTAATTGAATTCAGACTAATGTTTTGGGTTTTTTTTAATGGTTATGCTGCTTATCAGCAAATCTCTATCATACAGGATAATGAGAACCAAAAAAAAATAAGGAAGGGAATCTCTGCTGTGGAGAGAATTAACAAGAATCAATTTGTCATGTTAGAATTTCTTTACAAATCAAGTGGAAGACAGAGGAATTACAGCTATGAAAATTGTTTTTAACAGCAGTGAATGTGATACTTCACAGTGGTTTAAATTGTTGGAAAATGTGTCACATGGTTTCCTGACGTTTCAGATTGTCCTGCCATTACCCAGGCTGCCATTACCATGTTATCCAATTTCTTCATGCTGCTAACCTAGTACCTATGATTGCCACTACATGAGTAGGAAAACTTATTTATTTACAACTGGTGTTTAAAAGTGCTGCAGCTTGTGCTGTACAGGCTGAGTTATTTCATTTACACATTGATACCCTTCCCATTCCACTGGAAGGAATTCAGTTTTCTGTAAGCACCTTTTGTGTATCAGTTCATCTATTCAGCTTCTACAATTTCTACAATTATCTTCCAAAAGTCATCTTCCTTTTTTTTTTTGCTGTTTCTCTTTTTTACTTCATTTTTGCTCAAGACTAAATTTCTTCCCATAGTTTGAATTTCTATTTCAGAGAATTGTCTTTTAAAAGTCCAAAAACTGACTTTCCTCTTCACCTCTTCTAGATACAGACTTTCCTACGGCATTTCTCGCTAGACTGTGTCAGATCTTATTAGGAACAGAAAGGCATCTGGGATACGCAATTCTTGAACATCATAACCTTTATGGTGTATAAGTGGAGCTGCTATGTACCTTCATGCCAAAGCTTTAAAAATTTGTTTATACATGTTACTAAGGGTTGTGCACACAATCCACAGCACAGACAGAAGTATAATCAAAATTATTTATGTCCTTACAATGTTTTCTCAAAAGCTTTCTTTCCTTACATAAATTTACAAGAAACGTAAAAAGGTTTTTGCACTTTCCTTAAAAAGTGATTGAGTTCAGTAAACTGATTAGGAATTCACCTATGCTGGCCACACAGAAGCAGACAAGTTTTCAATTACCATTAAATATTTTATTACCTTTTAAAGTGTGGAATTTTCAAAAGTTCTGCTGAATTAGATTGAACCGTGAAATGCTCTGGCACCTTGGATGAAAGCTATTAATAATTTTCATACTGTTTTTTCTTTGTTTCCTCTTCTCTGTGTTTTCTGAGGTTTGCATTATTACCTGATAACTCCAAAATTTTGAATTCGTGTATGACAAATGACGTAATACCACCTGTCTCTAATGATTGGAAGGGTACTAAGCTGTGGAAGTCTTTCCCTTGGCTCTAGGGAGCCTCAAATGAGTTTTCTTTTTCTGGAGCCGAAGGTAGAAGCAAAAGAATTCAAAACATGCAAGAAAGAGATGAGATATTGAAATGATGGTGCTGAGCCAGAATCTTTAAGTGCTTCCCAACAACTCCACAAAATAGTAATTTCTGTGCACTTTGTGATCCACTGTTGATGATAGAGTAACACATGGCTTTGAGAATTATTTACTTGACTCTTTCATCATTGTTGTACTCATAGGATGGACTTCACAGGACAGCTTTAGGGTCTGCCTTGAGAGCTGGGAAGGCAATGGGAAACAAGCACTGGAGGCTGCAGTCAAGCAAACTGGTCTTGTTGCAGGAGTGGCTGCTTGCACTGAGGGTAAAGTGAGGTGAACACTGTGTAGGTGAATGACAACCTGCAAAAAAAATTAATTGAAAACTATAAGAGGAGGACAAGAATTCTGAATCAATAGGGCTAAAAAAAACGAGGATGAGAAAGTTTGGACAAAATGTCTTTATGAGGCTGGCAGACTAAGCAGGATGAGGATGAAAACCTTGGTCTAAATTTTGGGCAGGAGAAGATTGTCTAGAAACATAGCTGGAAAATATGCTTTATTACACCACAAAGAGATATTTTCTGCTGATCTGGAAGAGAACTAGTACCCACATCATTGGAAATGGAGTCCTTGGGCTCACTACTGAAATCACCAGTGGGGAATATATTTGCATTTTATGAAATGGTCTAAAGCCCATCATTCACCTCTTAGATAGTTTTTAGTAATTGCAATGTCTTTAATAAGTAATATAAATCTTGAATTGTTCCTGCTAGGAGGCAGGCTTGACTTCAAATCTATTTAAAAAAATATATATTAGAGGGAAAAAATTTGGAAGCTGTCCAAAAGCCTGAAGCAAGATAGGTTTATCTTTTTGTGTCTGACATATCTAAATATCTCCTCTGGATCTTTGGCACTGAAAATACCCCAGCGATTTAGATAAAAGGTTTGTGATTTTTTTCCCTTCAGATGCTTTTAAGAAAATTAGATACTTGTTGGGATAGTTGAACCTCTTTTGAGGCTTTCAAAACATATCCGTAAAAAAAAATGACAAAACAAGAGATTTTTTGACAGCTATTGTAGAGCATTTAAAGATGTTTGGTTCTCTTCCTGCACATAGAACTAGAAATTTCTCAACATTCATCAGGGAAGAACATTTGAGGATCAGTTTGAATATTTCTGCACGATTTTACTCCAAGGGATAGAGCTTCGAGGAAAATTTTAAGGTACATTGGCTGAGCTCAAGGGGAAGAGTTTGACCCTGTCATAGCCTAAGCAGTGTTTTCTCATGAAAAATTCATTCTTCATTCCTAATGCTTTGTCACTGAGAGAGAATGTATTTAATGGAAAAAAGTATAAGCTTTTCTACACATCCAGAAAGTAAAATAAATGTAGTATAAAGTGCAGTAGAAGAATATTATCCTATAAAAACTTTGCACTTGAAATAGCTTTGTTTTTCTGATGCTACCAGTCATCTAAAGTAATTTTTTATTATTAAATATAAAACTAATGCAAAACTATCTCCAAGAATAATAGGACACTTTGGTCTGTAATAATCACAGCAAAGGTTTTCTTCTATTGAGATATAAAGGGTTTATCAACCATATCTGCTAGTCTGGCTTTTGAAGAATTTATTTTGATTGAAACACTCTCTGGTCATTTTCAAAGCTATTTTCTTCTTCACACAGGAAAGCCTCAAGTTGATTTTTCAACTTTATGAGGAATTTCTACTGTCTTTTTGGATGGAGAGGAAATACAGTTTAAACAATTGTATTGGACCTGCAGGAAGCTTACAGACGTTGTGACGTGCTCATAAGCATGACCTTTTAAACTCTGTTGGGCAAATTCATTACTCTTAGGTTTTTCTGGTTTTAATCCAGCAAGGCTGGTACTTCAGTTTGGCAAATATTTTAGTCATTTGTTTAAACTGTCACCTATACTTGTTGAGAAAAATTTGCTTTCTGTTTGTGAGCATCGCCATAGAGATATGTGGCTACATAAGACCTCAGTATAGAACAACTCATAGACAGGCTTCAGTGCAAAATTGGATGAAACTTACCCATGGGAATAAGGAGGCTTAGAAATTCTAGAAGAAATCTCTGCAGATGCTTTCTAAAATTAGGTGTATATAGGATGAGGGAACCTAGAGCTGAAAAGAAAAGAGAATGGGAAATAGCAATATTTTTTTACCTGCTGGAAAAATTGAAAAATATTACTTATGCCAAGTCTGCTGTTAGTACTGACAGCCATTGATAGATCAGAATTTGTAGATGCCTGCAGAGTCAATTGTTGTTATATTAACATTTGGATGTCAGACTATAATTCTGTGTGACATTTGGTATTAAAGCTACAAATCCTGATCTAAGGAGCTTATAAACTAGCTTGAATCATTGGGAAGAAATAACATAGAGTGACAACAGTCCCATATTTTGTGTCTCTCCCATAAAAGTTGAATGACTTTTTTGCCAGCAAGTAAAGTGCCTGCTCTACTTCTAATAACTCACAGAACTTGAGTATCTGGATAGCAGTTTTGGGTGGATTCTTTCCTCTGAAATGAGGAGCACCAGTATGATATACGGAAGGTAAAATTAAAAAGTTGACCTTTTTATTTTCCAGTTGCCTCAATTACTGGAGTTTGAAAATTATTTTGGAATTCTTTAAGTCCAGCAGATAACATTCCAATTGTGTGTTCATTTGTACATTATCATGGCATGTTACATTAAAAACTAGAAGATGCAGAAGTATTTGCTGGTTCAGGAAGGTCCTTTGCCAATACCTTCATCCACCCAGTTGAACTGCTCCAGCACCAGCCAGTCCTACAACTGAGTGATGGATCACTTTCCTGTGGGGAGGTTTCCTGAGCTGGAAAGCCCTCAGGGAGTGGTGAGACTGGCTGGGAGCTGTAGCTGCCAGAGAACAGGCTGCCCAGGGAAGTGATTGAGTTACCATACCTGGTAACACCATCAGTGTCTCAGTGACTCTACGATAACCTGTCCTGAAGAGCACCCATGACTTGACCAAAAAAAAATAAAAATGGATGAGGTATTCTGGAAACTCCTTATCTAGGAGCATAGTTATTAAAATGTGGAGTATTTTTTTGAGGAGGTAGAAGGTGAAATATGAAAACCATCACTAGCTTAGAAGTAAATACATGAACAAGTAAGGAAACGCTGCACCTGCAGAATGCAGTCTCTACATCTTGATCTTTGAGTAGGTGAAATAAGATCTTTGAATAAGCTTTTTGGAAAAAGCATTTTCTACAGTAATTTTTGTAGATCTTGCAGTTTGATGTCTTATATACTGTTTTCCCAAGTTAAGGCTAGTATAAACGTATTATATAATGCCCTTGCCATTAGAAAAGAGAAATGTATGTGAAGAAAAAAACTATTTTTATCAGTTCCTTCAATCTGTTTTATTTCAGGAATGTTTCCTTTAGAGTATGCCCCTTGTGGTCTCCTGTCAGTGACCAAGGAATTGTCATGATTTCTTTTACAATCTGTCTATACTGACCAAGTCATAGTCTCTAGTCAAGATAGGCAATCCTGTTTGGGTTGCTTGGTAGTGCTAGAAGTCTCATCCTGGGAAGAATTTCCCATTCCCAGCCTGAAAGTGCTGATGTGGAACATGTTTAAGATTTATGAAGAGAAAAGATGAGTTGTGGTGTGTCCTTGACAAAATAACTCCGTCCTTCCCTGGCATATTTTATAATGTCAAGAAGAAGCACAAAAGCACGTACGTTCTTCTCCCTCTATGAACTGCAGACACTACATTTCTCATTTAACTAGCAAAATTGCTAGTGGCTGCTTCCTGCAGGATGACACCCTGTAAAAGGCACACTGGATAGATTCCAGTGTAAGGAACATGCTTTGGAAGTTTCTTTGTTTACTCTTGATGATGTTACTTGGATTTCGCTAGAGATTTATGCTTTGAGGTAATATGTCAGAGGTGATGATGACTGCAGCGTGATCTTGAAAGAAAAATGTAGACAAAAAACCTCTAGTATACTGATAAAGGCTAAAAGATGCAGAAACTTTTTGGATACTGAGAAAATCTTGTCCAGTTGAGTTGCTAGAAATGCTGCTTTCTTGGCAACAGCTTTACATTCATTGAAAATTAATGTAGATGCTAATGCTCCATAGCTTTAAATAAAATGCGGATAAAATATGCAAAAAACAGAAATATGATGTTCTATGCCTTTATGTAGCTTTATACATTTATAATCCAGTACTGCTTGTGTCAAAAACCAGTAAAAATTGAAACAACTGAGACACATGGGTGTCACTTGAATTAAGTGTTCTGCTTAGAAAGCTTGGAAATGAAATGAATGATTAGGAATTAGGGATTTTGAGAGGACTTAATTAGAATTAGAATGAATGTGGGGAAAATAACCTACTCTTGTACACGCATAAGAAGAATGGAAAGTGAATGCTTATTTCAGTTTGTTCTCATTGTCTATTAAAATATATCTGATTAAAAAAGCCCACCTCATTAAAATAGTTACATAACTTTTTTTTATGGATCTAGTTACTGATTTGGGAGGGTAGAAGAAGGTAAGAAGAGATAGGTGAGGATAAGGGAAAGCTTATGTTAAAAAGCAATACAGTACATAGGAAAGTTCATGTTAAAAAGCATTATAAAAAGGCACAGTTTCTCCACAGTACTTTCAATGCTAGGAGGTGTGTCAGAATTTGAATTTTGTATCTTTGAACACATTTCTTTCTCTGAAGAAAGAAACTTCCTTTGCTTTTTTCCAGTTGGATGTATGAACTCTGACCCACGCATTTCAATTTTATAAATAAGCTTAAGTATCAAAGCACTGAAAAACCTGTACTTTTGCTTTTGTCCTGTTTCTCAAAGAAAAGCAGGGAGGTAGCAGAATGTGTGATGAAGAGTTGGACTAAGTAGTTCTTCATGTTTTGGCTGCTTTACATTTTATAAGCGAATCCAGTACACTGTTGAGCGCTCATCCCTAACTACCCAAAGAGAATAATGGAAAGCCCAGTTAGAGGGAATAACATTCTTCTTTGAGCATGAAAGACTCAGGCATTTGAACAGCAGTCTGATTGTCATTACTTCTTCCAGCTGTTCTGGTTATCAAGTTGGAGATGGATCATTGCTTCATTTTGCATCATTTCACAATTCATAATGATAAATGTTTTTTAATGATCAAAGATGTCAGGCTATAATAATAAAGTGAAAGTATAATGAGTTGTTCAGTCAGCTTCTAGGTTAAGGCTGCTAAGGTAAAAGAAAAACAGACACAATATTGAACAAGATGACTCTTCATTCTCTCAATGAAATGGAACTGCCTGCACGCCCTTTCCATTTTACCTTGATTGCCAATTGATTTCCAGAATTTATTTCTATATAATATCTGACTTTTTGAGCAGGGTTAGCTTTGAATTTAACCATATCTAGTCATATCTGAATTTCAGCTTCTGGGCAGCATGATTGAACTGTGAATAGCCTAGTTTATTTCCAAAGCCTGTGTGAAAGACTGGTCATGAGGCATGCTTCAGCCTTAGCCACTAATAAGCCAACTAAGGAAGAAATTTCCATTGTGATTTTTAGGTGGCTGCCTTCTCCAGAATAGCAAGCTTAGCTCAGTATCCAGAGTCACAAAGCAAAGTCCTGGCATATAGATACAAAAGCACACTTCCACAGAGGTGAGCTAATTGTCAAACTGGTTAGAATTACAAATTCCCACTATTTTACACCAGTCCCGGAAGTCACAATGAATTCCTCGATCAACTGGACTTTCAAACTTTTTACTTAATGTCTTCTTCTTTTCCCAACACAGGAATTAGGTTTCTCTGCCTCTACTAAATTCTTTACTGCCACTTAATTTCTGGAACTAAACTTTGAAACAGAACAAAGTGAGGCATCCTAACTGCTGCTGTGCTGATAACTTCAAGATTGAATCCTTGGTTTATGACTCCTGTATTTTAATTTCCTATAGGCTGATCAAAATATTAGTGCTGGAATTACTTCTTCAGGCCCTTTTATCTAAAGAATACTTGTTTCTAGAGAGCTAGGACTGAAAGCTAAAGGATTTTTCTTCCCAAGTCTAAATTTCCCTTTGGTCAGTAACTTTATTTCAAGTTATAGTGGTTACTGAATAAGTGTTATTTCTACATGTCTTATTCATAGTGAGTTGATGAACCAAAAGGTATAAATAAATGTGTAATATTTCATACTGCCCTAACCTTTTCCTGTTACAATCATGACCCACAGATGGTGGCAGCTTCCAGGAGAATAATACAATGCTACTGTTCTCTAACTATTGCAATTAGGTTTCGGAGCTCCCATTAATCACAAAGTCTGAATCAATATGTGCTGGACTATCTATACTATTTGAATACTCATGAGCACATTTCATTTCTTGCCTTCAAAAAAGTTACTTTGTAACTCATGAAGCAGGAGTGAAAGAATATAATATCAAAAAGTAGAGAAAATAGAATATATTTATCACTTATTTTCTTTTTTATTACACCTCTCTGAATAATGCCTATAGCAAAAATATAATGTCCTGGAATCAGGTGATAAATGAAGTAAATAAGTGGGCAGGTAAAATTCTGAAAAATACATAATAGTGCCCTCACAAAATCCTGAGCAGATAGTCAGCTTACCAGACTGTTACTTGATTTGTTGCTGTTACTTTAATCTTTCTAAAAAGTCACAAGATTTTGGCCACTCACTGCTCCTGTGAAATCAGTCGGGAGCTGCAGATATTCAGTGAAAATATCTTCTGTGGTGCTTAGTACTTGAAACTTTGTATTGAAAACAAATATTCTTATATCATGCATTTGATAATAAAAATGTGGTAGTTACTATAGCCAAAGTACCTTAAATCTTCAGCGATAAATGACCTACAGAGCTCAAATCACAAAATTGGTCATTTAGATTATTTTTTGTTTTCTCTTTGATATAATGCATAAATGAACAGGTGGCAAACTATCCAAACCCTGTGCAATTCTTCTTCAGGGTAGCATAAAATCTGATGAATACTTTTAAAGTACTGTTAGTTTCTTAGGCACAAACCTCTTGCCCATTGATGTGTTATGTGCTTATCTACCAATCCGTGACAGAGCAGGAGCCTTATAAGCAAAATTCAACAAAAGGCAAGGACAGACAATGGTATCCAACAAAACTAAATCTTTCAACGCATATTTTCCTCTATATGTGCAGATATAAAAAGTGCAATGACCCTGCATGGATAGAGGCATGATATTAACTACTTATTCCAAATCTACATATATATTTGTGATCTAATCGTGCAGTCCTAATTCTGTGAAAGACAAAATGACACATAGGAAATAGTAGACAGCAAAAACCAGATCTCTTAAGTGGACTGCTTCTCACTACAACTCAGTTTTCACAGATCTTAAAATAATCACAGGATAGCCATGAATCATGTAGAAAAACTGCATTATGAGATGGAGAAAATGGTAGAGGCAGGATGGCAGAGGAAGAGGGATATTTTTCAGTTTTTAGAATCTAGAAATGATTTTTGTAATGAAGAGGTTAATGTTATTGGAAATTGAAGGAAGGTAAAGAAAAGATTTTTATTTGTTTCTTTGCAATGCCTTTTATTTTTTCCTTCAGTGTGCTGGGTGGTGGCTTCATGAAAACTCTAGTAGTTTGGAGGATGGATTTTTCTTCAGCAAACTTACTTCCACTGCAAACTTGAACAGAGGTTAAATTGAGAGGATGCTTTGGCAAAGATTTTCTGTCCTTTAACTTTGATTATTCATATTCCCAGGAAGAAAACTATGTATTAATTCTTCATTGGTGCCAAGAAGCACAAGAAAAAGATCCTTAGTCTTTCATGTTTCAAATCAACTTTTTTGCAACCCCTGCAGTACTCATTTCCAAAGCTGCTGTCCTTTAGCAAGTTAAGTATTACTTCAGAGATGAAGCCTAGTGTTATTAAGAGTTTTTAGGTGAAACAGAGGACAAAGTGAAAGATGAATGTTACGCAGGACATAATGGTGGATACAACTGGATTCGGAGCACAGAAAAATAAGAGGTTTACGAAATGGATTTTAAGAGCCTCCTTGGCTAACAGATGTAAATTGGCAGGAAAAAAGAAATCAATCTTTTATGGCGTGCTGTTTCATGATTTGATGTGATTTTGGAGTGGCTACAACTTCACAGCACCTGTTGCAAGTCTCACTGTTTTCAAGGGGCATTTTCAGTGGGTTACTGATACTTCTTGAAATGGAGTCTACCTTGTATCTTAGTTTCCCTGCTGGAGTTATATATTTAAGATCTGCTTCTCCAAAGTTTTCTGATTGACCCCTTTTATTGACAAATAATGGGCTTTGACAATTTATGCTCGATCCTGGTCTGGACAATGTATTGTTTGTATTAATGATACCTTGTGTTTGTGGATGCTTGTGTAATTCTCTTGCATATCCCAGTGTCTCACACAGAAGTTGTTTGGGGATGTCCAGAAATACATACTTATAAAATCTCTCTTTACGTTTGTGATTTGAGAATTGGTAGACCTATTAGCAGTATGGAGATTTTCATCTTTTTTTCACTAGCATACTGAAAAGCTGTTAGAATCAGCTTTGAAGTTCCATTGATTTGAAACAAATAATTAAAGTTAATTTCCTAACAAATTGATTTGGGCTGAACAGCCCCATAACTGTTACAAACTCACTGAACAAAGTGAAGACACAATGAGTTCAGTTACCAAGCTTTTGTCATTCATCAACAAGCTAATCTGAGTCATCATTTTTTGCTTAGTAATAATTGCTCTCATTCATCATTTGTTCTGCCTTCATTGTTTTTCTATTTCATTTACTGTAAACCAGGGTCATCGAGAGAAATAGTTGGGATTTTGAGTGTTGAAAATGTGCCTTGGAGCAGCCCACAAGCGATGCTCTAGCACATTTTATAGTGCCGCCCATGCTTGGGAGTGTGCTCTCCAGAGGCGTCGATCAGAGCTGCTCAGCCTGAGCTTGCAGCAGGTGATTAACATGCTACCTGTGGAGCACAAAGGACTGGTTTGTTCATTCTGCAGAGAAGCTTTAGCAAAGCTTTTCTTACAATGTGATTCTCTTTCTCTGAGGTGCAAAAGAACCGCTAGGCTGCTATATTTCTCCAACATAAATAGTAACATTTTTTTCCCTAAAGAAAGGTGGGTGCATACTCATATTACATTTTTTCACTCTGTTAAGAAAAATGCTTTCGCTGCTATTACTTGTTCCATGCACATAATTTGAAAACACTTACCACTGCAAAATGCTAATGAGTGCTGTGATTTTGTGTGACTTGGATCATCTGTCTGCTCTAAGAAAGAAAATGATACCAGCAGATAAACCTATGGTGTGCGTCTGTTTGTATGCTTATAGCTATTGTCATACCATAAGTAGGAGTAATAGTGATTTACATGTTTTCTAGGACATTTTCTGTGTTGATTTATTTACCAAAATTGCTGATATTGATACAACTCTACTTGGAATGGTAGGACTTTGCAGCACAGTATCTACCTTGTTTAAATGATCTAAACAACCTCGATTAGATCTATTGCTAGTGCAAGAGTAATTTGGAGGGAGGAAGGCTGCTAGTGTTATTGCTCATTATTAATCTTTGACCTGGAAGAAGATTAATAATCTCTTTTATCCATACTTTTAGATTATATTTTCATTTAAGAGTTTTGCCATGGCTTTAATAGTATTTTGTATCTTTCTCTTGACTTCTATTGATTTTATATGAATTTTCTTTGGAAATGTTAAGCTACTGAACATTATGATAATATAAGTAGTCTTTGTTAAGGTATTTTGCAAAAAAAACCATTCTTTCCTGTTTATTCTTACATCTTTTGTTTAATATGCGTGCATCAAAGGTGTTTACTTCCTGATAGGTCACTCAGAAGTGACAGAAGGTTTATGTCAAAAGCTGTTGGCATTTTAGGCAAAAGTTAAGTAATAGCAACCTCTGAGTGGCTGTAATATGATTGGAGTTAGCACAGCCAAAATTAGCCTGTTAGGGAATCTGGAGAAATGTAGGTAAACTTTCATGGTCCCAGCTGATGTAGGCTTTATTATGGGCGTTCACTAGTCCTTATTGTGGGAATTGCTGTGCAATTAAGTGCGAAATATTAGGTAGGTTTTAATGCTATGTTTTCTTGTGAAAAGAACTGAAGGAATGTTTTGTATGATACTAAGCTACCTTATGTTAAAAGAAATCTCATTTCTCTGATGCATTGAGCTACTAGAGAAGGTTATGACTGTACTCAAAAATTCTCTTCTATTTTGATCACTTTTTTCCAAGACAGTCTTGTGAGTTAGGGACAGCTACTGGGAGAAGTATTATTCCTTGTCCTTGGTTAGGAACAAACACAGAGCAACTGTTGAAGACAGAGGACAGGGAGTAGGTAATAAATCCTGCGGCATACGTATGAAGGAAGTTGTGACTCAGTCCAGCGTAATTTTCATTTGTGTGGTAATGGATATTTGCCCTGTTCCTGCAACTTTCCATGTCAAATCATAGTATTTTTGCTGTGTTAGCATTATGAGTAACTGCTCTTTGGGAAAGAGGTGCAGTTTATTGTTAAGATTTGATAAGAAAGCTGCAGCAGTTCTCTATATACTTTCATCAGCAAATCATGAATTTGACATCAACTTCAGGTATAGAACTGTAATTTTTAAGTAATTTTTGTAACTATTTAATTGATTGAAACCATTCAATTATTTGTATTTTGACTTTGTCTGAAAGAAAAATGCTTTGTTTAGGGAGGGGGAAGACCCTGCATGTAGCTGTGTGGACTTTGTCCAGTTTAGAAATAAGTGGACTTGTTCTTAATATCTTCTCAATTAGCACAGAAAAATAATTCTGGCACTTAGCCTTAGGATTTCCCAAGCCCCCAAGGTAATTGAAATTATATCCATGAAGAATATAGCACTACTGTTCTTAAAATGTCTTGAATTATATTTCTTCAGTGAAACCATCTTCCTCTCTACCTGCTTCAATCCAGTGAATCCAAAGTGATTGCCAGAGCACCTTGTTGTGGACATCCCCTCTAATAACTATTTTTTAGTACATTCTCTTTCTGCTGTTTCTTCTGGTTTGGTGTATCTCAAGCAAGAACGAGTACACAACTGTATCATCTACCCCATGTATCAATGCATACAGCTTGTGGATTTTTTTTGTTACTTGTCAGAATACAGGCACCATGTGCATATGTACAGTATATGTACTCTCCTGCTTATATTTGACAGATGTGTGTATGTTCTCACTTTAGAAAGATTTTGAGCTCATTTCAAAAGAGAGGGTTCATTCAGATCATTAAATCCTACACAGTTCTGGTTAATAAAACAAAATCTGCCTGCACTGTGTTGAATCTTTTCTGTGACTCAGAAAACATCACCTTCCCCCAGCTTGTTGAGTCACTAAGCAGATTGGTTTTTAATACCAAATTTATTTTGGTAACCTTGATTGTAGACAGTATCAGTTGGATATGGGATATAGATGGTACATTCCTGCAGAATGTTTTATTTTGGAGGTGATGTCAAAATACTGTATTTCTAGAATGTAGGTGAAGTTACTTAATAATGAGATAATTATTTGCGCAAACAATAAAGAGAAACCTTACTGGTGCTCAGTATTGGGGATTTGAGAGCATCTTATTATGTGAGGAAATACTGATTGTAGGAGAGTCTCAATCTTTTCTGTACTCAATTTTGCAGTAAGCTGTTTTTTGTCTGATCAATATCAATCATATATCAATGTATGATATAAAAGAAGCTTCTGTGTGTACTTTCAGTTTTTCTTCCACCTTGCCTGTTGTTATGCAAAATCATGAATCGTGAGACGTTCTACAAAAATGATTTAACATACTGGTCAATTAATTTGAGGTTTTCTTTTTACAGACCCTTTTGAAGGTCTGTATCACTGATTTCAGAAGTTCCCCTTTCAGCTATTTAGTTATTAATAATGTTACAAGCTTTGTCTGGTGTTCTGTCTCTAATTGTAAGCAACATTGAGAAAAAGGTAGGTCTTCTTTTGAAAATTAAATCTTAAAATATGATAATAATTGTGCTGTTTTTCTGACCCTTGTTTGCTTTTCTACTGGTGCTTCAGCACAGTTTGAATTGGTTTAACTTGTTACTATGGCCTGCAATAATGCTTATAGAAATAGTATTTGAAGCTACAAAATATGAACTGAGTTTAGTTTTCCTCCAATTTCCATGGATTTTCTCTTAATGAGAAGGAAATTTTAAAAAATAGAGATGTTTTCTGGTGTGTTTGCTCCTTTTTCTACTATTACAATTTCTTTACATATGGCCTCTTTTTTCACATTTTTTTTCATGTTATATAGAGCAATAAGCATAGAAGAAAGATGAAGGAATATTAAAATAGGCAAAAATGTTATGTTTTTCTAATGAAAAACAGTCAGTGGAGTTTTGGGATAAATGTTTATTTTTAATGCTACAACGCATTGGGCTAAAACGCTCAGTATCATAGATTTTGGCTTTCTAACAGCACTGCTAAATTCTTGAGTTCCCACAAACACTGATCCTTTGAAGATACTAGAAGATGCAAAGAAGTAAGCAATCCTTTAACCTCACAGGTTGTAGAAATAAAAAATGGGCATGTTTGGTTTATTACATTTTATTGAGAGATCTCCTGGTAAATACCACATGCAAGCAAACCCCTGTCTGTGTAAACTACTGTCTTGCTCTTTGAACAGCTTTTCATTGTTCTGCCTTTTCACCTAAGTATAGAAGCACAAAGTTGTCAGCCTGTAAATATTTTTTCACTTTGATGCAAAATGTGCTAGAGAATCACTATCTGGCATCATAGCAGGCTTGGATTGAGCTGTTGCTGAAATATGGCTACTTTGACAGGTGAGACCCAGTAAAGGGCTAGGTCTGTTCTGTGGATAATATTATACAAATAGAAAATTATATATAAATTCCTCATTTCTTTTCTAAATTAATCAGAATAATTCAAAGTTTCATGAATTATAAGCAAATTTAAATAAATAGAAGTATATTAAAAGGTCGGTTGAGGCCAGTATAAGATTTACAGTGTTTCTTTACTAGATTCTTTTCTTGCCTCTTGTGTGATCTGGACCTACGCTTGTTCATCTTGTATCACTTGCTTCTAATTGTTTTCCCTTGGGAAATTACTCTTGCCAAAGTAGTCACAGAAAATGCTTTATTGTTAAAGTATCCCAATTTGTTTTCTAATATGGTTAGTGAATCTACAATTTTTCCTTCATCTTCCACTGAAAACATACTAAAAAATACCCCTTTTCAGAAAGTTAGGCAATTGGTTCCTAGGTTTTTGGTGGAAATTCCCTTGGTTGTTATACAGATGTCTAGAGAAGACTGCAGGTCCCTGTGCTGGCTCTTTAAGGCAATGGCCCACGGCTTTGCCATCTGTTACACAGGTGCATGACATAACAAAAAAAAAGCTTAGAAGTCAGAGTAGCACAAATTAATATATTGGACTGTTGTGGGATTGTAGATATCTGCATTTTAATAATTTTTGTTTTGATGCTTGCTGAGTTTAATTCTTCGTTTTGCATTTCTTCCCAAATATATGGAAAATATGTTATTTTTAAATGTTCTTTTCCCCCCATTCATATGTAAGAATGCTGTTCTGAAGAACAGAACTATGTGTTTGAATTCATACAGGTGTGCATTTCTGAATCTGCACATTTGGGTAGATGTATGTTGGTACAGTCGTTTTAAAAAAAGATTCATTGAGTCGTTCTTGCATTCCGGCTAATGGTCTTGGCATACCACTGTAAGAAAACACTGCTGTAAAAAACAGACATGAGCAGTGGAACACAGATGCCTCTACCACTTTTCTTATCATATCTTGATAAGAAAAGTGGTACAGGCATCAGTGTTCCACTGCTCATGTCTGTGACTAGTGCAAGGTTATCTTTTCTCTTGCTCTTCTGTAATTAATAGCAGTTGAATTATTAAATGGCATTAACATAAATAAAGCTAAATATTGAAAATTGGACATGTTAAAACCAATTCAGGTTTTTTTTTAATTCCTAAGAGGAATAAATCCTGATGTCTGACATTTACTTCAAGCTTTTATCATATATGTCTGCATCAGTCAGATTTGTTTAAAATTTGAAGATATTATTGGCATTCATGAGGCTTAGAATCATGTTGAGTAAAACCAGGTGAGCTCAAAAGGGATATGTGTATATGGGCACTATTTCAGCCAGAGGTCTGATGTGCTTTGCAGTAAATCAAAGGGACCCTGTTCAGGGCTTGCAGGGGTTGCCGGGTGAAGAGAGATGAGAATGTTGACCTCATGTTCACAAGGCTTGATTTATTATTTTATGCTATATCTTACATCATTACTATGCTAATAGGAATAGGGAGAAAAAGTCTCAGAAGCTTGCTATGCTAAGAATAGAAAAGGAATGAATAAACAAAGGAGCTCCCTCTGATTCTGCCCCAGAGAGAGCTCGGCCTTTGATTGGCGCTTAATTGTAAACATCCAACATGGGCCAATCACAGGTGCACCTGTTGCGTTACACAGCAGCAGATAACCATTGTTTACATTCTTTTTCTGGGGCCTCAGCTTCCCAGAAGGAAAAATCCTAAAGAAAGGATTTTCCACAAAAGATGTCTGTGACAGGACCCATTTAAAATGCTAATTCTGGGACTTTTGGCCGGGGGGAAAAAAGTACAAATTTTAGGAAATCTTTATAACTGAATTTTGGTTTTGAAGTTTGAGAAGGATATATTTTTGTTCTGACAGAGGACTGTCAGAACAAAGGTTTGCATTTGTTTTCAGAGAAGTTTCTTCCCTTTTGCCCCACCTTTTTGCAGCTAGAGAAGCAGTAAAGAAGATTCACTGAAACTGCTAATTTTTGAGTGTTTCTGCAGTCAGTGAGAGAAAATTTTATTTTGCTTAAGTTTCTTCTGCTGAAATGGTTAGTTCTTTTTGTGTGTGGCTGGAAGGAGGGAGTAGAATATGAAAAGAAAGTTCCCAGTATATCTTTAAAATCTTTATTCTTCCATCATTTTCTATTCTTTATTTTTTCTTCAGATTCAGAAAAAAGTTGTCACCTAGCAGGCTTTTTAAATTTATTTCAGCTGCAAGCAATTTCAAGTTAAATCCCCAAGTCCTCACTAGTCTCTCTTTCATTTGCACACTGTCTCTTTTTACAGTGCAGTTCACTTCCCAAAATATTATTCTTATGTGAGGTGATTTTTCTTCTTAAGAAATTCTTACATTACTTTAAATTGCACTGGAAACTGATAATAGATTCTTGCTTACAGTAATCATATTGCTCATGTGGAAGTAGATGGTTACTTAGAAGTTTTGCTCTTCAACTTTAGGATCTTACAGTTTTTAAAGGATGTATATTAGGTCTTGGCTCCTGTAGGATTTCTTCTAGATTCTGTAGATTAGTATTTGTCTCATGAAAGGAAATTGCTTGAATTCTATATATAAATTTTAAATTCAATGAATATTTTTTGTAATTTTTTACTTTGAAAGTTTTCATTTGTTGTAGTAAGGATAATAGAAATAACCTTTGTTAATTACTGTTTGCCTGTTATATTTCACTTGAGTTGCTAAATTTCAAATTTTCAATTGAGTAAATAACATAGGTAGTTGGATATTTGTGTGCTTCTTGAAGAGTATTGTTTGGGATGGCAGCTGGGTATATCTAGCCCATGATTTCTCATGTGTGTACCTGTGAGATACTTCCATGCATGTACATATTGCTAAAATCAAATTAATGTAGTGTCACTTAGCAGGGAAAGGAAGATGTAGGGTGAAATTTTCAAAGGTGACAGATGAATCCAGAAAGAACTTGCAGAATGTGTCAGACGATTTTTTTCCTTTCCATTTCATGACCAAATTGAATCTAATCCTTATTAGCTATCCAGGTAGTTCTAAATATCACAATTCATGTGCTGTCTTGAAATATTGTTTCACAATTGACATTTTTGTTCCAAGTTTTGTGCTGATGTTGACTCAGTTTGAACACAAAATAGTTGGTTTTAAGTATTTTCTTTTTTCTCCTTGAGAATTTTAATATATGAATAATTGTCTTGCTTTGCAATGTTATTTTTTTTAAATTGCATTTTCATCTGCTAATGAGAAATTATTATTATTACATCCACAAATCTTTCTCCTTTCAATCATTGCTCATTTAAAGCAATTCTGATTCCCTGCTGAGGTCTTCATAAGTGAAATGGTAACTATAGCAAGTGCTTTCTTTTTTGCTAAGTTTTGGCATAGCAAAATGCCAAAGTTTTACTTTCTCTCACCTCTGACTGAAGTTCAAGTACTGAGACTCTGCTTGCTTTCTCCCCTTTAGATTAATCTGTTTTACTTTTTAACATTTTATCCATAAGTTTGAAAAAGATCTTCTCTACATTTGTCTCGCTGGGTTGGAGCTTTCTTTTCATCTGTTTCACTTGATTGTTTCTCTGTCAGTTTTCCCTTGAGTTCATCCATAAAAAGAATTATTAAGTCTTGATTTTGAACAAATTTTCAAATATCTGTGGGTTGAAAATAGTGGAGAAGAAAATGAGAAATTCCAGAAATACTTTTCACCCCTCCAAAACAAGTTCAGAAGTTGTGATAAATTTAGGAAAAAGAATTTGCAAATTTAAAACTGTTTGAGAATTTTATGAATTTGCATGCTGCACACAAACAATTGTGAGTTTATAGGAAGAGTATTCTTAGAAATAATATCTTTTTGAGAACAGGTTCATGAAAACCTCTGCGTAGAACAAAGATAAATTTCATGTATTGTATTGCTGTTTTTTCCTGTCAGCCTCATTGATACTACACAAAGAATTTTTACCTTTTCTTTAAGAAAATTCTTGGTGGAGAGCTGAATGGAAAAAAGATGATAATATGGCAGCTTGCGTGAGTGAGAGCAAAAGCCCAAACCATTTCTAACATGGAGATTGTTTTTGCTTTTGTTTGTCTTATTACACAGATTTTTATTTTTTTGGGGGGTCTGGAAATGAAAAACAAAAAAGTGCTCTTCTTTTGAACAAAGTCAGATATTATAAATGTTTTCTAAATCTTGCATGGCTGTTAGGAATGAAAACTGTTTTGAAAGCTTTGCAAGTGTCTCTTTTAGGAAGTCTTCTGTTTCAGTTTCAAATAAAGTTTAATTACAAAGGAAAGCTTGACTTCTCCCATGAGTATTTTCTTGTAATAATCTTTCTAATGTAGTGGTT
Organism: Melospiza melodia melodia; assembly: GCF_035770615.1. Taxonomy (NCBI): domain Eukaryota; kingdom Metazoa; phylum Chordata; class Aves; order Passeriformes; family Passerellidae; genus Melospiza; species Melospiza melodia. Next base: position 67,311,503 of record NC_086199.1, on the reverse strand, counting down.
CTCTTACAAATAACAAATGTTCTTAGTTATGGAACATGTGGATATTTATTGAAATGTGTGCGCTCCTGCTGGGCTGTTAAAAATATCTGTTCAGGGATGAAAAGTGATATATTCATCAGGTCTGACATCTGTTACAATTGAATATTTACATTTTATGTTCCCTTGATAGCCCTCAAGAGATAAGAGAGGACTGCTTTTCCCTTTCTGTGTACATATGTAGTTGATTAGCATGTTTCAAATGTTTTGCTAGTAATTATTGTTTTGCTGTCTTCAGAGTTCTTGCATCTATTAAAAAGGTAATGAATTTGGGTTTATTAGTTACTCTACATTTTTGGTTCAATATTTTTTGCACTTGGTAGCAACTACTGTTACCTATTCCATACTGTGTAGTGTCTGCACTGCTCTGGAAAAGCAGACCTTCTGTGTAATTACTATAAACTTTAGGAAACTGGAAATAGTATTATTTTCAGATCCACTTGGAGACATCAGTTATCCTCATGGTGAAATCTTGCATCAGTTCACCACAAGAAGCAGTTCAGGCAGTAGCTGTTCATTTTGTGCTCAGTAGCCTGTAGTCCCTATTTTTGGCCAGGTTGCCAAGGTCTATGTACTATTCTCAGCCTTGGATCAATAATGCTAAAAAAGACTGGATCTGAAAGATTTAACAAAGCAGTCAATACTTAGGGCATCTCTAATCACCTGTGCTCTGGAAAGCAACGTACAGATCAAAAAATTGAATGGTAAATCTGTCGATCATCACTTGATACTTAGCTTCAACCTTCAGGGGAATCTGATCTCTGAAAACCAGGTAAATGCTAAGGTAGTTCTGAGTGGATACTGTGGCACTTCTCTTTGGATGAAAGTAGTAACCCCAATTCCTGTCAGATAGTGGGCAAGAATGCAATATAGTTCCGTGATGTTATTGCGTATTTTGCTTTTTTTGTCTGACCTGGAAGATAGGTGAGAAGGCAATCATAACAGACATTCAAGTTTTTAGGAGAAACTGATTATGATTTTGAGAAGGTCCTTCCTTTTAAAATTTTTAATAGAAATTTACTTTATTTTTCTCAATTTTCTTACTCTTATTCTGTAAGGTAAGGTCATGCTCTTCTCCTGAAGACATGTAAATAGTTGTAATTATGAAAAAATGAAAATATGTTTTTATTTTTGGATCTGAGACAGAAATTCATCTTTGAATGACTATTCTGTAGTTCTGTAAAGTTACACTTTTATTTAAGTTTATAAACGGAGTCTATAATTTTATGCCACTTGCAAGAGGTGCTTCAAAAATGCATAAAACTTTATCAGCTTCTTGACAATGAGGTGTTTGTTCAAAGGAGTCTGCTAAACTATGTTCTCAATGTAATTTACCTATTAAAAAGAATGTGTTAATTCTCACATTCTTATGTAGAAGTGGCTACTTAAGGGCACACAAATGACCTGCATCCCAGGTTCAGCATTATCTGAAGAACTTTGTATCTTTTGGTCTATCTGGTAGGTTATACTTGAGGATTTTCTGTGGACATTGGTTTTATGGGGATTACACCTGCCTAGTGAAAAATCATTGTGAATCATTAAGTGGATAAGTGAATACACAATTAGAGTTTTCTTTAGGGGGGAAATACTTTGCAAGCTACTAACCAAAAAAAAACTTGAAGCCTTTGTACTTTTCTTTTGACTGGTTAAGATAAATGGTCTTTGGCATTTAAAATAAATCATGGAATTGCTGAAGGGTGTACAGAAGGATTAGAAATCTTGATTGGACTTTCAGTGGAAGATTAGAAATTGTATACAGAGGTGGAGAAATGAGTTTGTTATAATTCCTTTTTTCTGATATGTATGGAGTTTACCTTGCTGTTTTGGAACAAGGTCTCCTCACTTTAGTAACTTGGTCATCATACCATTACTTGCTGATCCAGGTGTATAAATGTGATCTCAGTTCCGAAAGAGTAGGATTTTCATTTTAAGGTAAAATTCTTCATTGAGTCTTATAATAAAATTTCCAATTATGAGACAGTAAGTCCTTTTGAAAAACCACCTTGCCCACTGAGAACTAAACCTCAGGTATTTCCAAATCTCCCTAGTGACTGCTTAAGAGCATAAAACAAACTATTTAAGTTCTGATGTGGTTGTGTGTGTAGACTGGGGAATGAGATGCTGGAGAGCAGCCCTGTGGAAAGGGCCCAGAGGGTTCTAGTCCATGGCAAGTTGGATCTGAGCCAGCAGGGCCCTGGCAGCCAGAAGGGCCAGCCCTGTCCTGGGGGCATCAGGGACAGCATCACCAGCCAGAAAAGGGAGGGGATTGTCCTGCTCTGCACTGGGGGAGCCTCACCTTGAATATTGTCTGCAGGGTGCAACAATATAAAAAAGACATCAAGAGATTAGAGAAGGGCCATGAGGATGGTGAAGGGCCCAGAAGGGAAGCCATGTGAGGAGTGGCTGAGGTCACTTGGTTTGTTCAGCCTGGAGGAGAGGAGACTGGGGGGAGACCTCATTGCAGTTACAGCTTCCTCCTGAGGGGAAGAGGAGGGGCAGGCACTCATCTCTTCTCTCTGGTGACCCATGACAGGACCCAAGGGAATGTTGTGAAGCTGTATCAGGGGAGGTTTAGGCTGCGTATCAGGAAAAGGTGTTTTACCCAGAGGGTGGTCAGGCACTGAACAGGCTCCTCAGGGAAGAGGTCATGGTACCAAGCCTGACAGAGTTGAAGTGTTTGGAAAATGCTGCCAGGTACATGGTGTGACTCTTGGAGTGTCCTGTCCAGGACCAGGGGTTGGGCTCCATGACCCTGATAAGTCACTTCCAGCTCAGGATATTCTATGGTTCCATAAAACATTATGTATGTGGTGGGGGTTTAAATCATTTGATATGAAGGCAAGTAGCACCTATTTTTAATATTGCTTACTGTGTAAAATATGACCCTTAAAGAACTTTTAAATAATAGCATTTCACAGAATCATAGAATAGTTTAAGTTGGAGAAGGGAAAATCTGTAACTGTATGTATATTTTACATATATTCAAGACTCAAAGAGAGAACAAAATTTTAGTGCATATAGAGGACAGGTAGTAATGTGTTTATAAAACATTATGTACCTTTCATACTTGTCAAAATTTCATGTTGAATTAGTGCAAATAGCTTAAAAATATCCAAACATTCTTAGATTTTTAAAGCTAGCTGTATTGTAGCTCTGTTTTTAAAGCTAGCTGTAGTCAGTCCCTCTCTTCTTTTCCTTCTTTAAAGTATTTGCCATTTTTTTCTTTTTTCCTCATTGTTAAGAAGCAATTTCAAAGGATGGTTTATGAAGCCATGAAGATAGTTTAATTTATATTTAGTCCTATATTAAATGTGAAGGTAAGTAAATGAAGTGCAGAAATGAGGTGGTATTAGATACAGTACAGAGGTAGACTTCATAAAATTTTAAATTGGAGGAGAAATTACTAGCAAGAATATGAGAAGAAAATGAAAATTTTGTGTGCAGTCACAGAGATTGGTGGAAGGGGCAAGGGATAATGGTAATGAGGGCTGACCAACAAAGATGTTAGGCTTGAAATAGGAGGTTAAGGAAGCCCTGTATGAGGCAGGAATTCAGGGTAAAAGGACAGATTTATTTGTGGGGTGTAAACACAGCTCTTTGAAAGGCTCCTAAGAAGTAAGGAAAGAAAAAAACCACTCTCCTTATTCCGTGAGCGGGCTAGGCTCTATTCCATAACAGGCTATGCTCTTCAAATACCATGAGGTTCAAATCCAAACGGACAGAGGGATGAACAGTCCCAGCAAGTGGCTTCCCTAGTATTTACCAATCTAGTAGCAGTTGAGATCTGTAATCCCAGAGAATTGAGTCCACCCATCTTCAGAGTGTAATTGCATGCTCCTTTTTATTCTAGTAGCTCTTTCTATTAGCCTTTGATGCTGTCAATTTAGGCCATGTCACATTTTCTGTATGCATTTAGCAAGGCCCACTGAACTCTAAGTTATAACACTGTGTTTCAGAAAAATTAGCCATCTTTCCAATTATTTTTCAATATTTCTGACTTTGGCAGGGGCATTCCTTGGGAATTTATCATACTGAATTCTTCATGTGAAAGGAAGTAAGAAAATCAATTATCTCAACTAAGATAACAGAGTCTTGAGCTTGGATGAAGTCCTAATACTTTGAATGTGAACTTTGACTTGGGTAGGAAAACAACAGAGATCTTTAAATCCACATACAAATGGAGAGATTCCTCAGCTGGTAGTGTGATTAAGTTAGTGGTAGATATAGGGTGGAATAGAGTTTACTTATGCAGTTTTTAAGCAAAATACAATACTTGTGGCAAATTAGATCATATTCAAAGCAGTTAATGAGAGAAATCTAATTCATTTGATGAATGGGTAAGTTCATATTTTTGTAGGTCTGACATAATACTTTACTGCTGTAGCATGACTCTGCTGATAGATCACTGAGCACTTTACAAACTTTAATTAAATGAGTTCAAACATAATCTTGGCAAATGTTTTCAGGAATAAAGCCATTCAGCAGACTACCTAGCTGGAAAGAAATGTACAGAATATTGTACAGACCTCATGTCTGATGTTTTTGAATTAGAGTGAGGCCTTGTTAGTAATTATTTGCTCGTGTCTGCTGGCACTTGGAATTTCTACTGCAGTTGGAATTTTCCTGATTTATTTTTATTAGAATAATAGTAGTACACTGGAATCACAGAACTTGTTTCTGTATTGGCAAATTCAGTTGAATTCTGCTGTGGTGCAGTCTGTCATTCCCATTCCCCCCAAAATTTTGCATATTTTTATGTTCATATTTTTACTGTAATTTCAGGAATGAATACTTGTTTAAGAGTTTATGTTGCAGTTGAGTTAAAAACTCCTAAAACTGCATTTGTCTACTGTGCGGTGGCAGAAGTCTTAACCCAACTCTGCCGTGTGCTACTTGAGCAGGGCAGAACTGCTTTCTGCTCTAGGTTGTGTCTAATCTAAAGAGCAGATCAATAGCACTGAGTGTGAGAACATGATAATATGTTGAAGTAAAACTGGTTGATTTGATGGCAGTACCAGTTTCAGTACAGTGGCAGCAGACTGACTATTAACAGGAATTAGTGATTCAGGAAGCCCTGAAGCTAGCACGATCTAAGGAAGGTGAGATGGTAACACAATGTGCATTATCTCTTTCCACAGTCTTAGTGCTGTGCTGTCCCTGCTCTATCCAACCTTTTCTTAGACAAGAGAAGTTGTGTGTGTTTGATAAACTATGAGAAACTGTTCAGTTGTTTACTGTTCTGAATCCAAAAGCTTTGAATTGCGTATAGCAAGTTCTCAGATTAGTAATTCACTGCCATGCATCAGTGTATCCATATTGATTGCTTATTGAAGGTTTGGCTGAAGTTGAAGGGCGTTTTTCTGTATTAGATAATTTTTAGCTCCTTGTAAGCTTTACCCTTCCTTCTTACCCAGTGAATGAACTGAGATCTAAATATCTAATTTTTAACATGTTTTTTCTAATGAAAATGCGCAAACTTCCTTTTTGCTTTGCTTCCAATGGAAAGGAAAAGGCAGCTCACACAAATGGGCAGAACATGAGTTAGGAAGGTTTACAGCAGTGTTGCATTTTGCATTCTGTAATACATCCCTGATATAATTAGCTCTTACCTTGAAAATTTCAATGTTAATTCACAGTAGTTCAGCACACTTTGCACGCACCACTTCTGTGGCATATTTAAATGCATTACAGTCCTCCACATGCTTGCTTGTTTTGCAGGGATCCAAATTCCAGAGCCAAGAGTAGCTAAATATTTCCATCTTCAGAACAAAATTTATGACTGTTGCTTCCTTTTCTGAAGTTTTGCATGTATTTTCTCCGGAATGATTAGTTCTTTTTATTATTCTGATATTAGAGGGAGGAAAATGCAATGCCAAGTCTGGTGCAGAGCAATGATGACATCTTTGGTTTTATCAAAACATTTAACTTGATTACAGTCAGCCATAATCAATTACATATAATTTCCCGTATGTGCCCTTTAAACAATATAATGTCTGGGATCAAGCCGGATATTACAAATTAAATGAGAGCTGCTGTCTAAGGTTTTCTAACAGTGATTATTTCGGAAGAGGAAATAGCAAAGAACGTTCTTACTGGCAGAGCCTCATGTAAAACCAAATAGTGTAATTTTGCTAGTAAAGTTTTATTTTATGTTTTTTGAAGGTAAGCTATTCAAAGTGGATTTGTTTAATGACATCAAGCTAAGAAATTTATGAAAAACAAAATCAAATACAGTACTGAAAACTCACACTGTGGATGAACATTAGGATCCACGTAACCTTATTTTTGGACACTTGACTAGAATTTGATATGAATCTTACACTAGATTTTATGATGATGAGAGGTCAGTGTTGTCATCTTCCTCAGTGACTGAGTAGCTTCCAGCTGCATTAGATTTTCAAGCAGATTTAATGGGTAGGCTGTTGAAATTAAATTTACAGCACACCTGAGCAAGGTTAGAGGAATTATTTCTCCCTTTCCTCTTCTGTAAGCATCACTGTTTTTGATGTGGAAATGCACAAGGGAAATACAGGACATACTGAAGTCACCTTGTTAGCTTGAAGCCAACAGTCAGACAGGACAAGCTGCTCTGTATCACAGAAACCAGGCTAGTTTTTAATACGTTACATATTCTCTTATATTCTTGTGGCTGGGAGGCTTTTCTGCAATTGCCTAAAAGGAAGGTAAAAGCAAGTTGGGGAAGAATCATAACAAATGCTCTCTGGGCCAGAAGACCAGTGGTCAATCTGGCCTAATATTCTGCACTGAAAGGGTTCATGAGAGCCCTGGGGAGTGGGAGACCACCCCCAAACCTGGATGCTTTCAGTAGCTCCTACTCCTGTACTTGTGTCCTCATTTAGAGTTGGGGGTGCTAGAGTAAAGAGAGCTGGATCTCTCCTGTTCCTAGGCATATCAATGCCAAGTAATTGTTGGTCTTCTCTAAAACTAGAATCATGTCACTACTATGGCATCAATATACTTGCTGAATGAACACATGCATTCTTTTCTTTTAGGTGTCCAATACTTAAAATAGGTGTACTATGTTTAATCATTTGATTTTTTGGTGCCGAGTATGACTTTTGGTTAATGAATCAAAGTTATATAGTTTTGGAGAAATACCCTCCACAGTCCCTCCCTTTTCAATGCTACTGTTTTCATTTAGCAAAAATCAGATATTTAACATCATAAAATTTTTATTAGTGTCTCATGTATTCTAAAATTTTGGCCCTGTTAGAAAAAATTCCCTTCTTAAAAGCAAGCGAGTCTTTTTTTTCCTCCTTATTTCAGATACTTTTTTGGTTTATCCTTTTTAAGTCCTGGTTTCATTCATTCTGTTCTAGTTTTTGTGCTGGAATTTATTTCATACAGTCTTCTCATTGTAAGTGAAAATGGCTTGACTTTGAGGTCTGAGGAGTATTATGTCACCACCTCTAGATAATGGATATGAGCTTTGACTGGTTTTTTTCCATTAAATTTAATGCCTTCTTAAGGGACTGTTGTGCTGTGTTTTTGAAGCAGCCGCTTGTTGCAGTGACTCATTTCCAGATGTTCCTGGATCAGGATGCTGCTGGTTATAGCTTCTCTCATTGTATAATAATAATTTTGAGTTTGTATTTTCGTAAGTAGTAATGGTAAAAAAAAATCAGATTATTTTCTGCAGTGTTGATTCCTAAGTGATTTTCAGAAGCCTCTTCTGCCTCTGGCACTGTGTATTAAGACCATTATCCTACCATATAGTGTAATAATGACAGAACACATGCTGTGTAATGTAAACTTACAATCCAGTTCTAGGCAGATCTTATTAGACTGTCAATCTCTCTGAATAACAGCAATGACATAAGCAATGACATAAATACCCCAAAAGAACCCAAAAACTCAAAAAAATCCAAATACCCTTCTCTCCTTCCCACCCCATCCATCCTGATACCAGTAAAAATTGTATTCATATTTGTCAAGTGATTTTGCATTGACAAAGGTTTTTCTTACTTTAACAGGTTCTTTTTTATTTAATCTTGCTTTCCTTGCATGACCAAGGAATGCCAATTCAATGTAGACTACATGTAATCTAGTGAATAATGTGGCACCATGTTCTTTTTACTTTAAAGAAGGAATTTGTTTTCTCTCAAAACTGGCCATCTTCAGGAGTTTAGGAGAATCTCAGGAATACAGATACTAGAAATTAGACCTGTGCTATAATAATTCTGTGCATCTGTATCTGATTTTATACAAAGCAGTGAACTTGCCTTTCATGTTGTCTGTTTTGTTTATGAACTAGGAATTCAATCTAAGACTCACTGACTAAATATTTCTCAGACTCTAATAATTTCTTCTTCTACGGATGTTTGTGTTAGGGAAGCATTGCCACAGCAGCCATGCAGATAATTAAGTTCCTTGTAGAAAGCTATTCCAGGCTGTGAGGAAGTAGAGGCAGCATTTTTGAGCCCAAACTTGAGCATCATCCATAGTTTCAAAGCTTCCACATCTTTCACTGACACAACCTTCTGGTGAGAGAAGAGGGTGCCCTGGGAGGGAGAGGGGTGGGAAGGGCTTCTTGCAACATCACAGTGAATTTCTCTTTCCTCTGAGGTTCAGGTTCCCTTTACTTTAAAACTCACTTATATTAACATGGTGACAGAAAATTTTCTATTTCTTGGTGGTTCTGTGTTATATTATGCTTCAAGTTATGCGAACAGTTATAGAAACAATATCTGTTTCTGAGCTCATCTTTATCCTCTGAGCGTCCCAACATTGAGATTTCTCAGTTTTCTCTTAGCTTTGCCCTGCAGGCAAAAGAAGTCTGGGACATCAGAAAGGGACATTCTGCCTGCTTTCATGTCTCTTCAGGTGACAGACAGGCTCTGCCTAGGGTGCTGCTTGGTATGACTGCCCCTTGAGATTTCCATTTATCATCTATCTGATGAAGCAGTAGAGGGAGACAAGCATTTCAGTCTCTTGTTGCAACAAGACAGTGATGTGACCCTCTGGTTACAGCAGCAACATGCTTTATTCCTTTATTTTTCACATAACCTTATGGATTTTTTAATCTTGCCTAAAATATCCAGTTCGTGAAGAAAGAGAGAAAAAACCTCTTTCTTCAAATTTCTTGTTATGCAGCTTGTTTGTGATCATAATTTGTTACATATTTGCATCTGGTACTTTCTTTGGACATGAAGAAAGAGAAAATAAACAAGAAATAAGGAATAAAACATCACTCATAATGATGAGCTTTTTCTTATACCCCAGTGGGGTTTTTTCCCCCGCTTAGGGAATGGCTTGTGATCTTGTCATCTTGAATGTTTGATAGGCACCCTGCACTACAGAAATAAGTAAATCCATCATCTTGGTGTGATGTGTAACCATCAGCTGAGGCACAAGGGAATGTGTTGGATGTGTAAATAGTTGCATAGGAATTTTTTACTGTTCCTTAAATAGGCATTATGTGTACACCAATGTCTTGGAAGAAAATTTGCCTCTGCAATTTATATATGAATAATAATATGAATAATCTGAAGGTCACATCATCATTTATAGGAAGTCCTCAATGTGCCATATGAATTGTATCTTGAATGTTTCCAATGAGTGCTCTGAGTGGTTTTCCTGCTCTCATAAAGGCAAATTCTCACACCCACAAGGATCACTGCCTAAAAATCGTACTCCAAATCTCTTGAGAATACATACAACTGAATGTTTGTCTTGCTCTTTCTGTGACTAATTGCTAGAGGAGAGGGTTTGGATTTGTGCTCTTCCCCTCCACACTCTGGTTTACAGTGTCTTTTCCCTGTGTTGTTCTGTCATGGCAAGGTTACCTGCAGCTTCCCTGGCTGGCACATAAAAGGGAATGATGTAGTGCAAGTGCTCTGGTCTAGGCTGAATTCTCTAGTGGGACACGTGGCCAAATGAACAACCTGCTGGACCAGCAGTTGTAGGTGCTTTACACTGAATATTTGTCAGGAAGTGAATCTTTGAAATCAAAGACAAACATACTGGGAATGGAAAATGAAAATTAATGCTGCTAAGAGAATATGTGGTAGCCAGTGGAATTTGTCAATAACTTTCAATTGCTTGCTTAGTAGCAGGGAGGAAACAGACCTTTTAAAATTAGGAAATCCTCCATTTGGCCCAGACACAAGAAGAAGATCCAATATTCTGCCCTGAAACAGAAGCCAACAGTGCTTGGGTGAGGGGGAAAAACGTTTATTATGAGTTGTTTACTGCCAAATGATTATTTAACATTCTAAATATCCTGAAGAAATAGGCCAGGTCTGTGATAAAATATTTACAGTTCTTGGGCCAGCAGAGGTGTATGGGGGGGTGGACAGAGTGTTGTATGTGACCTAGATATATCTGAAGTCTTGCTAGATGGCAGAATATGATCTGAGAGGGATGATCCCTGAAGATTTCTATCACATGTCAAAACCAGGGTGGTTGTGAAATGTTTCTCTTGCTGAGATTCTCACATCTGAAAAACCACTTATCAAGCCCTTCCCAAATTATTTCTTACATCTAAATTACTCTGAGTGCTCTTACACTTCTGTTGCTATTTACCTTATGTTTTATAAACTGCAATAGTTTGTCACTCAGAGAATTGAGTTTTCTGTGTGTTTTACAAGGAAAAAGAGCAAAAGGAAGTGGAGAGCCTATGAGAAAATTGAGACTTTAAAAAAAATTACCAATTTTTCTCTCTTGGAAGATTTAATTCTTTAGATTTTCTAAAGATGAAAAGAATGCTCCATGGTCAAGATGATTGCCTAGTGGCTACTTTTTAATGGGATGTTAAAAAATAGAGGGCTAGGGATGTGACATTTTTACCAAATAGAGCTGGTTAATAATTTAAAAGAGTCTTGCACTCCCTTGATTTTTTTTTTTCAGCAATTCACTCATATACCCTGCTGCAGATGAGGTTTCTACCACATGGTTTTCTGTATTCTAATAGGTTGCAATCTTGTAAACCGATTGCTTTGCACACCTTAAGATATGGAAAGATTTGCAAGGACATAATTAGAGATATGCAATTGGGTAGTAGGAGAAGGAGCTTCCCATTGTGACCCTCTTGTTGATTAGACTAGAAAGTTGTGTTTAAAAAGTTGTATTAATATTTTGGTTTGGCCTTTTCTTCTTCCTGTCTTATTTTTCTGTGATGCTGAGAAGTTTATGACTCCACTGAGACCCTTCATTGCTGCAAAACTAACTGCTGTGCATTATAGCAGTAAATGAACATTTTCTAATATTGCAAACAATATTTTCAGAAGACATAGGACTATAATTAGCACTTAGGAGTTTTTCAATCAATATTTATTTTGCTGGAGAAATTAATAATGACATGTTTTGTTATGCAAGTATCCTCTTATAATTTCATACTTTTTAAAAGGCATGATCTTATATTCTGTAGCTTAAATAAATTTACAATAAAAAACCTTGATATAGGGGGGAAAGTAAATAAAAATAAAATGTTGAAGTTAGACCAATTTGCTTCTATTTTCCATGTGGCTTTTTGGTTCATTATTAATAACTAATCTTTTGTTTGTGGTGTTTTTTTCCCTCAAAAAAATAAGGTGGACTTCTTTTGTCCCTAAGAAATTCAGTATGTACAGGAACTTTTATCTTATCCTTTCCTTAAGGATGAAAGTGATCTAGCTCATCTAATTGGGAATGTACAACATCAGATTAATCTTCCTAAAGGGGAAAAAGCACTAATTTTTTCTTGGATTAATTTGGGCTAAAATGGAAGGTACAATTACAGATTCCACATTTTTCTAAGTGAGAACTGTGTTGCTTTGGTCAAGTTTGATAGACAGTAGGACAGTTGTTTATACAATGATTTCTGTTCCTTTAAGATTGAGTGCCAACTCCCTTTGTGTCCGAACTCACAGAAGAGTGCAAAATTAACCTGGAATCTAATGTAAATGTGCACTTTTCAACAACTTCACATATCAGTAGAACACCAAGTTGACTGAAAAATTATGGATGTTCCTAGGCTATTTTACATTAACCAGGGATGCTTAAGTTGGTGTCTATTTTAATCTTAGTTTTTTGTGTGTATTTCAGTCATTTGCTGTGCTTGAGTACTTCTGTCACAAGAGCAGCTTAAATTTATACTGGCATTTGGATTTGCAATTTATTTAAAACACTAAAAGGAGTTCTACATTCATCCAGAAAGAGTTGATAATGTATTTTTTTCTTGAGTAAGAATATTAGGCAGATGTAATAATATAGTTTTGTTTCTCACTTGGTGTTTCTTTATCTCTAAAATAAGCAAATGGGAATCAGAAACATCCCAGAAATACAGCTACAGTGTAACCATAGACTGTATGCTGTATACAGGTCTTTTCAGCTGCTATTAACTGCAACACATCAAATGATCCTTGTGGGTCCATTCCAACTCAGAATATTCTGAGATTCTGAAAAATTCTGGTAATATATATACTTCCAAATTGTTGATCAGTTTTGGTCTGTTTGTAATCAATAAATAGAGTTTAAATCAATTGAACTGTGCTGAATTTGTCTTCTAGACAGTAATTCAACTTATAATTAAAAACTAACAGTCATGCTAGTTAAATGAAAATTTTAGTCTCTTGGTTTGTAAAAAGTCTGCTTGTGTTTGTGGTTCTGATTATTTTGCTAAAGATGTATATATTACTTCAGCTGTTTCACTTTTGCATAATTTAGAAAAAATATTAAAGGGTATTTGTGATGCAAAAACTGTCAGGAAAAATAAAGAGGAAACCAAATGCTCCTTATTTGTTTCAGGCTCCAGTAAAAAGTTAATCTCCAGATTATCTTTTTCCATTTTTTTATCTCTACCTAGTACTAAGTAAAGAGTGATAAGATTTTCAAAGTTGGGGCAAAAATGATCAATATTATGGAAATCTACATGTCTGTCACATATCCCTGGTCTTCTGGGACTGGGTGAATTTAAGCCAGAAGATTGCATGAAGGATGTGACAAAGGCTCAGGAGACAATAGGATTGTTTGGGATAATGTGAATAATGGGATTATGTTTCTCAGTACTCAGAAATTCATGCTAGTATACCCAAAGTATGCTGTGTATCCTGGGCCTAGAACAAAGTCTGGATTTCAGCCAGATGCTGCATGTTCAAGGGGCTGCAAGTTGGAACTCAGCCTGAAGGCTTGCCCCAAAAGGGGGCACATAACCAGATCTGTGAAAGTAGCATTGTTTGTCTTAGAGCATTTCTGCCATTTTTCTTTCTACTTCACTGGAAGAAGCTAGGCATAATATCCTTTACTCTCCCTCTGGTCTAACAGGAAAAGCTAAAGATAAACAAGGTTGAGAAATGGCTCAATTTTCTGTAATGAAAAAAATATGCTTGGTGGACACTTTCATTTTACAGCTATTACCCTTAGGGCCCTCCTTATTCTCTCAACTCGCTTTTGCCGATGATTAAAGTCTTGACTGATCATTATTCTCTGAGGTACTTTTGTAGGATTTATGGCTTTGAAGTGGTTGCCATATGTGCCACTAAAGTACTTCACTCTTTTTTTTATCCCATCCTGGCACCACCTACAACCATATAGGGCTTGGCTTTAATGGAACTGGAATCATAGCAGCTTTGCCAGAGAGAAAGGGTTTGAGAGAAATTTAGTACAAAGACAAACTTTTAAAAACAGAATCAGAGTGCTTTAGATGAGTATTTGTGGGCAAATCTTAATTTGGTGGAAGTGTTTTCTGGCTTTTTTTTTCATTACTCTTCAAGTTATTAAATCTTGATCAAGTATAGAAGGTATATTTTTGTTTTGTGTGCACAGCGCAAGAAGGTAAAGAATTTTTTGTTTGCCTTAAAGAAAAAAGTAAACCTGATTATTAAACTGTGCATTTATAGAGTTATTGTAGGAACACCAAAGAATATTAGAGGTGCTACACCAGGTCAGTGGAAGATACTTCATATGGGATCCTGACCAGGATGGCTAAACCAGAGCAACCCAGATGTGAAGCCAATAAACTGAATCACAGAGTGCATAGTGATGAGGCAAATCCTGAGTTACAATTTTGCAGGTCCTTATCAGCCATGATCAAAACCATTACTTCAGAAAGTTAGAGCAATTAAGTATAAAATATGAAACCAGCATTGTGTCAATATTCACTGCATGAACCGAGATGGGTGAAATACTACAAGTACTGCAAAGCTTCTGGTCTCTTGAAGAGAATGAGAAAAGCTCAGGCAATATGAAATAACTGGTCTGAGAAAGGAGCTATAATGACGAGAAATTTTAATGTACTCTAGATTCAAGCTTTTCATATGAAAAGCCATTGGAACAGAGGCTGTGTCTCCTCACAGGTGGAAAAGAAAAGATATCCAGGCTGCAGGACTAATAAAAGCCGGCTGAGGTCAGGGTAAGTGGCATTTTCAAACTCACTATTGTCAGGGTACTCTGTATATATCTGTGTGAGAGTTTAGCTAGATTTGAACTCCAAACTGCCTCACATGACCATTTGAGGGAAGAAAGGAAGCACTATGTTCTTGATCTTACTTTGCTCTATACTCTTGTGATAGTCACTCAAGGAAGCAAATACCACCGTTATTCCTCAGTGTAGTTATGTTTTCTGCAGTGGTTGCTCAGTAGTTCCTCAGTTGAGCTGACAGAACTGGTTTTTGATAGGCTCTGGGGTATGGCATTGAATCATCCAAGTTAAACCAGAAGACGTCTTTCAGAGGCAGTAGGGCTGGTGTCCTTACAGAATATAATCCGCCACTGGTATCACCTCAAGTGGTGATGGTGAGGTGATTTCTGTTGGCTTGCCCTCATGGGACCCCAGCAAGCAGTGCTACCGGTTTGCTTTTTCTGTGTATTGGAAAATGGGATGGCTTCTTAAAAGTAAGAACTGATACTTAATGTCACTAATCCAAAAAATGAAAGCAAAGAATGTTTTAAGGATTTAATCATCATCATGTTTAAAACAAGAATGCCATGGTCATAGTTGCTTGTGATCTTAGAAAGGTGAAGTAGCAGACAGGATAAGGATTTTCCTTCCCATATCTATTTATAACACTTGTTTTGCAAGCTACCAGAGTACATTTTGTACCAATCACAGGTCCTTCAGTTAGCGTCCAAGACTATCTAGTAATTTGATTACCCACTGAGAACTGGAAAAAAACTCCAACTGTGAACTGGAAAAAGAAAAAAGAATTGTGTCCTAATCTGATATTAGAAAACCTTTTAAAAGGTCTTGTTTTTATTGACTGTTTAGGAATGACAGCGTTAGTTCTGGCAGTTTCAGGGAAAGGACAGGAGAAAGAATTGTGTTTCCTTGTCAAGTGTCATATTCTAAATGCACTTGGTAGAGCCATTTAGAGCTGTAATGTCAATATAGCCCCTTTTGTTGAAGTTTCCATCTCAAATGCAGAGGTGACCTGCTAAATACTCCAGCTGATCTAGGTGGTGTGCTACAGGAGAAAGGTAAAGCCTATTGTCCTCTCCATTCTTCTTAGCTTGTTCTCTGTGTCAGATATTGTCTCCCAAGGCTTCCAGTTTTTACTTTCCTCTCGACATGCTGTCTGCCATTGACTCCCCTCTAAATGAAGCAAGGCTCCAAGACAGAATTTTGCAACTAACCTGCAGGCCAGAGTGTCTGCTGCAGGGATAGAAGCACCATGAGGTGGCCAGCCAAGAGGCAGCCAGCCACTTGGACTAGGTGGACGCCATCTGGCTTCCCTGTCAGCACCTATCCATTTGCTGGCCAAAGTACACCAGCTCTGAGCGCTTAGCTGGGCTCCCAGAAGGTACGTGCTGCTTTTTCAACTTGCATGGAAAGCTCAGTGTCTCGCACAGACTATCTGATTTGGATTGTATTTTGTCTGTAGTATGTGGCCTGTTGTTTTCATTTTGTTTATTTGGGTTACATTTAGGGATTGCTCTTCAGAATAAACCCTGTTTTGTCATCATTTTCTGAAGAATTTTCAGCACTTCACTTTCTTTGTTGTTGCAAGTCAGACTTTCATGCAAGACACTATAGGCTGACTTTTTTTTTCTCTCTCTTTCTCAATATGTTTTTTTATGAAACAACCAATGACAAAATACTCATTAGATCTTTAGAGGGTATGGGAAGAGACAGCATAGAAATTTCCACTTTACAGCTTCTCCTGAAGATCCAAGACTATTGGATTCTTTGACCCAGGCAGTATAATGAAAGCTGTGGCACTGTACCCTGTTCTGTCACAAAGAACCTGTAAGTACTTTTGATTGCTCTTGTAATGTGTCTTTCTCTAGAAACGGTGCCTGTGCTTGACATTTTTCATGTTAAATAGCAAAGTTCAAGAACAGAAAAACTGCAGTGAAGGTGGTGTGTGAATTTCAATCTCTGTGATTTATTTTGTGCTTTTGGAAAAATTATTTTTCTATTATTTGAATCAAATTGAGCCTTGAAACATTTTAAAAAATTTTTGTTCTTCCTTTGTAAACAACCTATTCAAAAATGAATTTGGGTTTTTTGATCCTACCTTGCTAAGTTCATCAGTTTGTCTGAATTTAGAAGATGTAATTGAGCAAAACAAACCCTCATACATATCCCCCTTTGTCATAATTCACAAAGTTTTAAGGCCAGTACTGGAATCTGGGAGTTTTCTCCCTGAATCTGGAAAATTCAATGGAAATGGTATCTGTCACTACCAGGATCTAGGGTTTAAGAGATCTGGGATAGGGCCTGGAGAGCTTCTGCTCATTGAAATCAGCATTTTGCAAATTAAAGTTTGAGTTTTAGAGAGAAGCAATACATTCCAATGGGGAATAGAATCCCAACATGAATGAGAAGGCTAGTCTGTTAAAAAAGGATTGAAGACATTAGTGCATTAGATGAAAAATAATTGTATTTCCGTACTGCTTTTAATTTAATAATTTTGAACAGGTTTAATGCGATAACAAGTGAAGACAGCTGATGGTGAGACATTGGGAGAGAACATTTATCAAGCCAGCTCTATCAAGCTTGTCTATTTAACATTAAAATACTGCTGGTTAATATGTTTCTGAATTCCAACAGGAAAAACAGCTGGAATAAGTCCTTTGCTGTAAACTGTGTTGTTCTGCTGTGATGTTACCTTCTAGTCCCCTTGTCGCTGCTCTCTTGATTAGCTTCACATGAGAATGTGCTTGGTAGCAGTTGGGTTTTCTTCTGTGAAGGAAGAGGAAATACATATTTTGTCAGTGGACTGTAGTTTTTCCCTTTTTTCTGAGTAACTTATTTGTATTGGAAATGTTGTTTGTGGTTAGGGTTGAGAGAGTCCAAGAGCCTACAGCTCCTGAAACTCTGGGGCTGTAAAAGGCATGCCAAGGCCATCCCAGCAAGGCCCCAGCACTGCTGCTCCTACGTTTTATCTGGTCTGGACCACCCCTAATTATGAGGTTAGGCTTAGGGTAGTGTAGCGGGTAGGTAAATGGAGTTTCAATCAGCCTATGCCCCACTGCAATGACTTCTTGTTAACCCTTGAGAACTTTTCCAGGTTACTTCTGCATCTTGACGTTCATTTTCATCATGCCTTTGGAGATAATTGTAAAATAAACCTTTGTCTCTTTCATAGAAAGTTGCTTTACCTACTCTTCCTCTGTTTAGTTCCATGAGTGTTAATATCTAAATTGATTTTTAGAGCATTTTCAGATTCTTTTTATTCTTTTAACCATGTCAGAAAAATAAAAATTTCATGTTTCCTCATATTCAAAACATAAAATAACTACAAACCCAGAAAAATAAGTCAGAGAAAATAGGAGAGAAATTGCTGTCATCATAGAAGTTGTCTGCTAAATCACCTTAGCATTTGCTTGCAGTTGGAGATAAACAGTTCTCAGTGACTATTATGGCATTCTCATTAATTGTTTCTGCTTATTCTCTAAAAGTAGTTTTGGAAGCTGAATGATTTACTTTTCTGACAGCTAATAATAGGAATTAGGAAAGAGAGGACTGGCATCTGCTCGGAAAGCCTTGCAGAAGTGATGAATCTGCCATGGGGAATACAGACTCTCTGTTCTGATACTTAAGAGACCATAATGGCACTGAAGGAAAAAGGAAAACCCACAGGGACCCTATTAGGGACTGGGAGTCAGATAATGGGCGAACAAAGATGAAGACTGTGATGATTCAGAAATGAACAGTATGAAGATTGTGTGGTGGGAAATGAAAAAGGGAAGTTAGAAGTTCAGCAGAGGGCAAACTGAGAAACTGACACATCTGCTTGCATTTTTGGGGATAAAGGTTATTTCTGTTTTGGGGAAAAGGGACATTAGTGGCATCAGCCATACTGTGATGGCTAAGGATAAAAATAAATAGACTGGAGAACAGGATATCTGCAAAGAAATACAGAGCTTAGAGCAATGGGGGCTTCCTCCATCATGAACAAAAGGCTAGAGCATTATGATGGGTATTAGCTACACAGGTGTTATAAGGACACACACAGAACATAGGAAAAGGAAACCAGTGACTGTGTGGACAGGGTTAGGCCCTTCCATTTGTTCTTATGGGCCCATATTGCTTATCCTGTATCACTCTGGAAGGGTGCTTCTGTGGCTTTTGGCATGGAAAAGATCAAGACAGAGAGAAGTAGTGCTGGGATAGCAGGGAGCATGTCAAGGAACCACTGTGTGTTAAATGAACTTGGCTGTCAGAAATGCTGAATGCTTAATTCCTCTGAAAATGTCTGTCAAGTATATAATTTTTGAGCAATAATGGGATTATTCTAAGTGATGCACAATTGGTGTGTTTCACCACTGCTTTGATGTGAAGATGCCATTTGTCTTATGTGTGTGTATATTTGCGGTCTTATTTGTTGGATTTTTAGTGATGTCCAACCTTGGAAAAAATCAAGAAGTCTGATCAGGAGAATTAGCCATGGGACAAAATTAAATTCACCTATGTTTGTAAATTAGAATTTTAATGTCTGGTAAAGCACAGTTGTAAATTACACAAATCTGTGGTCATATTAATGTACTTATTTATTTATATATTATTGCTACCATAAAAGTTTTATAGGGTTAATGGTGGGCTAAGGTTTTGTGCCTTTTGACAACATTTCCAATCTGAAAGAGTGTGCACAAGTATTTTAGTCTTAATGATTTTCATGCTTTACATCTTACAAAGTGGAACAATAATTCAGTTCCCCATGGCAGATGCTTTGTGTTTGGAAACCTACCTTAAAAAGAGTATGCTTGGAAGGCTTTTGGAATGACTTTTTGTTCATACATTACCTGGTGTCAGTGATGTATGGGGTACTGTCAGTTACCCATCTCTGTTAGGAACAGGAACTTGTTGAACTTGGATAGCACATTTCTATTGACATTTGAGTGACTCTTCTTTTAATTATCTGTGAGTTTGGCTTATGATGCTGACCATTCAGAGTTCCAGCTGTATCTAATGCGTATTGCATTTGCAGTCCCTATTCAAAGCCAGGTTCTCAACTGGGAATGCAAATTGCGTTTATCATACCATCCAGACTCACATTTTTTACATCCTTATTTTCTGGAAGTTCACAATATCTCATTTGGAGGTGGTATCACTCCTTTTTTGTAGTATGCAAATGACACTGAAATCTTTGCTGTGAATCTGTGCATGGAGTAAAAGAGTATTTCATTTAAATATGAAAAAGAGGGTAGACATGCAGTAAATGCAGGCTGTGGTGTGATAGAGGAGAGCCTGTGATTCTTCAGGGAGGTTTACATAATTATTAGCAAAAAACTGCTAATCTTCATAAGAGGCAAGTTATTATAGGGAGAGGTTTTGGAGACTGCAAGGATAGCAGCTTCATCTGAACTGCCTCTGAAATCCTGTGGGAAATGAAATAGCTAGCAAGGATTTCAAGTTGGCTTGTTTTCCTGCATTCCTAAACTGCTTACTTCATGATAGGGTTTGATGCAATAATATACTTTCTTTCCGTATTGCAAACCGCTCAGTTTGAGTCCTTAAAATTTATATTTTGGCATAAGAAAATAAAAGAATGCTGTCTTAGCTCTCCTATCACAGCCACTTTACCTATCCATGAAAAGAAATTGGGGTTAGAGAGGCTTAGAAGTTTTCACAATAAGATAAGGGGCAAGGGCTATATTAATCATGAAAACCGCAATATGAGGAGGAAAAATAAAAAGATAGAGTATAAACTTGTCTGTATCCTTTCAGGATAACCTTAGCAAACCCAAATCTGGGTATTTTCAGTAATGTCTGAAGCACTATAGCAGTGGAGTGCATTGCCATTTGACAGCCATTAACCCATTCTGATGGTGGAAGATAACCATAGGTAGAGGCATTAATATGAGAATAGATTTTTTAGAATGTTAAAGTGCAGAGTTCTGTTTTGAAGAAACAGAACTCTTTGTCCTTTTCTCTACTGACTTTGCATCAGGAACTACACAAATAACAGTAGTTATACCTGCAAGTGTATGTGCTCTGTAGGAGTAGACAAAGATAAGCATGGTTAATAATGGAGAAATGACCAGGAACACTTGTAACTGAGAACTGGTTGAAAATCAGGAGTCTTTCTCTCAATTCTGTGTTGGGTGGGTTTATGGTGAAACAAAAAGAAACAGGAGTTTGTTGTTATCTTTTGAAAGTCTATTTGATTTCTTAAGCTCAGAAGTAGTGGCCTGAATAAATTTGAAGATATTTGAATTTGATTTAAATATCTTCGTTTCCTGTGCAGAAAAAAAAAAATATCTATTTTTAGTTAATTTGCATTTATTCTAAATTATTTATAAGCTATCTGGTGTTGAAAGGATGTACAGAAATTCAGTAGTGAGCGCAATTTGGCAAATTTACAACTGTATTTTATACAATTCTAGATTTTATACTTCCTGCCCAAAGTTTTTGCTTCTGGATTACAGAACAGTGATAATTTTGATGTAGTGCCCTTGAACATATTTGCTCTCAGATGTTTATATCCATTAGTCTTTGCCATCTTTAGATTCTCTCCTTCTCTGCTCTTTCTCCCAGAGAGCCCCCTGGAATGCCATTGTGTTAAATCTAATTTTAAAAGTGGCCAATAGACTTTGCAACATGTTAAATGATTACGCTTCTTCCTGACCTTTGTTCATAAGAGCAAGCATTATATAGAATTTCTGTTACTTAATTGGTATTGCTGTCTCTTACTCTGTTAGAATGGGCTGGAAAGTAGTTCCTAGCAGGTTTTCATTGTAGCAAAAGCTATGTGGTGTACATTCGAGGGAGTTTCCAAAATCCAGGAAAAAGAAATGTAGCTGTGGCTCATGGTGATCTAGAATAGTTCTTGGTTAAGGAAAAACAATCAAACTTGTTTTGGCTTGTTAAAGCCTTGTCTTTTGTGAAATCACTTTGTGAGAAGATGTGTTTGATTGCTATATTGAATTCATTGCAGAGTATCATGTGACTTTCTGTGTAACTCGGTGAGGGGGAAGGTGTTTGAGACATTTCATACGTACTCTTTTCTTAGTTAGAAGTGTTTAAAGTTGATTTCAATTGCATAGCAGATTTACATGTTGACTTGCTCTTTTAATTAGTTGTTGATTATATTTTTCAAATCCAAAAATGAGTTTGGGTGGCTGCTTATATTTACCATACAGGAAGAGATGAGTGCCACATAGATAAAATGGAATCTGTGACCCTCTTTCCTGCTCTTAAATCATGGAGAACATATAAGACAGCCTTCTGTCAAAAATCCTGAGTATACATTATAAATAAATATTACCCTGCACAGTCATAAATAACATTCTTAGCTTTTAATGCATAATTAACATCGACTACTAGCTAGTAACACAGCTGAATAATTATGCCACATTTTAAGACTATTTCTGTCTGCTTCAGCCACAGTCAAGCAGTTAAAATATGGCCAGTTCTTTGGGCTTTGGCACAGTAATACTTAGTTACAAATTCCCAGTGAGCTCTTTAAAAGTCTAATTAGTAACAACCATTAGTGTTGGATTATTACTCTGGTTTAGGCACTAAATAAACTGCCTGCTTTTGTAGGGTAAAGTCCTACACTGTGCTCAGAGTACCAGCTACAAGGGTTCATTTTGCTCTTCCTCCTAAATCAGAGTCCCTTCAGTTACCCAGGGGCCTAAGTGGCTGAGCCCAGTAATGCTTAACTCTGCTGGGTACCACACTGTGTATCCATGTCCTGATTCCCTGTGGCCAGGATACCCCATCATGCAGTAGGAGCTGAAAGCCCCCCATAGATCACATATTTGGTGCTTACAGTAAAAACACCCAAATTTTATATGTATATTGGTAGGATATTTCACATTGGGCCTAAAAATTGTGCACACATTATGCAGTATAAGGCCATGGATATCAGTGAAGGTCTAGGAAACAGAAATTATTTAAAATGCTAATTGTCTTGTTTTCAAAGTATTTCTATGTAGTACAGTCAAAAAGTACATATAGCTTTGAATACTAAATGAAAGTGTAATACTTTGAATGCTACTTAGGACTCCTGCCTGCTGCTAGCTAATAGTAAGTGTTATTAGAAATAGTTATCTTCTGTCTTTAAGGGCTTTATCTTTTAGTGACAAAAAGTCCCTTCAATTTGTGAGTTTTTAAATTTTTATCAGAGTCGTTATCTATTTTGATCACTGGTTATTAATTGAAGAGCTGATTTCCAAAATAATTAGATCTTACTCTAATCTGACTTTATGTAGGATTTGGTGGCTATTGAGTTACTCTTCCTGTATGTAAATATTTCTTTGAGATTTTATTCTACTCAAATCACTGTCTAATGTCTACATGCTTTAAAGGTTGTCAGTTTAGATTATCTATTCATCTTAGTTCTATGCAACAAGTGTTTTCAGATCCTTAAAAATGGTAATGATAAATCATACTTTTCAATATAGTTTTACTAGGAGATTTATTTGAGATATATTCCTACTCTGTAGTTGAACTTCATATATTCATAGAGGGTATACAATTACTGTTGGACTTACTGGGATACTGCAGTGAGGAGTTACATAATACATGCTGAATTTTTGTGATTTTTTTTAAACACTTTGTTCATTCTTCTTTAAATGTGGCAACTTGTCTGTTTCTCACCACATTCTGGTGTAAGTGGGGAGAAAGGCAATGTGTTTACCTGAGTTTTTAATTAATCTGCTGTATCTTAGATTGTCTAGCTAGGAGTTCTCAATTTTTTCCCACACCTCTCTTAATTCCATTACCTAATTTCTTTATAGTACACTTTGTTCTTTCCCTTGCTTTATTTACCCAGACAGGTGATAGGAGTGACTCTAGCAGTAACACTGTAGGCATAATATCCCAAGTTCATTTCAGAAGGCTGATGCAGTGGTCTTGGACATTTACTTCATTTCTTTTCACTGCTCTGCATCCAAGGAATTTTCACTGCTGCAAAACTCTGTTTGCTAATGCAATCCAATAACTGATATTTCTGGCATGAATTCATCCTTGCTGGAAATAGCCCCATTGCTTTCAGCAGAGCTATTTTAGGGATGGATTTAGTCATCTAGCTTGTTAAATTATGTCCTTTCCTTTTCCTTGATTTCCTCCTTTCCCACAATGTGAAATGTGTAGTCTTCTCTCTGGGGTCAGCATTTTATTTTCAATGTGAAATACATGCCCTGGCTCCAAGGCCATAAACCATTCAAACAGCTTCTGTTATATTAAGTATAATGTGAAGTATTTATTCAGCCACTGAGTAAGAGGAATAAAATACTGGAAGGTCTACTAATATTTGCCAAAATGTGTTCTTTTGCATGAAAGAGACAAGATAATAATGTGTAAGATTACATTTATTCTGTGCTGTACTTTGAATTTCAAGAGATAACAAAAAATCAGGAGGGGAAGGAGTTGAGATAAAACATGTGGATTAAGCAGCTGACATCCAAAAGACCTGAGAGCATCAGAGTAGTCACAGAAACTGCCTTACTGTGAGTGATTTTGTCCATATAAATTCTTGGCTTTTCATATCTGCAAGGCTATTTTGCTAGTTCTGCTAATCTGCTAATGATTCAGTTTAGCTTTCTCCCTTTTTCTTTTGTTTTTTTGGTAATGTCTATTTCTATGTCATCTGTGAAGGAATGGGTATAATTGTGAATTTGATCTTTTGTCAGTCCTTCAAAGCAGGCTGTTCAGTGCATCTCAGAACACCCTTATGCATCCACCACAAAGGAAGCAGAATTCCAGAAAATCGGTTTATATTCTGTGCCTGAATTTCCCGTAGATCAAAACAGAGTTGCAATGGTTACCCAGACCTGTGAAATATCATCTTAGGTGTCTGAGGCCTCTCTTTTATTAGGTTAGGTTTTTCTTCCAGTTCTGAAGAATGCATGTTTAAGACTGAGTCACACATTTGCAAATGTATGGAATGTTAAAACTAATGGCTATGAAAATTAACTTATTATACTGGATATTAAAATTAGTAGTCAAAAATATAATGAAAGAAGTACAGATTAATAAGATTGATTTTGTTGGTGGTGGTTTTTTGTTTTATTTCTTTTGTTTTTGTCCTCTTCATACAAATTTGCTGTGTGTCAAATTTGCTACAAATTTGATGATTGTCCTTCTGGATCTTTCTGGCTTCATTAGCAAATGTATAGTCTGTACAGAACAAAATTGAAGAACTTTGGCATGGGAATTTGAAAAGACAAGCACCAATTACTGATACTCTGTTCCTGTGGAGAAGATTTTGTTCATGTTTTAGGGCATGATGTGATCAGTTTGAAACACTTATGATAAAACAATCTAAAAATGGGGTTACAGAGACTGGCAATGTTTTGTTGCTTGATTTGCACATGTTAATTGTGTAGGGATAGAATGTAAGAAAATAAAGATAGTTCAGAAGGCAGTCTCACACCTGAGGAGCTGCAGCTGTACCAATCACCAAAGACTAGGAACAGGCCTGCTCTTAATAGGCCACAGCTGTGTCCAATAAGAAGATGAGTGCTACAAAAGAGTGGGTTAGCTGGGTGAGGGGAGAGTTGGAGTTTGTTGGTTGTGCTGTGAAGAGAGATGGAGTTTGTTGGCACTGCTGTGAGGAGCTGTGAAGAGAGAAATCACCGAGAAGGTATGAGAACCTTTGCACTAAGATGACAAGAGTTAATGACAGCTTTTGGGGTCTTACACTGGATTAAAGTTATTTCAGAGACTAAGCATTGTCAGCAGTAGAGGCTGTACAACCAAGAGATGAGATGAATAGGCCAGGATCAGAAAAAAATTCAGAAGGAATTAGTAAAACTACACTACGCATAACCAATAAATGTAGTTTGTCTTCTTGCTTCCTGCTGCCCAGATACTTCAAGGCTTCAAGGTGAAAAATATATGTTCTAAACAGGGATTCTGGAAGATTTGGACAACTGTGCGTGGCAAATTACTAAAATCTTTACAAAAGGCAAAAGGCCTTGTGAATAAGTACATGGAGGAAAGGGCAGCATAGCTTTGTAAAGTGAATTCCTCTGTGCAAAGCACTGAGCAGGGGAATAAGAAAGGAACTCCTTGAATTGATGAATCAGCAATTTAAGCATGGGAAACGCAGGGAAGGAAGAAATGGTCAGCTCCTTAAGTCACCAGAGGAACTGAAAGATATTTGTGTTGGGACAAGGGCTACCTATCATATGGAACTGGTAGTAAGAAATCCTCTTGATGGGTGTAAATAGAAATACTAAAGTTAAATTAAAGAGCTGAAGGAGGATCTTACACAACTCAATACCTGCATAATAAAGTGGCAAATGAAATTTTGTGTAGTAAGGGCTAAATTTTCCACAAGAAAAAAGTAAATTTTGATGCTGTATATGAAAGGTTGAAAGCTGAAATGACTTTTAGTTGTCAGAAGGAACATTTGTGAGGTTATACAGCAAAATGTCCATAAAGGTATCAATTTAGTACCTGGTAGTAAATCAAAAGAAATAGAAAAACAAACTAACTGAAAGAAATTGTCAGAAAGCAGATAACTTGGATCACTGTGTAAATCCAAGGTTTACCCTAATCTCTAGTTATTTTATCCCCTAATCATTGAAATCTTTAATATTGTTACATATAGATATTAATACCTAGAGGTTGGGAGATATGAATGACTGCTCATGACTTGCATTCTGATGAAACCAACTTTTGGCTACTGCCTGAACTCAGATGGAAAATTTAGAATAAAACAGTATGACAAATCTTGCTGTTTTCTCTTATGGTACAGTAGAATAAATAAAAT
The DNA here is from genome assembly GCF_035770615.1 of Melospiza melodia melodia. NCBI lineage: Eukaryota > Metazoa > Chordata > Aves > Passeriformes > Passerellidae > Melospiza > Melospiza melodia. The sequence continues at coordinate 67,285,359 of NC_086199.1, read as the reverse complement.
ATCATCTGACTTATTTTTCTGCAGTCCATGAGAAAATTAGTTTCTCTTTAGCATATCTGTTTTGTCTGTTCTTTAAAACTTGACATTCACACACAATAGCATTTAATATCTTGGATTTGGGAACTTTTCTAACAAATGGCCATGTCTAAAAATTTGCTGTGTTTTACTCTTCAAATTTTAGCTCAAATCTAGAAGTATTTTATTCTAGTTTGTGGTCATGCAAAAAGTTAATAGCCCCTATTTTTGTTCTCTGTTTTCTTGGTTTTTTCATTGTTTTTAGTATCATGCTCTTGGTGTCTCTATCACACTAAGAGAAAATGTCCTTTGAAGTGCTCAGCACTTTAAAAGCAGGATGGAGAGGGAAGGTCAGAAGTTTCATCAGGTATCTGCTGAGATCTGCCTGTTTAGAAATTGAAAAGTGCTGGCCAAAAACCTGATGCTTTTCCAGAAGGAGTTTTTTGATCCAGTGTACAGCTGGTTTGCTGATGGGCATTATGAAAACAACACCTAGCAATAACATCAGGTTCAGAGCAACAACACCTTTCCTTAGCTGCACTTCATGTGTGTGAACAGAAGAATGAAGCAGTCAGGTGTAACGTGGGTACCAACAGGACTGAGACCCATCTGTCACCTCAGCACACGTTTCCTATTAGATGATTGTGAACGCTAGAACCTTCTGCATGCCCTGTAAAAGCTGCTGTTTCCTGATGTGTTTTCATTTTATACTGTAAGGCATGAAATCATAATTTCAGACTCAACAAGTCTGGTCACTTGGAATAAAATGCGTGACAGATCAGACTAGTTAAAGCATTAATTATCAGCTATTAATTACAAATGTGGTCTCTTTTTCTCCTTACCTTTTAATGCATCCCTCTTTCTGTGATTGTAGTAGTCATTCATAAATATCAGCTATTTTTAGCAAAATATTTTCAACAACTAATGGCATGAAATGAACCATTAAAAAGGAGTGATTTATTTGCTTTGGTTAATTATTATTCACTGCTTGGGGCATAGCTGGTCTGTACATAATGTGTTATTATTATTTTATCATAGATGACTGACAATTTTTAATATTTAGAATAATGAATTTTCAATCTAGAGAATTGTCATATAGAGTTAACTCTCATTCTGATTTCTAACATTTTTCACTTATTTTTTTTAACATAAAATTCTTTAAGTTATCCAGTTTAAATGCAAATGTAAAAGACCTGGAGGCGCACAGTTCTACAGCAGCAGGAACTATGATTGGGAGAAGTGTGTGTAGGGGAGCCTTTCCACCAAGACAGTCCTACACAATGACAGTAACTCATGTTTTGGACTATGGAGATTTACTTTAATATCTGAGTTTGTATTTTATGTCTAGTGGATGTGCACTAGTCCCTGCAATGCTGCTAAATCATGCCAAGAATCTCTATAAAATTCTGTGCTTGATCTTTTCTTCTGCCTTCCCTGTCTTATGTTTTCTTTTCCGTGATGCTATCATTTACCATAAGTGTGTTAAGAAAATGAGGGTTAGACTTATCCGTTCCTTGTTTGCTAAATCTGCTAATTTACATTGCCTGGAATATGATAAATGAGAAATTTGGTAGAATATCTGTTGGATTTAGAAATGGGAAGAGATTTTTTTTCTTTTGTTCTGCTGGCACTAAGATGTGTAACAGAGAGCACCACTTCTATAGGCCTCCTGGAAAACAAACTTACAGCATAAGAGATTTTTGGTGATTTGAGAGACATTATGTTAAAGGTAAAATAACAAATGACTCCTTGTCTGCTGTGGAGGAAAGATAGGAAATAGAGATCAGGATAGCATCATCAGATGCCTTGTGAGAAAAAATCAGTAAGTGAACAAAAAATTAAAGGAACAAAACTACATTACATTCAGAGGCAAACTAAGGAAATGAGGTCTAAATAAAATTACCACTTTGCAAGTAGTAAGTATACATAATTTATAGACAGCCCAAAGAAGCATAAAAATTGATGTCCAGCAATAGCCATGTTAATCGACAATTTTCAAAGGTTGCTTTGATCTGCATCTTTCATCCATATTCCTATTATTTTGATAGATAGTAATGTTAAAGGTGAATATCTTAGTGAGATTTCATTTGCATTTGAAGCACTCTTGTACTTTTGTCTCCTTTTCAAGCATCTCAGCAATCTAATTTTTTTTATTTTAATGTTAAATTTATGTGTGCAAAAGCTAATGGGATATTAAGCCATTTTAAAGCTCTGGAATGTGAATAGAGAAGATTTTCAGATGATAATTGAAACTGGCAAGTGCAATAGAGTAGCAGAAGGCTATTGTTAAAATTAAAATAGGTCTAATTTAGAGAGAATATTTCTGATAACAAGAGGAGTTTGTGCATGGTGACATTTGCTGGAGACTTTTACAGATCTTTGGCTTGTGGAGAGGAAGCTGTATGCAGAGATGTGACAAACTCTTCTGCTACTGCTCTTGAGATGTTCCATGTCATAACTATGAATCTGGAATTAGCTGGGACGTGAGCTTCTACTTTTGTACCAAAATGTGGAGTAAGGGGTCTCCTTCCCCCCGTTAGACCTGGAGCCAGGTGCTAACTCACAAAAATAACTGCAAATCTTCTCGCATCTTTGGCTGAGTGTTGGCATATTGCTTAGCCCTGGGAAGGGTGAGGGAAGAACACTACTGGATCAAACAGAAAACTCAGTACTAATACTTTCCTTCATTTTTCAGGATGGTTTTTATGGTGTGTTTTTGTTTTATTTTGTTTTTTCCTTGTGTGTGTGTTTTTTCATTGGAACTGTGATTTCCAATGTCTCTGTAGTGAGGACTCTGAGACAGGTGGCAGAAATTCAATGCAATGCAAAAGGTTCAAACCCCACTAATGCAGTTTATAAGTAATTGTGTCAAGCTCACTGAAAATTACCAATCCAAATTAGCACAAGATGGATTTTTTTTTAATTGTTTCTTTTTAAAGCTTGGGAAACTCCAAAAGAGGCAGTGGCAGCAGCAAAGTTTAACTATTTGTTATGTGCAGATTCACATTAAATTATGGGTTAACATGCAATTTCTGGTACAATTGTGTTCTTCATTTGCAGACTGGAGGTTTCATTTATGTGCTGAAAAACACAGCAATCATGGGGGTGACTGCACAGAAATATTAGAATGAAAAGATGGGTGAATCTGGGAGGTGCAGTGGTGTAATGCATACTATAGAATAAATGTGTCAATTTTAATATTTCCACCTACTCTCATTATGGTGATACCATGTGGTTCTTATCCTTTTTTTTTTTTTTGGCCTTCATACTGTCTTGAGAGAAGGAGTATCTGGGAGGATGAAACTGTAAAAAAAAAACCAATTTGTCAGGCTGTCCTCTGCAAGCTGTATGTCCTGCAAGCACTTTGGGTAGAAGGTTAACTTTCAATTCTTATTGCCCTCGAGCATTGCACCTTTTTTATGTCCTACAAAACACAGCTAAATTTCATTCCCCTTCTTTATCCACTTAATCAGAAATGGTAGTAAAGTGGTAAAAACATGTAGGAATGGCCTCCAAGAGGTAAACAAAGAGCAACTTTTTAGTAGGACCTTCTCTTGTAGAAAAGAAGTAGAGGATTCTGGAGCTGCTGCCAATGGCTGTAATGGAGTCAGGTTTTACCCCCTTGCCTACAGGAGACCTATAGTCTTCCTCTCATGAATGTGCAATATTGAGTACTCTATCTGCATCTTTGAGTTTTTCAACAAGGGAGTTTCCAAAAATTTGCCAGGATTTCCCAGTGTTTCCATGTATTTCCAGAAGTTTGTGGGAAAAAGTTTAAGCAACCTTTTGTTTTCTCTTTTTAGTGACTGTTAGTAAAAGACCATCACTACTAAAACTTTGCAAATTCTGCCATCTGTCTTTTATACTGTTAACTGAAATATTTTGGTTGTTAAACTATAGTCTGGCTCACAGAATCCAATATAAAAATATCAGCAGACGAAACAGAATGATATTGAGGAGAAAGTTAGGAAGGAAAGAAAAAGAAATTTCTTGGGGAGGGGAGAAGAGAAAACCCAAGGAACATGAATTAAATGGCACATGAAGGAATGGAGTCACAAGTATGTATTCCCAGAATGAAGAAATTTTGAATGAGAACAGCAATCAGCTGAAGTAAATAGAGCAGGAAAGTAAATTTGCCCCAGCAAATAGAAATGCCTGTATTTTATTTGCTAGAATTATTTTTCTACAGTAAAAAGGAAGCCAGAAAGGTGAATTACTGAATCCATACTCTCATGCTTCCTTCTTTTGGCTTTTTTCCACCTCCAACTACTTTCTCCTCTTCTCATCTTTTCTCTGGAGGTAAATGGGTCATGATTTCTCTGCTGTGACACCTTTCCTTCTGCTTTTTTATTCAAACAACCCCAACCAAACTGTCATTTTGTGTTCAGGGTATCTCAGCAGAACATTTGGGATATGGATAGTAGGGGGAAGAAGAAACAAAAGGGGAAAAATACATTACCTATCATGAATGTACATAATGATCATAATGTAACATTAATCCACATGGCAACTGTAGGCTTCAAACCTCAGCATCAGAACTCTGAATTTCGGCCATATAGACTATATTGATATGGTTTGCAGGATAACTTGTGGTCTATATCTGAAATCAAAATTAAATAGCAACTATATCAGAAATGGTTTTTTTACTGCAGAACACGGCAACTAAAAAAATATTAGTTTCAGTCTGCAGAAAAGTCAATTTGCACCCATCTCTAAGAGTGAGCAGTTACTCAGTTTAACACTTTTAAAGGGGAAGAAACCCCTGTGTTCCTCTTCTCTGATAAAGCTTTCAGAAGCTATTCAGAATGGAAATTTCAAAAAACAAAACAGAAAAGAATTTCATAAAACAAATTTATGTGTTTCATAACTATGCTTTCTATTTGTGTTGTGATTGTTCCTCTCCCCTTCAATGGTTCTTGTCCTGCTTCAGATGAAGTACATGTGCTTGAAACTGTGGGCCTGGTTTGGGAGATGCATTTTGTTAGAATCTACATATTAACAGTTTTATGTGGTATTGGGATGAAAATTGAAAGGGACAACTAATTCCATTTAAGTACAAAGAAAAGGTAGAGAAAACTAGAGAAAAGGTAAACACATTTGCAGCATCCTTAAACCAACTGTGGATCTTAAGAGAAACAGCAAAGTGTTTTTGTATTTAATGGAGACCTAAATAAATGTAGTTAGTGACATAAGTGTATTTAGGCAGAAACTGCCCTTGACTTTCTAGAAACATAAACTGTTCATTGCTGCCATTTAGGTATTAAACTATGGAAAGCTATTGGTACTGTTCCTTGTTTAGCTTAAGTTTTATGGAACAGTGAAATTGGTTCAATTCTTAGTACTGTTGAACAGTTCATATTCAGTATTCTTCCCCCATGCCACAAATCATTGCTGTCTTGAATAATGTAATAGAAGAAGAGTGGTTTGGGTTGGAAGGGCCCTTGAACATCACCAAGTTCTGCCCCCCCTGCCATGGGCAGAAACCTTCCACTAGAACAGGTTTCTCAGGGCCCTATCCAACCTGACCTTGAACCTGGCCAGGGATGAGGCATCCACACTGTCTCTGGGAAATCTGTTCCTGTGCCTCACCATCCATACAGTAAAGAATTCCTTCCTAATATTTAAACTAAACGTATTTCAGTTTAAAACCATTCCTCCTTGTCCTATCACTACATGCCCTCAGAAAGCGACCCTCTCCAGCCTTCTCGTGGGCCCTTTTTAAGTACTGGAAGATGCTGTAGGTTCTCTGAGTCTTCCCCAGTCTTAAGAACCCCCTTTCTCTACGATTTTCCTTGTAGGAAAAAGGGGGAGATGCTTCACCCACCTGTTTATCTTCAGGGCTCTCATTGCTTAATATATGTAATGAAAACAGAATTAAAAATATGAGTGTTGGTCAGCTCCTTCAGTGGCTTTCTTCTATGCTCTTTATTGGCACTAGTATCAGGAAGTCACTCTCAAAGTTGCTGAAACCACCAACTTTCATTATATAAGCTAATAATAAAATATTTTATATTTTATTCTCTTGCATTAGTGTAAGACTATGTCCACTTTGTCAGCTAAGAAACGTGATCTTTCTAGCATGTACCACAATATTATTTAGGTGGCATTACAAGGATTTTGTGGCATAGAGAAAATGTGAGAATCCTCTGACACTCTGCTAAGTAAAATACCTGGAACTGCCAGAACCTGCATGAAAATTCACATGCAATATGTAAATGATGATGGAGAAATGAAGTTGGATTAGCGGACTTAAGGGGATTTATAATGAAATAAAGGGAAACCTTAGGGACTTTCCCCCCAAAAAAATCATTGCAACAATGCTCTTTTTTTTTCTGATACCAGTCATTTGAACATTTCTGTGTTTATTAAAATACTTTTAATTATGTTGAAAAGTAGACATTTTTTCCAGCAGATATATTCAAGTAAAATAATGATATGCTTAGAGTGACACTTCTTTGAAATCTTAATTTGATCTATATTATAATGTGAAGTGTTAATTTTTACAAGGTCTTGGCCAAAATCCACTCATGTTAATTACAGCTAGCAGATCAAGTTTCACCTGGCAGTTTCCAATGAAGACAGTTGTTTTATTTCTATCCTTCAGCATTACTAGAGTCCCTTTACAGCTGTCGAGTACAGCCCAGGAGATTTATTAATCAGAAAAAATATTAGTGATATACTGAAGTGGAAGGTGTAATTCAAGGATTTAAATTTTAATTTTCAGATTATTTTGTAGATAAATGTTATTAATAGGAAAAAAGAAAAGCTTTAAATAATAACTCATTGTGGATTTCAGTCTGTAAGGCAAAGAATTTCTGGTCTTTTTTTTACTAGCATGCTCTAGGCAGTGGAGTTAAATTAAACTGGTTTTACAATTTAATATATGGCTTACTTCAGTGAGACTACTTATGAAATTATTTTTCTGGCCTTGTGGCTGGGTCTATGTAACCATGCAGTCCAACGCAGTTTCAGATGCTATATCACTAGAACAAGAATTTAACTTCTGAGATAAAGTCTGAGTTATATTTTGTGGTATAAATCTTTTTCTTGTTCCTTCTGCTGTTTAACTCCCTCATAGTATTTTTTCTACTTTATTTGCTTTAATACTGATGGATAAACTGATATGTAAGACACGGGCAATTTATTTTGTGTGTTTCCATAAGTATGATTTTAGAGGATGGAAAAATTAATTAATACTGTTTCATAGGAGAACCACTACAGTTTTTTCCAAGAATGCAAAAGATTTCCATCTTTAACCTCAAATATTAGTTAACAATCACGTGACATGACAGTTATTGAATGGATGGCAAGAACCCATGCTTTCCTAAGAAGAATTTTTTTTTGCTTTTAGTGACTCACAGTGGCTTTTTGAAAATGCTAGAAGGCTGAGGTTATCTTACTGCTCTGTTTTAATTTTAATGATAATGCACTTTGTGTCATTGAGGCAATTTAAGGGAAAATCGCTTTGTTGCAGCATCTATGATAGAGTCAATGCATAGTGAGAAGGAGATTGGTTTCCTACCTTGCATTGAATGCAGCTTGGCAGTGTGGAAAAAAAAAAGCAACCCCAAATCAACAAAACTTTGAGGTTTGTTTGTTGGTTCAGTTTTTGGTTTTTTTTTTTTTGTTTTTTTTTTTTTTGTTTTTTTTTTTTTTTGTTTTTTGTTTTTTGTTTTTTTTGGTTTTTTTTTTTGGTTTTTTTTTTTTTTTGGTTTTTTTTGTTTTTTTGTTTTTTTTTTTGTTTTTTTTTTAGTTGGTTGTTAGTTGTTTTTCATTTTATGTATGTGGGGGGAGGCGGTTCATGTGTTTTTGTTTGTTTGGGGTTTTTTGCTAGCAAATATTTATAGGTATGATGGAAAATATGACTTGGTAAATGCTCAAGATCTTAGTTGGTAACTTTGGAGGGACGGGTGAGCCACTTCACCCTCCTGAAGAGATCTTAACTGCTCCATAGTGAAGGTGTAAAAGAGACAGCTTTCAGAATCTTTTTTTGGTTACTCACAGTAATCAGGGGTTTGCTTCAGATGCAAAGTCCTAAATCTCTACAGTTGCATGAGAATCACAGCAGGAAGTTGAAATAGAAGCCAGTTTCTAATTCTGTTGATGGCAGATGTGAAAGCAAGTAAGCCCAAATTTTGGCCATTAAAAAAAATCTCCTTATTATTTAAATAATTAATGATTATTTTAGAATTTGACTGATGAACTCGGAACTTCTTGAGGTGACAGCAGAGTGCAGGTACTTCTTTTCCTGTCCTGGGTGAGTGATGGTTTCTGCCTGAAGCCGCTATCTTTCAAGTCACTGTTTATATAAATCTTTGGTCTAACTCAGAAAACACATTGGCAGCTGTACTTAAGGTATCTTTTTTCTCTTTAAATAAACAAACAGCACCAAGTATAATACAGGCCCTCTCTTTTACACCTCTCTGCATTGTGACCTTAGTGCTTCTAATGCAGCAAGTGTACAAGAGCTTATTATTTCATAACCTACTGAGTACTAAGTTTTGGATTGTTTTTTAATTAACATTTTAATTGCTCATCAAAGTAATTGAAAACTGTGTTGGAAAAATTGTTCATTTACTAATCCCTCTGGTACCAGTTAACACTAAGCTTTTCTCAAGGTCGAACGCGCTCTTGTGGTGGTGGTAACTTTCTTTGCTGACATGATGCCAAAGGCTTGGTGGGTAGAGATGTTTTTACTATGTCTTGCAATCTGTCTCTGCCTGTGGTGAGGGAACAAAGGTATTATTCTGTGCATAGCTGCTTAGGCAACACTGGCTCTGAGATGTATTGCCTTATCGCTTCTCAAAGCCAGCCTTTACTGGCTGTAAGGACACAGGATGAGCCTTGAGAGATTAATGCTGGTAGAGAAAGTTCCATTTATGACAGTACTCTTGGACTATGCATGCTCTCAGGGATGCTCATCCCATTGCTGAAATATGATCACTGGAATCTAAGCTAAGGCTCAATTCCTGGAACTGTCTAGGGAAGACGTTGAACAGGCAAGGATTCAAGCAGGCTGGGTCATATTAAGCTGGAAGCTGTACTAAAAGGCTATGAAATGATTGTTTAGATACAGTTTAAACAAGCTCTATGAATCTTCACTAATTCTTACAGGAAGCAATGAAATGACCTCCCTAATCAGTTTGCCTTGCCTTACTTCGAATCTGCTGTGGAAAATCTTGCTTGTTGTCTTCTGGCCTCAAGTTTTATGTTTTATCTTAGAATAAACTTACGCTTCTTCAGCTAGAGATCTCTGCTGAAAGGACTCAGACTGTTGACAGGGAGCTCAGAATATTGAAATGTGAGATTTATCTTTTTTTCACTTAAAATCTACAGTTTCAAATAATTAATGTGATGTACTGGGAATTATTTTGCCTTCCCACTTGTGTAAAGACAACAGTGATTATTGTTGTATGGTCTAAAATTTGATGTATGAAAAATAAAAATTCTGTTAATTTCTTCTTTTTACATAATTTCCTCATATTTCCTTGTTGTTCATTCTTTCTGAAGGGGATTTGGGCATCAGAATCTTCATAAACTGGTTATGTGTCTTTATGCAATACCCAGGAATGCAATTTACAAGTTTTCTCTCTGATACTTAGCTTTTTTACTCAAAAGGCTTTATTTTGAAATGTCACTACCCTCCTTCTCTGAAGAATTATAATGTAATGATTTGGAGCAAAAGCTTTTCATTTCAGAAATAGGTTTCTGTCCCAATTTATGGGGTTTTTTTACAATATTTGTGGGTTTTTTCATAGAAGAGTTGCATAAATATATCAGATGTCACATGTGAATTCCAGATCTTGACAAACTTGAGTGTCTTTTCTCCAATCCAGACCCTCTGCATGACTTGAGGATACATTATTTGTTCTTTTACCTGCTTTTACTGTATGAAAAATTGCTTAGATATATTCTGTACTTGAAAGTATTGTCCACTCAGTGGCAATTTATTTGGATTTTTAAGAGCAAGTAACTGATCACAGTGCTTGATAAAGTTAGTATATGTTCTTTTAAGTCCATATAGCCCATGTTAAAGATTAAATTTTGCATCCATGTTAACAGATACACCTTAATCTTTTCAATCAACCAGTTTGTGAAGCAAAAGAACATTGAAAATTGAGCAAGAAAAAAAAATCATTGAAGTAACTTTGATGAACCTTCAAAGTGCCTCTAGTCACAGAACATCTGAAGCCTTAGAAAAAGCCCATTTTACTTTGTGCTCATTGGCAAATTAGGATAAATTGCTAGCTGAGCTTGCAGTTGATGTGTAATTGGCTCATCGTCACTGGAAAGGCTTAAGATGGGAAAGTACTCTGGTTATTGCCTTGGAAATTATAAATAGGAAGTGTCTGCTATGTTTGAAATGAAAATAAAACAGCTAGAGACTGACCCGTTGAAACACTTCATACTTTTCATTGCTAGCAGGAGATCCTCAGTGAGGCAGATCAAATGTAATTATTGAGAGAACATAAAGAAAACATCTTTGTTTGCCCTGTTGTAATGAGGACAGCTCGGCAGGACTGGTCCTGAGTGTGCTGGCTTCTGACTGGGGTACAGGCTTGTACACTGCAGAGTTGGCAGGGGTCTTGGTTGTTTAATTACATGGAGTCATTTTTGCTTTTGCAAGCACTAGTAACTTTCTTTTATAAAGAGGCAGGAGCTTGCAATACTTAATACACACTTCATGTCCTGAAGGTGCTTTTCAGTTATTAGGCAGTTAGTGTGAATGCCACTTGGGTGTAGTTGTATCCCTTTGTATGTATGTTGTAATGACAGATATAACCTAAACCTGAAGATGTTAATTTACAGATGGAGAAACAAAGCAAAAGGACTTATTTTGGTATGTCTGAAATCATGTTCAAATAATTCAAAGGAGTTGTTATCCATGTGATAACTAATCAATGACCAATTTAGGAATTGGACTTTGTAGTGAACTCCTGATACTTTTATACGAGATGAGGGTTTCTTTTCTTGAATTCTGATATGAGTCTTGGCTTCCAATTCTTTAACAAGTACTAATTTGAGCATTGTTTAAACTTTTAGGAAGGAAAGAGTATTTTTACTTTGTTTTAGGTAAGAATGTTCTTAAAGGTACATTAGTTTAATCTCTAAGAAGTCCTCTATATCTAAAGAGGACAAAGAGGTTTTTTATCAGATGAACATGAGCAGAAAACTAATAGAGAGGTCTGAGTTCTTCTCTGAAGATTCTCTTGCTCACTGTGGACTGCATAAGGCCCCGAGGGAGACAAGTCTCCCAACTTCATTATTTAATATTAGGCAATGTTGATATGCTCTTCTGTCCTCCTGAAAGTCTAGGATTTGAGTTTCTTACAAGAAGGAGCTTTGACAATGAACATCTATATACGTGAAAGACTAGGACTTGGAAACATGAAAACAGCAAGCTGTGTATGTCAATAATATAAAAACACATCTAAAATGTAACTCATCTTGCTCTACAGATTATAACATTTCTTGGTGATCCTATCATGATCTTAAATTCTTTGGATACTGAGCAGCATTGGAACTGAAAAGGTTTTATTAGTAATACAAAAATAGTGGGGCACCCACATTTTATATTAATATATGCTTAAAAACAGAATTTTCTTAGGTTTCTCAGTGTGGAATATGTTTAGCCACAAACAAAACTTTGAAGTTACAAAAAATCTTGAATTATTTTTCCAATGGGAAATCCCAACAAATCGGCATTGTTCTCTTTCATTTCCAATTCAAAGTGGAAAAGTGAGTATCTTGTTTCTTAAATAATTTTTTTGTAGTTTCAAAAGGTGTTAATGCATGCAGTCCGAATCGTATTGATTACATTGTAGTTCAAAATAAAGGATATATTAAGGATTAATATTTGCCTCATCGAAGCAACATTATTTAAATTAAATGGGAATGTATAGTGATTAATTTTGACATTGCTCTCTATGAAATTCTGTCCACAATGTTCCTGCAAAATGCCGCTTTTACTGGTGGAAAACTGTTTTCCTAGTTTTTGCCAGTTATTATAGGAAAGTATTGGTCTCATATACCTCCATAATTTGGACTACATGGACTACAATAACTTTTGCCTGAACACATGGAGCATTGCATTTTAAATTTCTAATTGGTTGCAATTTTCATTTTTTTCCCCTTGCATAAAAAAACATACTTGGTCAAATGTGGCTGAGGTTAGGAAAAAGAGTAGGGAAAATTGGATGGCTTCTCATTTCCTCAGATTAATCTGAAATATTAAAATAGTGATCCCCTCATTAAGTAAAATTACTTTTCACTGTGGTAAGATTGATTGTAAGTGGGTCATTTATTGAACTGCAACATAGTTTTAAGCGCTGTGCCTTGTGTCTGAGCCTGGCCTGAGTGTGCCACAGGTTCTGTGTGTGCTCTTCCTTTTATATTCTAGGTTGTCTCTTTGTGACTACAAGTACCAGTCAGAATCCTTAATCCCTTCAGAATGGTTGTGACCATACTTTCAGTTTTACTGAGCTTGGGACCAAGTCCTTGTGATAGGAAAATATTGTTGCAGAGCTGACCTTCTGCATGTAAATCATGCTGTTTCTTCCTTTGGTTTACATTCTTCAGAGATGTAGTTTTCACACATGATTGATTCTGTGTGTGCAAAACAACCAAACATGCAAGAGATATTTTCTTTATGGTTGTCTTAGTATTGTCTTCCTCTGTCTGCTCACCTGGAAAAGGAAGGAAAATCTTACAAGAGCTTAGCAGTAACAAACAGTGTATTAAGAAATGCAAATATCACTATTAAGGTAAAATACTAAAGCTTTTTTTTTCTGTAAGGAAAGGATGAAGAAGTTTAATAGTTTTGTTACGATATACGATATGGTTGTATGTTGATTCACCATTGTGAGAAATTATTGTTTTCCAAAAAAACCTTAATGTAAAATTCCAAATAATGCAGAAACATTCTTGTTAGTTTGTTTATTTCCAAAGGCTTTTTTTTTTTGGTCTGAGTTCAGTTTGAGAGTTTAGGGATTTGTTGACCAATCCAGAAACTTGACTTTCCTAGTCTGATGGAATATTCTCTCCTCATTTGCTTTAAGCAGTAGTGACTGACATCTGACACATGCCTGGCACACAGTTCCTCAAGCAGAGAAAGATGAAAAACATTTTTTGTGGATTTTTTCTTCACTGTCTGGTTTTCTACATAAACAGAATACAGGACACACCTATGAGCTGGGATGTTTCATTGATTGTGGACTTCGGACTAATACTTTATGGATGTAGGGTGCTAGAGACTTTATGGTTTACTTTGAGGATTTTTAAAAATTATTTTTAACATATGTACAGTGATTAATGGAGATATCCACAGAGAGGAATTTTCAATAGAAGCCTATCAATATTTTTACTAGTATCCTAGTCACTGGATTGTTGCCTCCTCTCCCTTCCTTTATGTATAGGAAGGATAGGGATGGGTTGGGTGTAGGTATCCTCTTGACAGGTAGCAGAAATAAGCATTTGACTGTTAGAGTAGTTGTTGCTTAATGCATTGGATCAAAAATGTTTGTATTGATGAGATCTTCAAATTATTTGATGTACTTAAAACCAAGGATGGACCCCTTAAAGAAACATGTAGGGCACTGTGCATGGTATGCTTAAGTACAGCAATAGGATGAAATACACAACAAAACTGTTGAGTGAGAAATATTTTTTAAAATTAAATTTCATAGAATCACTAAAGTTGAAAAATACCTCTAAGATAATCTATCAACCATTAACCATATCATGCAACCATTAACCTGACACTGTGATCTCTTCTACTAAATCATGCCCCTAAGCACCACATCTAGATATTTTTTCCACTCTTCCAAGCACAGTGGTTCCACCACTTCCCTGGGAAGCCTGTCCTAACGCTGAATAATCCTTTCAGTGAAGACTTTTTTTCCTAACATGCAATCTAAGTCTTTCTTAGCAAAATTTGTGGCCATTTGCTCTTGTCCTGCCACTTGTTACCTGGGAGAGAAGAGCAAACCCCACCTTGCAACAACCTCCTTTAAGGTACTTGTAGAGAGCGATAAAGTCTCTGTTAAGGAAACTTCTCTTGCTGATTATCCAGGAGCCACTCTGGCAGTGGCCCTTGCCCCACCTGAGCTGGAGTAGTCACAGCTGCACAACCCCCACTCACACAGTCACACCAGGTTTCCTTAGGACTCGAGCACTGCCCTGTTCTGCAGGTTCTGGCCACACTGTTCCTGTTACAGGCCAGGATGCCATTGGCCTGTTTGGCCACTTGGGCACACTGCTGACTCATGTTGAGTCTGCTGGCAATTTCTCCTTCTTCCCCTCCTCCCTCCTTCCTTCCTTCTTCCTTCTTCATTATAATTTTCTCATCATTATAATTTTATTATTATTTACTACCTATTTTTATATATTGTTTATTAACAGTGGATCACTTATGTGATCATTTGATCTGGCCTCTTGATCCCTGTATCAGTGGGTGTATTTGTGTGTAATTAGAGTTGGTGCCTGTGAGACCTCATCTGCTGTGGGCAGCAGTATTAGAGAAAGTATAAACTGCTGCTGTACTTTATATAGTGGTATTACACAGAAAGTTTTATTTTTCAATTTGTTATTCTCTCATTACCCTCAAAATGGTAATTTCTTGTTTCTGTGTGTTTTTTCTGGCTTTTGATTTATGCTATATATTAAATGCTTCATAGTTATTAACTACTGAGTGCTTTGCTTTTCCCTTATAACATTGTTTGTCCTTTTATTGAGACAAAAGAAGTGATAAAATAATGAAAAAATAAATACAACGGGATTTTTTTAGGTTCATTTTATCATCTGATGACTACAGAACCTGGGGGAGGTGACTGAATTTACCTCTGACTGGATTGTGAAAGGAGACGTGTGTTACTTTTCCATCAGAAGGAGGTAGTAGTGTGTAGACAGCAAAAGAGCAGCAGGATTCCTCACTAGTGTTCACAACAGCTAGGGGAGCAGAATTTCAGGATATTAGAGCACATTTAGCAGACATTTAGTAGGCAAAGCCTCTATGTGCTTCAGCCTCTAGACGTAGTAGACTATGACTAAACCCAGTAAGCATATTGAACAGTATTTTTAAAATACTGTCTCAGTCTTAATGCCTTTGGTATAAGTAAACTATTATAATCTTGGAAAAAATATATGAAAGGAAAAAGGAGAGGATATATTCTAAAAAATAGTTATTTTGTCTTATGTCTGTTCTCCTTTCAAACAGCTAATAGGGAGGAATGGAAGATAAAAAAAAATAATACTTTTAAACAATAATCAGGAAATAAAAAATTCGTAATTTTTTTGTTGAGTTGGTTTTCTGCAAAATGAAGCAGTTTCCTTTTCCAGAGACTTGGAGAAACAAACACTTCAGTTTTAAACAATTTTGCATTTCCTCCTGGCTGATCTTTTATGGTTTTTCTTCTCTGACTCATGCCAAGAGCTATTTCAGCTTGACATGCTGCAAGTGCATTTTCTGTCTGTAATGAAATGGAGAAATGTGAATGATGGATGTGTGGTAGGCTTGCTCACTCCTCTATGCCTTGCTATTGATAAGTAAGCTGGGGTAGCCAGAAATGAACTTGTATTTACTTCAAAGCCATCTGGGCTCCCTTCATTCAAGTTGTCTGTAGCACTGTGGGTGTCCTCTTGTCCTTGCAGTGATTCATACCACTTGCTGCAGAAGATTTCTACTTTTCTCTTTACCTCAGACCTTGTAAATAAGTCAAATGAAACAGGTCAGTTTTTACACGGCATCTTTAAAATGTATGATCTTTCCTCTTCTGCAGACAGCTGGAACTCTCCATGGTTGAGGAGCATGTATTAATTTTTAACTTTAGGAGCATGTATTAATTTTTTACTGGATTTCTATAGTGCATACATGTGGATATTGCTGTAGCCAGACTCTAATCTGTGGTTGCTCAGTTTACAAGTGTAAAGTGAGAGTGGTGTTTCCTTACACCGTACAGACTCTTTTGTAGCCTTGCTAGTTAACATCAGTAACATTTTGCATAGCGAGGGTCAGTTGCTGACAGTAAGAGTTACATCTCAAGCTTGTCAGCTTCTTCATGAATAATATATTTCTGATTTTACTTTGTGTATTTCGCATGTCCACACTGATTCACTGGGTATTGCATCCGTGGTTAAGTGTCCTCTGCCACTATTATACAGCAATTTAACTTTGAGCTCATTATCTGCTTCCTGTTAGAGGAGGCTGATAAGAAGGTTATGAGCACTATCATGCCACTTCTGACTAATGTCAGTTCAGTTTGGGTGTTAGGTTTGTCATTTCCTACCAATTTAGCTTTCAGATATGTGTGGAATTTTTTTTCACAAAATGAAGGGGAAGCTGACCAAAAAGTTCCTGTATCTTACCTCTCCCTTTGTTTCAGCAAATTAATTTCAAGTCATTTTAAGGTCTCACTTAACTTCTAAATGCTTGAGACAAATCTGTAATATTTTTCCCTCTATTTGAGATAAATTGCAGATTTGTGAAAGCAGTTAGGTTGAGTAAAACTCAGTCACATCAAAGAAATAGCAGTAGTCTAATGGATAGGGAAAACAGGTCTAAATTCTGACCTAGTCTCTATCCCTGTAGGAAGATAAAAGGCATGCTACTTGTGAAACCCATGGATTCTGTAGCATGCAATTGGACAATCCCCACTTCTGTCTCCATGCATTTGGCAGAAATCTTAAAACCAAAAAATTCCCTCCTCCCCCTTACTATTACTGCTTTGCCCACCTAACGATGTTGCTACTTGAGCTTTGGTTCATGATTAGTGTTTGTTTTAGCAAACATTAGATCTGAAAAAATATCTTGAGCAAGCTAACCAGAAGTTTTCCATGTCCCCAGTCGCAAAGAGTCTTCAAAATGAGAATCTTATATGCTAGTTATTTTATGTAGCTGCTGGATTTTTAAGGGATATTAACCATCTACAGTTCCCAGTAGGGGTACATTTGTTTCATATTCTTTTCTTAAATTCCTGTACTGATTCTGCAGTCTTCCATAATATGAGATATTTTTCTGTGTGCTTTCACTTTCCATTACAGATAATTAAAAAAAAAAAAAAAGTGGCTATTCAAAAGCTGAATACTGTGAGTTGAATGGGCCCATAGTTATGGGCTAGCTGATATCCAGTAAATTCTCAGTTTCTAATTTTGACCCTTGACAGTGTTTACAGCCAGAAGCTGTAGTAAGAGCATATTAATCTAAAGCTGTATAATCCATTCCTTTTGTTACAGTATTTATTATTTTTTAAAACTACAAGCAGCTTGAATCTTGAGCACTGAGATTCTTTTCTCTCTACTGTAATTAACAGTATCTTCTCGATTCAGCTGTGAGTTGCTAACTGCTTAGGATGTTCTTATCCCACTGAAAACTTGAAATATTTAAAATTATATGTGAGTGGTGTCCATAATGTGGTTCTAGGAAGGGAAACAATTTTGAAATAAGTCCTACTTAAAATAGGAGATGCTGGTTATTCCTAGGTGTAAGGGACTAAAGTTATTAATGTAAAACTTCAGGCCATTAGATACGTATTTTCCCATATTCTTCTCTGATCTTGAATGTGGTTCTTGTGGCTTTTCTTCTTTCTTGCTGAGAATGTTAGTATTCAACACGTAATATGCTATTAAGACTCCAGAAGTATTAGAAATCTGACCATCCTTATGTTAGGTTGTTGTGATGGGATTCTCTGATATAATTGATACACAATTGTTACTGAGGGGGGACCTCATTGGTCTAGAGCATCCTCATGAAGGGAAGTGGAGGGACAGATCTCTTCTCCCTGTTAACCAGTGAACAGGACATGAGGCAGTGGCATAAAGCTGTCAGGAAGATTTATTAGGTTGGATATTGTGGGATCTCAGCACCTCAGGACTGATGTGCAGAGTGACCGAGACCACCCTTGGGGGGCTCGGGAGTCCTGGAATGTTGCCAGAAGTGTCTGGTGGCTGGACTTTGACCCTACACAGGAGACGACACCTGTATGAGGATGGGGGGATTTCACTGGGTGAATGGTGAAGGGATAAGTTAATTAGAGTGTGAGACACAGGGTTTAGGATTTCTGTACAGGGGGGTCTAAAGAAGTAAGATGGAGGAATTGGGGCGTGTCCTGTTCTTCTTCTTCTTCTTCTTGGCCTCCATCTTCTGTGGTGATGTTGGCACTTTGGGATTGGTTATTACTGAAAGTGCACTGGTTAACAAGGGTAAAAGGTATTGGGGAAAATTGATAAATATTGTATACGTAATTTTGAGTATAAAGATAGGTGACCGCCCCGGGGGCTCTCAGTGTGCTCATGGCTGGCTGCTGTGCAGACCTCTGTCAGGCTGAGAGAAAATCTTTTAGATAAACAATTAATAAACACAGAGACCGAGAAAAAACCTGAAGCCTCTTCTCGTCCTTTGAAGCGCAGGCTGCCCAAGGCCACCCCAGGCCTTTCCAGGTCTTTAAAACAGCCGAAAAACCGACAGGATATCAGGAAAAGATTCTTCCCCCAGAGGTGTCTGGGCACTGGAACAGGCTCTCCAGGGAAGTGGTCACAGCACCAGCCTGATAGTTCAAGAAGGGCTTGGACAATTTTTTCAGGCACAGGGTGTGATTTTTGGGGCTGCTCTGTGCTGGGCCAGGAGGTGGACTTGATGATCCTTATTGGGTGCCTTCCAACTCAGGATATTCTGTGATTACATGCTATTAGATGATAGAGATGTCTTTATTGATATGAAGCTTGAAGGCCTCCTTGTTGTTCTATCAAGTGAACTTCAGGGTTATAAAACTGCAATAGCTTGAAAAAATGCTCCAGTAAATATCTGAACTTGAAAATTAGGCTACCGCATCTTGATGGAGAAGTGCTGAGATGAGTAATTAATTTAGTGTTTTCCAAAGGCCTGTAGTTCAATTCTAAAACTCTATTCAATGCTCCTGATAATTTATATAAAAATACTACTTTGAGTTTGAAACCACCTTATTTTTTGATTACTGATTTGATTTTGGATTACAGTAGAGAAGCCTAGAGTAGATTTTACTGGAGATTTGTGTGTCTGGGAAAAAGGGAAGTGAAGCCACATTTATTTTGACATACTGTTTTCATATCCTGGCCAGTGTCATTGAAAATTAGCATAGTTGTTCCACCACTTTAATGTAGAATTTATCATTTCATGTTGGAACATATAACTTAGAGAAAGTGTATAGATTAGAATCACAAAATAAATCTCTTACTATTATGAGAGCATGTATGCATCATCTAGACCTTTCAGTGAAATCCTAATTTTGAGCTACTTCATATTGTATGCCTTGTGTCTGCAAGTTCTTTCAGTGGGAGAACAATGAATAGCCTAATGAATAGACAGTTTGCTTGACTCTTGCTTCCTTGTCTTTATGAATGGGTCTGTACTTGGCTGCCCCACTTGCAGAAAATGTCCAGCTTGAGTAGCTTGAGTTTTTGTTTTTTTTTTTTTTTTTGGTGGTGGTTTGGGTATATTTTTCATTGTTTTTTCTTTTTTTTTGTATATTAAATTGCCATTTACAGCAGCTTACACAGCAGCCCTAAAAGAGGTGTTCTTGATGGCTGAATGTAATGACATACCTTATAAAAGAAATGGGAACAGGTCTTTTTGCTGCTTGATTAAATACGTATTATTTAATGTCTTTTAAGCTAAAATTTTCTGAAGAGCAATTAAATGGTGTAGATGAATGATGAATTTTCAAAGCACAAGCTTCTCTTCAGCTTAATCATAGGATCTCTGATATTTTAATTATGTTTTAAGGCCTCTTGAAATGACAAGGTTGATATGAAAAAATAACATGCAATCACAAAATAACTGCATGTTATGTTTTTCAAAACACTGAGGTAGCTACATAATAATTAGTTTTGGAGCTATTAAATGAAAACGCACAGCAGTATTCAGGAATATGTGATTACCTGGAGGATTTCTTTATTAAATCTCTACTTTGTATTAAACAATAGGTGTCCCGCTTCCTCCCTTTATGAAATACCTTGTGTTAGATGATGTTAAAGTATTTTTCAGATTTGGTTAAATTAATTGCTGGGGCAAACTGGCTCAAAGCAAAGGCATGATATCAGTGACTAAGTGTGGACATTAGTTAAGACTGAGTGATGCTGTGTTATAGGGGGGTGGACAAAAGAGGAATACTGCTTTTTGAGAAAGAGGTTTTCAGTGCAAAGAGAGATGCACTTCAACAATGGCATTGTCAGGTCTGAATTCCATATTTGAATCTTATGGTCTGAAGTCAATCAAGAATTTTTTATCTCTTTTACAAATATTAAGTAATTTTTATAGGTTATTAATGAGTTGAAAAAAAATGTACTATGTTTTCCTGAATAGACATTGAACACTTCAACATTTTCTTCTAATATATAATCCTAATTATGCTTCTTATTTACTTTTGTGTAATACACCAGTATTTTAAGAGTTACTATAAAGATCTTCCATTTTCTACTGCCCTCCCTGATTACAAAGAGTAATCAGAACTCAAAGCAGGACACACTTAGTTGCTGAAGGACAAATACATTAGGGGAAGTTTCAGCTGCCAAGCAGCAAGTCTGAAAGAAAGATGTTTGATTCCAGACGGGTTCAACATTTGAGTAGCTAAAGGTTTGCAATAAAGCCTGTAACACACCAAGGAAGAGAGATGTTTGCATCTAAGAAGTCAGCTTATACATCAATACTTCCTTCCCTTTATTATTATAATGATAGAACCAGCAATAATAACAATAGTAATAGTTAGGATTATGTGAATCTGGCATCTGTTTTACAAAACATTGAATCACCTGTGGGAACTGCAAGGACAATAATGGATTGAACAGATCTGGATGTGAATAGTAATAGGGAGTGCATGCAAAATAGGCACACAAAGACAAAAAGGCTCAGGCAATTGTGCTTTGCCATGTGTAGTGAGTCAAAAGAGATGTTTAATAATGAATAATATTAGAAAGAGGAATGTTCACATCACAGTAAATTTTAAAAAGGCTAACTGTAAAACTGTAAAAGTTTGTGTGGTTAAAGACCGTTTGTACCTAGGATGCCTAAAGTTTAAGAAGGGAGTTAAATCAATGTACCAGAGGTACCAGGTGGAAGTAATAGTTGATGGCAAACATGACTCGATTGCATTTGCTCTGGCTGATGCTTTGGGGACTGCAAAGTATCCCGGCAAGCATAGTTAAATGGCCATATTCAATATTGAAAGAAATGCACTGAAATTTGTTTTATAAGTGTCTTTTGAACACAGAGCTCTGAGAAATTCTTTCTGTGGTTGAATTGTCCATTGTCATGAAATCTTCCAGATGTAGAAAGCCTTGAATTTTCCTTCAAGACTGTGTGTAAGAAAAATTTCAGGATTTGAAAATGATGATTTGGTTGCTTGTCTTCACCAAAACACAGAACAAGTCATTTATCTTGAAAGAACTAAAGGGCTAGAAAATGTTTAAGAAATCAGATATTCTAGAAATCATTGCTAACAAAGAATATATATTGTATCACCATAGTTGCTGACAGCCTGGAAGTGAAAGATAATTAAAAATGCTTCTTGAATTACAGGTTTTGTTATAAATGACGGAGTTAGCAGTAAGATTAATTGCTCTTGGCAGCAGCTGAATTTTTATCCATTTTTGAAGGAAGGAGAGAAGTGTTTCTACTCTTATACATTACTATGACTGTTGAGAATGTTTTTGCCATTCTCTGAGCCTGAGAAAATGGACACATAGTGTATACATAATTTTCAAATGCAATAGTGAGTCATAGATGCACGTTTCTAAGCTATATGTTTACTATGAAAATTCAAAGTTTCATTCTGATTTTGGAAAAAATACTCTACTTAGTAATGGAAGTCTTAAAAAAAGCATCCTTTTGTATTAGTTTAAGAATTGAGACATATGCTGTGACATATACTGAGACATATTTTTTTATTTTAGCTTGAAATATTTTATTTTTCAAACTTTGCCTGGCTTAGAATAAGCTAAAAAAATAAATTCTCTCTGCCCTCTATCCCTTATTCGGTTAACCCCCACTCACTGCTGTGTCTATTAGGTCAACAGAATTCCAAGGTGTTTTTCTTGTATTTTTCCAGGATGATAGAGGGTGGAGTGTGGTCTCAATATTTTGATTTGGGAAAGGCTCAGTCCCTAAGTGATATGTTAATGGAAGTGAATGCCTGAGAATTTGGGTTTTTTGGTCTCTCCCCCTTCAGTGGTCTTTTAAATGTCTACCCTCTGCATCCTATATCTTAGATAAGACTATTTGGTCATTTCACTACAGAGGTCTCAAATATTTTCCAAGAGCATTTATTTCTTCATTCATTGTCACCGAGAAATAGTAATGAGACTGCTCTCACTAGAGGCACACTAATCATTTTTAGAAGATGTTTCAGGACCATGAGTGAGTTTTCATCATACTGCTTTTGCTGTTCTGCAACGTGGCAAATTGCTGCTTTGTGGCAGCAGAAGGGGACGAAAACATCTGTAAAACTGAGTGGCATTAACTGATCTGACAGTATAATTAGTCTACAACAGAGAAGTGTCAGAGTATGCAATTGTTGGTTCTAGATTCAGGATAGTATCCAAGCATCTCGAACTTTCAAAAAAGCTTCTTAATTATCAGCACCTCTATTGCTACATTCTATACTGCATACAAAATAAAACAGGTAAGTAAGACATCAACAACCTTGTCCTTAGTATGCAGAGATAGATGCAATTTTTGCAGCTCACTGTGAGGTGACAGATGCTTGATAGAGCAAGCAGCACAAAGAAGCTGGAGCTGTTCCTGCATATGGAGCTGTCTGCTAACTGTCTAGAATTAGAGTCCTCTGTTTATGAGACTGCCCTCCCTTGAGGTTTTGTCTAATTTTAACAGGAGCTGCTCAGTTGAGGCTGACAGAATTCAGCTAGAGATACAGCAGCAAGATAGATAACATGTAATCAGAGAGTAACACTTAGGGAGAACCTGTGGTGTCCTCATGCCAGCATAACGACCTTGTGTTTATTAAAATAAATATCCTCAAGCAAGACGGTGCCAAGGAGTTCAATAACAGAAACATTTTCCTGTCCTCCTGCTGCTGAGTGAACAGTCTGAAGGTGCTGCCTCTAATTGAAAGCATTCTGCTTGCTCATAACAGTTAAGGCTAATTTATTTGTTTATGACAACTAACTGCCTGCAGAGTACATGGGAAAGGGGTGGTGTAAGGCAAAATTGAGTTAAATTTTCCAGCTGTGCTAAGGAATGATAGCAGATTCCCTACACTGTTCTTGTAAGTGATGCTGATGATGGTAAAAATAAGGAAATAAAAATGTATCTGGGCTGTTGCAAGCATTTTTCTGATTTACAGGTAGGTCTGTATATTCAGAGACACTTTCATGTGGCATCTTCAAATGTGTGTGGGTCTGATAGGAATATGTACCATGCAAACTTGACTTACTATATGAGACCTAAACAGGTAAAACAGGAATGTAAATTGGTCACCAGCGGTCTTGTGTTGTTGATAATACTTCTATCCAGATATGCAGGGTCCTGAGCCACCTGCTCCAATTGACTTGAGTTTAGAGACAAAGATTGGACTTGGGTGATCTTCAGAGTCCCCCCCAACTTTAACTATTCTGTCATTCTGTGAAATTGTCTGCTGATAGATCCTCAGTTGTCAAGTGACACTTCCTCAAAATACCCCCACAAGATGGAAAATTCTTGAGTTATAGAACTGACAGAATAGCTCACGGTGATGCAGTCATCTTTATGATGTAAAATAAAATCAAGTATGCTTGCAATTCCTGATACTTCTTTTTAAGGAGGATTTGATTTCATGGACAGCAACTGTGGAGATTGCTTGGTGCAGCTGCTACTTAGTGTATGGCCAGATGAGATCAGGTAGTTGAGGATTTTACTCACCCAGGTTTTTTAGTATTTCCAAAGATGGACATACACATCTTTCTGAGAAGGCAGCTGAATATTTGACAGCCATCATGGTGATTTTTTTTTTTACTTTAAACTTAAATGCAATTTTAAGCAGATGATTCTTGTTGCATTGTTTATCTCCTTTCATGTGTCACTGGAACTGTTGAGGTAGGTCTCTCTATTCTTGACACCTTCCCACTAGGCATTAAGGTAAGATGGCCCATGAACTTTCTCTTCTGAAGACTAACCAGCCTCTTTTTTCAGTCTTCCTTCTCCATCATGTACATCAGGCTCTAACTCATACTGGCTGCAGTTCAGTACCTCAACATGTCTTGTAATCTGTGTTTTATACACGAAGCACCCATGGACAACAGTTGAGTCTCACAAATGCTGTAGAGGGAAATAATCACTTTGCTCAATCTGCTGGCTGTCACTTTGCTGATGTAGCCCTGTGTGCAGCTGGCATGGCTTACTCCATCCCAGCGGCAGGACTTTGGATTTGCCCTTGTCAGACTTCATTAGGTCTCTGTCAGCCCATGTCTGTGGAAGGCCAAAGTGCATCTGAAGGGACTGATTGCAGGACAGAGGCATCACAGTTTCCAAATTATATTTTATTGCATTATCTTCCACATGGATAGGTGGTTTGTGTGTCTTTTTTTTTCCTTAAGACTAACTTAGTTCTTCCTTTTGATGCAGTTTAAATCGGTTACTCTTGGTCATGTAATCCCTA
Source organism: Melospiza melodia melodia (assembly GCF_035770615.1). Taxonomy (NCBI): domain Eukaryota; kingdom Metazoa; phylum Chordata; class Aves; order Passeriformes; family Passerellidae; genus Melospiza; species Melospiza melodia. Next base: position 67,260,727 of record NC_086199.1, on the reverse strand, counting down.
GGCATGGAAAATTAATTCATGCTATCCTCTGTTTTGCAGCTCTCTAGGTATTTGGAAACTTATCATAATGTCCTTTTACTCCTTTATTGTTTTCTCTCCTCCTTCTTTTTCACAGCTCTTAATCTCTTTGTAATTTTTCTTATTTCCTCTGGACTACCTGCAGTTGACCCTAATCTTCACTGAAATGCCTGAAATTTGATCTGAGTCTTTATCCTTGACAAGTGCAGTAGAGGATAATTTCCAGCCTTTTCAAGGCTGTGTATTAGCAGGTATATCCCAAATACAATTTACTGCTTTTACAACAGCATAAAATTAGGTTTAGCTCCTGGACCATAAAAACCTCCAAATCCTTTTGTGTGAAACCATTTTTCCACACTACCACTCTGTTTATGTAGGAGGGTGATGACCCTAGATTCAAAATATTGTCCACCTTTAAGGATAATTTTGCTTGGTTCTTTAAATCATAGTTACATGTTGTCAAGATGACAACCACTTGGAAGCTTAGAACTGAAAGTTATGTTTTATGTTTCATTATCCTCATCGTTAATGAAAACACTGAGTGAGCCTGAATCATGAGGAAAGTTCAACAGATGTGTTTGTTTCGTTTGCTGAAATGGCATTGATAAAGCCTGTTGAAAATTTTCTCTGAGCAACTTTGCCTCTGTGATAATCTGTTTTCCTCGGTGTTGTCCTTTTCCTCCTGTTTATATCAGATGGGGTAGAATCAAAACCCTGAATTCATGTGCTGGTATAGGAAGCCATCATAAAACCTTGTATGTTGTAGCAGAAAGAAATTTCTAGTTGTTACACATTTGATTGTTTTGATGGCATTTTTTTCCCCAGTGTTTTTCAGAGAACTTAAACTTACTTAAAATCCTCAAAACTGCTCAGCTGTGTTTTGTTCCCAAGTGTAGAAAGTTTTTGCCCTCTTCTGGTTTCACCACTGTGCTGTATAGAAATATTGTTATGAAACAACATGTCAAGTATCAGAAAATTGTCATAGGACACTCTATATGCCGCTAAGAGGTCTTCACACAATATTCTTTTCCCAGTAGACAGCTATTTAGTTAAATGTCTTAATTATCATGAGGCTGAATTCTTTCAGCTTACTTAATATTCATATAAATATGATAGGAATAGGTGACTAGGTCCTGCTGTAGATCTGCACACCTTTGTAACACCTAGATTAGCATGTGACCAGTGTAGCTACTTGGTATGCAGAGGAGGACCACTCCTTTGTTCCTTGCTCTGATTCTTCTGCTTCTTAAATTTTTAGGGTTACTCATAATTTTTCTGTCTCTCTGTGGGTTTCTGTTACTGTCTTCCAGAAATATGAAGAGGTCTGTAATTTGGTAAGCAAAATATTTTTTAATTCATCTGGGCTGTATTATGTTGCCATGAAATATATCCTGTGGCCAAAAGATGAACCTTTCTGGACCTTCCTCTGCCCAAGCACACGTTGTCTTTGCATCTGCTTTCTCCCTGAACCCCTGTACATTTACCTGAAAGTACTGAAAAGCAAAAATCTGATTATGCCAACCCTTAAACCACTACTTTCCTTCGTAGACACCTTTTGTTTTCTTAGAGAAGTCCTTAGGAATAGCAGTATCTGCATGATTTGTTTATATTCACTAAAACAGGTCAGTGTCTTTACAGGAAATTTTTCAGGTACGCCTTCTAAATGGCACAATATCTCCCAGAATTTCATGTAGGTGTATTAGGAATGCTTTAAGAATTGAAAAACCCTAATTTCAAAAGGAACAGGAAAGCAAATTTCAATCTGATTGCTTTCTCACCCCAGATTCTATATGGCTCTGTATTGACTATGGATACCTGCCAAGAAAACTTTGATTAGGTCATCTCATCAATAAGCAATGTCCTTCCAGGAAACCACTTTAATTCAATTAATGTGGCAAGTCAAGCTAGGTCAGAATTGAAATTCAGTAGATATTTGTATTGCAGAGACATTTGTTAATTACATTCAGTTTTACATAAGGGACCTCATCAGATAAAGGGGAAAACAGAAGCATTCAATTGTAATCAAGACATCAATGTACATTCTGTGAAGGTAGAGGAAAGTAACACTACATGTGTCAGATACTCCATAGAAAACTTAAAAAGCTTACCAGAAAGATGCAGGGGGGAGCTGGGGCAGCAGTCAAGTGAAAGACATTTAAGTGGAAGCTCATAGATGAATATAAAGCCCAAACAGCAAAGATAATTGCAGAGAAGAAACACACATACCTTCAAAAAATAGGGACAAGATAAAACTCTGTTAAGTATACACTTTATGTATGATTACATGCAGTAATTGCTGAGGAAATACTAGAAATTAATGCAAGTCACCTTATAATAGTATTTGTGAGACCATCTCAACATGTCTTCCTATTTAAAATATTGTTCATATTTAAAATATTGACAACAGGCAGGCAGCAACATTTAACTTGATTACAATTTTACTCTAATAAACTTCTGACATGACATTTTAAAGTCTGCCAAATTTAAACAAGAATATAATAGAGAAGATGATAATGTACATCATGTACTTTTGTTAATTGACAGTATAAGCAAGTTAGATGATTTCTGGTAGAAATAGTCACAAAGTGCTGTACTGGATAGTTAAATGAGTTATGTATGCTCCAGCATTAGATGAAAGAGAAAATATAAAACATGTTAATGTCTGAATTCTTAATTTTTGCTAGATATATTTAAGTAGTTAAAAGTTGTTTGCCTCATGTTTTACTTAATGTGATCTTGTGCTGATTTCTCAGGAGCATTTAAATATCCTCTATACCAAAAGCATTTTTGAATTAGACGGCAAAAATCAAGCAAGATGGTGAAAAGTAACACTCTTCTTCTGTACATCCATGTAACTGCTCTATATATTGATGTCCAAATTGGCTGTCCTTTATGCAAATGCAACTTGCTGAGATGAATTAAGAGAAGTTTCAAGAAAGGCCGGTGATCTGGGAAACATCAGTGAAAGGCTTGAGAAATTCAGTCTGCTAAATTTATCAAGGTGTTGATCGAGAGATGATCTTGGAATAGCTTTCAAGTATGTTCTTTAGGAAGAGATTGTTCCTTACCAAAGTTGCAGTCTTTACTCATGCTGTTCACTCCAAGGTCTCAAGGCTTTGCGTGTGAGAAAGACCCAGTAATTCCAGTCTCCCAGTTATGACAATTATTATGTTTTGTGGATATCAGTAACATGACTGAATGTAAAGTAGCACTTCAAGACAACTGTCTCTAATCCTTTTCAGGACCTGATTTGTTAGCCTTACTGTTTCCATGCATCTTCAACTGATGATGCAAATCTTTGAAGCATAGAACATTAAATCAGTAAAAGACGTTTGCTAAAATGAAATTGGAGTGGTTGGTAATACTGTGGGATTTATAGCCAATAACAACAGGCAGGTGCTCAGACAGATTTATTGTTGTTTTATAATGATGTGAAGAAACCTCAGCAGGAGAGCAAGAACCTGCTTTTACTGTTTAGTTGATGCAGTCTTCTAAGGAAAACACCACATTTCGGAATTTGGGTGATTTTATTGACTCTGTTGCTACCTGAATGAGGTCTGAATTGCAGCCACCAAAAGAATTTGTTTTGTCAGATTTGAAGCTCCAGCCTCCTTTACCAAATAAAAAACCCCAAAATTGGATGGGGAGATGCTGGCAATCTTAGTGTTCTGCTCAGCCATTACTGCTGCGAGGAGGTGAAAAAAGCAAATATCCAGGGATGTTTGGTTTGGTTTGATGACATTTAGAAGCATGGCCCATACAGCCAATACAAGATATGATCATGTTGTATTTTGTGAATCCTACATGATAGTGGAAAAAATAGCTGTTTGTCATCATTATTTGTCCACCCTACCGATGGCAGAGCTGTCATCCAGACTGATTACCCCAATGCAACAGAAACTCCAGTGGAAGTGCCAAACTAATTTCAGTAGCTGGAACAGAACAATAACTTTTTTTAAGCAGTTTAGTGACTAATTTAGTCAAGCAAGCACTAAGTGTAGGGCAATAAAGATTTTTTTTCCTATTTTTTTTTGAGTTTCTTTTATGGTAATTATGTGTGTTCAGGCCAATTTTTATCTAAATAAATCATTGATTTTTATTTTGTTGAGAACAGTGTTTAACAAAATCAGTTATAGTCAGTTTTAAGCATATTTTTAAAAATGTATTCTTAATTCAAAAATAGATGTTTGAATCTGATTCAAACAAGCTATTATAGTTGGGGTTTTTTTTGTCTGGAAAAAGAAACAATTGACCTTATTTGTCATGCAAGCAAGGTGGTTTCTAAGCTTGGTCCCATATTTCTGCACGTGAATTCTAATAGCTCTGGATACATAGATCTATTTTATCACTGAAATGTTATTAAATTTGCAGTTATAAAGAAACATGGACAAAGTTTCAAAGATAAAATGGGACTTGGGCCCTGAAATATATTCTTCTAATGTGATATAATATTTAGTAAGCCTATGAAAGTAATGAGAATATTATTGTAGAATGAAGCTATGCTTATGTCTCAGGTTCATGGATTTTATGGAAGAATAACCTCATCCTAGACCTTGTGAGATTTCCATACCTATGCTGCATAATTTCCAAGTAGACATGTTCTTAGCTGCTAATTTCCAATGCAGATGAAAGAGTCCTTCAGTAGCAAGATTTCAGTCTTTTGTCAGCAGCTTAAATTTTCATTTAAGACAATGTTTAAGAAGCATTCAGAAGATAATGTAACAGAACTCATTAAGAGAAAGCATCAGTGTAATACACAGGATATTCCAACTATTACCACAAACTACAAAGTTTAAAAAAAAAAAGTGTTTTCAGAAATGTCTTAAATCAACTGAAGTAGAACTACTACTTAGTGAGAACTTCTCAGAAAAAAAATAGACTTGAAAAAATTGGGAGAATTTGCTACAAAAGATTATTCATATTATGCTATTGCCAAAGTAAAACTGTTTTTTTAGGAAAGCAAATCATGTTGGCTTGTAGGTGTAGGTTGAAGAAGGAGTGCTTGCACCTAGACAAAACTACCAGGTCTTGAAGTCCAAAATAAAATGGCATCTCACACACACACTAAGCATGTGCAATGCAATTGTAACTGGAGCAAGTTTTAGAGCAGAACTCTAAAAGAGATGAGAGAAAAAATCTGTAAGTAATCAATCTGTGTCCAAAATTTAAACAGTGTTTCACCAAAAAGAATCCTTCATCGTAGCTTAAGATCAGATCACAGAAAGGGGACATTGAAAGCTCTCAGACTGCTTCAGCTAATCTATTAATGGAATGGATTTGTACAACTTCTAATACACACATATTAATATAAAATATTTAATATGAAATTTTCCATATGTATAAAGCATTACTGGGTAGTTGAGTTTGGTGCTCAAGCCTCCTTCTCACAGCCAGGACAGCCTGGGGACAGACTGCTCCTGGCTTTACCCAAATGAGTCTTGCAAATCTGCAGGGATACCAAGACTGTAGTTTCTGTGAGGAGCCTCATGTAAAGCTTGATTATTCACATGACAGAGAAGTCAGAACCTCTCTTGTTTCAACTTGTGTGTTCTTTGATGTCTTCCTCCCTTACACCACTGTGAAGATATCCTCCTGTAGAAACTGCCCCTGCCACCTCCCAGCCCGCTGTGTTGCTGGCTCTGAATACTCCCAGCCCTCTCACTTTCTCCTCAGACCAAGTGAATCTAACCCTGACCATCACAGTGGCCCCTTACTGGACTTGCTTCTGTTTATTCTAATCTTTTCCTGCATTGAGAGAGAAAGTGTTGTTTTCAGTACTTAAAAGCTAAAAAATTGGCTTTTGTGTAAAAGTTCTCTTATGACTGTATTTTGAGTTGTTTTGTCCCACAATTTGGGGACACACTGCTTCTCAGTAGTCGTAAGGCTTTGTGCCAGACTTGGCAGTTTGCCTCATCTCAGATTTCATGGGAGATCTCAGAATGGAAGATAAACAAGGACAACATAGAAAATACTTCACCCTTCTCTCCACTGGAAATCCCACGAAATCCCACCATGTGCTACTTTTTCTTCCTTTAAGTTAAGGAAATTTTTCTTTAGAGACTATTTGGATCACAATTTTTAATTACTCAAGACTGCAGGAAAACATCCTTCTGTGATCCAGTCAGCTACTGCGGTTTGCCCTGTGCAAGCTTAACATCTACATAGTTTCAAGCAAATTTATTTTGATGTGATTGCAGCCCTTTTTTTCCACCTTTACGGCAAGTTGTTGATGCAGAGGAGAGGAAACTTGGTTGTCCAGTCCAAATGTGTAAAGCCTACCAATTGTATGGTATGACAAAAGAAAGTAAAAAAAATATATATTTGTTACCATAGCAACAACAAAACTCCTCCTGTGACTGGATTGAAAAAGAATATCTATCCTCTCCTCCTGAACTGTTAAGAAACGGTATCTGAAGCACTATCTGTGAGATATTCTGCAATGAACTGAAATGCATATTGGTTTATTAAACTGAGACCTTCACCCCCAAGAAATCATTGCATTCATGCAAGGATATCACAAAACTTTTTTTTAGTTTTCACTGGAACTTTATAAAAATTAAGTTTAATTAAAAATATTTTATACAGAAAACATAATGAAAATCTGAATTGTGCATTGTATTCTGCTGTATTTTTGTTCCTGTTCTGTTCCAGAAATCATAGCATGGGGATGGAAAAGGTTTTGGAAAATTGAACTAAAGTCACAATTGGTACGGTATTATTTAGTTTCCCACGAAGGAATGTCAGTTGTCAAGATGATCAAGACATTATTACAGACAGAACTGCTTTTGAATTTGGTCTTTTATGCTTTTGTCCTTATAGCTGATTTTTTTTGCCAGTTTGTACTATGTGTTTCCAGTTTGCTCTAGTAAATTGTGGAATATGCTGTGGTGTGGGTAAGGATAAAGCAATGCATCCTTTTTAGATAAAATTATTTTAGTTGCTGTGATTTCAGTTTGATTGTCTGCTCCTGCTTCAATACTTCCAGCACATCTGATGACACTCTTAGCAAAAGATATTCTGAGTTTAGCGGGCTACTTCATTGCTTCATAGACTCTTCAGGAGAAGTATTTAATTTTATTCCTGTCTTGCATGTAATTCATGTAATACGGAGTTTTATAGTCATACTGAGTCATACATTCAGTCAAACTGAGGTACTATGAGTTGAATAACTTGCAGAGGAAGGCGTTTGTTTGGGTTTTTGTTTTTGTCCTTCCCAAATCAAACCTTTCTCTTTATTTGTGCATTCCCTTGGCCGAGCAATTTTCCCTTGAAATACAAAGTGACATTCGAATAAAATTGAATCAATTTTGTTAAATTTTTCTAGGAAGATAGTTTTAGAAGCATCTGAGTTTATTTTTCTTTTCCCCCATTTTGAATTTCATAATCTGCTGATATGACTTTATAATATTTTACACTCAAAGCCATCAAAGTTCCTAATTCTCTTGGGTGCTAAAAATAAAGTAATGTTTTTCTAGTGTTCTGTAACTTTTGAGGATGGAGAATTACTGTGCATGGTGAATACATACTAGAGCCAAGAATACAGCATTTTAAAGTATCAGACTAGCATTTTAATCATTGTGCCCTGTGATTTGCCACAGTATTTCACCTTTAAAGAGTGTCTGTAATTAAAAATCCAGTCTTTGAACAGAATTTACTCATTATTTTCCTGCATTGATATTTAATTGCTAATGGTGTATTTTTGGGTTCTGTTTGTGTTCCGTTTTCAGTAGGCTGACATGGTGATATCTGCTTCAAATCTACACATTAGTTGTCTACCCTCATTTAAGGCAATTGGCTGTGCTTGAGTGACTGTCTCTGCTAGAGTTTATTTCCGTCCTCCATACCTGTGGTATGACCTGGGGTAATATAACCATGGTCATGTTAGTGAAACAACTCAGCCTGTCTTAGAGCTGCACTAAAAGTGGCTAATAAAGGAATTTTTGCTTCAACTGCACTGTTGTAGTTACCTAGAATGCAGGAAAGATACAGGGTAGATCTGCTGAGCTACTTATATGAAGTGAGAGAGAATGCAGTTCAGTGACACAACTGTGATTTTAAAATAAATGTACCTCTTTGCTGAAAAATAAGTGTTACTGTGTTCCACAGACACAGGATATACAGGATGCCGTTTGATTCTTTCTCCAACTACTTTTTCACCCCTACTCAGAAACTGTCATGCATTTGAGCAGCTTCTGCTCTGTAATTTCATGAGCAATTTTTGCTTAACCTCTAAGGTCAAAATAAAAAAAAAAAATCATGTTAATTATAGGATAAGAAGAAACTTTTCCTCTGGATATTTATTGTATTGTATAGTGTGGACCTGTGCTGTGGAATGGAAGAGTTTAGGTGGTAGAGATTAAGCATTTTGTGTAAAATGCGGAGGTGACATAATCACTCTTCAGTACATAAGAAATAAAACAACTTTCAGCAGCTACTCTTCTCTTTCCTAGATTAGGCTTCTTTTGCATTCTATGACAAACTCCACAGTTACTCAGTTTTTCTCTGGTTTTGTATTAAGATTTTGTTGTCAGCAGTGATTGTCTGCTCTTCTTTGCTGACCTGAGAGCAAACTGACCCTCAGCCAGATATTCACCTCTCTGACTCTGTATGCTCCATACTGTGTCTTCATCATTCAAGACACCTTCAAAGCATCAAAATTTACCAACATCCTGGAAACACTTCCTCTCCTGCTTCTTGCTGAAGAAGAAAAGGCATTTCTTACTGTGCCTTTTTTCCCCTTTTTACTTTCAGAGAAACCCTCAATTTTTTTTGTGTGTTTTAAAATCCTTTTTATGAATTCCCTTAGAGTTGTGGCATGTTCAGAAATGTTTTTTATAATATATACTGTTCCCATACCACTACGTTAAGTCTGAATTATATGCATTTTGGGGGGGTTTCTTTCAAATTCTCTGGCAAAATAGTTTTGACATGAGATAAAATGGTATAATCAGATCTATTTCTGCTCTAATTAATCTTTACATTAAAAGGTGTTTCATGTTTAGCTGCAGAAGTGAAAATTCATCTTCCTGAAAATTGCCAGTTTCCATCAGCATTGTAGTTGGCTAAGAAACTGTTTCTAGGACATGTAAAATTAAACTGAAGTAATCTTTTTTCTGACCTCTAAACAGGCTAGTGTTACTAGCTTCCAGTAAAACCGCAGATGATGTATTTTGTGGAAATAAATTAAAAAATGATTAATTTAGGCAGGCTCAAGAACAATCTTAACAACGTTGAGAGTTATCAGGTAACAGGACATTGAAATTTCTCATAACTTTCATATTTATCCTAACACTACGCTGGTCAACAGACAAGAAAATGTGTTCTTAGAGACAACACTGACCAAAATAAAATAGAATCACAGAAGTTGAATTACTCTGTTGACCTTGTGTATCTATGTCCTAATCTTCTGTAATGAATTACCTGTTGCTGCACTGCTCAGGCCAGCAGTGTAAGTCATCTTATGTGTGGGGTCTCTGAATAATGGAAAAGTTCAGTAAATTTGCAGGAGTAATAACCTCTTCACTGTGCCATCCAGCCCATCTATTTTTTCACATGCTACTGCATCATCTAGGTAATCCCTCATAAAACAAGACATCTCCATTTGCTGCTTCTGTGCCCAGTTGTGTTGACTAAAGAGAAGGTGGAATATTTTTGCTCTTGGGTGTTTTTGTTTTGATTCTCCTTAAGGAATTTACTACGATGATTTAAATTGAAATCCTGGTAAATTAGGTACTCTGATATAAAGTTGCAGTTATTTTTAATATTTACCTAGCAAATCACAGAAGCTTTTTGTTTTGTCTAAAAGATATTTATGCTGCCCTGAATTGATTCTTTAGAGTATTGGCTGGTCATTTATTCAGTACAGCATCCATCAGAGCTTTGAAAAGTGTCAGGTAAAGGTTCTTGAAACTAAAGTTCAGGAACAGCTGTTAATGATGTGCCCTTTCCCAGAGATCTTAGCTGTCTGCCTTGCCCTTAAAAATTAAATATTAGATCAGACTCGAAACATGAATTTTTTGGTCTCTTGTTAAATTCTTTAATACCTGCCAGAAGCTTCTATTATAACTTTACAAAGACCTATTTTTAGGAATTTATGGTCTCTCTTCATATCATGATTCTTAGTGTGAGAAAATAAACACATTCTGCAGAAAGCATGGGCACATTATTTGGCTCTTACTTGCTTCCAAAGCACCTAGTGGCCATCTTCCACTGGCTTTTGTGGAGATGGTTTTCTTCTCAGTATTTTGTGCTTTCTATTGCTGAAATAAGTTACATGTCAGGCAAGAGAAAAGGAAGTTATGCTCCTCTGAGGACTGCTATATTTAAATGACTGCTCAATGTAGTCTTTGCTAGTTTGAGTAAGCATTCATCAATTTCCTGTATGCTTGCCTGAAGATGCAAGTTCTATGCCTTTAGGAAGGAGCTTTTTTTCATGCTTTACTCTTTTCAGGTCTGAGTATGTAGCTATAAAATTTATATTTTGTGTTTGAAGGAATAAATGAGATCCTGAACTTTTGTGCTTTCCTTCAACAGAAATACATTCTGTGACAAAGTATTCTTAGCAATAATCTGACCATGAAGGTGCCCTTTGATGTACTCAGGTCAGATGATTACCGTATTGTAAGAATTTAGAGTAACGTGAGAATGTAGAAATTAAAAATGTTGAAAACTTGAGGTAGCTGTTATGTAATGTATTTTCACTGTGTGAGTCATATATTCTATCTATAATCTACAAAAAGAAGTAAATATAAACATGTAAACATGGGTATAGGAAACCAACAGAATAAGGTGTCAGTAAAATGTAGAAAAAGCTGGAATCAAACACAAATGGGGAGAATTAAGCAAAAGACTGGCCTTTCCAAGCAGAGACACAGGAGATGATGATTTGATCTCATTTGGGTTTGCAGCTCTGCCCCAGCAAAGTTTGTAAGAACAGGACTGACAGCATCCTGATGGGACAAGAGTGCAGCTGTCCTGCTTGGGACCTCACATAAGCTGCCAGCCATGCACATCTTTCTGCCTCTTCTCAGTACCGAAACAGGCACCAGTACCAGTCAGGTTTCATACTGGAAGAGAGAGTGCTTTTGTAATGACCAGGTAGAGGCAAGAGTAGAGCGTTGGTCTTCTGGGTAAGATTTTTAAAAAGACTAGCTTCAAGGATGAGTTAGGGTATCAAAGTGTTGGGATTGACATGTTGAGTACAGGTTGTACCTAGAAACTGGTTACTGCAGATTTGCAGCCCCGGTGTGCATGCTGTGATTGGAGCCTTGGAGCTGTGCCATGGTACCTGGCTTTGAATCAGGGTGCTCCTGATAAAGGTCCTCTTACTGATTACTTCTACTCAATGATGTTGACTGAGCAAGGCTTAGGAAATCAGTTTCCTTTTGTGAGTTGCTACTGTCAGGAATACAGGTTAGTCACTGTAAAACTGTTCTTAAGAAAAGACAATTCATACCCTTGCAGTGCTGGCACTGGGAATTACCAGCATATTGTAACCTTAAAGCTGTGCAGAGTTTAGAACATTTGCTTGAGTCCTTGTGCAACAATTATTGCCTTGTTAGTAGATTCATGACCTGACATTTGCTACTGTCATCACAACAACTATTTTTGTAAGAAAACAATATTCAAACCTGAACTGGTTCGATGCCTGACTCCTGGGAAAACACAACTGACACTAATTTGCAGTCTCGAAATATGCTTGGAATTCCTATTATTTTTCCTTGTGTTACTCCAGTCTGTCCCCTTGAGGCAGTAAGAATAAAAAGAAATAGGATAGAGAAACTGATATGTGTTGAGGAAATACCATTACTTCCCATAGGCATTCTTAAGGCCTCACTCATCTTTCAGGTATTTGGTATAGAATGCAGTGGGTGTGGGGATATCAGAGCTCTGTTTCACTGATTTATTTTTTCCTTTAATTTTCAGTATGCCAAACTTACTTAATTTTCTGGGTTCCCTTCTTCAGCCACCATAAGAAATTATTCAACACTAATAAGCATTAAAACTTCTGATTTAAGTGTTTCTTTAATTCTAAACTAGTTATTAAAAATACCAGTTCATTTCTATTTTCCTGCTTTAGTGATCAGCATTAGTTGAATCTTTCATTTGAGTAGTTCTTTCATTTAATCATCATCATCATCACTATAGCCCTGGAATCTATTTCTCATTTTCTCCTTTTAAAATATGCTTATTATAAGTATTTTAAAAGTATCTTATTTGTCTGAAAGTTTTTCTAAGCTCCTTCAAAGGACAGAGGAAAATTATAGTAAGTGAGTCTTGAGTATTGATGTGAAATAGTTTTCTGGGTCTGTGTTTCTATCACTTCAAGGTCTCATCTTGAGATGAATGTTGCCTGGGAACTGAGAACCAGGAGAAAGAGTCTTTTTATCTCTCATCCTTACCTTAAGGTGTTTTCTGTGTCTGGGGAAGCTGGCCTGAAAATTTGAAATCCTAGTAGTGAGACCAGAGTTGATAAATATTTTCAGAGGAATGTTTAAGCAGAAAAGAGACAGGTGGCCAGGATTTGTTGATATTAGCCATGGAGAACAAATACATGAAGTAATGGTTATTAAATTACTTTGACATGATATGTTACTTCTTGGAAACTATAAATACAGAAAAGAGTTGTGTATATCTGTGAGTACATCTTGCACTAAAGGCTCACACTTCTGCACCAAGAGCAACCTGCTTCAAAAGGAATAGGATTTCAAACCTGGGAAAATGTCATTTTACATAGAATTCTCTATAATTTGACATAAGTATATTCCTAAACCTACTTTAACATCTTAAGTGGATGGGGCAATGGACTATGCTATTCAGCATGAGATCATGACTCAGAAAAATAATGCAAAAAGAGAAAGGCCATTATGCCTCAGTAGGAGCAGGAGGGAAGGGTGGGAGCAGTTCTAAGTGAATCTGAAAGGATTGCAAAAAGGCAGATGTGCAAGAATTATGGACAGAAATCAAAGCAAAAAGCAAGGCATCTTCCTGAAACGCTGTCTGCATTCTATAAAAATAATTATATTAATTGATATTCTCCTAGTGTATTGCCTGCTAATTCCCTTCATAACCAGTAGATCTCTCCAGGGTATATACTGAAATCACTCCCCTTATTATTTTACTAAATTCACCTCACATATCTGTCTCAAATCCCCTCTGATCTCTAGCCTTGTACAACCTGAAGTTCACCTTCAGAGTCCTTTGCAATTCTTAACTTTTTGTTTCAGTGCTGAGGTCTTGTAGGTCTTAACCTCTGAAGCTTTTGTACCCATTTTGGATGGAATTGCATTAATTTTGTTTGGAGTAGCCTGTGCTGAAAACAGTGTTGATAACACAAGAATGTTTTTTGTTATTGCTGAGCAGAGCTTACACAAAATCAGGAGTTACTTTTCATCCCCCCCCTGCCCAGCAGTGAGCAGGCTGGGACTGTACAAGGAGCTGGGAGGGGACACAGCCAGGACAGCTGAGCCCAACCATCCAAAGGGATGTTACAGACCATAATGTGTCATGCTCAGCACTGAAACAGTGAGGGGGAGAAAGGAGCAGGTACTGCTCTTACTTAGGGACTGCTTGAACCTAGTCAGATGATGGTGAGCAATGAGTTAGATTTAAAAAAAAAAAAAAATCATTAGTATTTCTTGGGTTTATTTTTTTTTAGGGGGTGGAAAAGGCATCTACCATTTTTTTGTCATATTAAACTATTCCAACATATGAATTTTCACAGTTTTAGCATTGCAATTCTTCTTACACAGCAGGTCAAAAAGTAAGCGAGCAATTGGGTATGTTCAGCTGCTTACTGGGTTTAAAAAGTGATATTTATTCAATCCTACACATAATTTCCTTCATTCATTTCTTTCACTTTCAGCTCTATGCCTTCTATCCTGCTTCTTTTAGCACTTGGAATGACTTCTAGCTTGCTTTAATTTTCCTTGCTTCTGATCATCTTTCAAACTTTCCTTACAGATTCTTTTTCAGAGACTTTCAGTTTAGCATGCTCTCCAGCTGTTGTGACTTCAGTTAGCAATAAACTGATTCTTGTTCAAACTCTAAATTAAAAGATGAGGACAAAAGTATGGTGATAAGTGTTATATTATGGGCTTTATTTGTTTGGCTGTTGGATTGGATTAGTCAGGATTGTGCTTACATGGTGCTACAAGGTTTTATGCAGTGCTTTGTAGTGAATCTGCTGGTAATACAGCAGTGTGATTTTCTGAAACTACAGATTAATAATTAGCTGGGTTCTAATATGTAGGTCAAAATTGTGAACTGATTTTTGATTAACAAGTTGATAATTTCTTAATAACATTGTTAATTTGAATTTTTTATGTTCTTAAAGTTCATCTATAGATAATTCACAAATACTTTCAAGCTCATAGCTAACACCTGTTAAATTTTGATTAGTTTCAATGAGCTGCATAGTTTTATTTTTCTATTGAAAGGTTATACAACTAGTCAGTGACACTGAAAATTTTGAATTATACACTAAAGGAGGTGGGTTGGTGTCACTTAAATTCTTCATATGTTTTCCATGTGATTTTCAATTTACTTCAGTATATTTTCTAATATTTGCTTTTGGATTTATTCATAGTGACTAGCTCCTTTCCCGATGTAAAACAGCCTCAAAAATGAGGTGTAATTTGACCAATAGCAATTTAAATAAAAAGATTAAAGGAATATTTAAATTTTAACTTTAGCATATGTCTATGTTCTGTTATGACAAAAATTTTCATATGTACAGGTGAGGGCATGAGTATAAATAAGGCAAATAGCTGCAAATATTGTATAATAGAACTTAATTACCATTTGCTAATTGCTTTCATGAATGTTATAGCCTTTTAGTATGATGTTGACAAGAATCTCTCTTGGCAACTGGCAGGAACTTTTGAAAATATTCTGTGTTTTTCTTATCCATGTGATTAACAGTAGTCAGATGGGAGCCACCACCCCATGAGATCTGGTAAAAAATCAGTGTTATTGCCTGCTATCCACTTATGAGTTCTCATTTTATTATCACTGACAGTTTATTATTAGTTTAGTGCAGTTCTTGCATTATGTTTTTTGTTTTTTAAATACTCCGTCAAATTTATGCGGATGACATTGTGTTCCCATGGCATTGTCTGGACTGCTTTTAGGTTGCCTACTGTTTAGATGATGTTTGTAGTTTCATGCAAGCATTTGGATTTTAAGCAGGCAATTAATGTTTGAACACTTTGCTTTTCCAAAGAAATGTAAAGAAATTGCCAAGAACTGAGTTACATGTTTATAAACACAATACAGAAGTTTAAGTAACATCTTGCATTTTAATTATGAGAGAGTCTCAGAATTGAAATGTAACATGAATTGTTTTCTCAGGTCTGTTTTAACTGATGTGATTCCCTTTCTGCTTGCTTTTGAGAGTGTAGAAATACAGCAACCAGACTGAAACTAGTTTCTTGACATGCAGAGCTTCCATTTCAGGCCTTAAAGCTGATAAAGCCTGCTTAAACTTATGCCCTGATCTTGTTTTTTCTGAGCTGTGTACCTGTGCTCCATCAGTAATCTCAACAATCTTTCACTTCCCCTTGGCTAAATTTGAGGATTAAGAAACATGGCAAAGTTCACGAGGGAGGTGCAGGAAATCAAGTGAATCTTGGATACGTTAACCTGTAAATTTTGAGTGTCCCTTGTCAGGACACCTTAAAATCCATTGATTTCAAACAGCTCAGTTCTGTGAGTTACCAGGATTCACAAATACCTCTGTGGTTTTTTCGCCCTAGTAACACATGGACTGCCAGAAATTAAATAGAATTTGCTTTCTGTGTCTTCCTTTCTCCTCCAGAAATTTGGCCCTGAACTATATGGCAAATACAGGAATAATGGTCAAAATAGAATTGTAATGCATTTGGCTAAAAAGAGGAAAGAATAGGTATGCCTAATAATGCCTACAACATATTTATTTCTTCTCTCTTCGTGGGAGGCAGCAACCCTGTTCGTGGTTCTGAAAAGATTCTGCATTTTTTCATAATGTTAATAAATTGTGAAAATAGGTTGGTTACAATAATATTTTGTCTGGGCAGCTCTTGACATTGTTTACTGTATTTATTAGGGTTAAGGAAAGAGGGCAGGAGGATGCACTAGGAAAGAGTAAGTCTCTCTAGTGGTTTTGCAAAAGAAAAATTCCAGTCTTTGTAATTTATTTGTGAGATGTAGTGTAACTGTTAAACCCCAAAGCAACACCACCTGATGTCATGAATGTTCCTGCATCTACAGAAAGCACTTCTTGCAATGAACTGACTAATGATACAGAGCTTTCTGAGAAGCTCTGTATGACTCCTGGAAGTTCAAAGTGCTGCTCAATTCACTTCCTATGAGCAGCTTTCACTGATTGTTCCTTGTGCAGCAGCTGTAAAACAAACAAAGCTGAAAGCAGAGAAGCTTGTGAATTGCAGGCACTGCTGTGCCTTAATGGCTCGGTGTGGAACCAGTGCCCTAGAAAGATAGCTTGAAGCTATCCCCTTTCCTTTTGGATAAAGCATAAAACTACCCAAGCTCTCCTGTAGTAATTACATTATCTGCTTCTTAGCTTTTGAGCTGTAGAAATGCTGACCAAAACCAGAGCTCTTCCAGTTAATTCAGTGTAGCTGTATAACTTCTGAAATTTGTTTTAGTAACACCAGCACTAGCTTGAATTATTTTGTACTTAATTTGTGTTGGCTCTTAGACAGTAGCATTCTGAATTCTCAGAGGGATTTTGATTGAAAAGGTGTCCATGGCACTGCTGTATTTGTGTTCTAATGTTTTTAAGAGAAAGAAATAATTTGAAATGTAAGAGCAATGTTTCATAAGCTTCAGGTACGCTAACTCATTTTCAATATGAAAATTCAGCCTGACGCAAAGTCCTTAACTGGCCCTTCTGTTTACCCAACACTACTGAAATTTGGCAGACTTCGGTCTTTTTTTATTTTCTTTTCAGCAAAAAAAAGTTCTGTTGTTACATTTTCTCCCTATTTTGCTCATTATAAGCATTGTTTTAGTCTCCTCTACACTATTACCTTATGCTCCTCTAAGTTAATATAAAAGGACTGACTAGCACTGAACACATTTTGTTGTGGGCTAATTGGCTGGCCTTGTGTCAACTCTGCTGCTCTTTCTGTCATCTAGAAAACTTCATTTACCTTGCATGGTAGTGCTATGGGTTGCCTTTGTTGCAGACTGCTCCCCCCCAAAAAAAAGCCAAACCAAAAAGTAAAAAAGCAACATGGAGATGTAGTTATGTGCAGAGGAAATGTCTATTTAAGGATAAATTTGGAAAGATGGTCAAAATGTGTTTTATAGCTATAAAAAGGGTTATAAGACTTTATAAAGGGAAGATGATGAAAAAAAAGATGAGTTATTCAGTGAATCATCATGAAAAAGGGTTAATTAAAAGCCTATTTTTAATAATGAATTAAAATACAGGCAATAATAATTGAAACTGGAAGTAGTTGAGTAACTAGAAACTGTTAGTGTTGGAGAACTTGCAGGACTGACAAGTTGAAAAGAGTCAGTATTGCACCTAGCTGGGCCTTTTAGGGGACTATAAAGTACATTTAACACATTACTCCGCTGCTGAAGTGGCAAGTTAAAATAAAATTAAGTACAAATGCAATAGAAATGGACATAGGGATATTTCCATTTAACTGTGGGTGGGGCATTTTGTTTACATCTGGGCACTGGAGAAGTTTTGATAAATACAGATGTGATAGTAGGAAACAAAAGCCAGTGAAATTACCCAAGGTTTGTAGAGTGGGTTTTTACACTGAAGAGTGAGTTGTTTTCATTCTCACTGCAGCTGACACAGAAACTTGTATTTTTTATTTTCTAGTTTTAAATTTTGGCCATAAAATATTAAGGCTAACAGAACAATGGAGAAATACTGTCATGGATGTTCTCTGCTAATAGTTTCTTGAAGTAACTAGAGGGCAAGTAGGCAGAAGGCTGGCTGAATATCCTTGACTCTATTTCAGTAGATTAGTGTGTGTGCTAGTTGATTAGTTGAATTCTTCTGAAGGCCTGCATTTGGAGACTATTAATAAATAAAAGTAAGTTACACTGCTCTGGGGGTGTGGATGTTGAAAACATCATACACATTTTGCTGTCTTTCAGCTTGCCATGTTTAATCATTTTCGTTCTCTTAGCTACAATGTTTCAAGCTCAAGACCCTCTGCAGTGTAGACAGCACTAATTATAACACCCTTGACTAATGTTTGTGTAAAATTTTATAATTACGTCAATATTGCATCATGCTGATTAAATGTGGTTTCATATATAGAGTATCTCACCTTAATTCATTCTTCTCTTACTGCTTTTCTCCCTAAAGTCCCAGTGTTAAACTTTCAGCAGTGATTATTAAAATATAAAATGTTTTTGCATGAGAAGAAAATTGGTTTCAGCTCTTCATGTTGAATAGCGATAATTTTGGTCACTACTTGAGCATGGACTGTGAGATGAACTATTTTAGAGGACTTAATATTTTTATTTCTTCATAAAACCATTATAATCTTCCTCTTCCCTGAATTATCTTCTGTAATGTGCCATACCAATGACTTCTTAATTGTCACTTAATAGATTTTTTTCCCCCCAATTTTTACATTTTTCTGGTTTCATTTCATTTTTTTCTCACTCAAGTTTCTAATATTTTTACTCTAGTGATCTTTTCTTCCATACTCTGTATATTCACAATAAGCAGATGCTAGATATTTCTGTGTGGTCACTGTAGGCCCTAACCACACTTATACTCTTAGGTGGCAGTCCTAATATGATGTGGCCACACACATGGGTGTGAAACAAAGCTTCACTACGTTATCCGAGGCAGAAAGTCTGCATTGAACTGCTGCAGGAATAAGTTATATTTTAGTTGGTCCTGTGGAGACATTTCTATGAAAGTCAAAGCAGGTGAGCTGCACATGAATGAATCTTTTGAAATTTTTTCTTACAAGAGATAGTTTGGTGAGGGAAAGGCTACAGATACCTAAGTTTTACATGGAAAGATAGTTATACTGTGTTTCATGCATTTGTTTACTTTCTGTGAACCCATACACGACTTTTGAATAACTGGAAGCTGTCAAACTAGGCAAGAGGGTATTGGGAATAAAAGAATCATAGAATAGGCTGAGTCGGAAGGGCCCTTTTAAAGGTCATCTGGTTCAAGCCCTTTGTTGTGGGCAGGGACAACTTCCACTAAATCAAGTTGCTTGTAGCCAGTCTTGTTTCTTTATGGTTAGATAAATGCAGGATGTCAGAATTACTGTTCGATAAAATGCTGACAAAACTGGAAAGCTGTGTCATGCTACCAGCACTCATTCCATGAGAACCTGCATGCCACCCCTTATTTCTTTGTGAGAATTTGATGAAGCTTTAGAGGGTGTGTGGACTTAGTAGACATAACCTGACATATTCTCTCACTGAAAATAGTACCCTCAGTAATATCTTCTCTCAGTCTTGAAAGGTTAAAAATCACTAAAATCTTCTAAGTAATTTTTCCCTTATTTTGTTTAGTGTCCTCATCTGTGGGATGGCTGAGTACTGGTTCACAGGGGTCACAAACAGTAAGGAAAGAAACCTAATAATTTAGTTATTCAGTTAAAAATATTCAGGAATCTGAAAGAATACATTCACTTGTCAAAAATGCTTGAAATTCCCCGTTGACAGCAAGTCACAACACTGATGGAAATCTTATAATGTTTTGTTATTTTAGGATAAGAAACAAGACTTGCTAACTAGGGTTTGTTTACAGGTACTGATTTTTAAAATCAGTATACTTTCCTACTAGAAGGAAAGTTATGCCCTCTTAAGCTTCTTTCAAAGCAGTAGAAATGAACTGTATATAGAGCATATATTCACATGTAAGTATGTATAGAGTAGTCTTCATTTTCTTGCCAGCCTATTCCACTCTTAAATTGATTTTACTGCAAGAGTCTATTATTCAGCCTACCTGTTTCTTTTTTTTTCATGTGTTCTCATTAATACATATTGAAAAGGGATAAAGGAAGGTATGCTGGGATATAATATGCAGGATTTTCTTCAGATCCTCTCCTCATTAATATTCAAGGAAAATCTGATTTTTTTTTTTACATAAGAAAAATGTTAGGGTTTTTTTGGACATGATCCCATTTTCTGTTAGACTATATGTGAAAGGCATTTTTGGTAGAAATTGAGAATACTTGCTTCTTGAAAATAAAACTTTTGCTCCTGGTGGTACAGAATAAAACAGAAATATTAAACTCCCTGCAGTGCAAGTAACACTAACCTATACATTAAACGTACCTTGAGTATTAAAAAATATTAATAGTTTGCTTCCCTTACAAATGAAGATTTAATTATGCAGGGTTTTTAATGAAGTTGTACCATGTTCCTGTAAATTTCCCAGCTGTAGTAATGTATTTTCATATTATTATCACAGAGTGGCTACCAAAAACCCCCAAAATACTGTGAATAATTTAACCTCACTTTTATCTTTTTAATATTTATTTTTGTCTTTCAGAAATGAATTCTTTCATTGCAAGAAATTGTGATTATTTATTGAGTCAGAAAGAAAACAGACTGATGCTCTCTTGGGTCTTCTGAACAACATGTAAGTTAAAGTTTTCTGTAACCCTGACTATGTCTTCAATTTAGGTAGTGATTATTATTTGATTTTACCAAAGAAACCATTGGTTAGAGATGTTTCTTAATGTATTTTTTTTATCACAGCAGCAGCCAAGTGATAGCTGTGACAGTGGCAGATTGTCTGAGGCAATACCTTTTGGAAGATATTTTTATCCCCTTGTTTTACTTAGCACATTAATATTCATCAGGTTCTACTAATCATTTGTAAGCTTCACATAGGCAGGTTCATAGCAGCACAAGTTAAAATCCATCATAATTGTGAAGCAAAGCTCTGAAAAAAAAAAATTATACAGGGCCTACCTGCTCAGCAAAATGGTCTGGCACTAAGTAAGTGCCTTTATGCGTTAACTTCCACCCAAAATAGCAGTATTGTGACCTTTTCTGGTAGGAACCGCAAAAACACAACTACACAGTGCGTGGTAGAAGTGTAAAATCTGATTAAAATTTTCAGTTTGAAGGAGATGCTAAGTAGTTCTAATGACCTTCTCTGACTTAATGCACTAGCACAGAAAGGGAGGCGTAAAAGTTCGTTTGCTCTTTCCCAGGGCGATGTGTGTGGAACAATGTCGCTGCTCAGTAGCAGCATGATTTCTGCTATTGCTAGTGGAACAACAGACTTAACTTTTCTCCTGTTGATGTTTGATTTCATTGCCATCAGCATTTCCTGCCTGATAAAGGCACAGTTCTTGAGGTTCATGTTGTATCTCTGTTATTTGTTTGACTTTTGAAAGGCTAATTGATTCAGCTTTGTTCAAGGCATGGTCTTGGTCTTTTATGTGCATAGATATTTGTGGGGACAATTCATGGGCTCCAGCGTTAGGGGACTGAATATCTGTGATCCAAATAGTCATGCACTCACACAGAGAGAGGACTTTAAACATCCTGGTTTTCAGTGTTTTCAGTATGATTTCTGTCACTGTTTTTAGAAATACTCCAGTCCATGAGTAGAAGAGGTGTCACTGGCTGAGGTGATGTGCCACATCTAGTGACTAGCCAGAACGTAAATGTGAGGTTTGACACACAGCCAGACAACTTTTCTTTGTTCAGGTGAACTTTCCAACTACTCTAAAAGTATATTACCTAATATAAGATGGTATTTTCACAAACAAATTATCAGTTGAAGGAACAAGTGGTTTGAATGTGTTCAACTATAGGTGGGCATTCTCAAATTGGGATGCAAAAGCTATGCAATGGAAACTGCAGTGTGTCTGTGCTCTCTACTGAAAAATGACAAGAAGAAGCTGCAAAATGGGTCTCTGGACAAAAAAGTTCAAGATGTGCTGTGAACATTCTTGTTTTAGCTGAGAAGTTGACACCGATGTTTGTAGCTTCCTAGAGGACTAGACAGACAGAAAAATAAAAACTGGGCATCCCTTTATCAACATCTAGATAGTTTTTTTTCTGATTCATAAATACTTTCAGTGTCATGATCAGACGATTTAAGATCAAGGTTTTCATTGTTAGGGAAAAAAATAGATTTTTCTTCACTGTGTTGGTAAGATGAATTCTTTTATTTGATGTGCTCATTAGATTTTGTGATAGAAGCCATCAATTTCAAATAAAAAATTAAATGTCTTAGTACAATTTTATTGTGCAGACTAAGAGTTAGGTTGCAGCTGGCCTAAAATGACTGCATAGCTACTGGCTATAGCTGATCAATAAGCCTCAACTTTCCATGTGTGACATCCCATCATTTACATTTGCTGCTATTACAATTTTATGATGCCTGCTCCTTCTCTCTGGTTTTTGGAAGACTCTTAGTCCCTGTTGTTGTGAAAGGTTAGCAAAAGCTATGCTGCATGCAGTACTAATTTATTTACACCCCCCCCTCAGTCTAGGAGCTAACAAGACAACTAAACACACGTGCTGCAAGTGTTTGGTTTTCAGCACATGCAGCAATCAAAGGAATTCTGGCAGCCACAGGGTGGTGTCAGTACTAGTGAGAACTGATCTACATTTTGCAAGAGGTTTTTTTTTCACATCAGAAAATGCAGATTAGTGGAAACTAAAATCTGTGTCCTCAGCCTTTCATCCCAACTGGCTTCCTGATAACCTTTAGGAATAACAGTGCTTTTCCACTGGTAGCTAATTAAACACAGTTCTCTCAGGGAAGCTGTATGCCACAAAGCCTGCAAGGTAGAAATTGGACTGTGCCCCTAGCTGGGGTGTTTTGGTGCTGGAAGTAGCTCCTAGGAACTCTGAAGGCCTGGAAGATGGCGTTGGGGCTGGAGCCCTCTGTGCTTTTAAAAGGCTTGTCTTGCTCAGGGTGCTTCACTTCTGGGGTTAACTCCCAACTTCCAGACCAGCTTACAGGATTTTTAAGGACTTGACAGTACATTGAGGATCTGTGAACCCGGGGCAGCTCATGATGTTTTGTTTTTGTACTGCCTTAATATCTTTCATTTGCTAGAGTTCTGCCTGATTCAGTTTGTTCTGTGTGCTTTTTGTTATTTTTTAATCATTATTTGATAGAATAGAAATTCTGTTAGGAGTTTTATTGCTGTGAGATTTGGGGGGTGAAAATATAATCATCTGAGTAGTGCTGATAATAATCCAGGTATATAATGTTTTAAAGAGATTTCATGTGGATATTGTTCTTCAGCTGAAAACTTTGTTTGGGAATGATTGATTTAATTATTTTCTCCGGTTAGAGTCTTGGCTTCTAACTGGAAGCATTTTATGCTGTGTAGTTACTTGAGGCACTGTTATTTTCAATTCAACAGGAAACGGCTCTAAGAGCACAGAAATGAGTGACATTGTGTTAGGGGACTGCATATCTCAAAATACACAGCTTCAGCCTGCATGCAAAAACATCATTTAGTTGTGATAATAGAAATTAGATTTCAATCAGCATTCTCTTTGTTATTAATCCATTTTTCTCCTTTCATCTGAAGAGGTCCTAATAACATGTTAGACAAATCACACTCTTTAAAAGCTGATTTGAAATAAAAATGCTTTTGAAGCCTTGTAATTTTGGGCATGCATTTTGTAATAATAATATGTTTCCTTGCTGCTAATGTATTGACGCATACTTTTAAATGTGCACAATGTTGGTCTTTTATTTTGGTCCAAGTTTATTGTCAGGAATTAAATAATTCTTCCTATTTAAGCAAATTTGTGAGGAAACCATAGGAGGTACAGTAAGAACATTAGATTTGAACATCTAATAAAGACCTTAAGTTCTAAGGACTGGTTATTAATTTGGAAGGTTGAAGGCCTGAGGTTAGCTTTTCCCTTTGGGGGCAGAAGTGATGGTGCTTCAAGTAGTTATAAATCTTTGATGTTTCATCAGTTTCAATTACTGTCTGAAGGTGAGGTATTTGTAGCGTGTGCACTCAAGCAAACACTTCTGTGTGCATTCTGCATAGGAGCACTCTCATATAGGTTAGGTTTTTATTGGAGTCTCAACTGCCCAACTTTATACAGCTTCATTCTAGCAGACATTTTTTGTGATACAAAGAAAGATACAAAGAAGGCTTTTGATAGGCTTCTGTGATTATCATTTTGATTTCTAGGGCCAGCTTGAAGAACTAAAGAATTACTGTCAAAGATGTTGTGAATTTACTGCTAATTTAGTAACATTTCTCAGTTTCTTCTGCTGCTTTTAGTCTAGCAAATTTTAGCTACCTAATATCTCCTTTTAAAAACACCCTTTTGAGGTGGGTGGGGCTGGGGAGAGAAAACAATTCCCCACTGTGAACGTGGCTATAATGCTCTATCTGAGCATACACTTCCTGACAGTCTCCCTTTGTGCCACCCCAAAAGAGGGTGGTGTGCCCAAAATCCTTGTCTTAAGGACCTTAAAGGGGCCTCTCAGTATTATTCTCTGCTCTCCTACAATTTTGCTGCTTCTTGTAGGGTTGATTTCACCACACACCCTTTTTCTTTTACAGTCTTGCTTTTCAGCATCCTTCAAGCTGTGTGAGTGAAATTGGATTGGATGAGGAGGATCCTCTGGTCCATGCTGCCACAAATGAATTGACAGCCCATGGATAACAAAACCCCACTCAACCTGCAAAGGGTCCTCTGGATGAATGGGGCCAAGAGCTAAATCCAGTAGCTTTAGGACCTCCTCACCTACCAGTGTCCAGTCACAAGAAGCTCTTTTTCTGGTTAAATCATAAATCATTTCCATATGATGGAAAATAATTAGGAGAATGCTTCCTCCAAAGCCCCGGTGCATAGCTAGGTGCATCTTTGGTCAATCTTTGTGTTTTTTCTGCTCTGGCCTCCCGTGGCCATCCTTCCTCAGAAGGTGCTTCTGCTCTGATAGCCACGCTTGGGCTGTACTGGGCCTGCAGGGCAGGGGTGGGACCTTGCTTCCAGTGTGCTAGTGACTGACAGCTGCACTAGAGGCTCCAAAGGGGATGGGGTGTGGGGCAGAGCACTGTTCCACCTTTGCTGAACTTGATCTGCCCCCTCCCACACATCCCGTAGTTGTTTTGAGCCAGACACAATTTTTTTCAGTCTTTCTCAGACTGCTGAGGTACTGGGCTTATTAAAAATTGATTTGAAATGTATCAGGCATTAATGCCTGTGAGAAAGTATGGCTAATATTATTAGGTGTCTGAGCTGCTTCCACACACCCAGGGCAGAAAGGGAAAGAATGAAAAAAGGCTTTGCTTAGAATACATCAAAACCACATGCAGTTAATCTAGTTGTCATAAACCATCACATATATTAAATGCAGTTTTTTATGTGCTTAAATTAAATTAACTTAATTTCTATTATTTCTATTCTTTATTTCTATTAAGTATTTGCAATTCTTAGATACTTTCATCCTCATCAACTTAGTACAATATTATTTATGCCACAAATCACATGTTAAATACAACTTTGTTCACAAAAATAAAAAGCTCTGCTGACTCATTTATAGGTTTTCAGTTTTCAGACTGCACATCTGGCTGACAGTAAAATTACTACAAAATTATTTTGTCGTCCTAGTCTCTTTGGAACAGGAATAAGATATGTCCTGTACATCACCAGTTTATGGTCTTGGCATTTAAAATATTTCTGGTAGGTACGGCGTGGTTGATACCAAGCTGAAGCTTCTTAAGTTATGTCCTAAGTGTTGGCAAATGCCTTCCCCCCCTCCCCGATCCCTCACTTGTGTCTTTAGAGCTTTGATATATTTACATACAAACAGCTTCTGAAGATGAAGAAATTTAATATGTTATCCACTGTAATTCTCCATGACTGTCTTTTAAAATGTCAGAACAGCAATTCCAAATTTGGATTTGCCACGATTGGAGTGCTCTTGGTTTTGCAGACAGGCTTGAAGCACTGTTTAGCTCTTAAGCCCTTATTGTTATATGGTGCTGTGATCTTTTAGGCCAAGGAAATAAAAGCTCTCATAGGTGACTGAAAAATAGGAAAATAGTTTGGTTTTGTATATACTTGTTATGGACTATTATTCTGCTAAACAGAGGGAAGTTTTCTTGGTGCAGACTCAGGGATGCTGCTTTGCTAGAGAGTTTTCTCTTGTTTCCAGTTGTTACTTGTCTTGGCTGCTGCAGAGGTGCAGGGCTGCTGTCACACAGCTGGCAGCTTGGCCCTAACGCAGGGAGCAGCTGTCCATGCTCTGGGTGTCAGCTGAAAGGTTGCAGCTGGGTTTGGAAGCGAGGTGTGTGCCAAGACCAGATAGGCGATGAAGCGATCTTGTTTTGATGGAAAATTTTGATAGATGTCTTACAGTACTTTGAACCTGATATACCAAAGAAGTGTAAGAGAGTTGCACTTCTCCGCAGTTCTAAAAAGTGATGTTTGAAATTCCCTATTTTTGAGGTATTGATATCAAAACTGCTGTTGGGTGCTTTTTTGTTGCTGCTGTTTTACTGGCATCCTGACAATCCTTCTCTTTGTTGAAGTTTCATTCTGTTACAATTCTGTTTGATAAATGTTCCAAACTGCTTTATTAAAAGAAGCCGGATACTCTAGTGATTCTTACCAAGTGTATCTCTCATTTGTTGTTTGTTGAGCAAAGGGATGGAATTGATATGGTGAAGTTGTATCTGTGGTGCGAAAAATGGATACAAAGAATTTTAGCTCTATTCTATCTCCGCAAACTGCATTGTACCTGAAAATAAATTCCAGCTCTACATATGCATTTCTGTTGTGGCCATAGTATATGTTATTATTATTTTTCTCATAAAAAATTAAGGTAAATATTTGGTAGTAGAGTTTTACATTTGCTGTGCACAGTTGTTTTTCTAGCATATCTGCTTCCCTCAAAGATAAGATGCCAGGCTGTGATTTATATATATATATATGTCTGTGTAAATAATCTAAATATCAATGTCATAAAGAAGATGCATCACTTCAGTTCTGGTATTCATTGCCAATTTTGTTAGAGAATTGTCACTTCTGCAAATGGAAATACTTCAAGCATTGGGGAAGAGTAATTAAGTTTGGATAATGCTATTTGACTAAAATAAAACTAAACTAATTTCTTCACTAAATTCAATTCCAAATCTATTCAGAGTTCTGGAATATTAATTTACCTATAACCTATCCACCACACACATAGTCACTCACTCATGTTTGCTACCTAATTCTATTTTGTTCCTTTGGAAGATAGATACTGTCCGCAATCAAAAATGTCTGTGCTAATTCATTCTCAGTCATTCTGGCTATCTGTGTATGTCTATATTATATTTTTTTAAGGTACCATGTCTTAGTATTTAAGAAAACAATACTGTTACATATGGTATGGCTGTGACCACATACTTCTACCTGAAGCAGCCATATGTTTTCTCACATTGACTCCCACTGTAATGAGAATAGTAGAGAGGAAAAGAAGGACAAGTGAAAATGCAGGTTTATGAGAAATATCAGCTACTTAACATCATTTGAAATAGTAAAATAAATTCTGGTGAAGAAGTTTTCTTTACTAGGTGATATAGCTAAAAATACATGGTAAATCACCAACAGTTGGCTAATATGAATACAAATAAAGAACACAATTGATAAATAAAGCACATATTTCTCTAGCTCATCTTGCACAGAGAAAGGCAAAGGTGCAATAAAATAGGAAACACCTCAAACGTCACAAGGTGATTAACACAAAATAATTAAATGCTATGAATTGTTTTATTAAGCAGACATTTTATTGAACAGTTACCCCATTTCTGTTGCTGTCACCTACATAAGCTTAGATCACATTAAACTCTGCATTGTTTTCTACCAGATATGCACAGATCTTAATTCATGGGGGGGACCTGTGGCTGGAGTCATCTGTGAATGTTATCAGGCAATGTGAAAAACACAGCTACTGTCACCCTAAACACATCTGAGATGAATCAGAGCAGCAGTGTAGCTTTAAATGTCCCTGCTGCTGCACACCATGAACCTGAAAATGGATCACTCCTGTTCTCCAGAACACAGCCAAAATGTCTCAGTAACAGAATGAGAGAGCTTCCACAACCTGTCTCAAGGCTCTGAGGGTATAATTTTTGGAAAGCTCCTTGGCTGAGCCCAGAGTAGTAAAGATTGGTAGCGCT
The DNA here is from genome assembly GCF_035770615.1 of Melospiza melodia melodia. NCBI lineage: Eukaryota > Metazoa > Chordata > Aves > Passeriformes > Passerellidae > Melospiza > Melospiza melodia. The sequence goes on along the minus strand of NC_086199.1, from coordinate 67,232,585 downwards.
TTCTGTAATGGTCTGCAGCAGCTCTTTTCAATCAGCCTGTGAGCTTTGAATGAGTCAATAACAATGCAAAGACGGAGTACAACATTTTTACATCTTGGGACACAGTTGGTAGGAATATTCTTTTGAATGTAAAGAGCAGCATTAAATGAAAGAGCTGACCAAAACTATTACTGTAACAGTTCTGGAGATAAAGAGTAGTCTGTTCTAATGTCCTGGTCTGAATTATAGGAGACAGACATCTCAATGCAGGTATAATCCTAGCTATTAGATACTCTTATATCTCTCTCTTGTTTTTTCTCAACTTGAGACAACTGTTTTTCTGTGAGTTTTACATGGTTTGATTTGAAAGGAAAAAAAAAAAAAGGTCAAAAATTTAAAGTAACTTCAGAAAAGCAGGAGTCAAAGAAATCCATTTGAGGATGCTGTGATTTTTCCTAGGGGAGTAGTTGTGTTTGAGATTACTATGAGACAAAGCTATCACTTAACAAAATATGGGATTTTACACAAGCTTCATGCTCCTGGCATCTCTATTAGAAAGTACTTAAATGATTTTCTGTTTCAAATGTTGTTAACTTGGATAAATGCCCATGTTTCATGCTCCAATTACGATACATATTTTTAATGCTAATATCTTAGTAAAACAATTGGTAAAAATAGTGGTGTAAAAATGGTGAACACCTAGTTTCTATTTCCTGTATGAAAAACAGAAAATATAAAAGAAAGCAACTTTTGTCTCCATTTCACTGTATTAGTCCGTTTTGAGACACTCCTCAAGCTTCCATGGAAACATTTAGCCAGAGACCTGGAAAAGATCAGAAATATGAGCAGCAAGCTCTGACTTTGTGCACTCTTTGTGCCCATTCTGCCAAGCCAGAGCAAATGTATATTTGTTACTTCTCAGTGCATGTTATGAATCAATAGCAAAAAGGAGCACAGATAGAGAAGACATCATTCAGGGTGAAAGTGTTTTTTTTTGGAATTCTTCATTATGCCTTCTATTTTCCTGATTTTGTCCTCCTAGGCCCTAAAGAACACTTTAAAGAACAATTCAAAGCAGCTTTGGTACCATACTGACTCAATTTCAATGTCATTAACTACTCCTCCATCTCATAGACATTCTCTCATGGTATTCTGAACATTTCTTGTTTCAGTTCTCTTTCATTTTCATAAGCAGCTGTCTTAATGGCCAACGAAGTGCTAAAGTCTCTCTCTCCAGTACATGTAGCCAGAGGGCACATCAGATGTATAAAATGGACTGAAAGAGTATCCAGTGACACGAAGTGGTGGTGGATCATGCAAAAAGATAAAATTCTGTTGATGCAATGATGATGGAGATGTATTATACTACAAATACAGAATGAAATCTGTTTATCTTCACCTTGGCACACAGTAGGTGTTGTGTTTTCACTAAGGGAAGGTAACCTTTGTAACCTTTTGTTCTGTTTGGATGGAGTAATTGATGTTTGCATCTGTGCTATATTTGCTCTCTTTAGAAAACAAAACCCAACAAGGCTTTCCTGAAAAATATTTAAGCTTTACAGAACAGATCAGACATGCTTTATGGAGCATTAGCTCCGTGTCTTTACTGAGAGTTATTTCTGTTTTGTGTAATACTTTCCAGATGATAATTATTAAATGCTATCAGATGCTTGATATTTTCCAAAGAAGGCAGCATACTTGCCATCATGGCATTATAGGATTTACCTTTTGCTGTGTTTTGTTTTGTGCCTTTTTTTTTTTTTTTTTTTTGCTGGCAAAACACAGAAAGTGATTACTTCACATAGTATAAAACCCCCCAAAACACCTTTAAAAGCATTTGCATGTTCCTTTTGACCGTGTAATAGGCTATGTGTGCTTATCCATAAATTATTCAGCATTGTTGAGTGTAAATGTGGCTCATTGGGCTTGCTGCAGTTGGACTTTCCCAATCTGAATGATTGTACAGCTTACAGTTGGCAATTCTGTTAGTTAGTTGCTAGTTTAAGGCAAGGAAGGACTGCAGATGGAACACCCTGGTTTTGTTATGGGGATCCCATCCCCCAAACGTTTTGACTTCTGCTCTCAGAAAACTGCCCCACACATTTGCTTGTGTACAGCATAGGAAGAGAGATGCATTATCACTGTGTGTAATAGTGCTTTATTAAAGGAAGTCTTCATACCAGCCTAAATATACTTCATCAAAGTAACTTAGTAAACTGAGACATAGATGTTCTTTTTTAGATTAAAAAAAAAAAAAAAGAAAGAATAAAACAGTATATATATATATATAAAGTCAAAGTTGAAGTAATCGGCTACAAACCCAGAGAACTCTGCCACATGTGCAGGAAGTTTCAAAGAAACCTGATGAATGGGGTGGTAGAAGCAAGTAAGTACATGTAAGGGGAAGAATTGCTATCTGTCAATGTATTGACAAATTGGCAAATTCATGGATGAAATTCTACAAGAATAATAGGATCATTATATGTACTAATAGATTAGACTGTCCTATCTCTTGAATTTTTGGATTGTGATGTGTGCAGGGGACCTTCACCAAAAAATAAACTTTTGGAAATCATGTTTACAGAAGATTGCAGAAATAGAACTTCAAATGAAATCTTGAAGAATAAAGCAAGAAAGGATATGGTAGCAAAGATTTTTTTGTAAAACATGCTGTCTGGCTCTGAAGAACTACTGTATGATAAATGTTCTGCAGTATTTCCTTGTGTTTTGTTTTTACCAAGAGGGATAATACTGCTTTTGAAATGAAAAGTTGAAGGAAGAGCTGACAGTGGAGTTTATTCCCTGATAAGACTTGCTGAGCTCCAGCGCCCTACCCTTAGGAGAACTTTTATTACTCAGACAGAGGCTATTAAAGAGGAGCCTGAATTTTTACAAGACAGGTGTAAGTCTTGTTTGCTACTGTAGGAGAACATTAATGAAATTCAGTTTTAACTCTTGAGAAATTTTCTCCTGTGCTACATAGTGTGTAGCTACTGAGCTCATAAGAAAACTATTTTACTAAATACAAAATTCTAGCAAACTTCACTTATGCTACTTTTTAGGTCAAGAAGGGTAAAACGAAAAGCTGCAATGTCAATAAAAGCTTCACCGAAAGACCAGAGAGATTAAGGTAACAGAAGAAAAGTAAAAGCCAGATACTATTTACAAATCAGAGTTGTTCCATTGTCAAATTAAGCAGAATAAATAAACCAAGAAGACAGCAGTTTCAGTATTGGATGGTTTTTTGAGTGGCTGGCAGATTTGGGGCAGAAAGATTTTTTTTTTTTTTTTCCCAGTCCCCCTGGTGAACTGTGTACATGCAATGCTTTGCACTCAAAGGTTTTAAGAAAAAAAATTAACTTCTCATTTGTTATTACTTTGTCTTTCTGAAAACTTTCAGTGATAAGCATGATTCCTTTTAATATGGAGCCTGAAACATACAGGAAGTGTAATATCAGCAATTATACCTAAAATTTAGGATGTTTTCTAATATATTTTAATCCCTGGGAAGAGTTAGTTAGATTTTCTGAGAATTTTTCACTTCTGATCCATTCCAAGTGATTTATCCTGATGCATTTGGCAGACGAATTATCTGCTTAAATTTTGATGATGCTACCAAGACTAACCTGTTAGATATAACAGCATTTAATGGTTAGAACAATACTGAGAGTGGCTGTTTGTTGGTTGCATCATGGATAAACTGTCTGGACAATAAATATTTATTTACCTTGTTCGGTGCATATGAGTAAGTGTTCATCTGTTGCGGGTCAGTTGTAAGAGAACCTTAAAAATTGCACCAAAACCTGTCGTAGAAACTAAGTGAAAACAATAGTACTGCTTTTCTTCTGGTAGGATAAACTGTATGATGCTTATAAATACACCTTGTGATTTCCAAAATAATTCCTGAAGGAAGAAAAACTGGTGGCTACTGGCTTATTGCAGTGGAACTGTGCAAGCTCAGAATAGTTCTGGCAATAACAAGCTGGTTCTGGTAATGACAAGCTATACTTATATTGTAGGAATCTAAACCAGCCCCATGATATCAGAACATGCTACTGGGAAATTAACACCACCCCAGGCAAACCCAGCACAACTTACTATACATAACAACACTTTGTTAACAAATTTTGTGAATAATCAACCTAATATCTTTGCACATACTCAATAATGTTTGCAGTGTATCAATAAATGTGCACCACCCTTACATCACTTTTACAAGGTGAAAAATTGTCTGACATTCTGGTAATGTAGCCTGTATATGCTCTTATGAAGCAAGAAAAAGAAAAGGATGTATATTTCTTTAGAGAGAGAGAGAGAGAGAGAAACCTAGATGCAGAAAAAAGAAGCAAATAGAATTGGTGGTAAGACACAGGAACAGGTAAATCATGATATTTATTTTTATGATATTTTTATTTCTTAATTTAGGTTTTTATTTAAAGCTTTGAGATATTTACACTTAATTTCAGAAGAAATTTTCATTTTGTCTTTGAAATCTTCATGTTTTACTAATCTAATGAAAAAAGAAATTATGATGTTTGCAAATGAATAATTCTACTTCACTTAAATTTCTTCAGTGGTGCAGAAAGTTGTCAAATACAAACCCGTCAAAATTATTATGCCAAAAAAACAGCATTCAACAGTTATATCATGGCTCTAAAGATTTTTTTCAAAAATTCTGGATGTATTTTGTGTATGTGCAAAAACCAAATTTCTGATACACCAGATTTATTTTAGGAATACAAAATTCTTTACCTGTGCACTATTTGAATTAGCCATCAGTTTAAAATCCCAGATAACAGAAGCCTGATCAATTTTAGATGGCACAAATAAACTAAGTTAAAATGAAGTCAGCTCCACTCTGAAGGAAGTGATACATCATTAAGTGATAGCTCAGACAAAACCAATCTGAATAAAAGGTGTAGTCCACTCCTAGAATGAGCTATAAAAGCTTAACACTTTGTTAGCTCACCACTGGGCTTTGTCAGTGGGTTTCTGAAGTTTCTTACAAGAGTCCCTTCTCTCAGCTTTAAAGATGAATGTTATACTTGCTGATTATTTATTAGATACTTTGAGCTGAATTGTAGAGAAAATAGAAAATTTGATAAGCGTGTTTCAAGTAGTTCTCGAGCTTTGTTCCTCTTTGGCAAAAGGTGCAGAAAAGCAAACCAGTTACGAATATAAATAAGGATTTTTTATTGTTTATTATATACTTTAAGAGACCTGAAATTCAGCAAATCATTATTTTTCGGTGAGACTTCATTTCTGTAGGATATTTCCAAGCAACTATAAATTAAACTATTAGCCTATACTACCACTAATATTTTAACTGAGTGAGCACAACTCCTTCTTTTTTGTTTTGCCTCATTATACTTATCTTTTTGCATAGCACAGGTTATGATCAATAATGATTCAAATATAAGTGTAAGTTGTTTTCCCAATTCTGTTGCCTTCAGTCTGACAGCTGCTCCCTTGACATCTCCCCAGACTAGGCAGACCTTAGAAGTAAATAATGACAGGCAAACTAAGAACTGTCTCTCATGCTGACAGTCATTTTTCATTCCTGAAAGATACTGTCAGTTTCTTGGATGACTGCTTGAGCTTCTTGGACTGCAGCCACATTTGTTTTATTTTTGAGAAGTTCAAGAGATAGCAGTGTGAAATGAGTGACCCTTTTCATCCTTCGTCTTGAGAAAAAGCAGTGAAAACCAGTTTGCTCAATTTTGACATAAACTTAGAATTTTCTCCCACTTTCTTCAGTCAAAGTGAAAGTAAATGGAATTTTATCCCCTTAAAGGTGTTCTCCCTACCTTCATCCACTGATTTTTTTTTCTGGGAGTCAAAATGGACAAACATGTCACCAACAGTATTTATTTTTGCACATGTAGTTTGCTAATGTGTTTCAGTAGTATTTCTGATCCCTTCAAATCAGTGCTGTTATGAAGAATTAGAAACAAAGGAGAAACAAGTTTGCTTTAACAAAGTAGCCACAGGATGTTAATGAATAATTCCTGCACTGAAATTAGATTTTTTTCTGCTGTTATTATTTCAATGAGGATGCAGTGCCATAAAGACCTATGGAGTCAGTATTGTGTAAAAGAGGGTAAAACTATGAATAGCAGGAACAGAAAATGCTGACTGACCCATTAGATAAAAGTTGTTGAACAAATCTGTAAGGAAAATAAATAAATCACTAAAAAGTATATTTTTTCTTTTCCAGTCATAGAGGAGAAAAGCAGGCAGTGTGCACTTTTCCAGTGAAAATGGAATGAATGAAATGTTCAGTAGCATTCTCCATGGAAGGCCTGGAAATGTAAATATAAATGAAGCACTTTCATGATGACAGTGCATCCAAAAAATCCTTTGAATTTAGGCCAAACAGCCCTAGAGAAAATGAGAAATTCCTAATGCTTCCTGCCAAAGAAAGATAAATATGATTCCAAATTGAAACTCATGAAAACAGTTGCATATCTGTTGTTATGTTATACAGTGGAAATGTTGTTTAATTACATGAAAACCAGTTGTAGGTCATGGATTTTAACCCTCAATACAAACAGAAGATAGGGTAACTGTTGATCTTCTAGCCTCACTTCATGATGTTCTTTTCAACCAAATATACAGCTAAATTTAAATTACAAAAAAAAAAAAAAAAGGCAAATAGCATTAAATTTCATTCAACAAAAATACATAGAAATTTGGGTGGCAATACAGTTTGTGTGCTTGTGTCTTTTGTTGCTTTCTGAAGTCTTCCCTTTGGTACCTTGGGCTTTATATTTCATCTCTTTGCAGATGTAAAGTATTTATAATGCAGATATTAAACATAGAGCAGGAGTTCAGAGTTTCAAATTATTCCTTGTTAAATAGTAAGCTCATTTGTATGTGTTCTTGTCAGTAGAGGGAAAACCTTGATAGTAAGTCTGGGATTTTTTTCCTCAAATATATCCAAAATGTCTCTTGAAAAACTCACATCAGAGGAAATAAGCGTGCCATGCTAGAAATGGATGTTAAAGTGAATGGAGAAATAGAATTAAGAAGGAAATACCATTATATTTGGTGGATAGCTAGCCTGACTAATCTATACAATTATAGAAATTACAGAAATCAGGTATTCAGAAAGGGATTAGGCATGTAGAATTAATAATGAGTATCTGCAATGGCATTAGTGAAGAGCATATCTGTAAGGATTATAGTATTTATTGTTACTGGATGTACATTTAACACATTCTTAGTATTAGAGATAAATGTGCTTCTTTGGCTAAAGTATAGTTGTAAAAGTCTCATTTCACTATTCTATTAAGGTTAAAATATGGAGCAACTCAGATTTAACATGGCACTTTGAAAATCAGGGGGTTTTTTTTGAGTTGAGAAATACTGTAAAGTTGAAGGCAACAGAAATAGAATGGAGGGAAATTCCAAATACAAGAGGGAGAAATTTCAGTGATAGATGTCTTTGTCTTGGCAGCACAGAGCATCATCTTGTTTTTGGTTAATCGCTGTACAAATTTTATAGTCTATAATTATCTTTAATTATAGAGATACACAACCATTATTATGCTGAAAGGAAGATGATAGTTGTGCACAGTTAAACATCCTTCTTCTATGTCTCTTTATTTCTGGAAAAAAGTATGCGATTATAATACTGGTAGGTGTTTCTTCTGTCAGTTTTGGAGCAGTATACATAACTATTATTTCTATTACCAACTTTCATCACTCATTAAACAACTTTGAAGAACTGGGAGAAATATCTTGCTTTGTGTCAGTAGCTGGCTAAGCAAAGTTGTAGAGCAGCAGCAGGAAGATGAGGCTATAACTGTATTGGTGTTTCACTCTTCAAATGATCTGAGGCACTGGCCTAGTACTGCTGGGGAAGGATGGACCTTTGTCACCTAAAATTTATCCTGGCTGCTTCTCAGTCAGGAGTGACTGAGTAGTTTCAAGGTCAGGAAGGAAATCCTGTTGGCACTTGAGAGATCCAAACCAGGGTTTGGACAGCAAGCAGTCTGGAAATGTGCCTGAAAAATGCTCCAGTGTGGATTTGCTGCTCCCTGAGGGAAAGAAACTTCTGTGCACCGGTTGGACCATATTGAAACTGTCCAATGCTGTGACAGTACTTGATTACACAGCTGGGAAGGAGTTAGAAAAGGAAAAGCAGTATATCTTATTTTAAAAATTTAAATGAGATATGGTTTTGCTTCTGAACAAGCAGGAGTATACCATGGAATATATTACTCTCAGTCAAAGCTGGTAATGCAGCTCTAGATCATTCTTCTGAATATTATTTCTCAGGAAAGACTTCTTTCTGGAGTCAGCACCCCTTAATTTATCAAACATTAGGCAAAGAAGCATATCAGTGATATATATAATCTAATGACGAGTTGCAGTTTTAATAAATACATGTTTTGCTGATACTTCTTTTTACTGAAGAAAGAGAAAAAGTACAGGAAAAATCAGAATTTATATAATATTATAATAATATATTCTTTGTAATATCTTTGTGTTTCAGATTTTTTTTTTTGCTTGGTCTGAAAGCAAGTATTACAGTTGTAAGACCATGTGGTACATAAAATGGCAAAAATTGAGTGACTGACTGCTCAGTTCCTTTGGTTTTAACCAGAGAACAAAAAAACCAAATATTTTTATGCCATTTACAGGTCAAGGAAGTACCTTCTCCTTACTTTCATTTTCAGATCACTAGCAGCCTTCTTTGCCCATCCCACTTTGTCTTTCATTTGCAAGATTTTATCAGAAAAATACTCCTGCCATCTTCCCTTTTCCAAGCAAAACTGGAGCATACTAAACACCCTATGTTGACTCAAAGGAAAATTGTTGATACAATGGCAGAGTTCTGGCAGCTTCCCAGTGGCTTCCTGCACCTTGTTTCTTGCCGGGTCTCGTGCAGACTAGGGAGGAGGTACTGCCCTTGTCCACGTGTAATACATGTGAGATGTGCAAAGAATGCGCATCTCACATGCACAGTCAGGCATTTGAATGATGGCAGGCCCCTACATGATCAGATTTAAGTTTTATTTAAAGACTTGTCTTGTTGGGTTTGAATCTGCCTTCAGTGTCATCTGTGGGTACTACTCTCTTGGTTCTGTGTAACGCTTGGCTTCATTTCGTTAACAAAACTATGAACTTAGGAAGTACAGGGATCAAAAAATCTGATGCAATTAATAAATTTGAGGAAGGAGTTTGTGAGATAACTCATAAATATTCTCTTTTTTGTTATGATTCCATTATTTACTCTAGATTTTATCTGCTTTCTCCTTCAAGGGGCTCCTTTGTTTCTAAAATTCTTTTATTAGGAGTCTTGGAGACATGCAAAGCATGGCTTCAAGCTTTCCCAACCACTTTATGTCAGAGCTGCTTACCTGAGGTGGAGGTTTTGTAATTGGAGGAGCTTTTACATAAATGCATTTCTAGTTTTTGCTTTTTGTTATGTCTGCACAGACAAGAAAATGAACCTTGTGTTATTTGTGGTATGCTGCTTTGATGGTCATCTTATTCAAATATCTGTCCATTAGGGATGTTCATGCTACCCTAAAAGACATTTCACAGAAACAGCTCAAAATGCATAAAATTACCTTCTTTTTGCCAAAATGGTCCTAAAGAGCACCAGCCTAGTGATTCACATCTCTCAAGTAGTGAATCATGTGCTTTTTCTCTTGCAACAAATATTGGCTGTCGGTTACAGTCGCTGATCAACTTTCCTCTCTTTGCTGAAGAGAACTTTTATTTCATAATACAATACTATTTTTATAACACAATTTAAAAGAACCATAATTTAGGGATATTTTTAATATGCTTAGAGTCATCTTCTGGATATTAGCTGAGCCAGGTAACTGTTATCCAATATTTCTTTTCCATTTACCAGATTACTCTTCAGTTATTGTAGAGGTAGGCAACGATTACATTGCCATCTGAAGTATGAATACATTGCTTGACATACAGAGAAGTCCAGACATAATTTTCCAGGAGTCAGCATGAAAGTTATATACTTAAGTATGACTATTTATGTGTTTTAAGGGTATAAATGTTTTGAAATTCTACTGGCTTTTTATAGTCTGATTTCTTACCTTTTTCTGTTTGGGGTTTTTTTTTTTTTTTTTTGTTCCTCTTTCTTTTCACATCTAATATCAGCATGTATGATAGAGCAGCAGCTTTGAAAATTGTCAGTTCTTTAAGTAGGGCTCAGTCATTACAGGATCACCCAAGGCAAATTGAATCTTAAACTCTTCCAGGCAGTGAAGGAGGAATTTCTAGCAGAGGTAGATAAAATAAAAAATTCGGTCATAAATTTATACTGTGAAGGTCTCTTTTATTTGTTCCATATTCAGGTGATGATTTCAAATTACAGTAAACAATAGCATCTACAATACTCAGAGGACTAATGGCTTCCTTTATGAGGAAGGTCTGGAAGAGGATGACATAATTAACATAGAAAAATGACAAGTGAGAGGAGACTGTGTTTATTTTCTCTAAATGCATAAAAACACAAGTAAGTGCCAGAGCAGGAAGAATGCATTAAAATCTGGGGCTGGCAGAGAGGCAAATGGAGAAATTAGGCATGAATACGTTTTGATGGAGTATTTTAATTATTGTATAGCCTAGCTAGAAGAGAGCTAACTTTCTGGGAAAAGGGAGAATTATTAGCACAATGCTTGACAGCCTCTGATAGTTATGACTATATTTGCTTGCAGCAAGAATTTGGATCCAGTGACCTCTGAATTCTCAGATATATTTTTGTTGCTAATTTTTCTCCCTTTCTCAATATGCAATATTTTCTGTCTTCAGATGCCTATGTACTTTTCTGAGAGAAAAGGATTTTTTTTCTTTTTTTTTGCTTTAGTCAGTAGGTCTTGCCTAGGAGAACTGCAAAAGGAAGACTAAAATCATGAGTAAAAACAGCTGTTCTGCTGAGTGCTTTCATTGAAAATAGCAGAGCAGTTGGGACCAATTCAAAATGTGTCTCTTGATTCCAGGAGGGTCTTGGTAGGCAGGCTGTAGGCAAACGTAAAAGGTCTTTATAGTCCTCTGAGGGCTTGAACAACAGGGAATGATTTGAAAAGTGAATATGGTGAAACCTGTAAATGAGTGAATCTCTATTCCATATGGGCACTAGCGAGTATCAAATTTTAACAGCTTTCTTTCATTCTTCATGTTCAAGTTACATTAAGTAAAACTTTGAAACTGAAGCAATTAATAGTAGAAATGGATGTAACAAGCTGATACCATCTAAAAGTCTTGAATTTCAGAAGGGGTCAGTGTTTAAGGGCTATGCTGATAAGGTAAATCGCTGTAAAAAACTATTATGGTACAGCAAATCCATTATCCAGAACTGAAACATAACTCTTCCTCTGGGGTGATGTACGGCAGCAATTCAATAGCACACACAAACACTGGAGAGTAAAAAGAGATTAAAATGACAGGACTGTAACCGTATGGTCACCACTGCAGTAAGTATATAAAAGGGAAAAAAAACTTTCAGATGATGCAAGAATTTTTTCTTTACTTCTACTGGGAGAGGTTAAGAAGAAAAACTGAAGAAATCCTCAGAGAACCCTTTGTTCACAGGGCTGAATTATTTTACAAATGCTGAAATTCAAATCCCATCTGCTAATAATTCAGTTCAGAATACACTTGAAAAGGCCTCTGATGGGATGAACTTTTACAGCTAATTTGAGGCTTCATCAATAACTCTTTTGAGAGCTGTTGAATTGTTGGAATTTGAAGCAGAAAAGGACATTTTTGAGTGTCAGCAGTTCACATGGCTATGCTTGTTGGTATTTCCCTTGGAATGCTGGAATTTTGGAAGCTGTGTGTAAGAGCAGATCCTATATGGAGAAGATTTCATGTTTGGCCTTGCTCATGTTTATTAAACTTCAGCTAATTTGAAATCTGCTAAAAAAAAAGGGCCTTTAAATTCAGTGGTACCTAAGAATGACGTTTTTTCGTGGTTTTATCCAATTTGGGAAGGCAGAAAAAAAGACCAAGCAGATGTCACAAATCAAACAAAGGTCTTTCCATAGTAGTTTCTCTGTGATGAAAAAAGAAGAAAATCCTCTGTTTAGAATCTTGAAATGCTGGAACATGCTGAACAGGCTTGGTGCAGAGGAAGGAGATGCCCTCTGTTCATGCTCACAACATGAACTTCCTTTACTCACTTCCAGTTTTCTCTCTTTCATTAGATTCAGTAGATCTGTAATTGTCCTTCTTTTATGATGACTTTTGTGCTGGTGAAAGGGTATCAATTGACAACCCTGAAGATTAAAATCCTTTCTTGGAGATCATTTTGGAATATACAAATGCAACGGGGTTTTTGAAATTGTCAGTGCGCCTCAAGCCTCAACCATTGAAACCCTGTTTAAAAATTGGGTAAGCTCTGTCTCCACAACCTATTCGCAGAAGAGTTATTCTGTTAAAGCAGCATGCCATGATTATATTATTTAATTCTTCTAATACTACTTCACTCTGCTTGATAATTTGCACTGTTCTTTTGAGGGTTGAACGAAATTTAGCTTTTGAGCTTTCCGCAAGTCATACTTTGTTGTGGGCTCTATTGGTTTAAACAATAAAGACATGCACACATCCTTGGCCCTAGTAAATTTGTCTACAGCCATTCAAAGTGTTGAAACCAGTTCCAATTAAAAACATGCCTCTTGTTTTTATGTAATATTTATATAGCTCTTGTACTGGCTTGCATTGTAGTCAAATTTGCATCTTATGCTGAGCTCAAACAAGAAAATTCAAAGATACCAAATATCACTGGTAAAGCAGTGTTATGATGGAACTAATAGTGACTGACTGCTTAATTTCAACTAATTTTTTAGTTATTTTGAATGCAAACAGTTATAAAAAGTAATGGTTACAAAGCCAGACATGGCCCAGTATAGAAAGAATTGTGCTTAAAGATAATTTAGCCAGCTTTTAAGTGAAAAAATAAGATTTTTTTTCTCTAATTCTGAAATGTATTTTAGACTTTGAAAACAGTTTATACATAAAGTAGTACCTTCTTTTCTGCATTAATACTGTAGCCAGAGGGAAATGCCTTGAAAATTAATACTAATAAAACCACAATATTCAATTCCTTTACAAAAAAGAAAAAACAGCACAGTAGTAGCAGTTTGTAGTTTTTAGGCCAAATAATCTAATAGTCCATACTGCATTTCTGGAGAAGAAGGCATTTCTAAATAGAAAATATTTGCAGTGACATTGTTTACCTGAACACAAACTGAAACAAGCAATTAAAAAAAGCAACTTAAGTTTTGTTTAGTAACAAAACTGTTTCACCCTTTTAGAACTGGAACAGATTATAGTAAGACTCACTCTGTGTCTGTGTTTGTGCAGAAGGATAAAATCTGATTACACAGATGCAATTCTTGGGAAACAGAGGTTTTGTGGCCCCACTAAACACTGCACATTGCATTGAGGCATACCAGTGAATGGATGAACCAACTCTCCTGCTGCTCTACAGCAGCAGGTCTTCACTGGTCAAAATTGCAGTTTATTTGGAACTTTTTATAGTACTCATTATTTTGCAGGTGTCCAGCTCCAGCACTGAGATCTCTCTGAAATCTGTCCTAATTTAGCCAAACCAGAAAATTTGTCTTTGATGGTTGTTGTTTTGGTTTACTTCTTAACTATTGTTTCATTCTCTCACCAGATCAAATTTAGCCCAAGTTTCTGTGCTCAGTTTTAAGGAGCATGATACAATACTCGTGTCAGAAAGGGAAAATATATGCCCTGAGTTTTTGAGTTTGTGCTGTATTGCATGCTAAAAATGTGATCTGTTTGTGATGTGTTGCCTTCTATTCTACAAAAAGCAGCCCAGGTTACTTGTTTGTACATGTTTTTACTAGAAAGCAGAATAGGAGACACTGAACAACAAGAGAGGTAACATTCATATTTGCTGCAGTACATTTGTGATCAATTTGAAACATTTTGCACTTCATATAATATCTAAAGTTGTTAAAGTATCTTAATATCATAATTAATTTCATTTTCAAATAGCACAGTTGAGGTACTGTGATTCTGAGATGCTTGATAAGAGTTTGCATATGGAATGGATATCATCTTTGGTTGCTAATACTCTAGCATAAAATGAACAAATATGAATGAAAATATACTTTATTTGTTTGTTTGTTTTTATGTCTATCTAAGATTAAAGTAAAAATCAAGCCCAAAATCAAATGTAAGTTTCTCAGATGGAACTGCCTCAAAAATTGCTTACTGGACAATTTTTTTTATTCAGCACATATATAACTTTTAAAGAGAGCCTTTTAAAAAAATTCTAATACATCTACAGTCAATTAAGATGACCTATGGAAGGAAAATCAGGTTTTTTATGACCTTTTGACAAATGAAAAAAAAAAAACCACAAAACTCCACAGTTTTAAAGTAGTTTAATTGCTTAAAGATTGGTGGCTATGTAAATATTTGTCAATAATTTTTGAATGAAGGCAACTTCATGCTTTCCATCTTTTATCCAGCTCATGAATCCATTTCAAAATTAAAGCAGATTACTTTAAAAACTGTGTTTTCATCTCTCTAATTTTGAATTATAAGCAGATTAAAGAAGTATGAAATTTTTTCACACTCACATTAAAAAAGTCACATCTAATATTTGACATACCAATAAAAGTTTTTACAGATAGAGTTTATATGATGCACTATATAATGAGTCCATGGCAAGAAGTTTTTATTGTGCCATCTGGATTTTCTGTAACATTATTTTCTTTGACATATTTACGCAGGAGCTGGAAGCAGATCTCTTAACCTTTTTATCAATATATCAGTTCATTAGATATATGCTGAAATTAGGGAAAAGATGGGGACAAAAAAAGGAAAAAATCAGAGAGTAGTAGGTGCTGAATGACTCAGACTGAAATTAACACTTCTAATATGTTGAAAAGGAAGTAAAGACTTCTTTTGTAGCAAGATAAATTAAATGTAAACTACTTTTTCTTTTATTCTTCATACCCTATTGAACTTAAAGACATAGGCTATATGGCTGAAGAATTGACTTCTAATACTTCTCCGGTACTTGGTGATTTCAGATTAGAAACATTTAACTCTTAAACCTCTTAAGCTGTCCCAAATAAGAAAATATTAATTGTATTTCTCCTATTTGTTACAAGTAGTCTTCAATTATATTTGGAGAATGAAAACATGGAATAACTTGTCTTCAGTCTGGTTGCACTCAAGTCACACAGTGACACATACCAGATTAGCTCACCAACTAAAGTTTATGACCTCTGTTACACAACAAATGTAGGTATAATACTAAAATATTCCTACTAATTATAGAATTCTGTCTTGCTAATGATAATTCAACCTAAGATTCTGGTGATTTAATTTGTTAAGGACACACTTCCTAATCAGAACTAGAGAGACTTTCTTTGCCAGTGAAATCTGTAATTTTAACTGATACACTTGTAGGAAGCCCTTAGAGTTTCTAAAACAAGAAAATTTTTTATTTCAACACTTCCATAATAGCTGTTATCATCAGATAAAATAGGCAGAAACATTAGGGAGAGTGGTGTGTGTAGCACCAGCTTGATGCTTTTTAAATTTGCAGTGGAGGCTTGATTTAGTTGCCTAAATCTAGCCTCCAGCTGCCTTTCCAGATGGGCATGAGTCTCCCATAGATCCTGTTATATCTGCCAGACTCCTGACAATGTCTCACATAATCCTGGAGCATGACAAATAGCATTAGACGTTTATACTTAAGCAACAGATTGAGCCCTGTATGTTTAAATACCAAGAGTATATGTCATTAAGCTTTACTGAGGGACTTCAAGAAGCATTGTGGAAAAGTAAAGCTGAGCTGGGATCAGAAGAGACTCAGTAGTTTAGTTCATTGTGAGTCAGGATTTAACTGCGGGCCATCAAAGGAGACATTAGTATGTGTTCCATATGAAACTAATCTTTTCTTGACTCGGGTCAAATTCAGTATTCATTTGGAATAAGGATTTTAGCTATCCCAAATAATGTGTTCTAATGAGTCTATATAAAAAAACAAAACAAAAAACCAGAAAAAACCCAAACAGAATGAAAATACAAAAAGCAGAAGAGGAATATATCTCCACAATTTAATGATATTACTTCTTGTTTCTTTGCTATTTTAAAGTTTGGCTAATTCTACTCTGTTTCAAAGCACCCTGTGGTTTTTAAATGGATAGATATTTACATCTACCTACTAATCTAAAGGGCTGACAGTGTTCATCTGTGCTGTTAAACCACTGCGGTGTTCTGTCTCATAGTTGGCTGCACTTCAGTAGTAAATGGAATTAGTCTATAATAATAGAGTTGTGAAGTGCTTTGAGGTCTGTCAAGATGTATGATATCTTGTGACTGCATGCCAAATAGGTAAATACCTCAACCATTTTACACTCTTAAAAAAAGAGGAAAAAATATTAAACTATACATTGTCATTGTCATTATTATTATTTCCACTTTTTAACTTTACAGGAAACAAAAAACCTGAGGAAAAAGTGTTACACTGAGAATTTTCCAGTCACCTTTTTTTTAGAAATACAGAATAGGTATTCCTACAGCAATGAAATATATTCACCTGAATTTTTTTTAGGTTTCAGCTCCTAATTTTGTTACTTCTTTTAATGTTTAGGGAGATGAGGAATTAATGCAGCATTGTATGTCTTTGCATTGGAACTTCAGGAAATTTGTGTGTTTTTTTCACTCTTTTGTAGGAAGGAAATTCAACGCTTTTCACAAAACTAAGGAGAAGGAAAAAATAGTCTCTCTGTCTGATGTGTTTTAGTGACCTCAGTAGTGATATCATCCAAGAATAATTTAGGTTGAAGGGGCCTCTGGAGGTTGTTTTGTCTGCCTGCATACTTGAAGCAGAACCAGCTTATTTTGGATGAAGATGCACTTGAAACTTGTTTCGTTAAATTCTGAACATGTCCAAAAATGTAAATTCCCCAGCTTCTCTGGGCACCTGTTTCAGTATTTGATCACTGTCAGTGTGAAAGGGTTTTTCCTTATATGTAATTAGAATTTTCCTTCAAGCATCTTGTGTCTGTTGTCTCTCACCCCGGCACTGTGTACCTCCAGATTATTCTGGAGGGTCTGTCTTTACCTTCTCACTAAGTAGTTAACTGTGGCAATAAGATCCTACATTAGATTTCCTTTTTTTAGGAATAGAATTAAGCCAGTTACCTCAGCATCTTCTGGCACATTGGATTCTCCAGTACCCTAGGTGTATTGCTGACCCTTTGCTGAATTTATAGGAATGGTTTTCCATTCTGACGTGACAGTATCTTATACTTGGAATCTCAAAATTGAAGCACAGTATTGAAGATGTAGTCCCAAAGATACAGAATGGAGGGCAATAATCACTTGTCTTAACTCACTGATCACAAGCTCTATTGCTTAGTAGGATTTAGGTGACCTTTATAACAAGGACATATTGCTGTTATGCTTCTTCCTCTCCAGAGAGTCCTACTGCACAGGTTATTCTATTCTAAATGCAAGAAGTTTGCATTTTCCTTTATTAAATTTCACTTATGCAGTGCATGAATGCTGCAGCATGGGAATCTCACAGGAGGAATGAAAAGTTGACGTGCAGTCACAGACCTGTTATCTCAATGGAATCACAAAGTGGTAAAGGATAGGTTACAAAATT
This sequence comes from Melospiza melodia melodia, assembly GCF_035770615.1. Taxonomy (NCBI): domain Eukaryota; kingdom Metazoa; phylum Chordata; class Aves; order Passeriformes; family Passerellidae; genus Melospiza; species Melospiza melodia. The sequence goes on along the minus strand of NC_086199.1, from coordinate 67,214,962 downwards.
AGAGGGCTGCTTTGGATGCATACATGCTGCTGAGAGGATCAGGATGGGAAGGAAGAGGAGATGTGCTCTGTCCAGTTGGGAATCTGTAGCTATGTGTCAGGAAAGACAAGGAGCTGTTTGGGAACTTAAGAGCAAGGACGAGTTCAGCAAGTGTGGAATTTTGATGTGCATCTGCTATGGGCAATCTGATCAAGACGAAAAAGTAGATCAAGCCTGTTTCTGGAGAACTAGAGAAAGTGTCAGTATCACAAGCATTAATCTTTAGTGTGCACTTGAACATCTTCTGCAAAGACACCTTTAGAGTCCAAGGTCTCTTGCTGACCATGGAGGATGATCCAGTAGACCCGCTAGGGCCAAATAAGGCAGACATGGTCACACTTGTGGAGTCTTGGGAGAGCAGTAACCATGGAATTCTGGGTGTTTTAAGGTCTGGTAGCTCACCATGCTTGAATTGTGTGACAGTCAGACACTGAGAAAAGATGCTAACATGCTGTATGTTGGTACTAAGAGTTTACATTGGGAGCTTGATGACACTGTAGGTGAGTGCTGGAGATTGGTGTGGTCTGCTAGAGTGTGGATTGTCACTATTTTTTTTAATGAACTTTTTTGTGGGCTTTTATATGGTGGTTTTGCTTGTTTGTTTGTTTTGCATTTTTGGTTTTTTTTAGTTTTGTTTTTTAACGAAGAGGTACAAAAATGTCAGATAAATGGGGACAGAGGTATTTTGGGAAGGCTAGCCCCAAATAATTCATATTGAATTGTTCTCGCAGATTGCTTTGGAACTCTATTATTTATGAAGAGGGGAGAAGGAATCCTCCCCTCACCCAAACCTTTAAGGGAATATCCCTGTATTTGCTTCAAGGTGGATGATTGAGAAACACCTATTACATTTTGGTAATTCTTCATGAACAAAAAAAAAAAAAAAAAAAAAAAAAAAAAAAAAAGGCACAGTAATGTCAGGATTTAAAATTTCTTTTCAAGACAAACCAATATCAGAGAGATGGAATAACAAATAGAAGCAAATTACAGACAGAATTATTTTAAAATAGTGTGTAAAAGCTTAAATTTATAACAGAAGCAGTGAGGGCCTTTTTTTTCCTCAGGCTCTTATTTTATACTAAATATCTTCTTGTTTTGAAATAAACTTGCTTCTTTACCGAGTGATCTGAAAAAACAATTGACTTGGCAAAAGCAGGCTGATAAGATATTGTAGTGTCATCTTTATAATGCCAGAATATTGGAAAATAATCACAGATTGTTTTCCATTGTAAAATGAAGGATAAAGATGAAGTGGATTAATGTTGTTTCTAATGATGTACAATATAGTAATTGCAATTTTTATGGTATTTAGCTTTTGAACAATAATTTAATTCATTTGAAGAATCTACTATGAACTCGCATAAAATATTTCTTTTATGTTCAGACTCTAGCAGAGGGAATTCCTATGAACTGCCAAAGTAAGACTTGCATTAAGGTTGACAGAGTTTTAAGTACCTTCTGCCATGTAAAAAAATCCCTCATTTAAGGGCTTGTGGTATCTTCTGGGAATGCATTGATGAGGAATTGTTTGAAGAACAGTGGAATTAAACAGAAAAAAAAGCAATAAATATGCTCAGGGGTAACAGAAGTTTGCCTTCTGATACTAAGAGTGCTTAGTCCTTTTTACCTTGCTGGGATTTATGAAACAAGCATAAAAAATTACAAAATAAAAACAAAATTACTATTCAAACTGGTAGACAAACTCCAGTAGAATGGCATTGTGAATTATTAAATTTTCAGTCATATTCCAAAATGTATGTAACTTACTGGGAAATAAGTAAACAGGCTTCTCTACAGCCCAAAAAATTATGATTCATGGTAGTGGCAAGACTAAGTTGTAATACAGTCTAAAAAGGGAGGACAGCACCAGGTGTGTTTGAATAAATAGATTCCAGGTGGTATAATCTCCAAATATTGGATGCCACATGGAAGATAAATTTTTCATGAACTGCATCCCAGTATACAAGATAAGAGATGAAACATTTGCGCCAAGGTTAAAAATGCTCAAAAATAAGTGAAATGTCAAGTATATTTCTAGCTGCTATTTCAGTTAGCAAAAGCCATTTCAAAATCTCTTGACAAACATAAAGGAAAACATGTGTGTGTGAATTTTGAATACTCCCTTTTTTCCCAATTTCAATTTAAAATCCTGGTTGGGAAAAGATCTCAATAGCGCATGCACTACAGGTCACAATTTATCTGGAAACCTGAGATTAATGCAAAAACCCTAAAGACACTGCTAGCTACAAAGCCCGCAAGTGTCATCACTGGTTTGACATAACATATGTACATTTTTGATTACAAAATGCACATACAGAATTCAACAGGCATGTTTATCGATTTTGTTCGCCCCTGATTTGGAAATGACTAAGTACACAGTGTCTTTTCAGAGGGACAATTTGCATCAAGTAAATAGTTTTGAATGTCTGCAAATTCTTTTTTTCTGTAAATTTGGACTGAGGTTATGTTCGAAGCTGGCAATAACCCTACTGAGTGAAAGCTAGAGTGGGATCATATTCCTTTCTCTCAATCTTCTTGCTAAACCATATGGACTTTGGCTTCTCTATAGCTCTGAAAAGTGTCTTTCTGTCACCACTCTGGTTTCACTTGTAGAAGTTTATTTCGTACTTATTTCAGTAAATCCCACAATGATATGTTGAGATGCTTTTTTTTTTTTTCAATTCTTCAGTGCAAAGCATCTTGAGAAATGTAAACTGGTCATTCCAGCAGTGTCTCATAATTCCTGGTGGTAGCAACAGTTTCAATGCACCAGAGAGAAAACAAAACACAGGATTTCTCCTGCTCCTTCAAGTAAATAACAACATTTAAATTTTGCTTTGGTGGCCCAAAAGTGTTATCTGCTGTGCTGGCATCATTACAGAAAAATGTTTAGGAAAGAAAGAGGCAGCTGAGGGTGTGGGAGCATCTTACTGGAGACACACTCATGGAACCAGGCACCACATTGGGTAGCAACAGCCTTTGAAGGGCTGTGGCTGCAGCAAGGATGCTAAGAAAGAGCTGTAGGAAAACCTGAAGGAGCAGAGAACATTTGAGAAAAGGGACAAAAAGCAAAGTGTGGGAGAGTAAAGCAGGAAGAACAGCAAAGCGTTTGAGACAAACTTCTGCGTACATGACCCTGACATCCAAGTGTTTGCTTGACAGTATTTTTTTCTGCCCCATGCCTCACTTGCTTCACTGCGTTAATTAGCAGTAAATTAAACCAAGTAGAAATTCCCCAGTTTGAGATTGATTGTTACATGTACACATAAGGCTGAAAAAGGAGATTGCATACATAGCACTAAAATAAACCCACAGTGACTGAGAACCTGAAGAGATTAATTTTTAAAGCTAAGCCTAATGTTAGGTACCAGTTGTTTTCTTAGAACACCGGTATTTTAGCTTTTCAGCCTGAGAAAGCAAATATTTGCAGCCAACCATATTTTTGGTAAAGTATGAGATTGTTTCTACTACCTCCCTCATACTCTTAAATATTCTCTCACATAATTGGCTTTTCATGTGAAGGATAAGCAGGAGGTAGTGCTGACATTATTCCCTTGGGATTTAATAAAGTTCTAAGCATTTGCTTTGTTTGAAAATAATTAGAAATTAAGGAAAAACATTTCCAAAAGCAAATGTAAATGTTTTTGTTGCATTTTCGCTGTCAGTATGCATTTAAATAAGACACTTCCCCCATATGCACCCACATACAGAAACTATAGGAACACCCATTTGGATTCTCACTCTCTGCACTGCAAATGTCTCTTCATCCTTAAATTTTATATTTAGTTATATAGTTAAAACCAGTTAGGACTGCTGCTTTTAATAGTTTAATAGTTATTAAAACCGCTAATTTTAATATGCCACTCAGATGGATAATTAGGTTCCCATGTATTTTGAGGCATGTTGCCCTAGGGTTTTCTTTCTTTGTGGAGTTTAGTGGTCATAGATTTTTAGGCAAATCAATTTTTTGTAGAGTTTTGAGGGAAGCAGTCTGTTGCAGTCTTTCACAGTCAAAGGAAATACATGCCCCACCCCCACCACACCCTCAGCTTCTGGAAAAAAGTTTGAAGATTTGCATTCTTCCTTCAATGTGATTTAAGATCTATGAGATCAGCCACCTGGATTGATTAAACTTGGTGATGACGTTTTCTTTATCACAGTAAACATATTCTGTAGGAGTACCCTATGAATGCATTTATGGAATCCTGACATCATTGTATTCATCTCAAATAAAACCAAAAAACCAACAACCAAGCAACTAAAAAAAAAAAAAAAAAAAAAAAAAAAAAAAAAAAAAAAACAACAAACAACAAAACACCAAAAATAAAACCCAAAAAAAACAAAGAAAATCAAACCCAGATCTCAAAAACCCCATGAACATCATGGAATGGTTTGGGTTTGGAGGGACCTTAAAGGTTATTTAGTAAGGATGACGTTTAGAAGGTAAAGAGGAGCACACGTGTAGAATCAAACAATTTGGAGTCACCAAGATAAAATACTATTGTGCCTTCCCTTGGTGTATTCTAGGGTAGTGTTAATTTTCCTAACAGATTGTTGGATAGATTAAAAATACAAAAATTAATACAATTATTTCCTCTCCCGTAAGCCATTTTCTTTGGTTTTAAACAAAATTTTATAAGAAATAACCCTTATTTCAAACTGATACCCTGTGCTTTCTATGAAAAATGCATACCTATTGCCTCTAAATTTAATTTCCTCTATGTAATTGCACACAAACTATCACTTTACCTCAAGTTTACTTCGTGCTTTTACTATAGGACATAAAATATGAGTTCGAAGCAGGGAAAATCTTACTGCCTCCCATGCTGTCACTACTGTTTTTACTACCAGCTTCTCTGACATTTCAGTACCAATCTTATGTGTGATGCTAGGACTACAGAAACTCTAGTGAGCAAGAGTCAACAGAAATCCTTGGGTTATGTGGGGTAAATGGGGAGTTAAAATATTCCAGCAGTGAAAAACCTGTGATTCTGGTATTTCTTTCACTGAACATCATCTCCACTGTTTTTTGCAGCCTCCTCTAATCAGTGCTGTCCTTCTGTTGTTCAGCCTGGAAATCTATGCACTATGGAAGATGGTATGTTGTGTATGAACTCAAAGTGTGAGGTGTGTATTGGAATGGTGTAAAAGATAGGTCACAAGATTTCAAGCTGAAATAAAGGAGATGCTGTCCAAGGAGAAGTCTTGCCAACCTGCCAAGAGGCATGCTAAATGGGAATGTGTTATAGAATATGACTGAGATGCAAGGTGCATTTTAAACTTAGCAAATAGTGCAAAGCATATCGAGAAACAGACTCTCTGTTGTTGATAAAAATATTTTCTCTCTCTTATGTTTTATACAATTGTTTTAAAAAATTATTTCTATTATAGATCCTGAAATATATATAAAAGCACATCATAAAAATATTATTTAATTTTTTTGCTGACTAAACATACAGGTGTACCAAAATTTGTGGTTTGCCTTCTTTTCACCCATTAATATCATTCCCACTGGATCTCTTCTACTCCATTATCTGAAAGTTATTTTGATAATCAACTCTATAAATACATCTTTGCAGAGTTACATGCTTATTTTAGCCACAGGTTAGCCACTGTGGAGAACACAGCAATAATAGGAGTGTTTTTTTACTGCTTCCTTTTCAGTTCAATGTTATATATATCATAAATTTATCAAGTTGAATGAGCACTGATTAGCTGCACCTTATAGGCCTTGTACTGCTAGTAGATAGAGAGGATTTTCCCTGGAGATAATTTTGTAGAGAAAAGGGATCTGAGATCTGTTTGGACATTGACCATAAAATTCCTGCATGAGTGATTCTCAATTTTGCTAAAGGTTTTGTTTTCCTTTAGGGAAAAAAAGTCCCAACAACATAGCAGCATATCAGGTAAAACTAAAATTCTAATCAGAGATTCATTGCATATATTGTAGATGTGTGATTCGGGAGGGGTTTAGCAATCCAGCTGAAATGGGCAGCAAGTGTTCGGAATTTGGCAGCTCTGTCATTTCCTACTGCTTAATCTGTTCATTTTAGTGTCAAAAGGAGTTACAAGATAGACCAATCACCAGAGTGACATTAAGAAAATCTGTTCTTTTCATTGCTCTGCCTGATGTTTTAGCAGGTGAATTGTGCCGAATATTATTACACTGATTAGAGTAAGCATTAGGGTCATTGGAGGGTCAAGTTTTCCTTCTTTGACTGAATGTGAAACACTGCTTTTAGAACCCTCCAAATGGCCTAACACCTCCCTCACTTATCTCTTACAAAAAAAGCGTATTTGACAGAAAATGCAATCTCTCCTTCTTTCTCAAAGGACACAGTGGAGGTGCAATGGAATAGAGGCCTATCATCCTGCTGAATTTCTCTGTTTGGGAAGGTGGTGATAATGTCTCTAAGTGGCTTCAATAATATACTTCTTTCTCCTCACTCTCCCTGGGAAAACCATTTGAGATTATTCTGCTCTAGAAGAGAGCAGAAGCAGCTAGGGCTTGAAATAGCTCTGAAGGATTTGAGTCTAGTTGCATAAATCCTGTAGAAGCAAAATACCTTCTGATCTCTTAAACTTTACTGAATCTGCAAAACTAGACTGCGACTCAAGTGTATCTTGACTTTAAGACTTTGTTTACGTTTGAAATAATTGTAGAAGATGGGTCTGTGAGAGAAAGATATTGATGAGAAAATTCAAGATAAAGGTCTAGTTGCTTCATTTTAGATGATTTTTGGTGTTATAATAGTAAGTGGCATATGGTTATATGGTAATTTAAAAAAAAAATTGTCTCTACTTTACCCAAAAAGTGAAAGATTTGTAAAAAGATAAACGAAGACCTTAAACATCCAGCTTAAATATATAACAAAGCTAACTAACTATTGCTGCTTTACCATACCTGGTCTTGGTCAAATCGCTGAGCCTTCTTCCTCCATTTTTCTATATATCTTACTGCTTAAGGATGTCAATTTTCATACATTACATCAGACAATCATGCCAGTGATAACTTCTGAGATTACCTATTGTTTCACTTAGACAAGCATGTAAGAAATGATGTATTTGTAGTTTGTGTAGTCTCACACAGTTCAACAGAAAATCAAACGCTGACTAGTCAGCACAGGTTTAATATATTTATGAAGATATAACAGCATGTATTTGATATTCTCAGTTGCCAAACTGTTCAGAAGCCCAAATTGGACATATCCTGCCTCAGAATTTAGATATGGGAGAGGCTTGTGAAGGAATTTATGTAGTTCCACTTGGAGTAAGAAGTGATTTTAGAGAAATTACATGTTTTAGGCATTAATTTCAAACAAAAATACAGAAATTTTGATAAATATGTCACCAGAAAATTTTTCATCTCCATGAGTATTTGAAAGAGATAATTTGCATTAAAAAGTCCCTTCTGTCTGAGATAAAATGTTACAGCATAAATACCATGGATCTGTCTTTAAACTCTTGAGGGTCCTCTAGTTATGAGCTATTATCTTCAACCTATTTATTTATTAAATCATATCTTGAACTAAAATACAAATTTCTATATTTCCTAATTCTCACTTTCCTTTTGAAAAAAAAAAAAACAAAACAACTTATGTTCAATAAATGTTCAATCCCCATATATATATTTTAATAGTGCTGGGATTGCTACTTTTAGTTGCATTACAGGTATTTGCGTCTACTATAAAACCTAATCTAAGAAACTTTTTTAATATCGTTAATAAAACCCTTTTAGATATTTCTTATCTTTGTGTGTCTTTGTAATAATTTCTGATCTCCCTTTCATCAGTGTGTGCCATCTTTACCACTACAATTTTGACTCTGTCCGCTGTAGTATGTCACCTTTCTTGTATTTATCAAAATTGACACTCGTCAAGAAATGCTGGTAGTTCTCACTGTCTCTTTCAAAGGGGTGTTATGCTCTCTATGGGGAGTCTAGCTCAGAGATGGAAAATAAATCTTCAATTTTTCTGCTATTCTTAGAAAGTTTTCTTCTTAAGAAGTATGACAGCAGGAACTTTTGCCACTAATGTTTTGAAATAATATATATTAAGATGTTATCAGTTAGGATGCCATGATATACGTACATGTTATCCACCAGAAATTAGTAAATAATGCTATCCAGAGTTAAAGAGGAAAGTTAAAAATAGGTGAAATATGCATGCTAAAAAAAAATCCATACATGGAAATGTAGTACAATGTGCTTAACTTGTTCTATGAAACTTGCCTCTTTTCAAGTGTTGTGAGCTAAAAATATGTCTTATTGTATCTTCATTCAAATACAGTGAAAAAAAAAGCAATTTTTACTTTCCAGAGGGTACCTTGATAGGACAGCCCATCATCAAGAACCTGGCTGTACCTGACAGGGACACGGGACATGTTCATGGTGGCTAAGGAGGCCCTCTTTTCCACAGCTGGAATTCAGTTTTGAGTGGCAGTGTGTCTGATGCTGAAAAACATGGCCTGACATGCTACATTTGTCACTCTTGTTCTAATTTTTCTCTGTGGTAATATGACTGTTAAGGAAAAGAGGGTTTTCTAAGTATAATGAATATACTCTCTGGTTAGTTGTTTTCATGGATAGAAGATATTTTCTGTGATAGAAGCTGATGGATTCCTATTGAATGTATCCCATAAATGAAAGCAACGCATTACTTTAGATAGCACATGAATCTATGCATTAGAAAATACATATAAGAGAATATCAACAGAGTACCTTTTGTGCCTTCTACCTGAAACTGTTTGCTTTGTAGCAATGTTTAGAAGTTGCTCAATACTGCACACTGTTAACAATGATACAGTACCAGGGGCTCATGGCCTGTTATCAGAACTGATCACAGTACAGAGAGAGCTCATGCTTTGCCTGAAGGTCTTGCAAGATGAACTACTTGCTATTCTTCTATGTTTCAGTGAATGTGCTAAACAAGAGTGTACACTAGAGAAAACAAATGCTATCTTCCTGGTCTCAATGGCTAATCTGATAGAAATTAAAGATGAGGATCATTGTATTGTGTTTCAGTGGCAACTTTTGAGGTTGGAGAGTACAGGGGCAGCTTCAGTAAAAAGCTGCTGGAACCTTTAGAGCCACTGACTAAAGCTGAGCCCATCAGCAATAGTAATAGCACCCCTGTGATACCTTATTCAAAAATAGGTAGAGAAATCCCTGTTGCAGAACAGCAGCCAGAGTGAGACTAATGTGAGGAAAAACAGCCCTGCAGACACCAAGGTCAGTGCAGGAAGAGAGGCAGGAGTTGTTCCAGATTCCAGAGCAGAGATTCCCCTGCAGCCTGTGCTGAGCCAGGCTGTGCCCCTGCAGCCCATGAGGGTCCATGGTGAAGCAAATATTTACTTTCAGTCCATGGAGGAACCTATGCTGGAAGAGGTGGATGTCCAAAGGAGGCTGTTACTCCGTGGGAAGCCCACACTTCAGTGCAGTCTCCTGGCAGGACCTGTGGATTTGTGGGAGACCCACACTGGAGCAGGCTCCTGCAGGATTTGTGACTCCACAGGGAACTCAGGCTGGAGCAGCCTGGTCCTGAAGGACTGCTCCCATTCCTGGGGAGAAAAACCTTGTTAGAGCAGTTCATGAGCTACAGCCTGTGGGAAGGAGTCATGTAGAAGTTCATGGAGAATTGTATCCAATGGGATGTACCCCGTGCAGAAGCAGGGGAAGAGTGTGAGTCCTCCCTCTGAGGAGAAAGGATGAGGGGAGATGTGATGAACTGACTGAAATCCCCCTTCTCTGTGCCATTGTCATGGGAAGATGGAGAGAAAATTGTGGGAGTGAGACTGAGCCCAGGAACAAGCAGGGAGTGAGAGGAAGTTGTTTGAAGGTTTAGTTTTTATTTCTCATTATCTTGCAGTGACTTTATTGGCAATAAATTAAATTTATTCTCTGAGGTGAGTCTGTCTTTCCCATGATGGTAATTGTGAGTGATCTCCCTTACACTTAGCTTGACTCATGAGTCTTTTGTTATATTTACTGTCCCCTGTCCAGGTGAGGAAGGGGAGTGATAGAAAAGCTTGTTGGGCACCTGTCATGCAGTCAGGGTCATCCCACCACTGCCATTTAGAGTTTAAAAATAGGTAAAGAAGATGAGACCACCTTGACACCAATGTTTTCCTATTATTGTATATAGGTGTGAAATCTCAAGGTTACTTTAAAGAATTAATGTGTTGTAGTTATTTCACTCATGCACCCTAACTCATCACACTAGAGGAAACCTTGGTGATAAAGAATGACCCCTCACAACAAATCGTATCTAGGAGGCTAGATCAAACACCAAAATGTGAGTTTCCACAAGTTGCTGCTCTAAACAGCGATTGAAATACTTCAGGGACTCATAGCTGACAACCCAATGTTCAAGAAAGATGATGAATGAAAAGATGGATAATTGCAAGGAAAACATCTGACAGTTTAATTTAGTTAAAATTCTAGCTACAGTTATTTGGAAGGATTGATTTTATTTTGCTTTGCAAGGGACCAAGTAGGAGGCAAGGAGCAAGTGCAGGAGGCAGCTCAGTAAAAGAACACCTATTTTGACCTGTGATACTGACTGGACCATGCATTTTACAAAGAAAATTTACTATACTATCTGTGTAACACAGCAATTGTTACCTCTGCTGAAGGTTGATTTTGGATTCAGATTTGATTTAGATTTTTACAGCCAATATGATTTATGTCTTCTGGATATACTTGGATGTCTGTACTTCCTTAAAATAACACTATATACAAATATGAATTCACATAACTCTTTACTTGCTCATTCTAAAATGGATTGAATCATTCAGGATCTGATTTAGTATCTTTGTCTAGCATAGTAAATTGTGTTATCCCAGGAGGGATTGAGTGTGAACATTCCTATTGTGTATTTTGCTATTTAGAGGCCAGTGTAGTTGCTCCTAGAGTGGGAGAACTCTTTGAAATGGTGCTGGTTTTGCTCTCTTTTGTCCTTTGCAAAGCATTATTCTGAGGTAAACTCATGTGAACATCCAGCTGTTTCATGGGGCAGAAACTTTTGCAGGCATGGTTCAGTGCTTTGGATAGGTTTCCACTGAATACTTTTGTAAGGTAATGTTACTGCTCTTCATTACTGGGGGTGTCTCACTGTTTTCATTACTTGTAGAAGAAGCTCTGTTTCTTTCCTCTTGTAATGCTGTCAAATACTTAGCAGGGATATTACTGAAAATAAATCAATAGCAATAGTGCACTAATGCAAGTGCTTCTCTTTCATGAGAAATGGAGAACAGCAAGGTTGGCAGGGAAGGTTATAGGCAGCCATACCTCATACGTATCTCAATGGATTTTGTACACAAACTCTGTATTTAATATTTCAGCCCATTAGCTGTTATTATTGGACTAAGTGAATCTAAAATAAAATAAAGCTGAAATCCTGAATTTCTTACACTATTTTCAGAGAGTGATGAAGTGAAACCGTTACTTAAAAGCCCTACTTTTTTTTTTAGGGGACAAAGTTGTTGAAAGAAATGTATACTTTTCAGAATTAATAGTATAATTTCATTAGAAATGAGGAGCCTTTTGTAAGAGAGCAGAGGAAGAGAGAGGAAAAACTTACACTGTTGAGGATTCCAAATTTCGCTTTTTGTCTGAGACTGCTGAAAATGATGTATAGTCAAATAAAAATTACCATTTAAATAAGATTTTAAACACCAGAAAATGATGTACAAAATGTACAGAAGGATACGAGAAGGTCCTCCAGCTCATCTTTGGACATTTCTATGTCCTTGTCCTGCAGAAGACAACATCTGCAGTGTACACTTCCTGAAATGTAATCTAACTGAATTTTACAACATTACTGATCCATTGGTGATGTGTTCTAATGCTTGCTTGTAGAAATTACCCTAAAATGTGCTTTGTGATAATTGCATAATATTTCTTTTTGAGCTACTCAGAATGCTTAATGGAGAGTAGTTTAATCTCTTTACAGTGGTCTTTTACATCCCTCAGTTTTGTCTTCTTTAAACTGAATAACAGCTATTTGTTTCATTTGCTGTCACATTTATTTTTATTTGCTGTCACAAAGTACAGATTCAAGATCACTGTTTGCTGTCTAGAAGTGTGACTTCCCATTACAGAGATAATTTTGAATTGAAACTTTCCAGGGCAGAGTAGTCTAAAAATACAATTTCCTTTGTATCACGGACAATTTCTAGTCTACGCTTTAAGGTTTAGTAATTACTTTTTTCATTAAGCCTGCTTATTCTGACTTGAGGTCACTTTCTGACCAGCAATATTCCATTTTCCATTGATCTTTACAGGTCAGTAAGTTCAGTTACAATTATTTAACCATAAGAAATCCGTTTTCTCGTCTGTTGGTACATCTGGATAAGATTAGGTTTTATGCTCAGAAATGTGATGAAAATCTCAATAGTTCGTCTACATGTGAGATTTTAAGCTTACTATCCATGAAGTATTTCAGTTAGCAGGAACTGTTTGCTTAAAGGGCCACATTGCTGCAGTGAATGCTGGCTCTGTGCTGAGCCTTTCGGCGCAGTCTGTGAGGCGGATCGTCTTACAGCACTTCACCTGAAACACCTTCACTCACTGACTTACAGATGTTTTTCCTTGAACGTGCTGAGAGTATCAACCTGCCTGTTGCTTTTCATAACGTGTTTTTTTTTTTTTTTTTGGTTGTCTTGATCTCGTCATTGTCTTTCATGTAGCACGTCAGTAAATGGGATGAAGTTCAAGTTCTTTCTTTGAAACCCATTGACTCAGTCTCCTCAAATAACACTAAGAATAAAACTAAGGCCTGTCTGTAATTAAACTTTTTAGCCTCCTGTACTAGAGACATTAGATTTTGCTTTACTCTTTATGCTTGTGGACTCTCATATACATAATGTAGGTCCCCTGCATATCAACTATAAACAACAGCACAGATTCTCAGTTTTAGGATAAGGTTGTTCATTCATTTTGCTTTGTCTGTGTTTGTAAATGGATTATTCTCCCAGTGTGGCATTTTAAGGAGTTATCAAACATGTGTGGAATTTGGTAAATGAAATAAATTTTGAGAATTTATTTCTTTTATAATTTTCAAAGTTGGAACATGACTTTTGCAGCATTTTATATTTTCTTAATGTTATTCACTGGTAGTTATTTCCTGGAATACAAACACTACAAAATGAGGGTTTTGCCCCCATTTAGATAAAATTCATATTCATTTCCAGGTTTGGTTTGTTGTTTTTTATTTTTTTTTACATGTTGTTTTGTTAGTTCAAACAGATCCATACACATAGATTAATACCTAAAACCATCACTGAATCATGTTTATGATTTTTATATTTTTTTACACGTGCATTGACGTAAATAAGAGTCATTATGTGTTTACTACTTGTGAAAGTCCAGATGGTTTTGATGCTAAGGACCCTGAGTGCCCATATGTGGCTAAATAAACAAATGTGTGTTGATTTTCAATGCTTCCACACAACAAACATTCTTACTGACTAGAAGAAAAGGCCAAAATGCCAACCAGAACTTCTAGAATACCTGCTACCTTTGTTTGTTTACAGTTTCAAGTGTTTAAAAACTGTGCATCCACAAAAAAAAAATAGAGATCTATCATAGTACTAGGATTGACATATTTTCCTTTTTCACTTCTCAAGTTCTTGCAGAATTCTGTTCAATTTTTTTAAATGGCAAGAGAACTAATAAAGCTTGCTCTTCTGTTAGAGAAACTTTAATTATAGTGCTTGCAGGTGAGAAGAGAGGCAGTAGGTCATGTCTTTATTAAAACATATCTAATTAAGTAATCTGGATAAAGCTTTCCCTTCTTACAATATGTCACATTTTTGATAAAATTCTGACAGCTGATTGGGCTGGAGTTAAAGAGTAAGTTTCGGGTCAACCAGTGCGCTCAGATGTGGCTTTCCCATTGAAGCCACACTCAGCCAAGGCACCAGGAGTCAGTTTTAATGAGGCTGGAACTGCCTCTGAAGGAGACAGATCATGAATTAGTCATAGAAGAAGAAGGAGACATAAAGGTACATACAGAGGATCTAAAGCAGTTTAGCCAAACAAAGAAAGGTGATTTCCTACTGATGGCCCTCACAAGTCCCTCAAAATGAAAGTAACAAATGGCAGAGGCATTGTCACTAGGTTGTGATGACATTTCTTTAGAAGCTGATTGTTGTCAAGGATATAACTCTAAAGAAGAATCAGAGAAGGGCTTTTCTGAATTTTGGTTGACATCTCCTATTTATCCTTGTGCATGGCAGACTGCTTCAAATGGTGGCAAGATTTGTCTCATCCCATAACTGTGATATCCATTTTGTGTTTACGGCTACATGAGCAAATGATGATGTCAAAGTAGTGAATTTTGATGGAAAATCTGAAGTCTGATTTAATGGTAATTAAAATTAAACCTTGAAAGAAGATCTTTTCATAAAAACTGGCTTATCAGTGGAGGGGCTGACATTTCTGTGATTTGTTTCCTACTTCATATTCTGGAGTGTGTCGCCTAATGTTAGTAAATTTATCCTCATAATGAAGTTATGATTTAATAAAATACTATTGCATCTGTTTACTTAGAAATAACTGAGGCAAAACTTGAGTGGACAGGCCTTAAAGGTATATTTATTTTATTATTTATGATTATTTTTTTATTGCATTATAACTACTAGTCTCTTAGACCTTTTGAAAACCCAGTATTTAGAGTAGATATATTCAGCAGCTGAATTATATTGATGTTGCTCTGTAATGTTCAACCTCCAAACTCAGCAAAATTATTGCAGAAGCAAATTACAGTTTTAGTATGGAGAGGATTTGAGGAAACTGAGACCCCCTGTCATGAAGTTGCTTGCTTAAGGTTGCATGAGTAGTCCAAAATAGAGGAGATTTAGGAGTGGACCACAAGAACAAGACCATCCTTCCTCCTTGTAAGTAATGGATCTCAGTAAAAATATATCTGTCTTGTTGGTGGTTTTAGATAAGAAAATGGAATTATCACAAATACACTTTTTTCAGAAAGCTGAGAAAATATAAATCTTGATATTCTTTTTCTGCATATGCTGTCATTATAAAAGCTATGCCAGTTAGAGTTGTTTTAGCTAATTTATTGGTTTGATGCATCATAAGTAACTCAGTAGTTTTATTCACTATATGCAGAAATACTTGTGTTATTCTCAACTTTTCCAGCACAGCTACTACTTGCAATTCTGCAAACCTTAACTACTGTGAGTGGTTCCAGCTAAGTCAATTAGTTTAATGAAGCTAACTTAGAGTAATAGGAATTAAGTCACTGCTGAAAACTAAGCTACAGTAAACTATGTTCTTTGTGATAATTTATGCAAAAAACCACTTTTGATTCTAGGATACAGTGGCAAAATATTCCAGTAATAAAACATGTCAGAACATATATTAAACTGTTTCAAGAACTGCTTCCTGGCATAAGATAGCATTTTATTCTTTTGATGTTATTTGAGTATGCAGAACATTACAGTCTGTGCTCAACTGAATTAGCACAATTGAACATTCTCACCATTTAAAGCCTTTAAAACCCTGAATCAGATCCTAAAAACCTCCATTTTCTTATTTTCTGAATTTTGTGATTGTTTTGGTTGTTTGGCTGTTTGGTTTTTTAGGGGGAATTCTTTGTAAGTGTTTGGTGCTTTTTATTTTCTTTCATCTTTTATACATGCAGCATTAAAATCTGGTTACTGAGAAAAGCATGAAAATTATAATTTTGCAAAACACGTTCATTCTTGGAGTAGTGTTTTAAAGATAAACCCAGCATAACAAAATATGCTAAGACAATAAGACTTGCCAGCATTACTAATGATGTAAAGCTCTTTTCAAATAGTCTTCCTTCTCCAAAATGATTGGTGAATTTGGTCATTATATCTAATTAATTTTCATTTTAATGAAAGGCAAATGATATATTAGCATTTGTGAGCCTTTCTGTGTCAGCGTTAATTTTAAGAAAGCAGTCTCAAAGCAGTTTTCTAATAAAATTTGTGTAGACTGAAAGCACAATCAAGGGTGGCATGAACCAGTTTCTTAGGGGCGCAGGGCTCCAAGGCTACAGACCTCCCTAAGACAAGGAATATTTCCAGTCCATACTGCTGTTCTGATTTACTTAAAATATATTCGAATGTCTTGACTTTTCTTCTGGCTACCAACATGTGTCCACAGAGATAAGCCCCTTCCATTTCTAAGACAAATATATACCCATCAAGAAACCCCAGGATACATGATCGTATTCATTTATCCAGATTGTGATGTCTTTTTCTGTTGATCATGTTTTAGTGTTGGGATCAGTGAACTATGAAGCTGTATATTTCTGAGTTTTCCTCTGTCTAGCAAAGAGTCTAGAGTATGGTCATTTCCTCTCTACTTGGACCAATTTTCTTTACAACTGAACAGAGACTTTTAATAGTTTGGCAGGAAGCCAACATGTTTACTGAAAGAAAGTGAACTTCCTCAGACTTTACAGAGCTTCTCCCTAATGGTTTTTTTCAACGCCTGATTATTTCATAGTTTTGTGAATATACTAATTGAACATGAAAATCCAAATAAAAAGGGAAGAGCCTAGAAACAGCAGTACCTGCTAGTTCTTACTACTTCTGTTATAGTCAGGACAATATTCTGGATATTTCTCAACTGCTTCTTCAGAGTCTTATTCACAAAAAAAACCCACTAGTTAACTAAATTGAGAATCTTCTATATACTTTTGAAGTTTACTATTGATTTAATCTTTATTTTTACTTGATTATGAAATGTATAAATCTATAATTATTCCAAATAGAAAAAGAAAACATTTTAATTTGACATATTGAACATCTACTAATAAAGAAGATTTATATGCTTAAATGAAAAGAATTAAAATACATGCATTGGCCTGGTTTGACAGCAAGCTTATAAGCTATAATGATGCTTATATTTCATTTTCTGGTGATGGAATTCAATGGTTTAGGGGCTCTGCATATCTAAAAGTAATTAAGAAAAAATCACATTGGAAAGACTGACATTTCAATGGCAATCAATACCCTTATGACATCAGAAAAATGCAGATGTTGAGACAGTATGCCAGATTCTGAGTGGATGTAGCTGTTTTCCAAAGTAGGCAAGTTTCTGAAGATAGTTAATCTGCTCTCTGAAGCAGTTACTGAAATAGAGCTGCAATGAGTTATGCTCCCCCAGGACTTTCCTATACAGAATTTATTCTACTCAAGTAAAGCTGCCTTTACAACCGTCACCATTTGAAGTTGCAGGTAATGCAGTACTTTAAGTGCAAACAAGTTTCTGTGTATTCTGCTAAGTTCTTAATCTTAGCACCAGTGAAGTGTGAAGATAGGCTTGTGACTTTTGTATCATATTTCTCAAGTAACTTATTAAAACTGACTCTTACGTTTTAGAGATGATTGTTAAAGTGAACAACTTCATTGAGATGAATGGAGAAAATATCTTTTCCCTGAAGCATCTTTACCATCTTTTCAGGCCATTATTTGCAGCAGGACCTTATATCAAATTTGCATATAAAAAGTTGTTTTCAAAATTATGACATCCAGCAATGTTTTCTTGACTTCTTCCTACGTTTAAGTTACAGATTCAGTACTTCAAAAACTCATAAAATTTGGTTGAAATCAGTCAAAAATGTTTTTCTACTTTTTAACTCCTTTCTCATGGAATTACTTTCAAAAGGTAACAAGTACAACAAATATTTAACTTGATAGTCTGTTAGTTTATTAGTCAAAATTAGAAATAGATTTACTTTTCTTCCAAATTCTTACCACACTTGTAAGCTTGTGAGATCCTAAAGGGAAAATCTTAACAGAATATAAATCTGCTTTGTTTGCCATCAAGCAGCAAAGTACATGTTTGTTAATTTTGATCAGTTACTATCAAATTTGATGATATTTTAGCAAGTAGCTATCTCCTGCTCTTGAAAAATAAACTACTGGTTTATTCAGCTCAATTTAAATGACCCTCACCCCCAAAATCTCTTTTATGCAGTAACATTTTATAGAGGCACATTGACTGCACCAAATCAAGGATTGCTTTATATTTGCTCACATTTTGACTCAATAACATGTTGAGCTATGCAGATAATTTATTCACATAATTTCAGTTTGGCTACAAAACAAAGAATTAAATTCAGCATAAGTTAAATGGGTTTGGCTTTCTCTAACAAGAAAATTTTTCATTTGTCACGTCAGGTTTAATGGAGGCATGAGAATTGCTTAATTTCAGAGGGTTTTGGGTTTTTTTGGTTTTGTTTGTGGTTTTTGTTGTTTGGTATTTTTTGTTCAAAGCAGGGGAGTTTTTCAAATGAATTCCTGAACTGCACGAAAACTTGAAAGAGAGCAAGAAATAATGGTTGTGCTGATGACACATCGATTATGCTCCCAGAAAATGGTATTTAGAGAGATCAGCTGATAGGTAAAATGATATGATTTAGCCATTTATCTCTTAGAGTATTTTTATATGGGTGTGTAAGACAAGATTAGACGTTCCTCTTCTGCAAGCAGTACCCTTTGCCTTGCATGACATGGTACTATCCAAGTTGATGGATAGTTTAGTTAGTCTAAAACTTAATCAGTGTGAATGTTTTATACAAAATTAATAATTTTGAATAATAAACATTAACTGTTACTAAATATGCTTTAATATAATTTCAGTTCAAAGATAAAAAATAGTTTTTTTGTAATATGTTGCATATGACTAGCTATTTTTGTATTTGTAACAATAATTGAAACATTAAATACTTCTAAACATGATTATCTATTAAATTAAACTTTTGACTATCGCTAATCAAAGATTTATATGAATATCTTTATCTAAAGCCAATTCCTAGTCATATATGTTCATGTTTCCATTAAATTAATTTTAAAGGAGCTGCTGCAGAGGATGAAGTGGAAGCATGACTCTTGGTTAAATATTAAGGTTTCAGGATTTTGCTCGTACTTTAATGGTACCCTGTGCAATGAGAGAAACATACACATGCACTTTTTGTTTACATTTTATATTAGAAAAATTAAGGAGACTTCTAAAGAGCTTTCTGAAACTGAAAAAAATTAATTTTTAGGATATATGCATTAGAAAAGTAGACCAAGTCAAATATCTTGGTTTAGTTAATAACATTTTTGGTATAATAATAGGAAATACCCATTTAAGGACAATCTAGACTGAGGTAGGAACAGGAATTATATATACAGCAGAGTTTTCTGATCTTAAAATACATTCCAGCCTCTTTTATGTGCAAACCACATAAGAGCAGGTGGTAATAGCTGCTGAGTCCATCTTATTAGCTGCTTTCAAAAATAATTCATTCCCAGATCTGTACCTAAGGATAAGATTGTATAGAACTGAGGTAATTGAGAAGACCTTTGAGAAAGTAAGATGAACATATGAAACCAGTCCCCTTCTTTTAGCTGACATGCACTGTCCTTCCCAGACCTAACCATATCTTTGTAAAGCAGTGATCTTTGGGAGCTGAGACTTTGAGGCAGTGCTTGCCTTCTCTGTGTTTGTCAGCGCAAGAGTTAGAGTGTCATGAACAGAAATTTCTCTTCCAGCGCTGGAATGCAGAAAGGGAAGGCAAAGAAAGTGTGAACGTCTTGGTTTATTGGTGATGCAGAAATTCTGCATTTAATAAGGAACAAAAAACATAAGCAATTGCCAAAATGGTTATTTTGGACGTCTGTATTAGTTCTGTTATTCCTCTGTGCAGCAAAAAATGTCATCGTAGTGCACATTTTTTGAATGATGAAAAGAATATATGTCAGTTTTGTGTCATTTCTTGTTTTAGGAGCATTTCCTCCACCAACAAAGTTTTATAAAATATTTGTAATGAGCTGTGAATTCCTGTGAATTCAGCAAAGATTGCATGGATGAATTTTAGTGTAAGTTGGAATGACAAATAATTGCAGCTGTAGAAATTGGATTCACGATGGTCAAACACACTCCACAAAGGCATGTGTATGCACATTGAACAGATTATCTGCCAAAAGGGAACGTAGTGCAGTTGACTATAGCTGTGCTATAAAATCTCTTTATGTGCCGGTGGCATTTAGAAGCTTCTAAAATCTTTGTAGAAAGCAGACTTGCCAACTGTTGACATGTTTTTTAAAAAAACCTTTTCTGTACATGTAAGCACTTGGTATCAGCTGCTTCACAAAGTCAAGTTTAAATGAAATGAAATGTGCAGTAATCCTGGCCATTAACAGTAATTTAAAGTTAAGTACAAGTCAAAACCAATTAGTCTAAGTTTAATTTCATTTGAGGTGATCTACTAGGAAAATTTGGCTATCTGTGTTTTAGGAAAGCTTAGGGCACAAAAAGGGTTTCCTTAGTGGGCAGAAACTATAATGCTCCATAAAATTAAGCTCCTCTAATAAGTCTGTATACATTTTAGTTTCTGGTCTATGTCTTTGAGGGTGGTTCATAGGTTTGCCCTGACTGTGAAAGCAAAAGTTCTGGTACATGAGTCTCTGATATTGTGGGGGAAGGATCCATGTCTCCAAACCATGATGATCTTTTAGTTGTGTAAGCCAAGATTAGCCAAATATCTGAGGGTTTTGGAAGAATATTTTTAATTTACTAGGGCATGTTGGAATTTCCTGAATACTGTTTCATAACTGGCAGAGGATGTATTTCTGGAAAATCTGTTTGTGCTATTAAGGGCAAAAAGTGTGAAGAAATTCAGAAGAAAATTTGGGCACTAGAAAACATTAGAGAGAATCATCAGGGGTATATTTACTAATCAGTGAATGCATATGGCTCGCTGAACTGTATCATTTTAAATAGGCAGGTAATGCCTTAAAGCCAAGTCTTATACCCTGGAATGTGCATTAAAATATCATTGGCATACAAAGGAAAAGATACTTGAACATCCTTAGGATACAGAGGCATTAATTACCCAGTTAACTAATAATTTTTGTTTGTGTTTGGATTTTTTTTTTGGGTTTTTTTAATCTGTGTTGTATTAGAACTGAAGTATCAAGGCCTGAGATTTTTGCCAGCTTTGTCATTTGATTCATCTTCAGTTTTCTGATTAGGAGAGATCCCAGGCATTTCCTGTGTCTGGGATTTTGAGCTCATCCTTGAGAGAGGAAAAAAATTAATTTGGGAAAATTTGAGGCATCTTGCTTGCTTTATTGTACCTTTGTAATTTTTCACAGAAGTGAATTCAATTTTCAGCTTTGAAAAAAACACAAATGCTTTGAGACAGGACCTTTTATTTAATTCCTTGTAATCTTTCTGCTAAATCAGAGGGTAATATGCATATTTTTGTAAAATAATTCTTTGTATAATGCATTTCACCTCATTGGCTCAGTTATTTATAAAATGTGCATTCCTAATGATTGTTTTTAATCTAGAATTCCTTTTGTTTGTGGTTTAGATATGTTAAAAGAAAGTGCTGGAAATGAAAGACAGAAAAAATAATTTATCAAATGAATCATATGAGAAAACTCTGTGCAAAAATTCAGCAGTCCTCATTTAACTCCTAATTGGAATATTTTCATGAAAGATTGTCTACCTTAATTATTCTAGTTTACCAGAGAACAAATAATAAGAAAATTTATGTAGCTGATTGTATTTGATCTGCTGCCATTAAAATATCTATGTTCAAATGTAGTTCCTCATCTAAAATACAGATTACAATGAAGTGAGAGAGAGCATGAAGAGAGTAAACATAATGAGAGGATAGTTTGGTATGGCCTAAATGTCTAAAACTGGCTAAAATTTTCATGCTAGAGAAATTGAAAAATGAAGTCATCTTGACTCCTAAATATCATTGAAAATTGATTGCAAACAGAAAATGAAAGTATACTGTTGAATTAGGGTTATATTACATCAGAGAAATGTTACTTATTTGAGAAAACCAGGTACTTTTATAACACTTTCTTGGATTTGTATTTTTGTTCTTTTGCAGAATCACAGTCTTTAGACTGACTTTACCTTTTTTGAGGGAAAGATCTAATGGCATTTCTTTTGGGAAAATTCATTTTATAAAATCATTTTATGACATCTGCTTAAGTATCTCTCTTTTCTGGTTATAAAGTGAACTTGAATATTCATGTTTCAGTTAAGTTTCTAAATAAGATAAAGATAGGAACACAGTAAAATATTCAAAGTCTGAAGCTCTATGTCAGTGAGTTTCATAGAATCCTAGAATGGTTTGGGTTTGAAGTAACTTTTAGAGGTCATCTGGCCCAACCTTGCTGCAATGAGCAGGAATATCTTTAGCTAGATCATGTTGCTCAGAGCCCTGTCCAACCTGACCTTTAACAATTCCAGGGATGGGAACTTTTATGGTTGCTCAGGGTCAGGCATCCAGAAATTCTAAACTAGAACTTTTATTTGTGGTCAGCACCAGGTGATTTTTAGATGTCAAGTTGAATCTATCTTATCAGCGTGAAAGCTGTATATTGAAAGAACATGGACTACAGAATTCGCAGATCAACTAAGTTATCTGCAGATGAAGTATTTTTCATTTGTTGACAGGAATTTCTGTATCCAAGTACTTGCAGCTACAGAAACCCAGTACAAGAGAACTTTGGAAGCAAATCCAAACTGTTCTGCTTAACTGTTTGGAGTTTTGGCCATGACAAAATAAACGATAGTGCTGCAGGCATATTATGAAAGACATACAAAATTGCAAAACGCTTTTGGGTTTGGCTTGTTAGTTGAGATTTAAAGGAAAAAGATTCATGCATCACTATGTCATAAAATATATTTACAAGAAACAGAATTTACTATTATAAAGTTTGGGAGGAGCCTCAGCTGTAGTTACCATGGGATTGTGGACTTCACTATACGGCAAGGAGGAAGCAGGGAAACAAGTTAGAGTGCAACCATGGACTTCAGAAGAGCTAACTTTAGCTTCTTCAGGGATTTTCTTGGAAGAATCACATGGGAACATGTGGGAAGAGGAGTCCAAGATATATTCAAGGTTGGTTGATATTCAAGGATCACTTCCTCCAGGCTTAAGAACAATGCATTCTAATAAGCAAGAAATTGGGCAAAGGGGAGAAAAGACCTCCATGGCTGAATAAAGAACTTCTGTCATTCCTCAAGTAGGAGGAGGAAATACACAGGAGTTGGAAACACGGTGGAGCCACTAGGATGAAATTAGAAATGTTTTCAGAGAAAGTAGAAATGGGTATAAACCCAAGGCCCATCTGGAATTAAATCAGATCAAGGGTGTCATGGACAGCAAGAAGGGCTGCTTTAAAAACACCAAGAACAAAAGGAAAACTAAGGATAATTTTGCCCCATTGCTAAATGGAGGCAGGGCCCTGGTAATAAAGGATACAGAGGAGGCACAATTACTGAAATACTTCTTTGCATTGGTCTTCACTGACAAGGACAGCCCCCGGGAATCTCTGACCAAGAAGGGTAAAGGAATGTTAGAAGACTTTCCCTTGGTCAAAGAGGATTGAGTTAGAGGACTCCTAGGGAATTTGTCATCCACAAGTCCATGGGCCCCAAGGGAATGTATCCATTACTGCTGGGAAAACTGGTGGACGCAGTGATGAGGACACATGGTCATCTTTGAAAGATCATGGTGATGGAGAGACATGTTTGAGACATGTTTTGCAAGAAAGCAAAAGTTTCCCCAGTCTTCAAAAATGGCGAGAAGGAGGATCCAGGGAACCACTGGTCAGTCAGTTTAAACTCAATCCCTAATGACCAGCTCATTCTGGAGGCCATCTCTAACCACAGGGATTACAAGAAGATGATCAAGAGTAGTCAGCATGGATTCATTAAAGGTGAATTATGCTTGACCAATCTGAATTCCTTCTACAATGAAACAACTACCTGGATGGATGATGGGGGAGAACAGTGGATATTGTCAGTCTGAGCTTTAGCCAAGCTGTTGACAGTGTCTTTCACAACATTCTTTTAGGCAAACTCAGGAAGTGTGGACTGGATGAGGGAACAGTGAGGCGGATTGAGAACTGGCTGAGTGGCAGATCCCAGAAGAACGTAATCAACAGCACAGGGTACGGTGGGACTTGTGTCATTGGTGCTGTCCACCGGGGTTCCATCCTGGGCCCACTGTTCTTTAAAGAATTCAACACTGACTTGGAGGAAGGGGCAGAGGCCTCCTCAGCAAGTTCCTGCAGACACAAAGCCAGGAGCAGTGGCCCATACCCCAGAGAGCTGTGCAACCCTTCAGAAGGGCCTGGACAGGCTGGAGAGAAGGGCAGAGAGGGACCTTCTGAAACTGAACAAAGGCAGGTGCAGGTCCTGCTCCTGGGGAGGAACAACCCCCTGCAGCAGCACAGGCTGGGGGCTGAGCTCTTGGAAAGCAGCTCTGTGGAGAAGGACCTGGGGGTCCTGGTGGAACACAAGCTGTCCATGAGCAGCAGTGGCCAAGAAGGCCAATGGGATCCTGGGGTGCATTTGGAGCAGCATTGCCAGCAGGCTGAGGGAAACGATCCTGCTCCTCTGCTCAGCCCTGGTGAGGCACATCTGGAATTCTGTGTCCAGTTCTGGACTCCTCAGGACAAGAGAGACTTGGACCTCCTAGACCAAGTTCAGTGAAGGGCAAAAAAAGTGATTTAGGGACAGGAGCATCTCTCTTACAAGGAAAGGTTAAGGGAGCTGGGCCTGTTCAGTCTCAAGAAAAGACTGAGAGGGGATCTCATCAATTTCAGCATTTGGAAGGAGGGTGTCAGACGATGGAACCAGGCTGTTCTTGGTGATGCCACACAATAGGATGAGAGACGGTGGGCAGAAAGTGATGCCCAGGAAGTTCCAAGAGCACATGAGAAAGAACTTTACTGTGCAGGTGACTGAGGAGCGCTGGAACAGATTGCCTAGAGGGGCTTGGAATCCCCTTTGCTGAAGATATTCTATAACTGTGTGGACAGAGTCCTGTGAAATGCGCTCTAGGATGACCCTGGCTGAGAATGGAGGTTGGACCAGATGACCTCCTGTGGTCACTCCCACACATTTTGTGATTCTGTGATTATATTAATATCATTCTAGTATTATTAATACTAGCAAATGGTCCATATCCTTATCTCAAGCTATGCTAAGTTTATTTCTCAGGTTAAGATTTAGCAACATTGACTTCAGTCTTTCAGGGGTCTATGATCCTGATCCAATGAAGTTTGTAAGGATGTATTTAATTTAATATGAATGCATTTAAGTTAATACAAATAACCTCCTTATATTCGTTTTTCATTGAAATTTAGGTGTACATGTGAGGCCTTCAATGGATTGAGGTAAAAATATGTATTGTTTTGCTAGGCTGAGTTTAACAGGTGTCAATCAAATATCAGTGTTATTGCTGTCTGGTAGGGTTCTGTGTAAATATAATTCATGGTTCTATGTAAATATAATTCGCCATGACATTTGTCTCAAATTATTGTCGTAGTTTTTATATTTGGGACTTGCAATTCTGGAATTCCTCTTCCACTTTCGGTTGTGTTCTTTTGAATAGTTTCTCCTTACCAAGGGGGACAGTAGCTGATTTCCTCGCAATTTACTTAAGTTAGAAAGGAAGTTGTTTGGCTTTTTTGATCAGGTATGAATAAAAGTGTCCATGCACTTTAGCCCCCTGCTTGCACACACACTTTAGTAGGAGTAGTAATTGTTCAGGGCCACTCTGGCTTAACCAGAGGATGTGGCAAAACACTACTGTGGTAAGGTGAGACGTGGCTAAAAGCAAATCTGCCAAAATATAATTAAGGGAAATGGAAACCCATATTAATGAAATTCATTAAGGAGCTAATGCAGGAAGAAAATGTGGTTTGAGAATAATTATTTGAAAGCAAAATCATCAAGGCTTATTCTGTTAAGTAAAAAACAGTTGTGCGTTCAATGACAGTTTGAAATTAAAAGAAAGTAAAAAATTGCAAATCAATAACAATAAAAAGTGCACTAAGCTAATGGATCCCTTGTTTCAAATTGAAAGTGACAGTTTTGAATTCTAGAGTAAATCTTTAGTGATGGCTCTTTTCATTACCACACAGCAGCCCTTGCCATTTTAGCTTCCATAGCTGTACTCACTCAGCTATGTGCTGCTTTGATCTATGACTCTATTTGCCATGCCTTTCAGGGATAGGGAAGTGGGAACTCATTACTGAAAAACACCCGAGTGATTTGGAAGATAGATTTTCATGTCACCAGCTGATCCCTGAGGCTCAACATCCATCCTTTGAACAGAAAGTTAAGTAAAACCTGAGATGATGTTTTCCATGTTGCTCTTTTGAAAGGGACCTTGCTGACTAACTGATTTAATGGGCATATCTGTTTACAGGCACTTCTGTGTTTTCCAGTACAGTAAATGCTTTTCCTTGTAGAGAACAAATAGCTTGGTGTTTTTTTTGTTCTGTCTCTTGAGTTTAGCTGTGTGATATTCCCATTATACTTTGCACTGCTGATGCTTGACATGTAGGAGTTGAAATAATCGGAACTGATTGGAATAATCAGGATGCAATAGCTCAATATTATACCATAGGAAAAGATTCAGTAGGCAGAGGTTCTTTAGTGTCCCCCGTTTCTCTAATTTCCTTTATACTAAAATGATCATTTTCTTTAAGACATTTATGATATTTTTCCTCTTTAGTACTTCTAAAATATTTTATTTAGAAAAGAAAAATCTGATGCACCCTATGTTTACTAGTATATTAAAGCATGCGCTTCAAGACAGCAGCTGGGTTGTATGAATAATTCGTTTGGTTTCTCAGGATAAATAAAGGATGACTCCACCAAAAATTACACAAGGCTTGTGTTTTAACTTTATTAAAAATATTCCTTTTTTTAAAATTTTTTCAACAATAATGTCTATCATTTTCTGAAGTGAATGCATGAAAAAAATATGGTTGTGAGAAGACAAAACCAACTTCGTATTAGTAAAACATTAGAAGCCTTTGAAATAAATATTTCTATTCACAGTATTTCAAAGTAGCTAAAAAATAATAATAATTTGTTCCATTCTACAAACAGAATAAATCTTCTGCTTAATATGTGGTAGACAGCTACTCTGCTATCATGTGAAATATTGGAGGGCATTAGATTGGATAATCTAAAGATTGGTGGGAATAGTGGGGTTCACTTTGATATTGTCTATATTGTTTGCATTCAGATAATTGGAATTGTTTGAGAACTTAATTATTTCTAAATATATTATATGCCTAATTCCTTTATCCTTGAATTTGGGGTCTAGTCCTCTGCCTCTGCAGTTATGAGTTTTGGATTATTCATGCACCCATTCCCCCAGGAAAAAAAAAGGTTAAATGAACTAAGGCTGAGAGAGTTGGGACTCTTTAGCCTGGAGAACACAAACTTCAGGAGGGAAATGTATTAATGACTATGAATACCTTAGAGGAGTCTGTAAAGAAGACAGAGACATGCTCTTTTCAGCATTGCCCAGTAAGAGGGTAAGAGGCAAAGAGTCAAACCCGAAGACAGGAAGGTCCCTCAGAACAGCAGAAACAGCTCTGGGATAGGTTGCAGTACTGGAATAGGTTGAAGTACTGGGAGAGGATGCCATGGAGTCTCCCTCTTAGGAGATTTTCAGGAGCCATCTGGAGACTGTCCAGTGTATGTGTTAAGGTGTTAGTAGAGCTTTGTCATTGTTTGGTGTTGCAGTTGAGATTCCACCAATGAAAGCGACAGGATTGCTATTGATTTCAATGACAGTAGGTGCTTAGTTAAGAGTTTTATTTTTTTATTACTCTTGTGCATACCGTATTAAAGAAGAATTAGACCTGGGAACTTCAATTTGAAAGTTGTATTTCTGGTTTAGCTGATGACTTGCCCTGTGACCTAGGGCAAACTCTTTTAATAATTTGTGCCTACATTTTCCAATTTGTAGAACCCAGAAAATAAAATGTATCCACCTTGCAGGGATGTTGTTTCAATTAGTCCTTGTGAAGTGCTCCAGAGATAAAAGACCGTGTAGCAATAGGAACTGCTGTTATTTTTATATCATTATAATACGTGTTAACTCTGTGAAATTAATCTGTATCAATCAAGAGACTTGTAACTCATTCCTGGCTACCTCTCTATGCATTATAATTTCCTCTATATACTGATGATATATATCACATTGGTATAGTACTGTATGGAATTTTATATCTCTATTCACTCTGTTTCATGAGATAATAGATATTTTTAAAGCTGGTGGAAATAATTCTTTCTTATTGACTGTAGTGACTTTACTATTTGAAAAATGTATTATAATTAATAATTAATTGTTTTTAAGTTGGACTAAAATAAAACATTGTGTCATATGGCTTTATAGGACTTTTTTGAAGTGTACCTGTATGAAAATCATAATATGCACTTCCTTTGATAACTGCATTGTTGCATATCAAACCTTAGAATAGGTACAATGTGTCACCTTGAAGAATGAAACTTATTTATTGCACACAATGTCTAATTTATTATTTTTATTGTATCTGAATTAAAGCAGGGTTTGTTACATGATATTTGCTTGCAGGGCTGAATCCCTCAAGTATTTATCAAACATTTTACATAATGACAAAAATGTTTTGAAGAGATAAAGTTAGGTGAAGTAGTATTAACAATAAGTGATGTGGTGTCTACTAATTGATGTTCTTGCCTTATGTATCAGATCACTTTTAGTGGCAGGTAACTTGATGAATGATGGTGAAGGGCCTGGAGGGAAAAACCTATGAGGAGGTTGACATTTCTTGGTCTGCTCACCCTGGAGAAAAGGAGACTGAGGGGAGACCTGATTGTGGCCTGAGCCTTCCTCACAAGGGAAATCAGAGGGGCAGACACTAATCTGTTTTCTCTGATCACAATAAACTGTGTCAAGAGATGTTTAGTTTGGATATTAGGAAAAGGTTTTTCACCTAGAGGGTGTTTGGGTGAACAGGCTCCCTAGGAAGTGGCCACAGCACCAAATCTGACAGAGTTCCAGAAGTGCTTGGACAATGCTCTCAGGTGTATGGTGTGACTCTTGGGGTGTCCTGTGCAGGGCCAGGGGGTGGACCTGCTGATCCTTGTGGATCCCTTTTTACTCAGGTTAGTCTATGGATCTCTCCATCATGTACAAATATTTTTCTATAAATATTATCAACTAATATTAGTTATTTAAATTGAATAATATTTATCATTGATTGTTTATTTTTTTTCATGCAAATTATATTTTTTTTGCACGCTGTTATTTAGATAGCATAAATAATGAGCAGATATGTAAAGAATATATTTGATTGCGAAATCTAATACATTTTTAATTGTTTTGCTGTATGTAGTTATCATATAATGGTCAGCCAAAGTTATTACTAGCTCATAAAGACAAGTGGATGATGGCCGAGTGATTGCCGCAGAAACTAACAGGGACTTCAGTTAAGGTGTTGCTGCTTTGAGCTGCATTTTTGACCAGTCTCTGTCCTCTCATCTCTTGGACCATAGTACCGATTTTTTTCAGTGAATCTCAGAAGCAGTTTAATGTGGTTTGTGTGGTTTTGAGTTAAAACATTCAATATCCTTCCATGCAGCAGTTCACAGTGGCAGTGGAGGAATGTTACCTGAATGTTACTTCTGTTGTTGGGTGGAAAGCTGTAGCAAGGAGTTTGTTAGGGTGAAAAACAGAAAGTTACACAGTCATAGGGGCTTTTTGCAATTGTTTGACCAAAGCCAGATTTCAACCTCTTTTGATTTAATTAAAAAAGTAGATTCATAGTTAAGTACTGTGACATGTTTATGTATCTGTGAGTACAGGTATCTATGAAACTATTTGCACTGTGAAGATTGAATCCTGAGGTGAATATTTGCAGACTGAAGTGCCTTTTTCTGATCTAGATTAATTATTATGCTATTTCATTTCTAAGGATGTGTTTTTTCATCAAAATCCATGTCATTTTACAAGTATGTTATACTGCTAATAGTGAGTAATAGGAAAGTAATTAAGCATCGCTTCTGCCACAAACAAATATCGTACCATATGTTTTTCATTAGTACTTCAGTTTCTTCTTTTGCATTGGTTTTACACATTGAAATAAAAGAAGCACTAAATAAAAGGAATCTCTAATGGCATTAATGTTGCTACTTTTACTTTGAATGGATGTTTTGCAACCATTTTAACCTCAAGCAAAGAAGCTGTTGCCCCACTCAGCCTAACTTAATTGATGTCACAGCTGAACAGAAGTGATTCATCCACAGCAACTCTAATGTTTTCATGAAGTCAGATACATAATGAGATAAAGAGTACATTCAAGTCATGCAGAGTATTTAATATGGAAGTTAAAGTGTCTACTCACAAAATAAGACTTTTAACAACTGATAGTTTTGATCTTGAGCGTGTTTTTCTACTTGCACAAGCATTAAAATATTTCAATGGTCTGTACTTTTGTTTTGCAAGACAGATTTCAGAAGACAGTTCTTAGTCTCCTTGTAAAAAAACAAAAAAAATAAAAACAAAAAAACCCCCAGAATCCTCTGAAGTAGTAGAAAGTTTGGTTAAGGTCTTTCAGAATATTTGAACTTGACAGAAATATTGTTCCCAGTAGAAGGTTTGCCTTCGATTGAAATGGAGTCGGGGTTCAATCTCTTAAGTCTAAATACTTCTCACTTTATCCAAACTGAGAAACTGAAGTAAGCTGTGAAAAAAAACCAAACCTGTAATTCAGACATTGAATTTGTGGTTTGGTGTTTTCTTCAAGCATGGAAACACTCTTTAGCAACCATATTAATCCATTGGCTTTCTTGGTAATATTTCAAAATCCCTCTCTAGTCATCAATTTGTGTCTTCTTATGAAAATTATTGAACTTCTTAAAAATGTTTTAGCTGTTCCTTTCCTTCTTTCCTTTTTTTCCGCTTCTTATTGCCAATCATACATCAAACTGGTGGCTTTCATGTCAAATACAATGTATTAATAGTTTGGCACAGTTTTTGTCCTGCAGTCTTTTATCAGTGTTTGCTTCCACGTGAGTATTTTTAATTGGGACACCAATAGGAATATTATTCATTACTGAGTTGCATGTATCGTGCATGTGACTTACTTTTTTTTTCCTTTCACTTGCCTGCCTCTATTTAAAAAAAAAAGATGAAAAAAAAAATTTTTTTTTTTAGCAAGGTATTTGATGGATTTTAAAGTGAATTATATGAAAGAAAACTTGTCAGGATTGGCAGGTTTCTGAAAATACTTTGAAGCAACTTGCATTTGCTAAAACAGTATTAATGAAAGTCACAAAGATCCTTTCATTCGATAATAAAGGAATTATGCATTTTACTTACGCATTAAGAAAAAAATCACTTCACTTCTGCTAAACGTTTTTTGTTGATGCACAATGTTTTTTTATGTCTTCCCAGGAATAATTTTTGTTGGCAAGTAAGTAAGAATTCAGTATTGCATTAAGTATTAAGTAAGAATAACATTGCAGTTCTCATAAGAGACAATAACATTTGTGCAGAGTTGGACTGTCAGCTTCCCAAAGTTGTAAGATA
Source organism: Melospiza melodia melodia (assembly GCF_035770615.1). Taxonomy (NCBI): domain Eukaryota; kingdom Metazoa; phylum Chordata; class Aves; order Passeriformes; family Passerellidae; genus Melospiza; species Melospiza melodia. The sequence continues at coordinate 67,183,523 of NC_086199.1, read as the reverse complement.
TTGAACTCATGCTCAAGTGGGACTGTATTTGAGCTCTACTTAAAAAGGCTGGAAAAGTCACTTCATTCAAACTGAAAAAGAGATTTGAGAAGTATGTAGGGCAGAAAGAAAGGAGAACATAAATGTAAGAGAGGATGCAATGTATGCAAGCCTATTTCATAGGAAGGACAGAGGAGGGTCTAAATGAAAAATGAAGCTTGTACAATCTTTATGTCTGGTAATGTTAGTGAATTACCCTCTGATGGTATAAACAGATGAGTCAGAAATAGGATGATGGAACAGATTTCAGAATAATGAGTAAAATTTTTAGTATAGCTAACTGCTGGTTTATCCTGCTGTTGGCACAGTCATTTATACAGAGTGCTGGTGATAATTAAAATGGTAATCAAAATTATGAATCATATATGCTTAATGAGACATTTGATGTGAGATGCAAGTTTGCATTGAAATGAAACTCCACATTGCAGAGTGAAGGGAGTAGCCCACCATCACAACATTTCTGAGAGTATGAGTTAATGAAAGAAATGGTACAATTTTAACCAGATGTGGTATGGATTTTCTTATTGCAATTGAATTCATTGTTATCTTGGAAGAAAGACTAGAAAAGCTGTGTAGGCTCTTGTCGTCTTAAAGAGTATATGTGGCCTGCAGAAAGTACTGCAACTCTCAAGTTAAAAGACTTAAATTAAAATTAATCTAATTAAATTATTATGTTATTGGGAAAGTATCATGTTGCTTTTGCTCACAAAAACATGTTAATGCTTTTATTCAAAAAATGCATATGTTCACATTCATGAATAATTTTCTAGTCTTTTTTTAGCAGAATATTTTACCCTGAAAAGGTGCCAATCTGCCAGAAAGTCCAAACTATTTTATTGAATTTTCATAATCTAAATTAATGTCAAGAGTTAGATTTTTTGGATGGTGAAATGTCATTTCTATACAGTATTTACCTCTAAATCACTTGAGGAAAAAAACCAAATAAATCCTGTGGAGTATAGGGTTTTTCTTATGGAGCATTTTTTGCCCAGTATTACATGAGAGGGGCAAGTTAGAGGCTACCTCTTTATTTGACTGATGCAATAGTTTTTTTTCCCCATTAAAGAAAGGCTGTCCATTAGAGTACAGTCTGGGATATGCATTATCTATAGATAGAGTAATATAATTATTGTTCCTAGAGCAGAATTTGAGGAAATTTATCCCAGCAGAAAGGAAGTAGATTTGTGGTTTCTGAATTATTAATAACAAATTATTTCTATAGGCTGAAAAAAAGAAACACTGATTTCATTAAAGATTTCCTTAGGGAATTTTCAAATCATCCCGAAGTGTGTTGGTCTGTGAAGGTACTAAGTAGCTTATAATACATATTTTACTTGGGATTTCTGAGACATTACATCATTTAATCAGGGATGCTGCAATTTTTCTGTTGTTATATTTAATAAAACCCGAAAGCTCCAGCACAAAAAAACATGCATTCCATAAATAGCAGATTCATTTAGAAGTGAGTAGTTGTGCTCAGTGGTCATTAACATCAAGCAATGCCAATTCATTTGTGCTTGTTTGTTTTTTCTGGGTTGGGTTTTCTTTAGTTGTTGTTTGCAGTTTTCTGCTTGTTTGGGTTGTGGTTTAGCTCCAGCTGGCAACTAAGCCCTACACAAGGGGATGTGGGAGAGATTTAGAAGAGCAAATAGAATAAACTTGTGGGTTGAGATAAAGACAGTTTAATAGGTAAAGCAGAAGCTGTCCTCCAAGCAAAGCAAAACAAGGAATTAATTCACTGTTCCTGTGGGCAGGTGTTCAGCCATATCCATAAAAGGCAGTGCCCCATCACACGCGATGGTTACTCAGGAAAACAAACACTATCACTACAAAGGTCCCCAGGCTACCTCCTTTTTCCCCCAGATTTATATGCTGAGCATGACACCGAATGATCTGAAATATCCCTGTGGTCATTTGGAGTCAGCTGTCCCAGCTGTGTTCCCTCCCAACTTTTTAAGCATCCCCAGCCTCCTTGCTGGGGAGAAACAGAAAAGGCCTTGAAACTGTGCAAGTGCCGCTCAGCAATAACAAAAACATCTCTGTATTACCAACCCTCTGCTCAGCACAAATCCAAAACACGTCTCCATACCAACCAATTGGAAGAAAATTAACTCCGCCCCAGCCAAAAGCAGCACATTTTTCTGTATATTGGCCTTAAATGGTGACCAAGAGCTACACAGATTATTTGTGTGCATTTCTGTCATTTGTAAAATTGGTCAAACTCCTGTGAAGATTCCTACATGTTGTTAATTTAGGTTACAATTTGAGGTGAGGGAAAGAAACAAAAAGACCTTTTTTATACTTAGCTGGAATCTCTGTAAAATACTGCTAGACATTTCCATAAATTGTGATGGAAATTTTAAATGAGTGTTCAAATTCAGGAATCGTTGCGTAGTTCTTATGTCTGTTCTATGTTTTGTGGAAGTACTAATGTTTCATCACTTGGAGTTATCAGACCATGCTTTCTTAATGTTCATTACTCCCTGCTAGCCCCCATCCCACTATTCTGCTCACAGAACTATTTTCACAACTTAGTTCACAATAGTGTGGATGATTTCAGGAGAGGAAGCATAGTACAACAAAATTTACTCTCCAGTACTGATATCTGCTATGCAAAGTGCAGAGAATCAGAAAATTAGTGTTAAAAGTGGTTAAGATATTTCTCTGTAGATAGGAATGGAGCAATTGTATTAAGTGTCATATTTTCTGTTATCGCTTTTCTGAATATGACAGCACTATAAAACGCTGCCAACATTTGCATGGTACCGTAAATGTATCAAACAACTGGACTTCATCTTCTCTTATACCAAGACATGAATTAAGCATGTTTACAGTTGGCAGCAATCCATTTCAGTTCTGGGATATAGCACTGGAATTATGTGCTTCTCCCCAGCCCTTTCTCTGCTGCCCTTTAAAGTGCGTGATGACATTCGCACAGTTTAAAAGGTATTATGTGAAAGAAAATTGTAGGCCTTTATCTTTTGACAGTAGAAGAGAATTACTGATCATTTAAATATGTGCTTTGTCCAAATAAGTGATTCATATTTGAGTATTCATAATTTCTTTTGTTAGTTTCAGTGAAAAAGAACAACATGGAAAATACAGAGACTCACACTTTAAAAATATTATTAAGATTTATGTTTCAGAGTAAAAGCAGATATCTATCATTGTTCCTTTTCCAAGTTTTCCTGTAGTAATTCAAGCCAAAAAGAAACTAAACAATGTAGTAGAAAAATGCCTTAGATTTTTACATTGTTTTTCTGGTATGTTTAGTGTTGCGCCATTGATGTTGTATTGCCTCAAATAATGAAAATCAGTTTCATGAGGTGTTTATTCTACAACAACTTAATTACTCTGCAAAAATTACGCTACAATTTTCATCAAATATAGTGCAGTTACTGCAAAAAAATTGGGATGGGATTATGATGGGATTATGGTTGATTAAAATGTTTGCCATGTGAGGGATGACATGGAGAGATGGGTATAATTTGTGGCAAGAGAGCAGGTAAAGGTCCATTGAAGATAGTGCCTCGCTCTCTGGACCAGTCTGGATGGCTTTTGCTCTACAGAAAGGGTGAACAGGATATGCTCCATTTAAAGGTAAAAAGCAGTAATTTGTTGACTGAGACATGAAGGATTAATTAGAATTAGCAATAAGCCTAGGCTGATCACTAACATGCTTCATCACCCTCGATGAGGCAATTAGGGGAGGGTCAGGGTCAGCTGCTGCTGCTCTGTGGAATAGGATGGTTTGTGATGTTCCTGTATTGCCATGTTCTAGCTCTATAATCCCCCTTTAGGTATTTATACATTTTATTGCATCAGTGTTCTTTTCTCTTGAATCCTGAGATGCCTCATAGCTCTTTTCTTCTCTATTTTACCTCTGCAGCTTTACCTTTCACATCTCACTTGACTATAGCCTAAGTAGGTTGTCACAGCTCCTTCCTGTAAACGAATGGGTTTCTTAAAAGTCCTAGCCAATGTTATGCCCAAGTCAAAACATGTATGGAGTAAAAGAAAAATGAACCCCTTCAGAGAGAAATAGAGATCTATTTTTTGATTTCAGGGACTGATCTACAGCTCAAACCTGAAGTGGTCTTGATTCCATTAAGTCAATAGGAGTGTTACTGTTGAACTAATGAGGCCTAAAATTTCCTCTTAAGTCCCTAGGTGCTCATTCCTGAGACTTTTTAGCAATTACTCTGCTTAACTGCATTTTAAATTAATAATAGAGGTTTTATTTGGATACATATGTAATGCTGCTTGTTGAAAGATGATGTGCATTTTTTTTTAGATGTACATCTTGTAACTCATTTAACCAATGGAAAGGTGACTATTTTTCCCCAAGAGCTAACCTAATTTTTAGAGGCAGGATTCCACAAACATTTTAGATTCTTGAAGAGTCAGAGAAAAGTAACATGGACACAAATTTAGGTCATAGTAGAAAAGAGTTGATATACTTATAAACAGAAGTTTGCATTTGAGCTGCCCAGGATGAAACTTCTGTTCTGAATGTTTCCCTTCTTGATTTCCAGAGTACCATAGCAGGTGCAGTGGCAAGGTTGCCAAATGGATTGATCTTTTCCTTGTCTTTCATTTTCAACTCTACACATCTCATCCATTGAGTGTTTCTACAATATTTGTTAGCATACTCTTCCCTCTCAACTTTGAACCAGTGCCAGGAACTGAAAGCAGTGGCTGAAGAAGAGACATGATTGGGAAATGAAGCACTGAGTTTGTAGGAGTATACAAAACTCTTAAGTCTCTCATCTAGCCATGACCTGCTTGTCACAGATTGTCAGTGTAATACTCTTCCTTCTAATGTGTGGAATCTAATGTGACCGCAAGGGGAAAAAAATATTAAAAATGCTTTAAGCTCTGCTTTTGGAATCTATCCAGAAATATTTTTCCTTAAGTTTGTAAGAAACAGCTGCCGGGACTCCATGAGTCCCTAAATGTCCTCCTCATAAACATTGCATTAATATGTGCTTGGTCGACAGTTTCACAGAGAACTTATCCAAGGATATACGGAGAGTACCTGCCAAAAAAAAAAAAAGGAAAAGAAGAAAAATAAAAAGTCTTTGTTTCCTGCGTCATTTTCAGAGCTGTTTCAGCTGATTGATTGTGGAAGTGGAGTATGGTTTGAAAGTGGAGTATATGCTGTAGGTATCTGCAGCATCACGTGTCTTTCCTTTTAATCTATTGAGAACCTTGCTTGCAATTCTAGAGCTTTTCCACTCTGTCATAAACTTGTGGCTGGGCAAGCCTACCCCCTAAACTTCCACCTCAGATGCATATTTCTGAGAAGTTTATAAAGTCATATCAACTTTTAAAATGAAATAAAAGTTATACCAGCATCCATTGTATCTGAATTTTCATTCATATAAAAATGTTTAACTGAACACAGGAAGAAGAGAAACACAAACAGGAAGTGAAAAAACTATAAAGAAAATGCTGTGGACTGACCTGAACTAGATCAATTTTCACGTGTATTTTGCAACAAAATAAATTGTGTATTAGTAGCTTTTGCCAAAAATTGAGCACCATTGGATGACAAATCTTTAAAGAGTGCTAAAATCTATTTACTCGTGGATATGTGATTCAGTAGGTGGTGCTCTTCCCTCTACAGATCATTTATGAATCAAACATTGAGGCTGTGATAGACTGTTGCCTCATACACTTTGACCCCAGACATCTGTGGTTTTTTAGTTATTCAATAGACTGTGTTTCAACAATAACGACAGTAAGGATTAAGAGCATGTTTCAGATGAAGTTTGTTTTTTTCTATGTGTGCATATCTTTCCTTTCGTCTTGCTCCTTCCCCTCAAGTGTAAACATGGACTGGGGCCTGGATATTCTCTTAGTCCTGTGCCCTAAAGCATCTCTGACTCAAGTGACCATGTTGACTTGTTTCTGTCTCATTTGCCTAGCAGGTTTCGTAATCATAATTAGTCATATCTCTTATATTTTTTTTTTCCACTGGAGGATCAGCCCTTCTCTTGCTAACAAATATCCTTTCCTTGTCCCATTACCCTTAAAGGCCCCCTCCCACCACAACCACAAAAAAAAAGGCAAAAAAGCCAAAAACTCTCATAATTCTCTCAGGTATGGATAACAAACTAACAGAGTCTCATGGGTTTTCAAGCCCTCACTTTTCATTTATACCTTCCTTGCAATGTTTTGCTAATAATAATCTCTCCAGCATATTTTTCAGAACCCAACAAAGCTGGACACTGATGGGTGTCCTGATGGTTTCTCAGGTCTTTCTATACCATTAATGCATTGGAAGGAATCCCAGATTTAATTCTGAATGCTTGTCAATTTTAACAAATATTCATTCCACCACTCCTTTCTCAGGCACCTCAACTACTTTCTTACGCCTTTGTTTCATGTAGTTGGGGAGGAGACCTCAGAAGATGATTGTGGAAAGCTGCTCATTGGAAATCTGTACATTCCTATTGACACTTATTTGAGTGCTATCACAAAACAGCAAGTCACCTCTTCTCAGCATCTGGAATCTAAAAGGAATGATCTTGTACTTCCAATTTATAATGTAGAGGTGCCAAACAGACACCATTGAATTGTTACGTCTTTGACCTTACTAAGCTATGTATGAACACATAATATTTACTCAAGTTTTTCTGAGTCAACTTTAAATACAAAGACATGGCACCGTTTGGTGTGTTAGTAATGTTCCATTCTCTTGTCTTTTTCACTTGTGCTTCAGGGGCTCAGCCACGAGCATGACCAAGGTCTCACAGGTTTCTCTGTCAGTGTAATACAAACTTATACACGCGAAACCATATTTCTGTAGGTGTGTGAACATAAGCTTATACGGACATAATTTTTACAGGAACACTTAATGTTTTTTTCTGTGAGGCATAGAGTCTAGCTTATAGTCTTACATAAGTGATGCACAATGAATTTAGGCTGCTAAAGTGCTTTGATGTTAAATGATTCCTGTATATGTACAGCAGTCGTCATAAAATTGTCAATTCCTGCCAGAAAATCATTATAGATTCAATTTTTGTTTTGAAGCAACATTCTTCTGAATTGTTGGCATTCATATATCTGTTGAGAGTTTTTGATTTTTAATAATTATTGCATGTTTCTTTTTTTATCATAAGTTCTTTTGTTTTGACTATAACTATGGCATTATCATGTTTCCATTAATTTTTCTATTGAGAGTGGATGTCTAAAAACATGTTAAAAGGTAAGTAGATCTTTAAGACTGTTCTAAGCTTTTCTTTTGTATGATGTGTTATACCAATAATGCCCTGCAGTAAAATAATTATGAACTTCATTATGATAGATTCATGTTTCAGAAAGAAAGCACGACAGCTGTATATTTTTTCTGATTGAAATTACCAAGCTTCTTAACACTATGCAAGTGAGTCTTTGAAACAGAAACTATTCAATTTAGATTATATGGATTATAATTAAATCATTTTACATTTGCAGGAGCAAATGCCATCTTAGTAAGACCTTTTCACAGAACGGTAATGCCATATGTCTTTGCATCTATATAGGTGTATACTTTTGAAATACTTATATTAATCAAAGTTTAATCTTAAAATAGATAAATACAATAGCACTTTCTCTACCAAAATTTTAGTAGTAATGCAATTCCTGTTCTTGAGATAAAGGAAAGATATTTTTCTTCAAATTATTTTTGTCCACAATTTTAAGAGAGTGATACCAGATCATTTGTTTAACTGAATGGTGTGTTGACTTTAGCACAGTTGCAGCAATTACTTGACTGAATTTGTTTTGTGATCTTATCTAAGAAACATAGGATTTATTTTTATTTGCAAGATGACTGCTAATTTAGGATCCTAGAATCTGAGGTACATCACTTCAGCACATTTTGTCTTTCCACTTTCCACAGATTCAAAGTGCCCTTAATTTCTTTGAAAGTCAGTTTGAAATGCAGGTGCTTATCAACCCTTCAAAAGAGGCCATATATGACTCAAAGCTGCAGGCATTGTCATGTAAAGTTCAGAAATTTTTTGCCTTTAACAATAGTCTCTTCCAAGTGGGTGGTGATGAGAACGAGATAGTAGTATATCTACTGACACTGTTTCTGCACTGCTGATGAGGAGAAAATTTAATTCTCCAAGGCTGTCAATCCAGCATGAAATTCAGATATTTTTAAAATTATTATTTTAGCTCTGTGAGTCATTCTGTGATACATAAGGATATGTGCAATAAATAGATAATAGGTTAGATCTAGCCAAAGTGTTTCAGTGTGACACTGAAGATGCACTTGTTATGCCTTTTTGTCTTTGTGTCATTTTGTAGCAGTATTTCTAGATATGTGAAATCAATGATTCAAGTTTGGGTAATTAGACTTTAAATTCTGCTCATTATCTTCATATTAAGAAAAAAAAATCCCACAAAGAAAATATAGCAAGAGTGTGTGGTTGTCATTTCAGACACAGATTCATGTCTCAGTCTGAGTCAGTTCCACTTATCATATCTGATCTCTCAAAACAAGTCCTGCAACAGAACTGATAGCACATAATGCTGTATGAAAACAGAAGTACTCGTGAAGATCTAAAATTCCTCATAATTCCAGCAGCAGTTTGTTTTCTGCACAAACAAGAATTTTGATTATCATTGATTTAGACTTAATGAATACAGATTTATTTAGTCATGCAGTTATTTTACATTTAGATATCTAGCCATAATATTTGACTCAGTGATATTGTCAGCATTGATGCTGAGAATTTAAAATGCTAAACACTGATGAGTGTTCTCAGTAGTATGTGGAAAAGTTTGTTATCTGTTGTTTGGTTTTTTTCCTCAGTGAAATATATTAAAGAGCAATAATGGGGAATAAACTACATTAAGTACTTTTCTCTTACTGTTTAGCACATTCTGATGACATTTTTCTTGTCATCAGAAAATTGTACCTCACAAACCTTCTTCATGTTGCAAATCTTGTAGAAGTTCTCCACCTCTTTTTTAAGTTTCAAAGTTGTTTGTCCATTACATATCAGCATATAGCAATGTATGATACCTATACATGAGTTAAAATCTCAGCATATGCAATCTAACATAGTTAGATTTTAGAGCCGGATTCATCTACAAATTTAGGAGAATATTTTAGAGTAAGAATTATGAAATCCATTGACTCTACTAATCAGTTTAATATTTATCTTCCTTTACTATGTTGATCATAATTTAAGCTTCCTCTTGATATAGTATTTCTATCATTTTTTTAACTTTTAACAATATTCCTATGACAACTTGCTATTAATTAGATCTTTAAAACCATATAGAGTTGCCATGCTCTGTCGCACTGTAGGTGTCAGCCATCAATATCAAAAAACTAATTCCAAACTGTTCCTATTATATCTCTGAGCCGATTCAGTAGGAGAGTGAATTTAAAATACAATATTTGTTTGACTTTTGCTTCACTCTGTAGAGAATTCTTTTTAAGGGCAGGCACACAGTCATTTCAGAAATTCTGAGAGCAAGAAGAGAGGACTTCTGATTTAGAATTAACACAGTAAAAGCTCATCAAAAGAGTGAGCATATTTCTGCTAGTGAAGAGGTCTATGAGTTATCAGAGAAAGGTATCTGATGTTGATATTGTGTCATGAATATGTCCTCCAGAAACTAAGTAGAAGCATCTAATGGGAATGAATATTTTAACCAATCCTAAGGAAATGGAACCAATTCATGGTTTAGCTGTTACGCATGTGTTTACAAAATATTCTTTCTTTATGATGATCTCTATACTCTCCAATTTCCTGCAACCTGTGAGTCATACTGAGAGAAAAATGGATGAAAAAATCACATGGCAAAAAAGCTGGCACCCTTTATTTTCCCTAGTTCTGCCATCTTTAGGAGGAAAAACAAATATGCAATTATATTTTGTTATTGGAATTTCAAGAATTGTATCTATAAATTGTGTTAGTTTTCCCCAAACAGGGCTATAAATTATAAATAACAGATCTGATCCTGGTTATTTTTATCTTTAAATTCTGTACTGGCAAAATGAGATTCTTCTTATTACTGTTGACTTTTTATTGTCAAATAACTGGAGATGGTGGTCTTATAATGCGAGTTTCCAGTGACTGTTGTTGCAGTATTTGTTGAGGCAGTGAGAAAACTTTAATTCAGCTCTCCTTGACACAGCAGGACTTTTAGACACCTCAGCCTCAGCCTGTTTCATGCCTTGGAGGTCTACAGACTCTGCCATCCTATCATTCTAGTTCACATTCTTATTTTCCTTTAGTCTTCCATGACATGAAAAGTCTTAAGACACTTCATCACCTCTTTTTTGCCCATGGCTATCAATATATTCAGAAAGTGAATATACTGTATTTTTGAGTAATCTGCTTCAGACAGCTCTTTTCAATGTGGTATTTAACCAAGATACAGGCCCTATATAGGTGAAGAAATCAAGGCATAAGAAATAGAGGGGTTTGACAGTGTTGCTATGTTTTGGTGTTAAATCTCATTCATGTTTAAAAGTGAGTTTTTTCTCATTCAGATTAATATATGTGTTTTCATTTAACCTGGAGTATTTTTTCTCCAAACAAAGTTTCTATATTCGCTTCCCAATTATATAAATCAAATGTTCTTTTTCATTTGGGTGTTGGATTCAGACAGGTGTAAGTATTTAGTTTAGCAAAAAATAACATGAATTCCTGACATGGAATATAAAATAAATTCCATGGGAGGAAGGGAAATAGGACCTTTATTTCTATCTGTATGTTGTCTCTGAGAAGTTATTAATATGGCCTTCACAATTTCATCTGAGGGGAAATATTTAGTGACATAAATCAATAAGTCATTGAATGTTGATACCATGCCTTGTCTATATCTAGTGCTCACCAAGTTTTGACTGCAGATCTAAAAAGGTTTCTAACTCCAGTCTGATTTTCCCCCTTAACCCATTTGTTGTTCTGGAGAGTGCTAATCTTGGTGTCTTTTTTACTTTATATTAGAGTTTCTCATATAGTTCAGCTGCTTTACCAGTATTTGGAAAATTTTTAGGAAAAAAGAGAAGGAAAAAAAATCCTCAATAAACAAATTCTAGCAAGAATTTGTTTTGGTGTTCAACTTTCACTGTTTGTGGCATAATTAGTAAAAGAAAATGTCTGGAATATTGCAACACCTACTCAATGTGCATGCATATCATTGTATCCACCCATAACAAATCCGTCAGAAATGCCAGGGTGATGAGGAATGATTAATGGTAGGAGCTACTGAAGTAAACAGCCATACAAGTAGGAATAATTGTAGGACTCAATTTTACATGGATTTCTGGCTGGTTTTGAGACCTTTTATATATGCCTAAAGTACCACCATTGTTTTTCTTCTGAAAGGTAAGTGTCATAAAGATTTTTGATTTCCAAAGCAAATACAGTACTTTAAGGGTAATCGTAATCATAATAGAATATGCTAAGTGTCTCACTGACTAATTTTCAAACTGAAGAAATGCACAGTTTTGGAAATTACTTATGGAGAATAAGTATGTGAATATGGTCAAGATGATTTCTGTGTGAGAATACAGCTGACCAGAGCCTAAATCAATTAAAACTGATTTTGTTGTTGTAATACACCTGACTGAGACTGATTCTCTGTTCTACAAGACCACCAGATCATGTACTTCCTTTCTTAAAATCAATTCAGCCTGTCTTAAAAAACAAAATTCCCTGAATTTTGTTGACTGTAAATTTGAAAGGACAGTTGTCCCCACTTCTCAGAGTGTAAGTCTGTTACAGAAAATGCACCATCTCAATGTTCAGAAGTCCTCTTCTGGTTTTATTAAGAAATGCATTAGGGTATGCGCATTTGATTTTATGACATTGCCCTTTACACTAAAAGTTCTCTGCATCTTTCTAATTTTAACAAGCCAATACATTTATAGACTGTAATTGTATCTTCTCTTAACCTTCATTTTTCTAGAGTGAATGAGCTAAGCATTTTCAAGTTCCTCTTATAAGATTGGATTCTGTTTTTTTGATGATGATCCTGTTATCTTCTAGAGCTTGAATTAATATTTCTTGCACATGCATTGTGATCTACTGAAGTCCAGATTAGGTTTTGTACAGTTGCATTAAAAGTGGAACAAGACCAACTGATTCATTATGGTCATGTTTTCTTCATTGTCCAGTAATTTCTAGTAGCATTAAACTATTCACCTTAGTCCTTCCATATACAGTTTATAAGATTGCACTATTTACTGTAAATCTGTTTACCTCATTAAGTGGAGGACCTTGCATATACCAGTAACTGTCATCCAATTTCTTTTCTCCATTTTCAGATGCTTGAATTAACACAGATAAAAAAATCAGACCATATAAGCATGAATAAACCCCAGGTATTTTTTGCTTAAAATGTTTGTCAAATATTGATGGATAATGTACTTTCAGTCCAACTTCATTGCTTTGTATCACATTTCATATTCATCTGTGTCTTGGATTACTTTTATCTCGATTTTTTTTTGAAAATTCCTAGATCGACAGTTCTTGGGAACATTTCTCCCTCTGCTTTCAAGTAACTTTAATATTTATTCCTCTCTAATCGAATAGAACCGTATATTTGTATGTATGTATGTATATATATATATATATACACATATACATATACGTATGTGTATATATGTCTATATGTGTGTATATATATGTATATATGTGCACATACATGTGTGTGTGTATAGATATGTCTGTGCTAGTAAATTGCATGTGACCTTCCCTCTTTTATTCTTTATTTTCCTGAGACTTTGGCTTGTGGTCATTCAAATCAGAAATTACAGCAATTATCACAAAAGAAAGTTATGGTTTTCCAACTGAATCTACTTAAATTCCTAAAAAGTCTGAATGAAGAGGATAGAATAATCTTATTTCTTGGCATCATATGACAATGCTGGATATCTAGACTGCACAGCCCAGCCACTTCAATGCCAAATAGCTCTGATACCTCTGCCTGATTAACGGACTCTATGCAAAGAAACAATGTATAGTTAAGTTTTTTATCCCTTCATGTGACTATTTTGTTTTCCACTGTTGTGAACACATCTCCACACTTGTTTTTTCAATAGTGCAGTGATTTAAAGATCATGTCACTGCATTATTGATTGTTTGTTATGGATTTGAAAAAAAAAACAATCGGCTACTTTTATTATCTTTCAAAATTGTTATGGTTTAATAAAGTTCATAAAATTTCTAATGTCCTACCAAGGTTGACTTTCAGGTTTATTCAAGTTTACTTCAGCTGGAAAAAAGTAATCTTTGTCTCTTTTTCCATCTAGTCTCTGAATGGGTATGTAATTTCTTGATTAGCATCTTTGCATCCACCTCAGATAGTGATTTGTTTTTCTTTTGTTTTCCTTCTTATGCAATATATTCATTTAGAAAAGTCATGTGCAACTGGTGTATCAGCAGCTATACAATACTTATGGGACCTTACAATATTTGCAAGTATAAATTGGGACTACAAGTCCACTGTAGATTTGCTGACTTCTCCTGAATTTAATTAAGAGGTAAAGAGGGTGAACAATATTAATTATTACAATAAGATGTTTTAACATTTTAAAAAGTAGAAATATGATGAGTGGAATATTTTCATATTATCTGTGGACAAGAGGGCAAAGAAACTGCTGTGATCAGAAGTGTCATATGATCCTTGATCTGTGGCCATCTGGACATGTATGTGACTAATGGGAGACAATCATATAAAGCAGCAAACAGAGATGATAGATTATTTTTATCTTGTCTTTCTTTTTATCTCTCTATCTACTTAGTTGCAGAGGTTGAACTTCACTGAGATTGTCAACAAAGCAATTATTCCACTCATTGGTCAATGTGTGTTCATTTTCTGCTGATTGCTGCAGGGATCGATGCAGTGTGTGCTGATCTTTCCTCAGGTTCATTTTTCCAAGGGCAGTTAGGTGTAATCCTCATGGTGTGGTTCAACCCCAGCCAGCAGCCAAGTACTGCTCACAGCCTCCCTCACCCTGCATGCTGCACTGGGGTGGGCAGAGAATCCCAACAGCTACAGTGCTTGTGGGTTGACATAAAGGCAGTTTGATAGATAAAGCAAAAATCGTGCATGCAAGTAAGCCAAGACAAGGAATTCACTCACCCCTTCCCAGGGTTCTATATGCATAAAGCTTACTGGGGAAGACAAATGCCATCACTCTGATCGTGTTCCCCAGCCAGCCCTTCCTTCCACCCTAATGTACTGAGCATGATGTCATATGGTGTGGAATGTCCCTTTGATCAGCTGGGGACAGCTGTCCTGAGTCCCCTCCCCGCTTCTAGTGTACAGCTCCTCACTGGTGTGTGGGGTAAGGAGCAGAAAAGCCCTTCACTCTATGCAACCACTGCTCAGCAGTAACAAAAACGTCCCTGTGTTGTCAAAACCTTCCAGCACAAAACCAAATCCAACCCCATAGGGATACTATGAAAAGAAATAACTACCCCAGCCAAAATCAGCTCACCTCAGTTCATCTGTTCCATAATAATAGGTCATAATTTATGATTAAGAGTTTGGAAGCCGTTGAAATAATAATTCACACGTAGGGAAAATCATGCACAAGGAGTAATAGAAACTTTCCTCTCTCCCTTATGAAATTATTGTAGTAGATGCTATGGTTTGTGAGATTTTTTTAAAAAATTTATTGTTCTGATAACTTATTTTATCTTTTTAATTTATTAAAGAAGGGCATATATGTGTTTTCACACACTTTGAGGGGAGGTTCTATTCATAGATGGATCTGGGCAGAGATGGAAGGAATTGCAAATCAGTGGGTTCTCTGGAAAAAAGCCAAGCTTTTGTCTTCCATTTACTTTAGTATGTACCTACAGGCATGCCTTATTGCTGAAATAAATAAATACTATTAAAAAACCACCAAATTGGGTCTTTCACCAAAAGTGCTTGCTGTTATTTTATGATGTGAAAAATGTCTTTTAATTGAAATTAATCTCTGGAGGCTAAAATGACCTAGGGCAGTATTTGCAAGAAGTGACTTTATATAGCATTCTGAACTGCATATAATGAAATAAATCAAATTATACTGAACATAAACAGAACCCCATGGCAACTGTCAGTATAATGCTGCCTGTGAAAGGATTCTAAGGAAGATAAGATATATTGGCTTTATCCATTTACAACCCTCTGTTTGGATCAAAGGCTTTTGAGAAAATTGAGATATAGACTGATATTTGCTTGAGCTATGCTATTTCTAGTACACATGGATTCATTTTCCTAGAAAATATCAAGAACTAAATCTGTAAACCTACAAGGGACAATAAGAAATATATATTTATGTGGCAGTTTAAGTTATAGGTTTTCAGGTGTTTTTCTGTTTGCTTGCTTGCTTGTTTCATTTTTCATTTCAGTCATATTTAAGTAATGATGGCATAGTTTATTTTGAATTTCTCAGGGATAAGAACCTGTCTTACATTAGTAAATTTAAGTTTGTGTATCAGCTTGTCTTTTGGTAAAGTTCAGTTTGTGTATCAGCTTGTCTTTAATTCTGAGCACACTGTAAGGAAGGCATAATAACATACTTTTTACAATATCATCCTTTTATGAGGCTCGAATTCTGTTTCCAAGGTATTTGTAAAATACAATACTAAATCCATAAACTCAGGCTAATCTAATTGTAAGATGTTACTGATTTATATAGCAATTATGTATATCCATATATTTATGAGACTCAGTCCTTTTTTGACCTTAATTAGGTATGAAATAAGGTTTTTAGATGTATGTGAATTCTAAAAGTTTACAAATAAATCCTGTGATAAATATTTTTCAATTGCTGATGAATAAACATGAAGATTTCTTTTCAATGTAAATATAAATATTTTCTTGTTTTGCAACCTTTAGTTTTCTGATTAAAGCTAAATACTGTTCTGTCTTGATAAATTGAATCATTGAAATTTGCCAATCATGATGTGAAAAATAGTTGCAGGATCCGCATATGTAAATACTAATTATGACGTGGTTATTCCCTATGTCCAGAAGTTTGTTCTCCTCTTTGTGGGAAGGAAATTCTAAATTGACTTTCTCACTGAATAGCATCTTTCACAGAGTATATGAAGATGACTTAAGTCCAGATATAATTTGTTCTGAAATCCTGTAATGACTCATAGCTTCAGTTCTTTCTGTGTAAGCCCCAGTGTAGACATTCATGTTCCAGAATGTGTCATATCTTGATTTAGTTTAAGCCAGCTAAAAATGACTTAAATCAATATAATGCAGTGTTAAAGTTAGGAATGTTTACACAGAGGCTTAAAATATCGGTAGTATTTACTCTGAAATTTCATGCAAACTGTATACATAAGACGACATTTGAAAGCTGTACAACCAGTAAAAACTTCCACTGCACTGTCCCATTTCCCAGTCTATCTCAAACGTAGCTTGCACCTCAAGCTGTTCCTGTTACATTTAGGAGTTGAAGGGACACATTTGAACATGATGTGAGAAGACTTTCCTCTCAGGAAACCTTCTGTGCCTGGGAGAGGGCACTCTGAATCAGCTGGTGGTGCTCCTTCACGGTTCTTTTGAACTGTGCAGCTTCCTTTGCAAGGATGGCTCTCCTCCTGTTTTCTTTTGGACACAAATGCAATCTGGGCTGTGATTGAATATCCTCTTAATTAAGTATAGCTATTTTCACTCTGTTTTAGAGCATATCTAATCTTCCATACCTGTGTGAGATGGGCATTTGCTTGCCATGTGCTTTGCGTGGTATTAAATCTGCACGGGTGTTACTGACTGCATTCAAAGCCAGACACTAGGGAATGGGTTGAAAAAGGTGGTTCATGACAGTGATTACTATTTTCTTTTTTTGTTGCTCACACTTTTTGTTTGTTAGGAATGGAGAAATAGAGAAGTTTTTATAGAGGAGGGAAATGAAATTATCATTGGGAATGGAGAAATACCCTATGAAAAGAAATCAGGCAGTTTAAAGCAATGACAGAATAAGAAAATATCTTTATAAAAAGTGCCTAAAGTGTGGCTTATCCCCTATGCAGTGGTAAAGAAATGGTTTATCAACATGTCTTTTATTCATTTTACATGGCTGGAAGCTATATCTCCAAAAGCTCTATGGTGGTTCATGCATGCAAGGAATTTTTCTGTGTGATACATGAATGTTGTTCAAGAAAGAAAATAGTAACCTTTTTTTAAATCATTATGGTTGAGTTCTGAATCAACTTGCTTCACTGTGTCCCAGAAGTCTTAGAATTAGAGTATCAAACACATTTTAATTTATTTTCCCTAGGTGATAAGTAAGAGAAATAGATGTGCACATTTTATGTCACATTCAGACCATGCCAAAAAATTGTAGGATCTATTGTCTTAGTAGGAACAGTTGAGTCATTTCCATAAATCCCAAGTATAAACCTACCCAGACTTCTACAGTATGGTATGTTGACTTAATCTATTTGGGAGTGAGATTCTTTTCAGCACAGAACCATCATGAAACAAGAAAATAGCCCTGAATGAGGTACTGAAAATTTACGTCCTTTAGGAAATTCTTGATATCTAGATGAGCTTGCAGAATTCTTGGGTTTTTTTTCTATTTTTTTTTTTTCATAGCATTATGCAATGGGGAGGAGAATCGAAATAATTTAGTCTTAGCCATCACTCATCAGGGAACAGTAATAACATGAATTTTTCAAATTTTCACATTTGCAATGTGAAATAAATTGACCTTGCTGTTTCTGTGAGGGACAAGAAGAATGGTGAAAATAAGGCTTTATTTAAATACAATATGATGAGAGATGAGAGAATTTGTCCTTTCATGAGCGTGTAATCTTTGCTGTGGAAACAGAGAAATCACATCAGACCGAGAAAGAGTATTTTTAAAAGAGAAAATGGAATGTAGTGATATGTACATGGGGAAGCTACGAGAAAGCAAAACAAATTCAGAATTTGAAATTAAAGAGTCAAAAATTAATTTCAATTTTTGAGGCAGTAGCAGGTTGCTGAACTATAGTAGAATGTTTTAATAACAAAACACTGTGCTACTAGTAGATAAAAGGTCAGTCTTTCCTTCAGTGACTATTGTATGGTAGGAACATGATTAGGAAATAGTATTGTGTGATGTTAGAGGCAGGATGAGAAACAAACTGATGCTTATTTCAGCACATCCTCAAAACATTGCATGCCTTTGAAACCTGGGATTAGATCCTCTTCACAGATCCCTTCCAACCTCAAAGATTTTCAGCGATTCCCAAACACTGAATGAAAGTTGTTCAGTAATCAATCAGAATAGGCAATTGTATTTAAACTCCAGGCAGTTCCTCAGTGGCAATTACAACACTTGTTTAACAATAGGATTATTGATTAGTGCTGTTATTACTTTTGTTATGAAAACATCTGTAGAGGTTGTTATCGTTGTTATATACTTTTTATAAATAGTTCTGTCTATTGTTTACACATACAAATATAAAGTATACAATGAATTTCAATAGTCATTTTACAGGTGGAAAACATGGGACAAAAGATAAAATCCTTCTGCTCAGTGTTTTTCTAAGCATAATCCCATTTCCACCCTTGGTCATCCATTTGAAACATTTGGATGAATTAGAAACAGAACCTCTGCAGTCGGAGTCACTGTCACCAGTTCGTGTTCCAACATCCCTTTCCCTGACTCTGAGTGCAGAAGAGGAACTGACTGATGGTAGTTACCAGCATACATGGGGCATGTGTGAGCTCTCTGTGCTTGTTGAAACACCTCAGATAACTGCTGGTAAAGCTGGATTAATATTCGGTGCTAATTGATTCTGAGATGTACTAAAAAACACAAAACAGATTAAGAATTTTTTTTGTGAAGAATTACCTTAACATTTTACTGTGAGGTGGTTGTAACATCTGTAATTACAGAATAATCTTCACTGCCACAAATAAGAAAAGTATGTGATCTAATTTGCAGACTGGAATGTCATCTGACCCCTTCATCTACTGTTGCCAAAGGTAGTTCGTGTCATCCTTGGCAACGATAAACTCCTAATGGCAGGCAAAATATTTGAGGTTAATTTAAAATCTAGTAATTTGTAATAATAATTTTTAAGATGATATGTACCTTCTGTTTTTTGACAGAGTGGTTCTCATAATTTTAATGGTACAATTCGGCCAAATTGTCATCTTCATGCAGCACAGGACAAAAATCTCTTTCTACAATGAAATTTTCAAATGATCCTGCTGATTAAGTTTCAGAACAGCTGTGATTTTTTTAGTTTTCCGTTATATAATAGTAAATTAAGCTGTGGTATAATCTGTGACTGTGAATGTGTCTGATGGGTTTTTCTCTCTTGTCTATTTTTGTCCCCTGATTATTCTCATTTGTTATGGAAGATGAATAATATATCAGTGGTGTAGGTGTATATATAAAGCATTTTTTCCTGCTTTAAAGAATGACTTTTTTTTTACTTTTATATTTTATTTCCTATATGTTGTATTATAATATTTTTTGTATGGGATTCAGTGTTTCAATTTCTATTTTTATATTTCATAAATATGAAAAAGAATGTATTTTTAACATCTATGCCCAAATAGAAATTCTTTCTGATGATAAGAAACTACTAGACCCCTCCAGTTACATTCTAAATGATGATTTTGCTTTTCTAGGTACCAAAACTAATCTATCTTGTATACATAGAAAGCAGTCAGCAGAGACAATTTACAGTTAATTAATAAACCCACTGGATCACAATAAGCTAATAAAGGCAAGTGATAATGTGTCTTTGGGATAGAAAAATTACTCTTAGGAGAAAACAAGATAGAAATGTTCAAAATATTTATTTTAAATCCACACTGCATATTAACTAGATACATCCATTTTAGTAATTCAGAAGTATTATCTATGTAGCTGATATGGTACTTAGGAGAAACTGCAAATATTACAATATCTAAAGGAATGTTACTGTATTTTTGTCTCTGAGTTTTCCCTCACACATTGCCTCTGAACACAGAAGAAATGAGCCTTCTGGTATTCAAGTGATTTCATATTTCCTGTGGAAGTATTTGATGTTTGTCATGAACTTGTCAAATATGATCTGTTAATTAATCAGAGACCACTCTGTTTACTATCAGATGTTTTTTTGCTTAAAAGGAGAAATTACATTTCCAGGTATTTGAATAGCTACACTGTGTAAAATTAACATAGTACACACCTGCCTTAGAATTTTGTTTTCCTCGGTAGAGTAAGTGCTACTATAAAGTAGTAGTTCCTATAGCTACTATAAAGTAGCTCCAGATTAAAAAAATATATAAGTAACCATTAATGACTGTCACACATATATAAAACTGCAGTGGAATCAGTATGATGAAAAGCTTGTCCTAGGGGTTAAAAAGAAAAACACTGTTCAGATCTGCTGCTTGTAGGGAAGATTTATGTGTGTCATGGTGGTGATACCCGACATTTAATTCCTGTCAGGAAGTCACGCTACTGTCAGAGAGAGTTTGTGCACAAAGAATTTCCAAGTTCCCAGGTGCTCCCTAACATTGTGTATTTGGCCTTGAATGTAGAGCTCCTGCCAAGTGCTATAAAATGCTCTAAACATTGGAAAACCTAACCCACAATAAAAAACTAGCAGTATCTCAATGTATGCAGCTCAGAAAAGGATAATGATTTTTCCATGTCTTTGAGTTCTGGTGTGAATTGGCAAATATTTGTCTGGTAAATGGGATAATGCCTGTAGCATAGTCTACCCGCTTTGTGGTGTCTCAAGAGCAAGTTCCACATTATTATTAAAATTATTGTTGATTAAGAGAAGCAGAACAGAATATAACTCCAAGTCAAAACCAGATGAATTCTCTTTAATTTTCTTTCTTTATAGATTGCATGTTTAATGTGGTCTGCCTAAAAAATTTCAACTGTTTGCACTTTATAGGTGTTTTTATTTCATAATTATTAACAAGATTTTTATGTTCATTCTAAAGCAAATTATAATCTCATGCTCTGTCAGTATGGGACACACCGCAACATGAAATGCTTTTTTTTCCCCCTCAACATGCACAGGTTGCCAGAAAAAAAAGGAATGTGCAATGGAGATTGTTATTATGATCATATCCTAAGACAGCTGTTGGGAAAATAAATACACATCACTTTGACGTGAAGGACAATTAACAGTGCCATGTATTACTGAGGACAGGTAAACTGAAAATTACTTTCCTTCCATTCTTTATTCATTAATACTATGTGTATTTGTAGGCCTGCTATTACTTTCTTCCCAAACTTTGTTCTTGCCTGTTCATTTATAACTTTTCATATATTCACAAAAGGTTTTATAAGAAAAAATAGTGTATAAATGGCTGATTGGTTATCAGTGTTTACAGATCGCAAAATGACTTTTAAGTTTGAAACTGTAGGTTCTCCACTGATAGCAGATGCAAATTATAGGGAATGAATTTATTATGACTCATCTGTGTCAGTCTTGTAGTCGTTTGTTTGTGCTTAATGTATAAAGTAGAGCTAAGCATTAATCATTAACAGTCAGAGAAGTCTGCGTGCATTCCACGGGATTTGGAGTGCAATAAGCATGGAACTTTTTATTAGAACATTAGTGTGTGCTGAGGGGAGCACAGTCTTTTGTTTTGTATTTGTACAGAGGAATTCCAAATCATGAGAGAAATTTAGAGTACAGAACATTTTTCAACCTGATTTTTTGTTTTGTTGACTTTTTTGTGCAGTCATGATTGTGAAAAGGGAATTCTGATGGCTACGAGTACTGGAATGGGAATTTTACATTTTCCTTTTTCATATAGCTAAATAGATTTTGAAACCTTTTCTAGGTTAATAATCAGTTTTGATTTTTCTTTTTTCCTTGTAAAAGCATTTTTTGAGACTTTATCCTACATGCAGGTGTGCTATTAAATAAGAATTATTTTGGTTTGAGTTCCATAACCATCCAGATCTTAAAAAAAGCTTTCAAGTTAAAAAAGCCAGTCTTAAAAAAATCAAAAATAATGACACTAAAAAAATATCAGGATTTTTTTCAATTATCTTTCTTTCCCCTCATAGAAGGATAATCTCTATAAATCAAAGAAGAATATGGTTTTCTTCTAAAGAATAATTTGTTTTCTTTTTAGTATTTTCAAATAGAAAATATATATGTATAGAAAACCATTTTACTGAAGGGCAGTTTTTAATATCCCTTATGGTAGAATGTTACTCTTTTTTTCTAATAATACTACTAGAAATTACTGGACAGTGATGACTGTCATGTTTTGGAGACTGCTGAGAGGTGTTTTAAGAAAGTTTTTGGTGTGTTGGTGCAATACAATTGGACAACTTGTAATGAGGGTGACGAACTAAATTAGAATTAGTTTTCATTGGTTAGTATTTATTTAAAGTCAAAAAAAAAGATAGAAACTGAATTTTCAAAATAAATGGGAAAGCATCATGGAAGTAGACTTGTCTGAATTGATATTTAGTCCTTTGTTCTCGTCCCTTTAGGAAAAAAAGAGTAAAAGAGTTAAAACTAATGTGTTACTGTAGATATTTGTTCTATTACAGCCACTTGTCTGTGAGAATTCCTGTCTCAAATCTGTACACCACCTGCAGGGTGGAATTCTGCTCATTTATTTTTGTATGTCTTAGAGCTCCAGATTTTTTGTTTTTGGTGGGTATTTTTGGTTGGTTTTGGTTTTCCTGTTTTGGTGGGTTTTTTTGGTCACTATATTAAATTACTCAAATCATATGTTCGGGTATTGATAGTATCACTTTCCAGCTTATATTTACAGAAATATTTTTTAAATACACTCTGGGATTGCTTTTTTGCACTTCAGAAGAGAACTGTTGTCTGTGGATTAAAATTAACATTCTACAAATCTCTGCTCGAAACGTATAGGTTTTTATAATGGTGAGGAAGCACAAATGGCATATATGGTGTTCATATTATCTAATTACCCATACTGTTATCTTCTGAATAAAATTAATTTTGGTAGCTGGAGGGTTACAGGGGTGGTTACTGTGGGCAGCTGCCAGAGCCTCCCACTGTCTGATGGAGCTGATACCATTGGGCTCCAGGATGGACCCGCCACTGAGCCCTCAGCCACGGTGGTAACTCCTCTGAGATAACTGTTTTAAGAAGGGGATTGAAAAATCCACCTGCACAACAGGCAGCAGTAGAGACAAGAGAGAATATATGAAGGAAAGAGCTCATCAGACACCGAGGTCAGTGAAGAATGAGAAGGAGGAGGTGCTCCAGGGAGCAGAGCAGAGATTTCCCTGCAGCCTGCAGTGGAGCAGATGCACCTGTCCAACTGAGGAGGGGAGTCCCTCCTGTCCCTTCAGGGACAGCTGGATCCAGCCAGAGCCAACCCACTGCCATGATAATGCAGGGATTTATTACAGCAGTAATCTATTTATTTTCCCTTTCTATCTCATATGGTATGTGTGCAGGTGCTCCAGAATCAGCAAAACTTGCTTTCTAATTGAACATAAATTGTACAAGCCCATAGTATTTAAAATTCAGTGCGCTAAATACACTTGTTATGATATGGCAATTTTTTGATGGGTGGCTTGGCTTTAAATACTGTCTGTGTTTAAACATATTTTATTGTGATGGAAGCAGAAATTTGAATTTATGACAGATTTTACTGCAAAAAAAAAGCAGGTAGATTATATGTACTTTAGCAACAATTCCTTTATAAAAGTCTTAGCAGAAAGCAACTTCATCTTCTTCAGCTGGTGTAACTTGAGGAATTGCAAGGTGATAAACTTGAAAATTTTCCTGTCTTTGGAACAGCAGTGAGCTTATGTAAACTAATCTGCTTTCTGAATAATTTGGCCCATCTGCAATTTATTTACAACAGAAAAAATCTTTTTAAATGTGTCTCAGAAAGCCCTTAGGTTGAGCTATATCTTCTATCACTTAGGAGATTAATAGAAGTGCCTTAGCAATTGTGTTATTATGGGTCCAATTCCAGAATTCATCTCAAAGTCTTAGACAACTAACCTTTTTTGAGGGAAGATAAAGCAAACATTCCAAATAATGGCCATTATAAACCATCAAAGGATGACATATAAATAGCATTTATTTTCAAAATTTGGTACTTATGTTGGGTAATGAATTGGATCCACTGAATCTTTGTCCTCTCACAGTTTATCTGCATCTGCAAAATTTCCTTGGAGCTTTTCCCCAGGAAAAGGATGAGAACCAATGCACTGTCAGAAAAGCAGACACAATGCTTGAAGGTTCTGCAGGCTTCATGTACAAAACAGCAATTGAAAATAATGGGTCAGTACTTTGCAGTTTTGTTACTGTGACTTTGCAGCTTTGTGACTTTGTAATCCAGATCGTACAGTCCTCAAAATCCTCTGATATGAAGTATGAAAAATGTTGTCAATATTTAGGCTTTAATGTGCTCCAAAGGATCAGTTTGACCATGAATGTACCTATGCTTAAAGATTGACGCTTGAAAAATCTGAAACAGTAGCCTTACAATCATAAATTCATATATCCTTATTCTTCCATATATTCTTGGGAAATAGTCCTTCCTGCATAAGATTTTTAACTGACTAAATTTCAAAGCAACAGCTATTTTAGTAACAGCTTCTATTCTTAGGTGAGAAATGTTAAAACTTCAGTATTAGTGGTTACTGCTACTCTTGAGCTTCTCATACTTAGAAGCAGGAAGAAACTAATTACTGTGTGACCAAAGGGGGAGGGCAAAAATAGCAGAAGTACAGAAGTCCAAATGTCAGACACAAAAATCTAAAGAAAATATATCTTGAAATATTTGAAACACTTTTGTGTCACCTTAAGTGACATTCAAGAGGAGTGTTTTTCCAGTTGTTATTCCAGAATGTGAAGAACTGGCTGAAAGTGCTCAGTTAGTCCTCAAGGCACTGACCTGCCACAGCAGGTGAAGGTATTTTGGAAGATAGTTTAAATTCTTGCAGCCACTAGACGATGATGCCCGCTTCTTACTGTTCATCTGCAGAAAGGTGAATCTGCTTTCTTCTCAGGGGCTGGCTCACTGCTTCTGCTGGCACATTTCACTGATGTGATTGTGGGATTATGTTCTCTTGAACTTTCACCTAGTAACATTAGAGAGCAGTAAAGCTTTATCCTGGTCCTCAAAAAATCCTATATTTGTGGTTAAAACTTTTCCCATGGGTTTTCTTCCTTTTCAGAGATGTCATTTGCCCCTGAATCCATGTCCCTCAATATGGTTTAAAAATCTCTAGAAAACTTGGACTGTATTTGAATTATAATGAAATGTGAAAGCAGGGAATTCTGAAATGTTCCAGGGCATTTGAATTTTTAACTTTATATCATTTTAATTTAAAACTCAAGCTATAATAGTTGTATTTAAAAGACAAAGAAATGCCTTTCAATTTGTAAACATATGTTGGATTATAGGATGTCCTGTAAATACTAAAATTAATTATTTGGGAAGAAAATAATTACATCAATGGAA
Organism: Melospiza melodia melodia; assembly: GCF_035770615.1. Classification (NCBI taxonomy): domain Eukaryota; kingdom Metazoa; phylum Chordata; class Aves; order Passeriformes; family Passerellidae; genus Melospiza; species Melospiza melodia. The sequence continues at coordinate 67,158,083 of NC_086199.1, read as the reverse complement.
ATATTATAAGCATTAGTATTTCACATCCATCTTATTTTCTTTATATTGTATTTTTAATGTAGTCCAAGAGGAAATTTTCACAAGTAAAAACTGGAGCAGAATTCCACTTGAAATACACGAGATTAATGTTTTGCATTTCCCACGGTGTCTAAAATATTCAGGGTAAATCTGTAGGTATTGTGTGTTCCCTAAGGCATATGATGTTTGTGGCCAGCTCTGCTTCTGGTTGAAGGTGTGGACTGCAATGCCTGGACTATACTGTGCACTGCACTACCCACATTGTAACAATATCTTTGGTGCTCAAATGACCATTCCTCTTCACTCTTCCTGTTGCCATCCCAGGTAGTTTTCACGTGAAGCTACGTCATTATGTTGCTGGTCAAACATTGTACTTAGAATGTCCTACAGTCTAAATTCCCTGTGGAAGGACATGACACTGTTATTATGGAATACTCCTCTCAGGTTTCCATTTGCCAGGAAATAAATAGCACTGTTTAGGAAAATGATCAGTACTGCTAAAGCTACTGAATCTACTAGGTTTAGAACTTTGACAGTTCTTAATAATACCTCATTTCTTTAATTCACAGCTCTCCCATCACAATTCAGGAAAAACAAACCAAACCAGTGAAAATATAACCATGCGTTTCAACCTAGATGTGATAACAGGCACCATCTTGGAATGTAGCAAAATTGATTAGCAAAATAATGTTATGACTTGTGTTTCTCTTACTGGCCTGCACATAGATGTCTTACAATTTGAGATCCAAACCACTCGAATGCGTAACTTCTTTCTCTTTCATAGATACATCTCTTTTATTTCTTCTTTCTTTTTTTTTTTGACACACAACACTTCATATTTCCAGTGTTGCAAAATCATGGGATACCAAAACTTAGAGATTCAGGAGTGAAAATTTCCCACATCATGGGAGTGAAGATTACTGAAATAAATATAAAGAATATGAGTCTCTGTCATGGCTTATGAGACAGTATTATAGACTGAGAAGGTGAATTAATGAGCGAAGTGGCGGGTATAAGGAAAGATCAAAGCTTCATGGTTAAGTGTGTTATCATGGGAGCATCACACAAAATGGTATATGATCAAATAATTAGTTGCAAGACTAGAAAGGTCTTTAAAAATATTATCTTCTACTGTCTTGATTCACAAATCTGGCTTCATGTGTGTGATTTAATGAAAATAAAGGGCTCTCAAATTACTGATACCAGCAGGTCTCTGTGTATCATATAAGTTATTGTGTCTTTAGCTGCATGTTAGTAGTCCACATTCAATTGAAACTGAAGGAATTAATACAGAAAGAAATGGGTATAATTTTGAGTGAACACTAGAAATAGGTGTAAAATTGTTTGAGTTGTATATGAGAACCCCTTGAGCAAGGCTGACATATGGCTGGTGATATCCTGTAGGGAACCGTAGAATGCAAGGCGGTAATGATAATCCTTCTTAGAAAATAAAGGTCACAAGTGATAGCAAGTGCCAAGAAAGCATCAGGGATTTTATTAGAGCCTACTGGGTCAATAAAAGCTCAGTAAGGTCATGTATTTTTTTAACTGTAAAAAAACCTATTCAGTTTGGATTTGAGAGTATAAGGACTTGGGAGACAAGTAGAGAAAACTCTTCATCCTACCCTGAGCCAATGCCTGTTTCTTCTAGGGGGATATATTAGTTTTAGGAGGTTATGCATTGGAGCCATTGACCTGATTTCCAGCTGTGTTGATTTCCCAAAAATCCAAAGTCAGTATAAGCTAAGGCAGGAAACATTTTGGGGAATCAGTTCCTATATTTTTATATATAGGGATACTGTTATGGATAAAAAAAATAAATTTCTGAATATTTCATATACTATATAAAAGTATATTTCAAATCAACATATATTTAAGGAAATTTTGTATTAACAGATGATTGAATGAAGTAACTGGAAGCTCACTTTCTTCCTTCTAGATTATTCATGTTATATAGAGAATTATGAAAAATAATTATCTTTTTGCATTTTTTAATGGTAGTGGTGATCATTCCAGCTTCTGAATGATGGATAATCATATGGCAAAAGTTCTTTTTGTCAGCAAGTTAGCTCCAAGTGCAACTGGCATGTGCATGACCTTTAGGGAATAGAAATTAAGTCATGTTATTGATGCAACTGGATAAGTGTTAAGGTATGTAAACAGCAGAAACTAAAGCAAAAGGCAGTATAATAGGATGACTATTAACAATTTTTCACATGGAGGATTTCAGGTTTTCAATTATGTCTTGGCACTCTAACACTTCCTGATCCATTTATTTCTTTGTTGTAATTGACTTCAGAAATAAATATTGATGTATGTATAACCCATGCAAATACATATAGAAATATGAAAACGTTTGTGATATACTGAGATTTATGGAAAAAAAAATTGAAGACTGCATTTAATAATAATGCTGGAAAATTATTTAATTAGCTATACTAACTTTTAGCTATACTAACCTTTATTTGGAATTCAGTTACTTTATTGTGTTTCTCTATCAAACATCTGCTTGTTTGTGCTTGGAAAAAATTTGCCTGGACCTTACCAAATATAATAGACTGAATTTGAAAATACAGGGAGGGTTTTTGTTAAGGGGAAGTTGCCTCCTGGGTTTTTTTGTTTTGTCCCATAGAGGTTTTCCTCCCAGACCAACCTTTATGTTTTTAAAAAATTTGTCACAAATGTCTTTATAGCTGACTTGTTCACAAGGTCTCTTTACAGCTTTTGTTTTCATGGTACATGGAATGGTTTTCTTTGATGTGAAAACTGCTGGTGTACATTGTTCTCTAGATTGGCAGCTTCCTGTCTGCTGTGTAGTTGTGTTCCTGTTGCTCAGCATTTACTGTCCAGTTCATCTGTGTTTATAAAAAGTCAGCATGATGCAGCCTGTGTCTCCACCTGCACTACAGGAACAACTTCTTACCATGGCTGCCCCCAGAATTGGTATCATTGCTCATAATTCACTGCTGATAGAGATTTTTGTGTTTCTAATTTTTATATAAACTACATTGATTTGGGAAATTTCATTACTTATGCTAGATAGGCTTGTGAGTACCTTCATTTAAAGACTCAGTCTGTCTATATGATTTAACTTTAACTAACTTGAATTAACCAAACTACAATTTAACTATCCATCTATCCACCTATCCATCAGGCTTTAAGATGAATTTTTACACTATGGGATTCATGTATGAAAGTTACAGAGTTGGGGGTTCTTTTAGACATATGGATAACAGCAACAAATTTAATTAAAATATAGCAAATTACTGATTTGAATTCTGAGAAATGTATATGCCTGGAAAAAAACTGGACTCTAACTTTATAGAAATATTTTAGTGCCCAATAATCTATTTGTCCTTTTTCCAAATGTAAGGTTTTAATCCACTAGACTTCTTATGTCTATATAATCTGTACCAGATTACTTGAGAAATCCTCAGAATATAGTCTTGCATTTCATGTTAATATCAAAATACAGTGTTCTATTATAATTTAGTGTTCTGTTATAATTAATTATTATTAATCTGGTTCCTCTTATTTCTTGACAAATGAGAGCTTGCTCAGTACGGTTAGGATTCCTTGTTAACAATAGTTGATGGCATTAGATAAATTCATGTTTCTTTAGCAATTTCATTAATAGGAAATTCTCAGATTCTTGTAGCTTTATAGATTTGGGCCATAAAAACTTTGATTTTGTAAAAACCTTTGTAAAAATTGCTAAGGAATGTTAAACCATAATGTTTGCTGTAGTACTTTTTCTGGGTTACTGCCAGTATGACTGGGAAAATGGCTCATGAGATTATTCCTGCAATTATACAGAGCTATAGATCTAGCAAAGTACATACCTTATGTAACAAAACAAGGAAAAACTAAAATAGCAGAGTAGAGAGAAGAGTAAAGGAAAGTAATTTCACAGTAGTTTTGTGAAATGTAGCACTGTATTCACTCACATTTGATAATATGGCAGGCATACAGTTCCTCACTCTGTAATCCGTCCTTCACAACAGATACATGGGGTGTATGTGGACAGTGTGTGGACCTAGTTCAAGCCAGAATTCTGTAATTATTATCTTTTTAATGCTCTGAGGAATTCCCCTCTCATTGGATTAGGCTACCTTCAATCCTTTAGCCTCTGGTGATTCAAGAAAATAAAGACTGACTGTGAAACTGAGTCTAATTACTGACTGGGAGACTGTGTGCACCTTTTTAACATTAGAATTCCTTTCAGAGTAACAAGCAGGTAGGAACATGGGGAAGAAATGAATGCTTTTGCTCAGCTTTTGCATTTGCATGCTCTTTTTTATTAGATATGTAAAAATTTAATAGATGTAAATTAAGGATTGTCTTTATGGAACTTAGCTTAATAAACAACCTGTGCTTTCTAAATGATTTTATAAAGTAAGATTTAGGTTCACTACACTTTCCTAAAACTGCAGACTTTGCCTCTTTTTTTTTGTTCTTTTTAATCACAAATACAGGTTAGTTCTCCTATCAAGGGCGAGTTTAGTCCAGTGTCGCTAGATTTTTATGCAATTCACTGGCAGTTGAAAGGTCCTTATATTTATAGTAATAGGGAATCAGAATGTTCTGAGGAAAAGAAAAAGCATGAGAGGAAGATAACAAAACTGCAAGTTATGTCATGGTGTGGACTGTGGAAATGGCTTTTAGATGTCATGCTATCAAAGTGGATCCAAATGCAAGGAAGAGGGACATGAGGGCAGTAGCATCTTGTCTGGGACTGATCAGTGTGTCTGTTTCATTTGCCTAAGGTGTCTTCAGAACTATCCCCATTCCTGTCATTCCAGAGAGAGCTTAGAAGGTTTCTTCCTCCAAAGGAAATTTGCTTTAATACTTAATAATTTATGTAATGTTTGCATCACTTTAAAATTTTCATGCTGTTACTGGGTTTTTTGAAGAGTGTGGAGAGTAAAACTGTAATGCTCTGTTCTAACTTTAGTCTCCTTCCCATTCAGATATGAGAAGGAGTTTTCATACAGCCACTGTGCTGCTCACTTATTTTGTGGTGGATAGCAGTGGTTACATAAAAGACGGTTTTTAATTTTATTCTAAAAAAAGGGTCACAAATTTTCTGATCCTGGTATGACCAGTGCCAAAAGCTTCCTGTGTTTGAGATCGGCAAGATGTATACAGTGTACCTCAGAAAACTGGCATTAGCAGAGTACTTCATGGGTGGAGGTCCATAGCAGCTTCTTAGGGGTTTTCCTCTGAGACAAAACCACCATTAAATCAGCATAGCCATACAAGAAGAAATAAAATGTTTAGGTGGTAGGTAACTATTAGTATTTTTTGGAAACTTTCTGTAAAAGCACAGCTTTCCTAAAGTCAGTAGAGCAGGGCAGATTTAGGCCCTCTGAAAATTTATTACTTATATTTTAGAAATTAAAATTATTTGTCATTAAGGATGCTGACTTGACCATGGTTTCATTGTGCAGATGGGATTGGCATCAAACTTCCAAAGACACTTTCCTTTCAGCAAATGCATGGCAAGTGTGTTTCGATCTTAATGTGCCCATTTAATCATTACTTTTTGCTGCTGCTGCTAAGAATGGTGCCCATTTTAGTTTGACTGGTGATTTTTCTGAACATCAGTCTGCTATGCACTGTGCTGAGATGCACCAAATTTATTTCAAATTACAAGTGAGAACATCCCACCCTTTACTCCTCCACACACTGCTCTTAATATAGGGATTGTATTCACATCAAAGCTGTCAGAATGTTTCTGTGATCTCATTAGCTATACTTATTTCTACCTACAGAATATGTGAATCATCAACTGAAACAGCACTAAAGACCAACTGCTAAAACTCACATGGCTATAAGTATATCCATGCTGAGAAGAGAGATCTTCTCAAATCTGGAGATGCAAGTTGTTAAAATGGCTAGCTCTGCAGACCTAAAAAGGGGTTAAGTCATTTTTTGAGATAAATTTGTGCCTTAAGTCTTTAACATGGAAGTAAAATTTTTAAATCCATAATAAGTATTTTTATAATTTCACATAGCCTATAAGTAAAAAAACCCTGTCTGTTTATATAACACTGAAGGAATTGAACCCACATTATGTTTTAATGTTTGTGGATTTTTTTTCTCTGTTTTTATTTTCATAGTTAAAATAGAGGGTTTCATTTTACAACTGTGTGAGGTAAATTAGATAGGTGGTACCAAACAGAAATTAGCTCAGTTAATTCAGCCAATTTAAATCCTTATTTATATAAACATTCACTGTAGGGGAGTGAAATCCTTTTAAATGAGAAAATGAAGAGAAATGGGACATAGAAGCTAGGTGTTAAATAAGTGAGGTAGATACATTGGTGGTGGATGACGGCAGGCAGAAGATGTGCACAGCAAAAAAATCAAAGCTATTCTGATCTCCAGCTGCTGGTTATTCACACTGTTTGAAGGTCATTTTAACACCTCAAGTGGGATGTGTGGTGACTGGAAACTAAAATCTGTAACAATCAACAGCCATTTCTAGAGGGGTTGGGCAACATGAGTGTGTCAGCAAGTTGAGGCTGAAAGCTCTCTGAAAGTTGAGGATGCTCCCTCTTCATGGATGTGAGAAATAAGTCCAACAGAAAGATAGAGAATTCAGACTTGGTTTGTTGGTCATTAAATTCTTCTAATTCTTGTTGTGGTTAAGGGGGAAAGAATTTGTAGACTTGACAAAGTGAGACTTTTTTCTCTTTGGCAAGTAATGTAGAGTAGGGGAAAACACAAAACACTGCATCTTCTCTCTCTCCTTCATTGTAACATAGATATGCCATTGAAAAGCATTCTTTTCACAGAGGAGCTCCATGCGTCACTGCCACACACAACTCCTCTGGGCCCCTGCAGAACCAATCTAGTGGAATAAGTGAATGTCTGACCAATCAAAACAAATCTCACACCAGTGCACAAGCGCATTCATATTCTGAACTGCAGGAGAAGCAGCTTTTCCTGGCATAGCTTTTCAGGTGTTTGTGTCTGCATGTGTCTGCACTTCAGTACAATACCTTAGAACTAGGATTAAGGATTCCTACTTACACAAGAGACAGTTCATCTTTCCAGAATTAAATGCCTTTTTTTTTTTTTTTTTTTTTTTCTTTTTGAGTTATAAAGTGCATGCAAATAGAGAAATGAGTTTTGCAAGAGGTCATGTGTACAGCATAATTTCCCCTTTGGTACTGTGGGGAATTTCCTAAACTCTCAGTCTGAGATCCAAGTATGTCACATCAAAATTGCAAGTCCTGAATAATCTCTTGCAATCATGTCAGCTTAATATCAGATGCTGGAAAACCTCTGGTAGATATTGAGTGGACAATCTTAATTGTTTCCACATCATGCTATATCATTCTGAGGCAAATTTTCATAGGCCAAAAGGTAAAACTACTGAGTACCAATTGGGTGTGTAACTCCAAAAGGAAAAGTTAGTGTGTATATGCAAACCATGGAAACATTCTTCTCACGTAAATTGGCTGAATATTATGAAGATTTACATGAACAGTGACCTTTGAAAATCTGGTATTTCAGTATCATGAAGTCAAGTAATAAATTTTGTGATACAGTATAGCTGATTTAGCTGATTCTCTTTACTGCCAGTCTACATATGTGTGTCTAGATCAAGGAGCTGAGAATTTCAGTGCAAAGGCTTTGAATGTCCTGCAGTCAGCTTGTGTCCAGTCAGGCTGACTGCATTTGGAAACCGGGCAGTAAGAAGGAGTTGGCAGTGGCAGCTTGCCAAAGGCAAATGAAGAAGATAGCAGCATGAGCTTTGGGAGAGGATGGAGAGGAGTCTGTGGGAGGGAGCAGTCCTGTCATAGTCTAATATGTCTATTTTAATCTATTGTTTAATTTATCTCGTTTATCTATCTTATCTCTGTATTTTTTATTTATCTTATTTCTATTTTACTGTAAGCAGAGAGGCTTCAGTATCAAGAAAAACAACATGAGAAACAGCCTCAGCCAATGTAAATCAGTGTACTTTATTTGAAGGCAGAGAATCCGGCCATTAATATAATATAAAGTTACTGGATTTTGATTTCTAGGAGCATTGACTGAGCACACATACCTCAGGGTAAAGTAAATGGAAGAAACAGGCTCAGTATCTCTGGAAATCAGGCCCGTGATTTCTAATAGGTCATAGGCATTTATAAAAGAAGAATTAAATTCTGCTTTATTTTAAAGCCTGTGAGCCCACCACCTTAGCCACAGTTACAGAGCTGTGTGTATAAACAGATATAATTCAGCTTATGGAGAGTCCTGCTTTTGGTTTTTGTGGAGTTTTTTTGTGGGGTTTTTGGGGTTTTCTTTTCCTTTTTCTCATTCTAGTTTAATTATTAAAACTTGCTTTCTTTCAGATATATTTTCTATGTTACGACCAACCGTGTATAGATCCCAGTATTTTAATTAATGCATTTCATCAAGAGATAGTGCATTAGGAGAGATGGGAGAGCTGGATAATACCTATGAAATGTTTGGGGGAACTGAATACAAGCTTTTCTGTGGACATCTGCTGAAGCTTTAAATATAAATTCTTTTTCAGTAGGGAGTAGGCAAATGCTAGAAAATTACTTTGGAATTTACCCCCTTTCTAGTTCAGGCAAGGAGCATTAACAATATCAGGTCCAACTGAATTTTGCCTGTGCTGTGATCTGTCCATCCTCGAGGTACACACTGCCCATGAAGGCAAGAGAATAAGAGTTATTTTGTTCAAGAAATTTTCATACACATAGGGAGTCCTGATTATTCACTCTGCAGATAATGATTAAAACCTAAGCGCTATGCTTAACCAGATTTTGAGTTGTGTTACTGAGTATGTTTGTATGGATAGGAAAAAGGAAGCATGGGCCATAAGTCAAAAACCTGAAGTAATGTAAACTTCTGTTACACTTGACATTTGAGCTTTTCCAGTGAGCTCTTTGTGTAAAAGTCCATTCCTGGGCATTACTGTCACTTCTGCTTTCTCTATGGAACATTAACTCTGTTTTCATTGCTCACATCTAGCAATGATCAGATGAAGCGTGGCATATCCAAGCTGATAACCTATGATTTGCTTTTTTTATGTGCAGACATAGACGTATATTTCAGTACTGGCTTCTTTTGTTAAAATGTTGGTTGTTCCATGCAGAAAAAAAAAAAAAAACCCAAAAAAAACCAACACAAACAACAAAAATCTTTCAATCAATTTTTAATTTTTCCTTCCTTTGCTGATGAAATTTTTAAAGATGTGCTTGTGAAATGATACAACTCTCCCATCAGGCTGGATCTTAACAGGTCATAAGGCAGCCCAAGCATCATACCTTGCATCTTCTATGCAAGTTGGGTCATCTCAGGATTTAATTTTTTAGGATGAAAAGATTTACAAGAGGGATGTATCTCTGCTGTTTTGGAGAGTTGCTAGTGAAAACCTTGCCTTGGGAACTAAGACTGATAACTTACTCCTTTGACCTTCCATTTCTGGAGACCTAACTGCAATCTGAGATACCCGCTGAGCCTCCAGCGAAGGGAGGGCCCCTAAGTGCTGCAGTCCACTGCAAACTCTGGAGACACTGCAAAACTGTTCATGTGGCATCTTGAGAGGAACGTGCATAACTCAGCTAGGTGGTGTGGGCAGGGCGGCTGTGGTGGCAGGGCAGCTGGAGGCTGAAACACCGCTGAAGTTCTTGATTTGGGGTGAAGTGAAACCATTTATTTGCAGAAGAGTTAGTTTTATCTGGTTTTCTATTTATTTGTTATTGCACCAAATTACCTCTTAATAACTCTTATTAAATTTAGGTTGATGTGAGCTAGGGTGCTAGGATAGAAAGCTGGAGCCTCTATGCATTTTAAGTGTTATCTCAAGTATTAATTAATATTTTCTATTAATAAGACTATCATGTACCTTGTAACATAGATGATAACTGTGATTATGATACACAGGAGTGAGACAGTCTAGCAGAGGATATAAGGAAGAATTTGGTGGGAGCAGAGGGTTAGAAACAAAATTATGGAGATGGTAAAATGAGAGTGATTACAACCAAGTATTTTCTATTACCACTTTTGAAGTGCTAATTTTTTCCTTACCCTCACAGGCTCTTCTAGTCTACATAAGAAGAGAGGGCAAGGCTGTAACTGTGTCATACAGAGGAAAGTGAGAGTTAAGCCAGTGGCCTCAAGACTTAATGTTCCATTGGTCATTTTGTAGAAAAACAATGGATTAAGTAAGGGAAAGTGGAATAATCTTGCATTTGTAGCTGTGCCATGTTTGTTCTCTTGAGCACTGGGTGTTAGGTAACTTTGAAAGGAAAAAATGCAGGTTTGCTGCAGAGTTAAGCATCTTCCATAGCTGAAATCACTAACCTGAAGTCACTAATTCACTAGGAATGTCTTATGACCATATGTGACAGTCATTAATTTTCAAAATTGCTCAACTCTTCGTGCAGATCTCTGACATTTTCAGATTTAGAGGCTGCCAAGTGTGTGAACTTCACTAATTTTCATATAGTGTGTGGAAAATTATCCAGAATGTTTTACATTAAAATTCAAGGTTCGTACAGCACACCTTCCATATAGCACTGCTGCAGATTAAATTCATTTATACATTAGGAAAGGTGCCAATGCAATCATAATAGAAGGCTGAAGTGCTGAAATGATGAAGTAGTTCTTTTGCTGCCTTCCTTGGCACATGTTCAGCACCCCACTTTGATTCAACCATCATACTCTATTTGGTAAGACTCTTGAGAGTAATAATAAATTATCTATTATGAGACTGATTTCTTAGGAGAGGATGTGAAACGCACAGGAAAGCTGCTACAAAATAACGACAGATTTTTCAGATCATTCATATAACCATTCTAGAAATTTAGTTTTCATGCCTGTGTACTTCTGAATAAAGAACTTACAGTGGCTCTTCAGTAAATGTCACAGGAGTATAGTCCTACATTGGACATGTGTGACAGATAGAAAAGCAACCAGTCCCCAATCTCATCAGCTGGACTAAGCCCACTGAATGTTTTTGCTCACAAAGAGATGTCATCTGTGTCAAATTCATGTAGCATGTCATTTTTCTGTGCACTCAGACTGATTGATTAGTTCCCAGTCATTCCAAATGTATTTCTGTTAAATAGTCTGTAGAGCTGATTACTTTTGAAAGAATTTTTTTTCATAGAAGAAATGTCATTAATCCCAATAGCACTTTAGAAAAGAAATGCTGCCTTTGGCATTTTATTTTTGTTTCAGCATTTTCCGTAGATATACTGTGTGCATTAATTTCTGTTGAAAATATTATGAAAATGTTTATTGAGTGTTCTAGCTTGAGGCTGATCTGATATGTGGTGCATGATACAGAACATTTTGATGACTTCCTAATAATTCCCCAGGTACTTAAATGAAACAAAAAAGACATTGATTACAGACAGAGTAAGGTGAAAACAATATTTTATACTGTTTTAATAAGACTTTATGTATTTTTTCATTGTTAAAATTTCTAACACATTTAAGTGCTGGAAAGCATTCTTTATTCTCCAGTAATTTCAATTTCAAAATATCATTTGGATACACTTTTAAAAAGTTTTATAGGAAGGTGTTAAACAGATACTGTGTTCCACCTTCAGATTTTAAGGTCTGTATGTGTTGATGTGCTGGGCATTTCAAAATATATATAAGTAAGTATAGGCAAATACATAAATATGGATGTACAAGTAGCTCTAGTAAAAAAGAACACTGATTTGTTAGAAAAGGGCAGATAAATAATGGCAATAAACATAAAAGCTGTACCTTTTTTTCTGATTCAGAAGTACAGGTTAAAATATGACAGCATATCTTTTTAATATAATAAATTATTTCTCATACAAGGCTGCACTCAAAAGTGTGAGAGCTGTAATTAGGCACAGATTGATGGTATCATTCAACAGTGAAAACCAGGGAGAGATCTTGTTCTCAATAATTGCTCTAGATTGAAATCTAATAATAAAGTCTGGCACCAGGACACCTCTACTAGGAATTTAGGTAAAATCTGATGATTTACCAGTTGGAGGTGATGGGAGAAGGAGAGAATCTGAACATATTGGTCAGAGAATGACTATCTGCTGACGCTGTTAAGTAGCATGGAAATGACAAAGCAGGCACTAGAAGGCAGTCACAGGTAATTATTAGCTGCCTTAGAGGAATACTGGTGTCATTTTTTTAATAGGCAATGTGTAGTGTGACATATCAGATACTTATATTATGAAAAAAAACTTTGATTTCAAGTATGTTCAGGGTAGGGAGAGCAATACAGCAGTTTAGACAACATGACACAACACGGTCTGTGTAGTGCAGTCCAGCTGAAGCTGAGAGATGGTTTTCTTTAAACATATCAGAGAGGGAGAATAAATATGTTAAAAGACAATATTAAAACCATATAAGTTGTTATTAAACAATCATAAACTGAAGAAGGTCTGCAGTAAGTCATGAAGTGTGGTTCTAAAATGATTTCTAAGTAGAGTCAGAGAAACTAAATGGTTTTAAGGTGAGGTTTGAAATAAGGGTTATGTAAATATGTCCAAAAGTTTCTGCCATAAGTAGGGACATATTGATATCTGATGTTCTGTTTTATCTAAAGGATGTTGAAAGTAGTCTTGGCAGCCTCTAATTTGCACTTTTATTTGTGTTAATTTTAAACTTCAAAGCTTTCCGGGTCATTTGTTGAGGTCAAGAAGGTGGTTTCGGGGTTTTTTTCCTCCTTTCTCTGCTGAAATTGCAAAATTCAGTTCTTAAATTACCAGAAATAAACTCAAGGGAAGGTAATATGGTAGCAAGTTACACTGGAGTTAAATTCTGCTATTTTGTTGGTGCATCCTTAGGTTTTGTTGGTGTATATTTATGTTTAAGTTATACTCCATATTTAGAATCAGAATGAAATTTAATCTCATCTGTTCAGGTTAATATGGCTATCAAGTTAGTATGTTAGTACAGCTGTCTTTTTTTTTTTGTTCTATCCTTTTTCTAAATTATGATGGTATTTTGAGGATTTCTTTTTCTCTCTTCATTCCCAGGGATGTATAGTTCCATTTTCTAGGGTGATCTGGAAACTATATGAAAGAAATTCCTTGCTATCATTCATCATAGGATATGATATTACAATTGTCTTTGATGTCTTCTGATCTTTTTCTGTGGCTCATTATAGTTGTGGAATTCAATCTCTTGCTGTGTTACACATGGATGGCCAAACAACCCTAGCAAAGAACTACAGAAATCACTGAGAAATAATTCTGACAAAAATGCCTCTTTTTTTTTTCCCCAGTGTAGGATTGATATTTTAGTGTATGTGGACTTACAAGCTGCTGGAAGATCTTTCTACAGTATTAATGCTTCACTGGGAAAAAAGTAATTGGATGAAGACAAAATAGGTTTTCTCCCTTTTGTCTGTACAAAGAAAAATGGCAGTTGTAAGAACCCACGTGTAGGGCCAGCTTGAAAGGCAGAATTCTGATATGTGAGAAATTTTCTTTCGAGAACCACAGAGAAAGATGAAAAGGTGTTAAACTCAGAGAAGCTATTTCACTTTCAGAACATCCGTGGTTCTTCATGGGTGTTCTCAAGACCAACTCATAGCAGTAGACAGAGCATATAACAATTGTGCTTGGAATCATAGATTAATATCCTGAGTTGGAAGGGACCTACAAGGATCATCGAGTCCAACCCCTGACCCTATACGGGACAATACCAAGAACTGCATCGTGTGCCTGAGTGTGTTGTACAAGTCTTTCTTAAATTCTGATAGGTTTGATGGAGAAATTGCTTCCTTGGAGAGCCTGCTCCAGTGTCTAACCACTCTCTGGGTGAAATTTTCCTAATATCCAATTTAAACCTCCTGTGACTCAGTTTCATGCTGTTCCCTTGGTTCCTGTCAGAACCAGTCACCAGATAGAGATGGGTCTCTCCTTCCTTTCCCTTTTGCAAAGAAGTCGTAGACTGTGATGGGGTCTTCTGTCAGTCTCCTCCAGGCTAAGCAGACCAAGTGACCTCAGCCATTCCTCATATGACTTCCCCTATACACCCTCATCTCACACATGGGCCTCTTTTGGAGTCTATACTTCGTGGAGCCCTTATTTATAATTTGCATATACAAATAGTAACAGGTGCTGTGTGTGCAAAGACTTCTGCTTCGATAATTACATAGTTTTGATAGTCTTGGTTTTCAATGTTATTGGTGTATAAGAGCTGAATTTTTCTTCTCCCTGAGAATTCTTCCTGCTTAAAAGAAATGTGAGTACTTAGGGTTTTGTAATCCTGTAGGCAGCCATTATGTTGACCTAGAAATGGGTTCAAGAAACTCTTTTAGGGTCATGTAAGGAGTGAGAATGGTCTAGGGTAAAAGCTGTCAATGAGATCCTTGCACTGTACCACTACTGGAAGATGTGCTGGAGTTTTGATAGAGTTGCTGTAACCTGAAGGAGTCATGAACCTGACATTTAAGTAGCATGCTCACACAAATGAGTAGTCTTAAAACCAAAAATGGTAAGCTTTTAATCAGGAGGGGATGGGGAGATGAATAAAGGACTTGAATGTTAACTGAATGTTCCAACCAAAATTAAATCTTTGGGTGTCTTAGGTAGAGAAAACAATTTGTCAAGCTGAGTAGATGTGAAAGTGGGAGGCTTTGGGCATAGACATTGATCATTTTGGCTGCAGTGATTTTGCATTTTGCCATTAATTTATAATTTCATTGCTCACTTAAAAGGCAAAGAGCATTAATCTCCATCCCATTTAATGTAAAACTTGAGTATACTCTAGGTTTGTAAAGGGTATAACAGAGAATGTTTAGGTACTGAAGTATGAATGGGTAAAATCAGTGTAGGGGGAAGGGGCTGGATTGGGGACAGTGTGGTAGCATCTGCTTTATAGTGGGTTTTTGGCCTTGTATGTTCTTTTGCTTGCTTTTCACTACTTCAGGAATATAAGGCTGCAGAAAATCTGGCCTGGTCTGGATAAGGATTTGCTTTGTGGCAGTCATACTATGTCTTGTGAAATCTCTCATATTGAAAATCTTAGCATGTTTATTGATTTTTCTTATTGTCACAGTCATGGGAGTGAATGCAAGTCTCCCATATGTTAAAAATACCTGATAATTAGGAGTGTAAACTAGAATACACAGAGTACTCCAAGTGACACCTAAAATTCAAAGAATAGATTACTAAAATAACCACTATCATTACACAACAAATCAAATATATTGAGAGTTTCTACATTTTCTCGTTTTTATTATTGACATTGCTGTATAGAAATGGTCTAGAAATTTTATAGGTGAAATAATTTTGGCTTTAGTGTGACCTCTTTGTTGAATCGTCTTCAAAATTTAGAAGCAATGAAATAATGTATTCCACCTTTAGATTCTATCTTCAAAGTATAGCAAGAGAACATTTTAAAATATAACAAAGATATCTCTGTATTAAAATAGTGTTTGATTGACTTGCTATAATCTCTAACTTCAAATATCAGATTATTTTTATTTTTAGGGATGCAAAACTTTTATACTGATGGCAACAGTTCTGCTCTAAGTATTTAACATATAGCACATGTGTGAATGAATAGAAGTGTAAAATTATATATGCAATCATGAGTGTAGGAACCTGTGCTCTGATTCTGATCTACTGTAGTTGTGAATTGTTAATGCTGTGTAACAAACATGATTTCCCAGGTGTTTGTATTTTTGTGGTATCAGCTATTAAACAGGATAAGGGTTGCAGTAGCTGGAAAAATAAATACTGACTTCAGTTGTTATTGCTGGTCATTATTTTCATTCATGATTTTGAAATGACAATTTTCTGTGTTGGATTTAGAATGCAAGGGCATTAACTTCTGTCAATTCTTTGAAAAAGTCACAAATTTAATAACAATTTTGTGTGTGAACAGAGGATTTAAAAGTCTTTCTTACGTAAATAAGAGCTTTCTCAGGACCAGCCCTCTCAATCAGGTTTAATAAGTTGAGACAGCTGATTTTGGAAGGGATCAATGACTAAATTTGCTATCACACAAATAGACTGGGCATAGACCAAGAGATTGTCCCAATGTTTCTTTTCCTCACTGTCATTCAAATGAACAACCACTAAATTTTGCATTATTCTAATTAGTTTTGTGTTAGGTATTATACTTTCTTTGTCATAATTAATAATAATGATGATAACTTTTGAAAGTTAAAAGTTTTGATTTAGCTCACCATGTCTCCTCCTTCATTAGTGTCTTCAACAGTGTCATTTAAGAGCAAATGCTCCATCAAGCAGTAGTGATTCAATCATAAAAGACTGTAATAGCAGAAGTATTAGAACTCTCATGTTCCAAAGCCTCTTGGCTTTTTGCATCTTATGCTCTAAATTGGACCAGTTATAGTCTATCTTAGCTCAATTCAAACAAGAAAAACAATCCTTTACTTTTACATACAACCTTTTATTCCTTGAGGCTACCTAAGGGCTGCTGTGTACAACATTTATTATTTCACCTTTAAATATGCACTCAGCTCTGGACTGGAACAAAGTGGAATGCTTACAGGCTCAAATTGCCTGCTCTCTCAGGATGACAAGTCTTTGTAAGGAGAAAGAAAATGGTGCAACCTGTTCTAAAACCCACATGCAAATTTTGCCAACACTGGAATCTAAAGACTAAGCATTTATTAGGGAATATTATGGGAAAAAACCTTTTGTTTTCCTGTTGTGGCTTTCAGCTCAGGATCTTGTCACATTTTCTATATGTTAATAAGCTTGTCTTCAAAACCCTGAGAGCAGTGCACTTTCTTTTTTTTCCAAAATTACTCGTGTTTGTTTAACAGATGCATCTGAGAGATATCAAACCACTAATCTATAGTATAATTCTGAACACTCTCAAATTCTGAGTTGAGTTCACATTTAAAAATTTACCTATGCGATTGTCCAGCACTTGTGATAAATGTTGAAACGTGATCCAGCAGTTCTCATTTCAAGCTATTTCGTCAACTGATGAGCTCAAGCTCTCCAGCATCTCTGTTAATCACATAGGGAGCAATCTGAATGAAGGCTTAAAATAGGCACCCACATTCAATTGTTATGAAGGGTATAGCAGTACTGTTAAACAAGATCTTCTGCTAAGTTTATTGTCAAGTAATACAGAGGAAAAAGCAGCTCCTCTCTGTGTGGTTTGGAAAAACCTTTTTATTCCCCCTCCCTCTTCATCCCTCATGCTACCCATGCAGATTAAAACAGCTCAGAGCTGACTACACTCTTCTTTTCTGAACTGTTCCAGCTTAATTTAAAATCGTAATTTTACTGGGTATCTCATGATTTATACTTACAGGTGCTATAGCTGCTAGGGGATCTATTTGACTGCAGTGTCTTCCGAGGCAAATCAAAACATTATTTGACAGGTTATTTTTAGTATTTGAGACAGATAAATGCCTGATAATCTTCCTGATATTAGGTGAGCTGGATTTGTGCTCCAGTGACTACAGAACTATTTTGAATTTATTCCTACCACTAATGCTTTTGCTTTTCCACCTCCACTCCTCTCTCTAGTTTTCCTGCCCACTATGTAGCATCTCTATATTTTCTTCATTATTAGAAACAGTTCTCCTAAAACCTGACTGCTAGTACTTCTGGGGTGATCGGTATTTGATTCCATTTTACCACTAACCAGCTACACTAGGGAGCTATACAGCTTAGCTGTTATCTTCTGAGAGTCTTAAAATTGGATAGAGTCTAAATAAGTCTTGGCATGTACAATAAGAACAACAGATTTCAACAGTCTGAAATTGTTTTGTTGGTTTTTTGGATTTTTTTTTCCCTTCCTCCATATAAAGCAAAACTTCAGAAATAAACTAATGTTTTTGTCTGCATAATCCTTTTTCTATATTGAGATATAGATTTGGGAGTCAATCTATGAACAGTCTGTGAATTATTGCTGTGATTATATGTCAATCCTCTTTTATTGTCATATTTTTGCTCCTTATGTCTTGTCTTCAGAAGACATTTAACAGGTTACATGATCTGGAGTTTGGAAGCCAGTTGTCTAAATGGAAAAAAAACCCATGGCTATATGTCAACTCTTTTTACTCAGATTAGGTTCAAAGAATTACTGTTTTAAGGGACTAGGAACATCTTGCAAAAAATGGTGATAAGTTGTTGATGTAAGGCTCTAAAAGTCCAGTAGAGAAAGTTTTCTGAGGTAGCCTAAAGGAAAAAAAAAACGAAAAATGGGAGGGAAGGAGGTGTGTTTAAGCAAGTATTTAAAAAATTTTAAAATGACTTCTCAGCCTGAGAACGTGTGAATGAAGTAAGGATGACTACCATAATACTGTAGATAGCAAAATGGCACTAGAGAATCCAAAACAAGAAATTGTGCATAAGCGTTGCAGAATGATCTGTTTGTCGGGGATGAGCTATTTGTCAGGTGAGGGGAAAACTCAAGCTATTTGTCAGGTGAGGGGCTCAATTTGAGTCATCAGCAAGTTCTGTTTATTGAAGAGAGCACCAGACACTTATACAGCAAGTAATAAACTCATGAAAATTCTGTAATTTACACTGTCTATTGGCTACACTACAACATCAACTCTTCCTCATTCCTTAGAAGTTACATCTCTCTTTTCTCATGTCTCTCTGTCTACTTGTTATCATACCCAGCTAGGCCCAAGGACACGCTGTCTTGCAAGTGCAAGACTTAGAATTAGCCACAGCCTTGCACTTTTCCAATCTCTAGTCAGCTAAACTCCCAACACATAAGTTAGTATTTGATTCAGTCAAATAAAAGTTTTATGTGTTTCAAAGCTTAAAAATGCTTAGTGTTAGGAAATCATAAAAAAAAAAAAATGTTTGTCTTTGCTTAAACTAAGATTTCCATCTGAACTTTCATACTGTGAACCAGCACCCATGGACTTATTACCCAGGAAAATCTGGGTGTTTAAACTAGTAGCATTTGTTGTTTCACCATCCAGTCTTGTGTCACCATTTTCTGTTGGGAACCTCTGTACGTTGAAATTGAAAATGCATCATGAAATCACCTTTGGGTCAATGAACTTTGAAGAGATCACAGGCAAATATTTTTGTGCTGTTTCTCAGGGACCATGTTTTCTTGGTGCACAGTCCTAGGTAACCCGCACTTCATGTTTCCCAGGAGTGTAGGGGACAGAGTGTTGTGTAGAATGGGAAGCTGTGCAGGTGTCTAAGTGTCTCATCTGCATCTTGACTAAAGTGGGGGATGAATCTTGATAATGCTTTCCACTTCAAAAAAGACTTTAATGAGATTTCAGGTAATCTATTTTGCTTCATGTCTAAATATTTTTCTTGATTTATTTGTAATTGAACCTTGAATATAAGCCTATAGGCTATTTGCTTAAAACAAGCATGAATTCATGCACACATGTATGTGTAGCGTTTTTATAGCTCAATATATTCTTGCCCAAAAAAAGTCTTTATTCTTTTCAAGGGGAATTACAGTTTTAGCATAATGAAAATCTGATTATCATAGTTGAAAAGAAAGAAAAAAATGTATTTCCAAAAAATTTTGTGTGTCGTTTTTTTCATCAAGAGTAGTAAACATGGCATACAGATAGAATTCCAATTTTTAAAATGGTTGCTGCCTATTCAATAGAAATCTCTCCATTTTCCTGAGGTTAATGATCTACCTAACTAAAATACTGTGGAAACTTTTATTTTCCTTCTTCTTCCACTCCATCTTGGTCTTTTTTTTCTCCTTTTATGCTTTTAGATTTTTTCCTTATTTTTCCCTCTTATTATATTTTCCTTTATTTTTTCCTTTTTTTTTTTAAGGCTTGATTTTACCTTTTTAGTAGCAATGGCAGATGTGCAGTGGACATTATGGGGACTCTTAATCATAGAATTGCACAATTTGCTGGGTTGGAAGGGACAATTCCAAGTTATCAACTTTTCAGAGTCATTGCAGGCACGTTGCGAATTAATTCACGGCAAAATTTATAGGACTTGAGACTTTACTCATCTACATGTGAACAGGTCCACTGAGTTACTATTGGGTGTGAATAAAATAACATCCTATTGTATATCAGTGATATAGATTTTTTTATGCAGTTATGCAATTTTAGATCCTGTTCTTCCTGCCTAAAAAAGAAATGAAGCCTGAAAATTGTGAGAAATTTATTCTCATTTCAAGGCTGTTCTTTCATCTAACTTATTATACTGCCATCAACTTCAAATCATGCAAAAGCTGCCCTTTTCATACTGAAGTACGATGAATAGGTATTTAATGAAGGCTTATCAAAAAAATTGTACAAGAATGCAGTAATATCAGCAGAACATTAGTGTGCCAATATCTAGTGCATACACTAGCACAGTAGCTGCCCTTTATGGACATAATTAGTGTAGTTTTTCAGCATATGGACTGACTTTGCTGGGGAAGTGCAGCCACGTTCTTTACACGATATATTCAATAACGTGCTGGTTATGTGCAAGGAACACACTCCCCAGTTTTCAGAGCTGGAGTAGATGCGATGGCGATGTTTGGTTGTACCTGATCAGCTCTGTTCTGAGATAACATATGGCACATGTTAAGCACAGCTGCTGTGCTGTGCTTAATTTGACAGTGAGAAAGAGCTTCACAGTAATGGTAACTGTTTGCCAGAATTATAGAATACATGGAAACCATGGACAATAAGTCTTTATATAGACATCTTAACCTTTAATATTCATAGTTCTGTCTATGGTGTCTCATCAGCAACCAGAACAGATTTTCAGTAATAGAATTACAGTGCTATTATTTGGTGAGTTTTGGTTGGGATGTCCACCTAAAGGCAAGTTTAAATAACATAGTTTTCTGGTTATAAGATATTTCTAGCATGTGAGAAATTATTTTCCCTCTTCTAGTGTCTGGAAGAGCTGAGCTGGAACAGTCTTAGCTGTGCATGTTTCCGTTCTTATCTTTCACAAAATACTTAACATAAAGCTTTTAGCTCCTTATGCGTTTAATACATTTTGTCTTCTAGTATTATGTTATAATGTAAATAAGACAAGGTTGTTTGGGAAGAGGGTACTGCAAATTTCAAACTGCTTATTTTCCTCAGTCTTATAAGCATTAATTAATATTCACCCATCTGTCTCCATGTACTTCCTGCCTCTCTTCTCATGCAAATAAGACTATCACTTTAGTGTGCAGGCTGTCAGGCCATTAAGGGGCGCTTTGTGCTAATGCATTGCAAAAAATGAATCTTCTTGTTTCTTATAGTTAAGAGGCTGGCTTTGAGAAAGCATACCTCCAAGTATGAAAACGTAAATAAAATCTAATGCCAGACAAAATCTAATCATCAGAACTATGTGTTTTAACAGCTTATGAGAAGTGTGCAAGGGAGGAGTGAGGTGTATTCCTGCAGGAGTCTTCATCATGAAATAAGTCAAGGAACTGACTAAAAGGCTGTCTATGTAGGATGTTGATGAAATCAACACAGGATAAAGACCAATGTCTTAAGGCATTTGGCAGCCTAATCTCATACAAAATCAATCACATGAATCTTTTAGTTTGGAGAAGACCTCTAAAATCAACAAGTCCAACGACTGATGTTCTCCACATTGTTAACTAGACAATAGCACTAAGTGCCATGTCCATTCATTTCTTGAATGCCTCCAAGGATGGTGACTCCACCATCTCTCTGGGCAACCCACTCCAGTGCTTAACAACCCCTTCTGTGAAGAAATTCCACCCGATGTCCAACATAAGCCTCCCTTGATGTGACTTAAGACTATGACCTCTCTCCTGTTATTAGTTGTCTGACAAAAGAGACCAATCCCTACCTGGCTATAGCCTCCTTTCAGGGACTTATAGAGAGGTGAGTAAAAGAGGGTCCCCTGAGCCTCTTTTACTCCAGGCTGAGCAATCACAGCTCCCTCAGCAGCTCCTTGTGAGACTTGTGCTCCAGATTCTTCCCAGCTCAGTTGCCCTTCTCTGGACATGCTCCAGCACCTCAGTATAAGGGGCCTCCAGCACCAGAGTCTGAGGCACCTAGTGAGGGGCCCCAAACTGAACACAGGATTTGGGGTAGATCATCACCAGCGCCAAGTACATCCTGGTCCTGCTGGTCACAATATTCTTGCTGCAACCCAGGATGACACTGGACTTCTTGTCCACCTGGGTGCACACGGGCTCACATTCAGCACCCCCAGGTCCTTTTGTGCTGTGCATCTCTTCAGCCACTCTTCTACAAGCCTGTAGCAGTGCCTGGGGTTGTTGTGACAAAAATGCAGGACCCAGCAATATCTTGTTGAACCTTATACCATTGGTCTTGGTCCTTGGTCATCTATCCAGCCTTTCCACATCCCTCTACAAAATCTTCCTACCTCCAGCAGATGAATGCTCCCACTCAATTTAGTGTCATTCCCAGACACTTGTGTCTTCCTAAGGTTGAATATTTCAAGATTCTGCAATCTTAAATCCTTGCTGAAAATTATGAGATTTTCTGTTTTGAAGGTGGACAGGGAAGAGTAAAGTGATGGTTGAAACTTGATCGTTGGTGGTCTGCATGTGTTTTAGTGAATCTTAATCCAACCCTTATTTGTCATCTGCCCTAAATTTTTTAGTATTTTCATCTATTGCAATTGTTAAAATATTAGACACAGGCTGAATGCTGGATCCATCAAGAGACGTTCTTGACTCTTGGACAATCTATGAAATTAGGCATCTGAACAGAAGAGTTTATATATTTTCACTATCTGAAAAGCATGCATAGTTATAACAGTAAGTAGGAGAGGGGAACTTTAAAAGCCTTCCAGTATGAGAACAGCTTGTATTGCATATAAGTTACTCCTTTTAAAAACTGAAGAGGGCTGTCTGTTTTCTTTGTTTTTCAAGTGCTCATTTCTGATCATGACTATTCTAAAAAGTGAATCATAATGGAATGAACTTTTTAACTTCTCTCATTTCCTGGTAGAAATATGCCTTGGAGCTTGAGGATTTATCTCTCTCTAAAATTATTCTATTTCACATGTTCTCATTAAGCCTATTAAGTCTAATGCTTATCTGAATTCTATTAATCTCGTTTTGTGTGCTATCTTAGCACAGCTAAAACTATATATTGAGGGTGCTTCATTTTAAACTTAAAAAAAATTCCCGCTTTTGGATTTAATTGAATATAGCCTTCTTCTTTGAATGATAAAGATAAGAATCTCTAGGGAAGTTGTCCCAGTCAGGGTTGCCAAATTTGGAGTATCTTTTTTGCATCGTCCACATAACTGTCTAATCACCACAGATTGTTGGGTAATCTTCAAATCATGACCAAGTGGCCAAGATCACCCCTGTTAGGGCCTTGAGTGTACCAATATCTCTAATGACTCAGAGCAGCCTCAACCGTGACCTCCACCCATATCTCTGTCTGTAAACCAAAGAGTTCTGTGTTGGCTCAGTCTGGAGTCTTCAGCCTCTGTCTGAGCTGTGCTGGCAGTGTTGGTTGCTGGCTGGCTCGGCCATTTGTGTGCACAGACACAGATCCTGTTGTTCTGGGTCCTAGCCCATGTACTGGCATCCTATCTTGACCTGTTCTGTGCCTCTGAACCTGCTCACTGACCTCTGGATAATATATCATCCTGATTACCTATAATTGCTCCTGACTCAGAGTCTGTTTTCCTGGTTTGATCTGCACCTGCCCTGTGGCTATGCATATCCCTGCTGATTTGCACTCTTGGTTTAACTTGACCATTATCTCTGCTACCTCTCCAATGGTGCTCTGCCTTGCTAACCTTTTTATCTCATTTGGCTTCTGTCTCCTCGTCACTTAGGGAGCAGCTAACCCTTGTTAGATGATCATTCTGCATTCAGATCTGTGATGAGGAATGATAGGAGAATTACAGTCTATGAAAGCTGCCTCATCATGCTTTGTGACATGATGGTCAAATACAGACTGAAAAGCACAGAGTTTAAAATACAGGCATATTTTGGAACCCTTTTTAGAATATTGTGAAACTATTTATAGTTGCGTGGTGTCATCTCTGCCACATCAGACAGAGTACATCAGCAGAAAGGAAAAGTTCAGTTCTGAAGGTAGCCACAGAAATAAGCAGGGCTGTATTAAGACTCTTAGAATTTGATTAAAAACAAATCTGGTCTTGGAAGACATTCTAATTTTGGGAACTGGGCTGCAAATTGGCAGCTGACTTTGAAGTAGTCTTTGAAAATACCCATAAAGAGTGGCATGTCTTGTGGAACCAAATTTTCATGTAGTGCTTTTTGTGACCACTGGGTCACAATCACTAGGCAAATTACAGTTACTGGAAAAAGGGACAAGTATGGACTAAAGTCAGATCACTGATTGCTGTCATGCTCCCTGCTGCTGTGTTCAATCTGATCACTTTGTGTTGAGTCTGACTGCCTTAAGAAATGCTTTACTATGGAGATAATTTTGGCTTACCACACCAGACATGAGACCAGCCAGTACCAAATACTATTTCCACAAATTGTTGGTCTTGCACAAGTGTATCCAAGTCAGCTAGGCAATTATTTTATTCATGTTTGGAGAATGTCACCAGGAGTAAGTTCCTGGATCTAGTATTGGAAAGAATCCTGTCATCCTCATTACCATTTATAAGACCTGTGTTAGCTAGTGCCAAATCCTGCTCTGGAATGTGGATAGAGAAATGGAAGTCTGGTGGTAATAGAAATGCTAAACCTTTAGTTATCTGTCCTTCTTGTAGAAAGGTTATGAATTTGGGGGAAAGAGTTCTTGAAAGTGTAGTCACTTGGTGGAAGCACTTGCTGGGATTTTCTTGCCCTTGTTGGAGTGGGTCTCATGGCAAGGCCCTTGGATATTCTGCAGCCAGGACTTGTCTTGCTCTTCCTTTCTACTCAAAGTTCATTACACAGGTATTGACTGAGATCTCTTTGCACTTGGTACCAGTTTTCTAACACATAGGCAAGGATAGCCTTTAGAAATCAAGGGTACTGCTCTTGCTCATGACTATTGTAGTTGTTGACCTTCAAAATGACTGTCAACAACACACTATCTTGTTCTAGAAAAACAGACTTGTTTGATAATATATGCATCATATATATTCATGACACAGTATGTGTGCTAAGATGTATGTTAAAGACACACACCTTCCTAAATCAGACAAGATCTTAAAATTTTTCGGTTGTCCAGTGGTTGTCCTGGCTGGCACACAGCTACTGTATCCATTTGGTCAGACAAGTACACCTCAAAGCTATTTATAGTGTTTTAATATTCTAAGTTTTTGCTGTTTGTTTTTTTTTTTCTTTGCAAAAGAGATAAAGCTTACTGCTGAAATTATCACTGAGTATCCTTTCTAACTTGGTACAATTAAGATAGTTATATTTTCTGTAATGTTTAATGTTAAGTTTCAAAGGATAGATTGAAGGTTTTCCATCACCAAAAGCTAGGGTATGATGTGTCCTGGAGTTGAAATACTGTAAAAGAGGCAGTAATGTTATTTTTCAGACTGCATGTTGTGTCAGTTTAGTATGGGTTGGATTTTAAAATACCTTTAGAAGGAGAATGTTTCTGATTCCTTCCTTTCTTCTTTCAAGTAATTAGTCCTAAAATGCTTCTCAGGTTCCTCTGATACAGCCAATACCTAAATATGACAGTGTTAAAATGATCAATGATGATATCAGCAAAATACTTTGTTAGAAATTGAAGACTAAGTAGTGTAGATACTGATTTTCATTGGATAGTTAAATGTTTCAATAACTAAATACATCTGAAAGTAGCTTGTGAATGCATGTGTGTTCATCACACAATTATTGCTTTGCTCATCAGAATAGTATCATGCCTATGCTGTATTTGAGAGATCAGGTACTATAAGTATCATATTGCATATCATATTACCTGGAAGTTGACTGCATGGTTTTGGGAAAAAATTTCTAAAGCTGAAGGGCAACATTTTCTCAGTTCATTACACTCTGTTTATTACATATTTTTAGTAGCTGAAGTGCTTCCTTAGAAAATATCATAAGAAGACAAATGCAAATATTGAGATTAGTACATGAGTTGTAAAATGATACAGCATATTTTGAGTCTTTCATCTCTAGTTTCTGAGCTGTAAAGTCACCTATAGTTCATGCATCTATGCCTGTTTCTCACAGATTAAAAAAAAAAAAGAGAGAAAAAGTGAACTTCAACTTTTCATAATTTATTAGGTTAAAAGCAAAGTGTCAGATGAAAAAAGTGTCAGATGAAAAAAGTAATGGATTTTCCATTAGTTCAAGAAGCTACTTCAAGTGTGCAGATTTAAAAAAAGGGTCCTAAACAAAATGATTTCGGTAACATTGAAATTTCTTCTAAATTGAGTTGCCAGAACAAAGGACAAATCTAGACTAGGCTTTTGAAATCTATTTGAAACAGGAGAAAATTTTATGAAGTTGAGTTTATTCACTGCTTAGCTTAAAATCTTATTGTATTCAGAAATGCCTCTAAAACAAGTTTCTACTTACAAACAAGCAGTTTTACTCCTGAAGCACTTATACTTAAAGACAGGTTATGTATTTTAACATAGGATTTAGACCTGCCTGACAGCTGCAGCAAAGGACACTTTTCTTTCCTCCGCAGATGAAGTTTTGTGTTGCTAATAGAGAGCTAAGAGGCACTTCTTGTTTTCCTTCATTTTTTTGTTGTTTTCCTTCATTTTTTTTCATTTTCCCTTTATCAGCCTTTGTGTAAGAATGCTCTGGGAGTATGTACAAGAAAAGGAAACCATAAATCATCCTTTCCCATATGAGATAAACACCTTCATGCTTTTTGGCCTTCCTTCTCAAGCTGTTTTATTTACTCCATTTCTTCTTTGATGTTATTTTTAGTGAGTCTAGGAATCATATATCAGATCTGGAGAGCATCCATGTTAATCTGTTTGTTCAAAAAGCAATTAGATAATTTGATGATTAAATCATGTGTCTCTTCCAGAAAGCTCTTTGAATACATATTGAAGTGTGAGATACTTGGATCGACCAAGGTAGGAGAAAGCATTGAACGAATTATTTCACATGTGTGTTATGGGCATGTAATACCTTGTGATACATTATAGATGTGGAAGAAGGCATTGGTGGTAATCTAGTGCTTTTTGTTAGCATTTAGGACTTTTCATTGAAGGACAAAATCTATTATTAATATTGTGTGTGTATATTAATTTTAGAATTCACAAACAAGACTTTGGTTGTTGTATTTGGGAAGTCCAGAGCTGAATGAGGTTTTCTTCCAGTGAAGTAACTGAAAACCTTTTCAAGATGATATAGTTTACCCATACCATATTTACCCTCTAAACATGAGCTTGAAAGGCTATGAAGACTGATTTTATCAGTGACACTTAACCTCTGAATCCAAAGGACCTTTTTCTTAGCACTTGAGGAAATACTGAAAGCACTTTTATATTTACAGCTTTTGATAATGCAGTAAGCCTCAAAGGCCTTTCTTCCTAAATTAAATAAAATCTGTAGTGCAAACTATGCAAATGTGTTTTGTCATTTCCCCCCCAGAGCTGCCTCTTAGCATTTTATCTCAGTGAGCATGATTAAGTTAGAGTAGTGGTTTTCCTACAAGCACCTGTTGTACATTTGAAGTGAAAAGTAAAAGAAAAAAAAAAAAAAAAGAAAGGTATTGGGGGAAAAAACTTCCATCCCATGGCTTTTTGCCATGTCTCTTTTTCTCATCAGGGAATGACATTAGCACTGCCAGCTCTAAACGTGAAACCACTGCACTATACCCACCATTAAGAGTGTTTCTGATGATTTCATGTGTGAGGTTTCTGTGCCATAGCCTAAGCTTTCTTATTGCAATTAGATAAAAAAGTTAAGGTTGTCAGCACTTGAATTGACTGTGCTAGTAATCCATGTAGCTCAGACAGAACTTATTGCAGATGAAACCTAGGGCTGTTGGGTAGGAAGTTCAGAAAATATCTTTCTTTGACTTCATGATACAGTAGCATAGAAATTAATTGGGCAGAGGGTAATGTCAGCTCCCGTCAGCAGGGCCTGAGTCTAATTAGCAAAAAGGTGGATGTTACAGTCTGTGAATTTTTGATTACTAGATGATGTATAATAAGCAGGAGGAATGGTTTACATCCTTTATTGACAGAAAATGTGTACAGGGTGATTAGTGCCCTTGTCAAGTAACCAGGTAATGTTGTATCTCACTGCCACAGATCTATGGTTTTCCTCATGAAGTGATCATCTGATTGATGTGCTTTCCATTCTCCATGCTTCAAAAAAAAAAGTTTTGTTTTGACAATAATCTGTCATTGGTGGTGTTAAGTCATTCCATATCAGGACTTCTGCATTTTAAGTTTATACATAGTTTAAAATGTTTTAATTTCAAGGCTATCTAAATCTAACTCAGAGCAAATGAAGGTAATAATGTAGTGACTGACACTACTGAAGCCTTTCTTCAAGTATCATTTTTACTAAATTAGGCCTCAACCATCTGACGTCTCCTCAACCAAGAACACTCAGGACTCCATCATAATCAGAATAATTAAGACATAATATTGATCCATTGTCATAGCAGGGGCAATGATCTGTCTTTTAGAGACTGTATTATACCACAGTCAAGTAAGTATTGCAGAAATAGAAGATATACTAAGATATAGACATATATTAGATATAGCTCTGAAAATAAGAAATTGCACCTTAGATGATGCACAGACCTTCTGAAAAGTGCATGATTATCAGGGGAGTTTGCTTAGTATATAATGATGTATTATTGAGAATGGAACTGTGTAAGTTGAAGTGTAGGTAAAAGAAGAGGGCAAACCTCCAAGCTGTTGAGGCGTAATAACCGGCTGGAGACACAGTAGGTGTTTTGTCTATTCATCTCCTACAAAGCCCATTTTTTTCTCCTACATTTTCTTTTAATTTCCGTAGGTAGTTGTCCAAAGAAATCAACCATGAAAGGTATATGAGTTCAGTGAGCAACCAAAAAGCTTGAGCTAGTAAATGCACAGCCTCCAGCCATGCTCCTGGTGCCTTTTTCTTTAGTTGTCTTAGTAGCTTTATGTATCTATGATGGATGATGTGATACAGGATACTGACAAAACTGCAAGATGCTCAGACATCTCCAAGGCTGCAAAAGAAGCTCTGTGTGTTTGTGAGTATGCTGGCAATAAAATTAATATTGCCAGAGGAACATTTTAATGGTTTTATACAGTAGACTTATTACAGCGCATGAGTTTACCTTTACTTATGACAAAGAGATTATCTATAGCTGCATGGGTAAGACATGGGTCTCTGGTGGTTTTAATGACAACAATTCCTCTCTTGCATAGTGTTTTCTAAAAATCTTGGGGAAAATCTTCATATATAAGAAAAAATGTCTATCAAGATTCTGAGAAACCTAAACTAAGGTAGAAGAAGGAAAGATAGTAAGAATGAAGATTTTTAGTTAAGTGTAGCTAGGCCTGCTTATCCTAGAGCAGTTTATGTACCTTTTTTTAAAAACCAAAACACAGCAGAGTATCTCCTTATCGGGAGATGCCAATCAAAGAAATAGTGAATCTATTTGTGAATAGTTTGTCCCCTTTCCATTCAAATATTCCATGAGTAAATAAACTGAATAACTGTTATTCAGTTATGATATTTCCACTGTAGAAGTATTGAAACTAAAATAACTTTGTTGGCTGCAGAGCTGTTTTGAATCATGGTGGAGAAATAGGGATTTCAAGTACAATGCCTTTTAAAAGAGAATGAGAAGGTGAGAAAAGATTTCAGAAGTATATGGTCAGCAGCTAATGGACAATTGCACAGCTTTTCTCAGATTTTCCTGAAAAAAAGGTGACGTCGTTGTTTCCTGAAACTTCCCTGTGTTGTCTTAAGAGCAAAAGACAGTTGGAACTTTCTCTCTACAGCAAAATAATGACTGGTATTTTCTGTGAGGTACACAAATAGAAAATGTAGAAACTTAGATATATATGTTTATATAGATGTGTGTGTAAACCCTCATATATTTGTGTATGTGTATTTTGATATCTGCATATATTGATAGAGTCAAACACAGGGGTGTTTGGAGATCTCCAGAGTCCTCCCCACTTACAATACTTCTTTGACAGATAACAATTTGAAAATGAGAGAGCATTTGCTACAGGTAGGTAGCTAGCTCGCTGCAGTGTGGTATTTTAAAAGATGGTGTAATATTTAGGCAATTCTGGCTTTTATTTCCCCTTTGGTAAGCCCAGCTCTTTACTTGGAATCCAACAGTCTCTCCATATGAAAATAGCCTGCATTTCCATGCCAAGTATTACTTGGTTTTCCTTAAGCATTGGGTTCTCCTTCTGCTCTCATGACAAATAGTGAGTTCCTCTATTTTACACAGACTGGAGGACCTCAGTGGGACAGGCTGTTTCTAGAAATCTAACTTTGTTGTGCTGAGTACAAAAGTCTCCTTTACAGAGATTGATCAACCCTGAACATGATGTCAGTACTATTTCATCTGCAAATAAAGTCCTAAAAGGGCTGTCTAGTTGTGTTCTTACTCTATGCTCTGTTTAATTTTCCTGTGTTCTCTAATTTTTAGTAGACAGTAGAAATTTTATCGTTTTATAAGGCATAAAAGGTGATCAGTATCCAATTAATTTTATGGGTCTGTGGGGGTTTTTTTGTCACCTTCATTGGTAAGAACAAATAGCATGTATAACCAAATTTTATTTCTGTTTTGAGCAAGGGCAAAGCAAACAAACTAAAACTTAGTTTTTTCATAGTAATAAAATCTTAAAAGAGAGGACTGTGCACTGCAGAATTTGGGTAAAACTGAAGTACCACGTGGAAATTCAAGGCAGCCTCATTTTTGATATTTAAAGGAGTAATATAATAGCTTAAAAGTATTTTCATTACTGTGATGGACTCCATAAAAATTATCAGCAGATCTGAAATACTGGCAAAACCACTGAGTACTGCATACAAATCTACCAATATCTTGGTAGATTTGTATGCAGTACTCAGTGGTTTTGCTACAGTTTCCATATTATTTGTTTGTTTGTTTGTTTATAGCAAGAAAGCCAGATTCCGCAGGCTATCCTTAGTATCCTAACAAGATGTTACTTTGTAGCTGTTACTTTTCTTTACTCATCCAAAGAAGAACTAATATTTAAATTTATTGTTCACTGTTTTTTTTAAAGCAATTGTCCTATATTTTTCCTCTTCCTTGTGTTTTGACTTAATTGAAATTAATACAGCTAATCCTGTGTGGTACCTTTCAATACAAGCTTTACACGTGCCAAATCATCTTTCATATCCCAATGATTTAGCTGTTATTGATTTAATCAGTAGTGAAGAAAATTATTGTAGTCTGATGCACTTGGAGTTTTTCACAATTGCTGTCAAAAAGATTTTTATTGACCAGCTTTATTTACCAAATATTCACTTAAGCCTAACACAAAGATGAATGCAGCACTGGGATTACAACAATTTATAGATAAAACGTGTCACATAAAGAAAGTAAAAAACTCTTGTCACCGTGCACTTCTGTGACATTGGATTTCTCTAAACAATATATTTGTGGCTCATGCTGGCATTGGAGCTTTGACTCATTTCAGCACTGGCTTCAAGGTCTATGTGTTTCTGATCTATATGAATATTAGTATAAGTAGAAAATTCTTGCCATGGTTTTAGAATTCAAATGCTATTTGGTATTCAGGTTGTATATGCCACACTTGAAGGCATGCTTGCGAAATGGATAAATGATTTCTGAAGAAATTTACAAGGAAATTACAAGTAAATCAGTGATTAAGGCTGATTGCAGAGACACATGGGATGGCAAAGCTGCTGTTTTTCCTTGCATCTGTCTTGCACCTCCAGTGTACAGAAACTGAAATGTACACAGTAAACACTCTGCACATAGGCCTAGATCACTTCTGGTACTCTTGGAATCTAGTCTCAGTATTTGGAAAGTTTTAGCATAATTCATAATTTCAGATGGCTGAAGTTTATGTAAGGGCAACTCTCTGTACAGTACTGTCCTTTTCACTAATGAAATCTGAGTGCTCTACTGAGACAGTGGCCTTTTGTATCTTATTCATCTCCCTGAAAAAATAGGGTAAACTGTCAGAGACCATGTCTGTGTTGTCTTATAAATATACTGCATTGAGGGGGGAAAAAAAACCCAAGAGAAATTAAATTGCTTTAATTTAGTTCAGACAAATAAATACAGATGTGCTTGGTTCCTTTTATTATTTTACACAAGCTCTCCTATTGGCTTCTTAAAGCCACCAGAATAATCTAAACTCAAAACAATGTGCAGTTTATGCAACAGAAAACTGAAAAAGAGAGTGTAAGAGAATGAGTTATAGTTTTGAGGGTTTTGCTTTTTTTGCCTTCATTTCATTCATGAGTTCAGCAACCATGTAATGAATTAGTAGAATAATTCAGAATTATTTCACTTAGTTTTCCTGGGGTAGCTAAGTTCATAAACTGCATTCAGTCTTGAAACAGATATTTTCATTATGTCTATAAACACTCAAGTTGAGCACTCTGATAATATCTGGTGTGTGTGGTATAAATAGTTCACAGAATGCAGTTGTGTTCTTCAGCTTAGGTCATTCAGCAGGTCTGATTTGAGTTCTCACTTTACAATTCTCCCCCTCTAATTATGACTGTGATACTCTATAATAAAATAATTTCATCATGGCAAAGCGGTGTTTGTTTAACATGGAAAAGGTATATTTTAAAGAAATATAGAAAAAGGTATATTTTAAACTCTTGTACCTTTTCTATAGGTATCTGACCACTTATTTGAGGATCTTAGACTAATCTTCCAAAAGGCACTTCCAGGTTTCCCTTTCTCTTTCTTTGTCTTCCTGTCAGAGCTCAATGAGTCCTCATCGACCTTGGCAATTCTTACTGGACATGATGCAATGTTTTAAGTATTTTCATGCTTTGTTCTCTTCTGGTAAAAGTCAGCTTTTTTATTCTGAGTGTTAATGATTTTAAAAGCTTATAGCTTTCTTATTTTTAAACGACTTCCAAGGTTGTGTTTTCTTGTATAGGAAGTCAAACTGTTCCTCTTTCTCCTCCCAAACCCTAGTAAAGCTAACGTGCAAAGACAAAAGAAACAGATGTATATAATTTTACAGTATCTTCTGCTCCATGTTCCAACCATACATAGTATGTTTATAAATTTATTGTCACTTTATTTAGTATTGCACATAAACTATTTATTTGAGATTCTACACTACTACACATAGCATCTTTACTGCTCTTCTGCTTCATCACAACCTATGATACTTTGTAAATGTATGGAATATAGGAAGTCATTAATGTGCAAAAGGACACAGCATTTTTGAAGAGTGAAACATGGTTAATGTTCCCATTGGCCATGTTGTCACTGACTGCTGAAACAGACAGTTTAGACTCAAGCAATTTACCTATATTTGTATTCATTACTGAGTGGTTCAGCAGTCACTGGCAATTTTCATGGAGTGAAGTGAGCTAATTTAGTTACATAAATCTTAAAGAAATTCATTAGCCCAGCTCCCGTCCTGTTATGTTTTAAGGCAAAACTCAGATGAAAGGCAAACACACAAAAACCCTTCATGCTTCCAGCAGTTTGATTCCTCATGGAATCTGGTGGGGAATCCTGTGCTATTTAGTTAGAATCTTACTGTGAGACAGCATCCAGAATAGCATAATAATAGGGATTGGTGTCTCAAAGAATTACAGAAGTGGCTGTTTTTTTAGTCACTAAAATAAATCTTTTCTAGATGTGTGACTTAGAGAATACATTCTCTCAGGCTGTCTCAGTCCATTTGCCCAGTAGACAGAGACATCCTGGATATTGTCTGTCTTCGGTTGTACTAGGTGGGCACATCATCTGGAAGACACAGAACATGTTAAATAAACACTTTAACAAATGCTTTAATTTCTAAACCCAGGGTCTGATCTTTTCAATATGCAATTAGATTACAGATGCAGCCCTACTTCTATTATTAAGTGTAGTGTCTGCATTCTCAAGTGTTAAAAACTCCCTCATAATCTTGTGCCTATCCATTCTAAGTTTCAAAATAACTTTCAAAGAACAGTATTGGTTGTGGCTATCTGCAATATGAATGAGTCTAAGAGGTTCATCTTGATAGATCATATGGTGCATGGAAATTTCCTTAGGAAAGACCCCCAGTAGTGCTGGTTTCATATGGACAAGCAGATTATACCATTTATTTTCCTAGGGATGAGAAGATTGTTCTGAAAAGCAGAAAATCACTCTCATTTTGCATCTTTGCCAATACTTTGGTTTTTTGTTTGCTGAAACTAAATTCTTTACACCAGAAATAGTTTTGATTAGTCAATCAACTTGAAGTAACATAGAATGGAAAGGAGAAGATTTCTAAAAGTATCAAAATGTTTTGTTTCAAAATTATTCTCTTACTAAATAGTAAACTTTTAATTTGAAGTAATGGCAATTTTTTTTTCTCAAAAATAAAATAAAAAAATAAGATCAAGATTGCAAATGAAATATTTTAGCTGTTCCCAGCTGAGCCTGTTGAGAAATTCCTGACTGTCTGTTTAAAATTCTTTTGAAGTGAGAAAAGTAATTATTAGTAGAGGAAGAAAACATCCCGTCCAGTTATTGCAGTTCCTCTGTAAGAGGAGGTACTTTTGAGATCCATGGGAAGGAAATAGCCTCCTAAACCTGGGAAGTGAAGCAGCTGCCTGTTATGGGTGTGGCACACATCAATGCACTCATTTACATATAGACATGTGACATAATTTAGGCATAGCAGTATCCTGAAGTAAACATTTGAAACAACTTCCAGGCGTTAGTGAAAACACTGATTTGGTATTTCAAGTGCATGACACAGTGTTCTTGTAGGAGATTCTGACAGTGAAAGGGTCTGCACTTTCTACCATATAGAATCTAAATAGAATTGCAAATCAGAATTACTCAGTACTCCTGATTCTGGCCCTTTTAAAAAACTGAAATTAAAAATAAAACCAGCCTTTACTTTTTTTCACTTTGCTTTCCAGATGTTTCTTGTCCTTTCAGAACTTGAATGTAGGCAAATTCCTATAGAAAATGCTTTCAAATTAAGATCTATTTGTAATCTGAATCTGAAAAACATCTATGTTTTTCAAACATTCCTTGTATATTTTGAAATAAAAATTAATAGCTGACTTTCACGTGAATATCTCCTCTCCTCCTAAATTAACATCATGTCCAAATGCAAAAAAAATTACCAGATCTCGCACCATTATATTTCCTTCTCTTAACAAGAATGTACTGTAATATTTAAAGTCACACATTGTAGAGGAATTGCTTAACATAAACCACCTTGCTTCCTATATTAAATATAATGGAGAAATTTGCTTCCTGGCTAAAAAAGTTGGTACCATTGTACAAGGTAAGCAGAAATAATTCTGCAATAATTTGGACATTTAATTATGGTGTTTAAGTGCAGACTTTGAAGTAAGTAGAAATATTTTCCTTGTCAGTTCATCTTTTGATGTTGGCTTAAAATATCTTTCATGAAAACAATCTTCTTTTGAGGAGGCTAGAAATATACTGTTTAATGCTCAGTGAAGCAGAATGGGATCAAAACCTCCTTAGATGCCTCATGATCAGCTGTTAGGAAATTTTAGTAGAGCATCATATGTCCAACAGGCTCAAAAAAAGTTGCAGCAAACTAATCTTTA
Organism: Melospiza melodia melodia; assembly: GCF_035770615.1. Taxonomy (NCBI): domain Eukaryota; kingdom Metazoa; phylum Chordata; class Aves; order Passeriformes; family Passerellidae; genus Melospiza; species Melospiza melodia. The sequence goes on along the minus strand of NC_086199.1, from coordinate 67,122,515 downwards.
CTCTGACTTGAGTTTGGATCATAGATTCCTTAAACGTTGAATTCACTGGTAAACAAGAAAGCTTAATTGTATGTTCAAATTTTTGTCAGGAGATTCTCATCTGAGGATGAGACAACCATAGTGAGATGTCCCAGTTGCATGTGGAGCTTTGACAGGATATTTCTTCGGACCGTGGGACTAGACAGTGCTATTAACATAAATGCTGTCAGATGCTGCATTGGATCTGTTGACTGTGTTGATTGCTGACATCTCATTTTCTCTATCTCTCAGGGGGTGGAGGGGAAGCGGTGGTGTATTGAGTGTTGAGCCTTCTTAAAAATAGCTTCTGAAATGATCATTTGCAGCCCAAGTTTTCTGATAGGTGTCACAGTTTGCTGTTGCTAAATTCCAGTGTGGCCACTTATTCTAATACTGGATGCTTCATATGCTAACATTCAGAAAACATATATGCCACATTTATGTTTTTCTGTTTGATTTAGAATCTTAGAGTTGTAGAATCATAGACTGGGGTAGGTTGGAATGGACCTTTAAAGATCATCTTGTTCCACCTTCCCTGCCATTGGCAGGGACACCTTCTACTCTGCTTAGTTGTGCAAAGCCTCATCCAAATTGTCCTTGAGCATTTCTGGGCATGGAGCATCCACTGCTTCTCTGAGCAACCTGTTCTTGTGCTTCACCACCCTCAGAGTGAAAAATTTCTTCCTCATATCTAATCCAAACCCTCCCTCTTTTATTTTAAAGCCATTCCTTCTTGTCTTAAAACTACATACCCTTGAGAACTGGCCCTGTCCATCATTCTCGTAGGCTGCTCCCACCATAACTTGTAAATTAAATAATATTATAGAGTACCTTGATGCTGGTTTTTAAAAAAAATCCAACCTTAGAATTCATGCAATTACTGGTGGTGTATTTAGCAATGATATTAGAATGATTGCAGAGAAGGGACTTAGGAAAAGGTGAAGTTCTTTTAAAAACAGAACAGACTGACTTGAAGAAAAGTTAGTGAGACAGAAAATAAATAAGGAATTAAGAAAAGTGAGAAAATAATTGCTTCAAACCAGTGGCCTTCAGGAATATGCTGTAGTTCACAGAACTGGACCAAATTACCTAACAAATATATTCAATAAGTTGTTGTGACTAAGGGTAAGACCGAATGTTTATGAAAAATTATTTTCTTGAAAAATAGCATTTGGCTTAAATTGAGGAAACACATAAGATGCTGGTAAAAACAGGAAACACAAATAAGCAACTTGTCCCTAGGTTTCACAGAAATCAGAATCCTGCTAAATTGAAGGCATTGAAATTCAGGCTTCCCATTTTATTCCTTGTAAGCTTAGATGCAAGCTTTGGTACACCATCATTTATGGTAGATTTATGCTTTATTTCAGGTTTTTAAAAAGTTTTGACTCTCACTCCAGGTTAAGATACAGACTTCAATACGTCATATCCATCATATCCTTTATTTCTAAAAGTGATAAATATCCATTCCATTGAAGACCAAATTTGGCCCTCTAGGTTTCTCTGTGATGCCCCTGTGAACCACTGTGCAAGAGACATTTGTAGTCAGAGGTTTGGCTTCCACTGGAGTCCAGATGAATTTGTTCTGCCATTATTATTTGGAAAAAACAATTTTTGTCCTTTTTATTCTAGGTTATCCATCTAATACTACTGATCATGACAAGGGAAAGAAAAATAAATGAGCCACCATTTTTGTGTCAACCTCATTGCATTATCCCTCCAAGCTGAGTTTTAACATATAGCAGGACAAAGAATATCATATCTGTGCTGGGATTTTGCTGTAGCTATTGATTTTCTGTTTAAAGCTCTTGGTGGTTAGTTGTGGCAATATAAAACACCAAAATAGTTTCATAAGAGTAAGGTTTTGTCCCTGGTGGAGTTAATACATTATCTTGATTAATCAAATTTGGTTTTTTATGGAACATCAGAGCTCAATAGAACAGTTTGAAATCTGTTTAATTCCACAGGCAAGCAAAGTGCTAAGTCAGAGGTAGGTGCCCAAATGGTATTTAAATAGAGTGAAAAAATAATCCCCCTCTAAAGGTCTAATAGAATATCCTGGCTACTTGTTTGTTATCATCGGTAAGTGAGAATTGTTTCATGAGGTTTTCTGTATATATTTTGCTATTGGCCAAGGCATGTGTATATTTTTAGCAATTTGTTTTCTGTCTATAAGCTATGTTTACCAAGACACTCATCTATAAAGAAACAGAAAATCATACAAACAACTTTTTGCAATGACTGCCCACATTTCTTGAGGTCTTTATACTGATTTCAAGAGACCCATCTGAAATGTCCCCTGCTTGAAGAAATGACAATCAGATACCGTAGCCGTTAGATTGATGTCCCCATGATGAGAGCTGTACTTGTCAACAAGTCAACCTGTTATCCCAAGAGATTTCCACCTTTTTTTAAGCTATGAAACAACATTATTGACTGGGATCTTTCCTGCTTGGACTCTATTTTGTCCTTCTGTGCAAAGTTTGTAAAAATTTTCAAGCTGTCTTTTTTGTTTTCTGTCTTGGTTTGTGTCTTGGAAATGAGAACAGAGTTCTATTCCTTCTCCCCAAAGTCAGTGCTATTTTTAACGAACTTTAATGGGTTTCTTTTAACTTCATCATTACTGCAGATCTAGAAATAGTAAACAATAATTCCAGGACACTGATATTTAAGGATTGTGAACTATGAGTAAACCAGGTAACCCAAACAGCTTTTCTGTGACAGTCTTTCAACAGAGTGCTTTGCAGTTTCCCCTTGTTCACATGTGCAGTGCAGTAGATTATAAGCTTATAATTCGATACAAATACATCCTATGTCAATAAACCTTTCAAAAAGGCTTTTTTTTTTTTTTGTTTTGCCTTGGTGAAACAGAAATTGTAAAGCTGTTGCCATTCAGCGTCTTCTACTTGCTTTTCCCTGCCTTGATGTAATGCATGTAAGAATCCTCTTTGCTGTCGCCAGACAAAAGTGTGTTCATAATTTTTTTAAGCATTTGTGGATAAGGGCATAAAATCTCTTTAATTCCCCTTATAAATTAAAAAACCCAAACAACACCAGTCATTGGCTGCATGAAAAAAACCTGTGACTGCTGCATCCTCACATGGGATTGCAGGTGTGGGTGTGTTAAGTACTGGAGAAAGAGGTATCTGTGTCGAGGAGATGACACTAACAACTTCCTTTGAGGATTAAATGGAGCAAAAAAAGATGCTCAGTATCAGTGGTGTAGAATTTCTGGGCAAGGAATATGGACTAGGACACCCAGAAGGATACACACCTCATATATGTCAGAGGGGTCATACTGCAGGTTGTTCTTGAGACAATTGTGATCGTATTAGCAGTGCTGAGCTTGACATTAAATGTCATGTTCAATTCCAGCTTATTGAAAGTGATACCTCTGGCTGTAAAAGTGGTGAAAAGGCAGATGAATGTTTTATCTAATAACTACTGGGAGATCTGTGTGAGTTTGGCCAAACACTGATGAAAGGAATAGAGAAAAATGCATCTACAATATTGTGTATTGAGCAGTGTTTTTCTATGGGAAGATTTAATTTAGTTTCTCTCTCTTTGCCTATATCTTATTATAACAGAAAGGTGTAGGTTTGCAACTGTTGTTTCCAATCAAAAGATTTTTTCTATGTCTGTTTCAGCACAGTACATGTGTGGTCTGTATCATTGGGCACTACAGAACTGCTGTGCAAACATATAATTTGACACTTTATATTTTTTCATTGGCTTATGGGGTTTAGCCACTCCAGATGGTTTAAAAAACATTGCTTTCTTGGATAGATGCAAGACAGAAATAAGGCTAATTGTCAGATTTTCCAATTAAGATTGAAATCCTTATGAATGAATAGTAGATTAGATAGCTACATGTACAGCAGACGTCTCCAGCATGTCCAGAAGTCTCTTAGGACTTTCTGCTATAAAATTGAACATGTAAAACTCCTGGGCAAACAAAATAAATTCTTTGAATTATATTTGGAAAAAATTTGCAATGGAAATAGAAAAACATTTCTGCAAACAAGAGTTATAGGCTAGCCCCTTCAGTATGGTTCTATGTTTGATGCTCAACTACTGTTATGACAAGCTAAACCAAGATCATTCACTGTTTATCTCCAGTTCCTACTGAAACAGGCAATAAGTGGTAGTGTGAGCTGTGAGTATATTCTAAAACTTCTTCAAAGAACATTTTTGAATAGTAATTTTTTGAGTCTCTGGTGCTTATGATCAGGCAGAATTGTTGCATGCTATGTCATCCCACCTGACACCCTATTTTGGGCCTAGGTGATCAGGCACCTTCATGAATGCCTGGGTATGATTTGGAATTAGACAGTCCTCCATCAGCAACTGGAAATTAGGTGCATCAATATTACTATTTGCACTGATGGAAAAGTCAAATTCAAAAAAAGACTGAGGGTGAGAGAGTGGATAAACTAACAGCCACTAAGACCCTGTCATCCTCTACGTCAAAGTCCTGTACAGACAGGTATAAAACAGAAGCATGAGATGCATACCTAAATATTGTCATGGTATATTTGCAAGTGACCTCCTGATCAGAGGGGTTTATGAAATTCTTTCAGAGTAGACCCCTTGCAGGCACTTATGGAATATTGTAAGTTGTCCAGCTCTTCACTATGAGATACAGGAATGAAGAGTATCAAAAATACTTGAGTAGAGTTCACTTAAACGATGAAGAGTCTTGATAGTAAAGATGACCTTGAAATAATTGCCAGAATAGCATGATATGGTAAAGATTCACATACAACAAAGATGGAGAGATCATGGAGTGATAGAGCAAGGAGGAATGATTTTAAGGTGCAAGAGAGTAGGTTTAGATATGATATTAGGAAGAAATTATTTTTTGAGGGTGGTGAGGCACTGGAACCAAATGTCTTGAGAAGTTGTGAATGCCCCACTCCTGACAGTGTTCAAGGCCTGATTGGATGAGACTCTGAGCAACCTGGTCTAGTGAAACGTGTCCCTGCTTATGGGAGGGAAAGAGTTGGAACAAAATGGCCTTTAAGGTCCCTTACAATCCAAGTCATTCTATGACTATGATTCTTGTTTTATTTACACTAATCCCATCCTAGTGTTATTCTTCCAATAGCAGATGAATTAATTGTGAATTTCATTAAGATTTATATTTACTCATAGGAATTTTTGTCTGGTATTGTGTTTGTGTTGAGAATTAGAATGCTTTGCTGAAGAGTAGTTTGAGTGACTTTTGGAGGTTTTTTGCCTCAATAAGGTAGAGAAGCAGCACTATTAACTTGAATGGAAGTGGAATAATGGGAGCTAGGTAGGCCTGTTTTGTGTCACTACATGCTGAATACCCTTACCTGGAGAATTACTCATATTTGTCGTCTAGAGAGTTATTTCTAAGCTTGGTTAAGTACGTTATTGCTTCATTTTATTAGTGTAATGTCCTCATTTCATGAATACACATATTTGCTTAATGTCTATGTAATACACTGCAGATAGTCCTTAATGCGTGATAATATTTTTCAGATTCTAAAGTCTGAACTTTTTTTTTTCTGTTATTCAGCAAAGTTTAAAAAAAAAAGTTATTTTCATTTCTTCATATTGAGAGGAATTGATATTCTGAGGTATATCCTTGTCATCAATTTTTGGTTACTCAGGCATCTAATTAATAGACTGTAATGTGACTCAAAGTATTAAAATTTGAGTCCTAATGTAGTCCCTGGAATCAGTTAAGTGTGTCCAAAAGTTGATTTAGAGCATTTAAATTATGTCAGAAGAAAAAAATCTAATATCTGACTTGCATAGGATGAAATAAATTTATGTGAAGGAAACTCACACTTTAAAACTGGGTACTACTTCCCTTCTATTCTTAAGCCAATCCTTAATTTCAATCTAAAGCAAATAAATATATTGTATTTTGAAGAAGTGATTCTGTTCTTTAAGTTGGCGAATCCAATAAACAAGCAATTTCCACAGCAGTTGAAACTATTTGCTTTAAAATAAAGAGGAGTTTTTTTGTATTTTGAAAGCTGTACGTGATGTAAATTTTTGCATTCCTGCATTTCATCTACGGTAAGAGTTTGCTAATATATGATCCACTAGAAAATGTTTTAAAAGGCAAAAAACTGCATTAATCCAAGTACGTTACCTTCAAGAACAACATCTAGTAAATACAACTACATTTTAAAAAAAAAAACAAAAAAGCAAAACAAACACCCAAAATATTTTAATCATGATTGAGAGTTATGATATTAGGAGGAAAAAGGATTTAGGTAGTCTCGAATATCTTTTGCATGACATTTAATAACCATCAGTGTTTTATTTAAGTATAAAGACCTGAAGGAACCTAAAGTATTTTCCTGTTGAAAATATTTTGCACTTCTGACTGTGCTAAGATTAGAGAGAGATACAAAAATAAAAACTTTGCTTATAGTATTCTTTATATTCCATAGAAATGGTTTGAAAATCCATACTAGAAAACACAATGGGGACAACTTAAAGCATGATAACAATGATAAAAACAAATTATTTAAGATTTCTGCATCACAAAAAGATATGCATAATCTAGCCAACAGTCATTTTTTGACACGTTGTACTTCCCAGTAGGTGACAGAAAACAAAAACATCTTGTGACAGAAGGAAATAGAGTATCTAAATAACACAAATTGATAAAGAAAATCCCTCCAAGAAAACACTTCACAATTGCATAATCAATTATATGCTAACCAAGCACTGTGAAAATGATTTGCAATGAGCTCATATAACAGGACTAAAGCCATAATTATTTGCATAACAAATAGGTTTGTGAAATCTGGAGTTTTCTTGGAAATAGTTTTTGGAAATAGCATATTTTTGTGAATAGTCTTATTTTGGATGTGTTTTTCAATTTCATCCCATCTCTACTAGGAAATTTTAATAGATAGATCTATTGCAGGGGAACATCAGTGTTACTGTCATCACAATTGTACCCTCTGACATGAAATATTGAATTCGTTCTGAGATGAAAAAAATTACCGTTATTCTTGCTTTGAACCTAAGGTAAAATAGTCTAAAATACCTTGGAAACTTTGACAGAAATTTGTGGTGAAAATATTTTGATTTCTGAATCCGTTGCAACACTTGAAAATCAAATAGGTATGTGTGACATTGCAGGCTGACAAATGTAAGCTCGTTGCATTTGTATTAATTGGAGACCAAGTGAACTCAGCGTGATGTTGAGCCCAAAATGCTGTCAGTGTACATTGACTCTCAGCAAGGCCTGCTGTCTTAGAATGAGTATCACATTAATTCCATTTTCATAGCTCCTATGTGGGAAGAATGAGACACCTTCTATAATTGTTGGTGTTTCTAGAAAGAGTTTTATAATACTTCTGACATTCATGTGTGAAAAACAATGCCTAGAACAGGGCTGTAAGTGGGAGGAAGGGGGTTGAAGTGAAAGAAGTGTGAACAGTGTTATGCTCTTAGGTCTGATGTCTCATAGATGATGCAGCCTCTGTGAGAAGGCAAGATATACCAGGTCAGACACAGCACACCTGATCTAACCTACCCCAGAGTTCCCTCAGGGAGAAAAGGAATGTCTTGCCATTTAGTGGGTTCACATGCTTATACTCAAAACAATTGTTTTATTGTTGTTGTTTTTTTGTTTTTTAAGATTGAGGAGTTATGATTGCTGCTCATTAATCCAATTAATATTCTCAATATATAGAGGCAAAAACCTTTTTTGCCTACAGCTATGTCTGTGAATCATTCATATTTGTTGATTAACCTTTGTCTCTAGTTGTACTTCTTCCTAAAATGGTGATCGTGAGACTTGGCAATATTTTTTGACTGTAGCACACTGGAAAATTATAATGCTCCTGACTCTTCTAACATGTTTTAATGTAGTCTGAGATGCTTGCCTACCATCATGTCAGCCTCCAGCTGAGTCACTGAACAGAATGATCTAAGATTCCATGATTTCTTCACAAGCTTCCAGTCACTTACATTTTCAAGACGGTTTGTAGTGAAATCAAGAATCCCTGGATGCCTTGATTTAGATTTCAAGTGCTCGGTATTTAACTGTCATCATTTCCTTAAATAACAAGTCTTGACAGCTCTGGAAATCAGGCTACATACATGTAGGTACCTGAGTGTTTAGATAGCATGAATTCTAGGTAGAGGTAGGACTAAGATTAATGTTTTTAATCTAAATTGGTAAACAACACTGAGAGGTACCTACAGATGTGGCGATTACCCATCTCTTCTAAAATGAAAATATTTTGTTAAAATGAAAACTGGAACTGAAATAGAGCTGTAGTGGAAAAACACTGGGTGAGACACATCAAGATATTTTGTCCAAGATGCCATGGTACAGAGTGATAACAGCAACACCTCCTCATATAGTCTTTGCTCATGTGGCCAGCACTTTCATATCTGTATGTTAAACCTCTGTCAGTAGATCTTGTCAGGGAAGGGCTCATGAGATCTCAAGTAAGAATTACCTCCTCCCCACCTCCCTTGTTGATGGCTAAATCAATTAATGAAGTAATTGTGTGAGGATTGAGAAGTATTCTCAATTAATTATTTAAAGATTTTTTCTTTTTTTCTTTGCTCCGGTTTGAGCAGCATCTTATTCTGCAAAATGTATGTGTTTGGAAGGAGGTGATATGAAAGTAAACAGTCTCTCCAGGAAACATTCAGGTGAAATAAATTTCATTTTTTAAGCAAAATAGTTGTGCAAAAATTTTGAAGACCATGGGAGGCTGAGGCAGAAATTGTGTCATTTAGTGAGAAATTACTATAAAGATTATAGAAAAAAGGCAGAAGAATTTTACCTCCTGATGAAATATGATGAATTATTTAGGATAAGCTGAATGCTTTATCAATGTACAAATTTGTCAAAGATATGAATAGATTCATTGGAAGTATGTGTGAATCTTTGAGGGTTTTGAAGAACTGTCTATCTTTGGTAATATTTTGTTAACCTTTCTGCAGTGTTGATGTCATTCCCACAATATGTTTGCTCCCAGTGCACACATGAAACTGTTACATGACTAAGAACCAGGACGCTGATTCCACTTGGTTCAGTGTGTTCGGGGAGGGGGTGGGGGAGACAGGTTCTGTATTTCCTACAGAATCTCAGCAGCGTGACTTTTAAAACATTATACAATACAACTTGTGAACATATACAGGAAATAGGAATGTATATTTCCATGTATATAAGAATAATACTACTAAAATCAACACTGCTGCATAATCTGAGCTCCAGACTTTTCTTAGAACTAAAAATCTGTCCTTTCAGACAGACTGTGCTTAAGATTGATATTAGATTACTTCAAAACTGATCATTAATTGTATTTGGGGACCTAAGAATTCTTTTAGAAATCAGTGTAAGAAAGATTTTGGATAGGAGCAGTATTTTTTTTTATCCTGAATTTACTGCTGCAGAAGCAGAAGTATTTGCTAGAGGATGCACAGCATTTGATTTATGTGCTTTGGGGTGAACACATGGAATAGCCACTGTTACTTCTTTTAAATACGAACATGTATATGCCAGATCAGCCCTGTAGGCTTTTCTTGAGTGAGCAATGCTGGCAGGTGACTGCTTTGCTCTTCAGGCTGCACTCTGGGCCTCCCTTTGCAACCCATTCATGCATTCTGTGATGTCTCTGCCATTTAAGATTAAGAACATGTTTAAGCATGATGCTGGATCAGAGTTTCAGTGCAGTGCCAGCACTCTGTTCAGCAGAGCATGGTGAAATGCTCTGCTGTAGAGCATGCTGATAGGAGGAAAGGTGTGGTGAACACAGTGACAATAATATTATTCTTTGATTCTGTTTACCAGGTGAAGCCTCACCTGTGCTGAATGACTTGGCAGCAGTACATCTGTGTGCCCTCCTGGGATGCAGCCATGAGCATTTTACCAAAGTTCAAATCATAACTAAACTATATTTAGATGTATTGTAACATTGTGAAAACATTGTTTGGGAGTTCAGGAATTTTAATTGGCTATTCAAAATTTCCATATTGTGTTTTTTATGTGCCTTTTATGACTGTATCCTACTCCTTTCTCATTCATATTCTAGATTCCATGAAAAGTGTGTATATGAGGCAGGGAGGTGCACAAATTTCTTTTAAAAAGAGTTAAGATGGGAAGGTAGGTGGGGAGAAGTAGTATGCTCTCAGGGTTTGTTGTTAACAGAGTTTGCTGTTGTTTTGTGCTGGTTTTGTTTGCCCACTAGCAGAATGATTCTTCTCTGTGTGCAGCATCCAGGTAATTCAGCTGGCTGTAATTAACTCATACCTCTTGGTGCCTTCAGACTGTAAGACATATCATGATTCAGATGAAGACTCCATACCTTTGGTTGTGATATTTGTTTGGTACAACCTAAGCATCAGTAGGGGACTTCTAAAGATTGCTTTGCACCTAGGATGAAATTCAAGTTTAAGACAAGTGATGCAGAAAGGCTCATGTTCTTGTAACAGCCAGATGAAAACTGAAAGGAATATGAAGGTGATTTAAAAAGAACTTTCCTAGATAAAAGCACCTTTGTGGCAGCTTCCATGCTCCAGAGGATACAATGAGATGTATGGCATGGAGAGAGTGTCTGAGAAAGTAAAGTTCCTCCAAATACTTTGAGAATGCATGTCTCTTCTGGGCTGACTGCTTCTCCCTGTATTTGGTTTTTGCCTACTAAAAGTCCTTTAAGCAGTGCAATGTTGGAAGTAAGCTGCGTCATATCTTGAAATACAAATTCAGAAATAATATAGTGTTTTTTAATCAATAGTTATCATTCTCTTAAGAAAAAAAAATAAAAAACAAAAGGCATATCTGAATAGTTATGTAAAAACAGGGATGAAAGCTGTGATGTTGTGGGCTGTGTGAAACATAAAGGCTGTGTGAAAGTACTTAAAGGTAAGGGAAGTAGTAAGTCAAGTTTTAAACACCTTCTCCAGCTCTGGACTAAATTTGTGGTTTGCATCGCATGTGTCTCTTCTGCAGTAATGGATTTGTATTTTGTTTAAGCTCCATAAGTCAAGGACTATGGATAATAAAAAGAAAAAATTAAAAAGGAAAATGTTTCCTTTCATTATTATAAATCTGGTAATCTAGTTTCCCTTTACTGTGTGAATGTTAGAGGTCAGATGTGTGCAAAGAGATGTGAGTATCAGTGAGGCGTCCCTGCAAATATATCCATAGACTGAAATTCCACTCAAATCAGGTGCAGCTCCTAATCCTTTAGGTAAAAATCTTATTTTTTAATATACTTATTAAAAAATAAGTATATTTTTTGTGTGACCAATATATCTATGTTTTGTACACAGAAAACATTTCAGAGTAAGGTCCTTTTTCATAGTGGAAAGCCTTCTTTAATACTTTTGTATAGTATTTTGCCAATGTATCTTGTACTGTATATTGGAGATTGCTTTCAAAGTTATATCTAGAGAAACATAGCAAGGAGTAAAAGGCTATTTAAAGATTTAAAGCCAGAATTAATAAATTCTGCAGATATACTCTGTGGGACATCATTAGATCAATTAGAAATTAGCTACTTCTTTTCCAAGAACTGCATGGGGGCAGAATTCACAGCCTATGTTGTGATGTGCATAATATTTCCTGCTTTCAGTTGCTGCTGTGTGTGACTAAAAAATGGAAGATCATCATAAACAACAAATAATGTGTATGCTACATGTGCTATTCTGTAGTTTAAAAGTAACTTTTTCTCTTTTGGTTATCCTAAAGGTCATTTGGTCAATTTTAGTAAATATGGTTGATAAATAATGATGGCCCAAATGCCACAGGATTTAAGGATTACTTGTTTCTCAAGGAATATAATAACCTATTATACAGAAGTGTTTTGCTTGGAAAGACAAGTTATTGACAGGAAAATGCATGTATAAAACAAGAAGTAATGTTTATTTGGAAAATTTTGTTTTTATAATTAAGCCATCTGGTGTATCTAGTGAGACTAGTGAGACTATAGAAATAGCAGTGTTGTTGTCCTAGAAACACATGTTTACAGAATACCTGTGGTGCTTATTAACAGAAAGTTCTCAAGGTGTGAAGATCTAGAAGAAATTACTTCCAGAGTAGATGTAATGCTTTGAAATGAATAGTTAACAAAAAGTATCTGTTCAGTGTGTTAGCTACAGGTGATTTGACTATAAACCAAGGAAGGCTGAGTGACACAACCTCCTCTGTGAATGACCCATAAATCATTCCATTACACATAGCTGACTAAAACACCAAACTTGTCCCCCTTAGGTATTTGAGTCTGTGCTGGTTGTTTTGATAAAAAAGAATTGTTTCAGTGTAGTATTGAGCCCTAATACAAGGTTGAAACTAGCAAACAGCAAACCACGGGTCATACCGAGAAGTCTAGCATGCCAGTTAAATGATATGAAGAGAACTGAACAGAAATAATTTATACGTGCTCAGTAATTTTGATATTTAAAAATTATTACTTGTAATATTCAGGTAAAGTTGACATTGTTACTAATTTCATTTTTTTCTACATGAAAAGTTTCTGAACCTGGAAGTTCTGGTATCTTTGGGAGCTGGATTTAGATCATAATCTAAATTTGCTTTCCCTTAAATATTTTGTTACAATGTATACCAAGAAAAATTAATGAAAATAGAGCATTTAATACTGAAAAATGAAAATTCTTTACTACCTTGCAATTGTAGCTGAACTTGCACATACATTTCATTTTATCTAGCTGTGATGATTATAGCAGTTTGAAAAAAAAGGTCTGAAATTTCTATGCTGAAGAATCAGACCTTATTTGTTTATTGATATAAATAACTAGCTTGAAGCTTCAAAACTCAAAGGCTGTCATAAGGTTAAACAAAGCTCTTTGTATCTGCGATATTTAATTAAGTGTGATCATTCTTCTTACATTCCATATAATAACACAGAATCTGGGGGAATTTCTTTGGTGTTCTCAGATTGCTGAGATTCTACAGACACTCATTATTTAAATGAGCTCTCTGAATAGAAGATTCGAACTATGACCACTGTACTTTCACAAGATATTTTGTACCTGATATTGAACTTAGTGTTGTTCCAGTGAGAAATAATATGGAATTGTTGAAGACAAATTATTTTTATTTTTATCTAACATTTAAGAATTATAATGTTTCACTTTTCATCTTAGAAATGATAGAACCCTATAATCATAAAATGGTTTAGGTTGACAAGGATCTTAAAGCTCATCTAGTTCCAATTCCCTGTTATTGACAGGGGCACCTTCCACTACACTTGGTTGTTCACCCAACCTGTCCTCGGACACTTTCAGGAATGGGACATCTTTTCTGGGCAACATGTTCCAGTACCCCACCACCCTCACAGTAAATAGTTTTTTTCCTTCTGTCTCATCTAATCCTACTTTCTTTCACTTTAAAGATATTCCTCCTTGTCTTATCGCAATGTATGTTTATGAAAATCCCCCTCCATCTTTCTTGTAGGCTCTCTTTGGGCGCAGGAAGGCCATGCTGAGGTCTTCCAAGAGCTTTCTCTTCTTCAGGCTAAATAACTACAACTCTCTTTGCCTGTCTTCATAGGAGAGGTGCTCCATCTCTCTGGTCATAATATCAGTGTGTCTGCCGGACACACTCCAATAGATCCATGTCCTTCTTACATTGGAAATACCAGAACTGGATGCCTTACTCCAGGTTAGGTCTCACATGAGCTGAGTAGAAGGGGAGATTCACCTCCTTTAATCTGTTGGCCATGCTGCTTTGGATGCAGCCCAGAATACATTTGACATTTTGAGCTGTGAGTGCACATTGCTGGGTGATGGCCAGCCTCTCATTCACCAGCACCCCAACTCCTCAGGACTGCTCTCAATCCATTCTTGGACCAGCCTGTATTGGGATTATCCTGACCTGGGTGTAGGACTTCCCACTTGGCCTTGTTGAATTCATGAGGGTCAGATGGGCCCACCCGTCAAGCCTGTTAATGTCCTTATGGATGGCATCCCTTCCTTCCAGAGTGTCATCTGCACCACACAGCTTGGTGTCATTGGCAAATTTGCTGGGGATGAGCTCAGTGCCACTGTCCACATCACCAACAAAAATGCTAAACTAGGCTGGTGCCAAGCCTAGAGGGACACTTCAGGAATACATGGGGACCATCACTGATCTCCACTTGGACATCAGTCACTGACTGTAACTATGAGATATTTGATATGATTGGACATAAGCAGAAAAGAGTTCACTTGAATACAATAATTTAGATGTTCAGTTGTTACTACTTAAAAAAAGAAATCCTTACCAAAAGAAATCCTTATTGTAAGCATGGTATTATAACTGTCACATGAGAGGGACAGTTATTTTTTATCATTAAGGATGCTTCAAAAGGAACATTGATTTCAGATACTTTAAGAAATTGAGACTCAATAGCTGTTGCTCATCTTTTTGAAGATTGAGCAGTTGGAAAATGACTGTTTATGATTCTTATAGAATTAATTTGACCAGCAGATTTTTCAAGGAATATAATATTAACCTGAAGTTTCCTTCTAAATCCTGATGATTTTGGTTTTTATTCTTAAATTTGTCTGACACCTCTCTATTGTGGTATTGAAATGGAAAAAAACACAACAAAACACCCAATGGTCCCACCACCCTCTGCCAAAAAACCTCAAACAATGCCCAAAACATCAATCCTCTTTATTGTTCTCTTTTTTAGATAGTTACACTTTGGCTTTCCATAAATATATTTTTGTATACTAGGGTGTACTTTTCTAAACTGGGGTATCTTTACTATAAAAATCCATGTGAATCTTAAAGGGAGAAACAATTGCATAAATATGTTTAAGCCTTTATCACCTTTACATTCAAATAATGTTCAAGTCTTTTTTTCTGTACTTCATTTGTCAGCCTTTAAATTCCGGTTTTCCCACTTGAGTAATCTGTTCATTATTGCCCATCTGTCGTAACTTCAGGACGAGAACATGTCTTGAACCAGAAGAATCACTTGTGCATCATGTTTGTGGTCTTTGTGTCTAGCATGCCCATTTATTGTGAGACCTACCTGGGGCTTCCTGACTTACTTGTCTTTTTGGGGATATGCATTGGAAAAGCTATGAGCTTTTCCATATGCTAATGCAGTAAGTTTTGCTTTACTTTCCTCTGAGTAGAGATTTTAAAGGACTTACACAGAAGATTATATCTTATGCAGTTCTCTGTCATTTACTATACATTTGGAGCCAACAAAATGAGTCCAGATAAAAAATTAAAATCTTCCCCAGAGCACTTCATGTTGATTTTTAATTATGAAGTGTGGCTTGTAAAACTGGGATTAGAACCAGTTTTCTCCAGTATCAGCAGGACAGCTCTTTGCATAGGAATTCCCAAACTGGTTTGTTTGCCACTTAACAGCCAACGGAGTATGTTGTGTATGCCACAAAGGAGTGTTTGCATAGCAGCCATCCTCAGCAGAGCATGCTGATTGCCAGGGCTGTAACAGCTGCGATATTTCTTCCAGCTGCTCAGAGAGCAGAACTTTTTGCAAATGAGCTGCCAGAAAACCCTTCAGCTGTGCACTCTTGATGCTGACTTCTTCCCAGACCAAGCCACAGTATTAGTAGTAGCTACATGTCCATTTCTGTCACTGGTCCGTTATTATCATTTTTCTGTCCAAGATGAATTTACACCACCTTTGTGGAAATTTTTTTGCCAGTAAGATGAGTTTTGTGATCCTCTGTGTGACGTCTCATCTTTCAGCGACTTTCTGCTTTTGGAAGTCTACCAGCTTGGATGTTGATAGAATATACCTTTATGAGATATTGTGAAAAGCTTGTTTGAACTCTTTAGTTAAAGGTAGAGAGAAAAGATGTAGGATGTTTGGCACCAAAGAGACAGAAAGACTTGTACCAAATACTAAGGTTCTTATCAGTGTAAATGACAGCAGGGCTTGCCTTAAAACAAATAAATGAAAAGTTAACATCATAAAAAAGAATAAACTATTTATTTATTTTACACACTTTGAGCTCCAGAGCAAGCTCTGGATGATGTCCATAATAGATTCCCCTTTTCTATAACCAAGGACACAAATTTAAAATGGTTACTATTTGTAGAATTTCTTAGGAAAGAAAAATTAAGAAAATCAGTCTTGAGTTAAAATTGAGTTTTGTTTTGTTTTTTTTTTTTTTTATATCGTTGTCCAGCAAAATACTACAAAAAAACTACTTTTCAAAAATACTAAAATGCTACTAACAATTTAGTAGCTAGAATAGAGAATATTTCCTTTTTATGAAGCTATTTGTTCCAGTAATCCTGAGAATTTGGTCACAAAGCAGGCGATGTGTTTCTCCACCCTCGACAATCTTTGTTCTTCAAAGTGTTGTCATTTATATCTACCTGTGCAAGTCTAGGATATCTTTTCTGTGAAAGCAAATTGAAGGTGAAGAATCTAACTGAACATTTATGCACCATCAAGCAGTAGAACACACATGAATTATCATATATTCATTAAGTAAATTAAACATGACACCTTTAGGGCTATATGTAACTTAAAAGCTCCAAATGGAAATGAGATAGTTGCAACACCAGTTAGTGGTAGAAAAGCAAAAAATACTCTATGAAGAAATAAAATTACATTCTCATATGACATAGAAGACAGGTGACTTCCCAAATCTATTAGAACCTCTGCCTCTTATGAAAAAAAATATTTTTAAATAATGTCCAGCTAACAGGAGATTACACATAAAGACTATCCAAAACTTATTTTAAAAACTTAGGTTATGGTTTCAGATTTATAGTTTGTTTTCTGAACTGTAATACGAAGAGTATAGCCATGGAAGTGCGAGCCAAAGCACTTGTAGCAAAAATGTAAATGCAATAGCAATTTCACAAACTCAAGAGGAATTTGCCTCTGGGAGGTAATGAACAACAAAATCAGAAAAACAAAACTGTCCTTACCTAAAAAACAAATAAATTAAAAAGCTTGGAAGTATGGCAAATCAACTTCTCTTCTTTAAAATAACCATTATAAAGAGTTTTGCTGGCTGCTCGACTTATATTTCCAGTCTGGTATTTTCTCCTAATATACTACCTGAAATCATTTTAAAATATTAATTTGATTAATATGTAAACAAGCAAGCAAACAACAACAAAAGCCTAGTTTAAAAGGTAGGTTTCTGGATTGTGCAGACACGTCAGATTGTCATCTGATTGCCAAAGTGATGCTGTATTTATTGCTATCTACTTTTTTGTCCCTATACTTCTCAGATGAGATCAATGCCATATGCTTGTTTGCTTCTTAATGTATAGGGAAATATGTACAAAAAGGTCAACAAAATGGAAAGGAAGTTATTTTTGCTAAAGCCTCAATGAGAATGAAAGGGCCTCAGAAACATCTAGGTTAACGCTTAGTTCAAGAATCTAAGTAGATGTGTCTTTGTGGCGGAGGATCTGCATCTTAATTTACCTTTCCAGCTGAGATTTTACTTACTTGATTAGCATCATGGTAGTTTCTATGCTTTTGAGAAGATCGGGAGGGTCCTTAGGATTCTCCAGTAAATCCTGTTTTACCAGCTGTCTAAAGTTTGCCCAAAAGTTTGTACTTAGATAATGCCCTTAAATGCACAACTCCCTATTGGAGTGCATGAGTCATAAAAGCAGTACCTGCAGTTTAATTGGAGTTTAATTCCCAGCTGTTTTTTTTAAATCTTCACATACAGTGTATTTTGTAATGGGAATCTAGATATGCTTTTTCCTATTAATTTCTTCTCCTTTTCTTAAGTTGTGTCTTGGGGTGCTATAAGCTGCTTGAAAGCCTTGCTCACTTAAGGCATGACTATAGAACAAACACTCAAGTCAAACAATGTTGTATCTGACAGGAGTATGACTAGTTTTAATTAAGATACACATAAGCAGAGATTTTGTGCTATCTGGAGTCTCTTACACACCAACAGCCTTTTAGACCATACTCTTGTGTCTGAGAATTCAGAAATTTAGTGACTCTGTCCCTGGGTGCCTGTAAAAATGATGAACTTTAGATTCTGTAGAACAGACAGGATTTTGAAAAGCCACAGGAGGTTATTAGCCAGTGCTATTTTAAAATTTATTTCCCTTTCAGTTTGGGATGAAGGTTCTACTTGTAACATAATTTAACACAGCATAATGCTTTCTTCCTGTTACATGTTGACAGAATGTGGGAAATTGAACAAGACTGGCAGAAGTGGCTATAGGGATTTGTGTAAATTTCACTGCAAACTTGTGTCAATGAAATCAAGATATATTTAAAATAAGTTTCCAAGGGACATAACTAGCTCTTTTAGCTGAAGATGATTTTTATTTTAGCTGGAAATTTAATTTGCCATAAAAATAGGTGTTAAATTGCAGGCTAAAAAACTTGGTCAAATTATTGGTTGCTTTTTCTTTTAAAGATAAATATAGATTAGCTATTTCTGGGTTCACGTGGAATTTCTAATATTCCGATCCTGGATATCACTTTGAACTTACTGGAGACATAAGAGAAGCTTTGCATTCCTTAATATGTGTGCATTGGAAGACGGTCATTTGAAACGATGGGCATCTTTCAAGATTGGTATGGATTTGATTGCCAACTTGTAATTTTTGACATTGATGACCCCAAAAGTTCACTGTTACCTTTGTGTCTTTTTATATTTATTTTATATATGATTCAAGAAAGTTACACTTGCTTTGCCTTTGCGTCAGTAAAAAAAAACTTGTAACTAGTTTGGTCAAGCTAAAGCCAGGCTAATGAGACTTCTGAATCTATAGGGTGGGGTTGCAGCCTGGATCAGCTACAGCTTCTTTCTTTCCAAAATGTGTCTGCGTGAGAAGGTAATGAAGCCATGGCCTTTCAAAGTACTGATGGATATTCGGTTCAGATAAAAGACACCAACATCTGTGCCTGTTAGATTTTAGATATATTTGCACATTTCTCTGGAGAGAAGTTACGTGGCAGCTGAAAGAATCATATTGATATGTCATAGCTATGCCAGTTTAGGATGATGTCTGTCTGTGCTTGCTATTAATTTCTCACATTCATTTTCATCATTTACCCTATGACTAATAATAAACCTGATCAGTTAGTGATTCTTTGCAGACATTGAAATATGAAGCTATCATCTGCATCTGCTTGACATTATCCCAAGGTTCCTAATTATTCCAATTATTCCAATCCTTGAGGTTTATATGGATTAGGAAGATCCTGGAATGTCTGGAACCATAAGAACTTGACTTGTTTATCTTTTTCTCTTCTTCTAAAGGAAAAACTTTTGATGCAGAGTACTACATAAGAAATCATGGTATAGTTTCCCAGATAGATAGAGAATGGCAGGTGATCATGCATTTTTATTTAAACTACTCATTCACAGGAATTCTTGTGATTATATAAAATGACAGTCTCCAGAATAGATATAGATCATGGCTTCTTTTAAAGTGGTTTTTACCAAAATGCATTTAATCTTTTATGTTAGGAAGTTCCTTAAATGATACAGTGTAATATATTTATAATCATTATTTCATAATAGATTCTTACATAAATGTCATGAATGATTGGTTTAGGTCACTTAAAGAAGCACTGGCAAAAGTCAGTTTAATACAAATTTCCAATAACAGGAAAAAGTTTGATGGCAATGTTCACTCTATTACTTTTTAGATATCTCAAGTTATCCCCTGAGTTTCTTATAAGGTCAAGGGAAGAGGTATTGCCTAACTCATTACTCAGAGCTGAGGACTAAAGAGAATTCCTGAGATTTTAGAGCAGCCTGAGGAGGTGGGGAAACACACCACGCCAGTGATTCGTGACATCTGCTACAGGATACAACACATGATCCTAATTGCTCATCTTCCTACTTAAGTTCTACCCACCCTGTGAAAGAGGACAAAAAATGGGCTTAAGCATTGGGTCTACTACTGGAAAATTTTATAAAGACTAAATAAGTACCTACTTCTGCAGAAATTTATAAAAATAGTCTCACATTATGAGCGGCAGTGTGGGACAAGGGGAGCAGGGAGTGGGGAAATGGGATCAGCTGAAGAGAGGGAATATCTCTTCTTGTTACTTGGTGCTTTTCTCCATCCATCAATATCAGTGCTGCCTTTACTAATATTCCTCTCTGCATTGCTTTTAATTTGGAGATAAAATGAATTGGCCAGCAGAGATCAAAAATACCTTGCAAGTACGGATGTGCACTTATTTCAATTACAGATTTTGAAGAAAGCGCTGGTACTGTGCAAAGAGGAACTTTTAAAAGCAAGTTCTACATACAGATAATAGAAATTTTGGATGGATTTTTGAACACGGCATTTACTGCCTGAGGAGTGAATGGTAGGGAACAGCAATTAGACAACAGTTTCCTCTCCTATTTACTGGTGACATCAGACTGGAACCAAAAGAATTCCTGTGAAACTATTGAAGACTTAAGACATCTGTTACATGAGTTAATGAGTTTATGGGTGCACAAGAGAGACACAACTTTTGAGCAATTTCAGCTAAAGGGAAAAAACCTGAGATACCTGCTAGAGGATGCTAATGATGAAAATTACCTTGTTGCCATCCCAATGCATTCTCAGCCCAATAACATCTTGTAAAAATATAGGTGAACAATTGATATTTCCTGCTTATAAACTGTTCCCAAAGCTTCCCAGCTACTTGGTAAGTCATCCTCAGACTGTGAACACCATATGAGAAGAGAAATCCTTCTGAAGTGTAGTTATCCTGAACTCAGGGCCTCCAGATTTTTTGTCTCTTTTAGGAAAGTACTCCATTCTTCCTCTTCCATTCCTTCACCTGAAAATGAGTTTTATTTAGAATTGAATTAAAATTATTTTTTTCCAGGATGGGAAATTTTTTTTTGTGGGTTATTGTTTTTGTAGGCAATGCTTCAGTTTTACTTTATCTATCCCACTGCTTGAGGGACACAGTTTGTTACCGTCTCATTCTTCCAGTACTGCACTTTTAAGGAAGTATTTTTAGCCTGTGAAGGAATTTCTTGCTGGAGGGGCATTGGAAAATGCAGTTGAGACAGCTACCATGTGAGTGAAAATGTCAACTGCCTGTTTGACATCAAGCTGAATATTCTTCTTCTATACCTAAAGACTTCCTTTAAATAAAGATTGGATTAACCCACTCTAATGAATGGGGAGTGCAGAGATAACATGAAGGAGCTGCTCAGCAACAATGTGACTCTCCCACATTTTATTCCTTTTGCATGGGTGATTGCCCAGGAGGTTTCTGTTCACCAATATTCACTGTAGATCTATACTTTAAAATCTGAAAATGCAGATTTCTTGTATGTTTTCATCTCAGTACGGTGACATGTATGATATTGCTGTTGCTGAAATTGTTATTGATTCTCTGTTGTCTCTGAATCAGGTACTTTCATAGTGCCAAAAAAACAGAAAATAGATTGTTTGGCCAAGGAAATACATTTCTATAAAAATAACAGTGTTCAGAAAATTGGAGGTTACTTAATAATGATCTAAGTTGACTATAAAACCAGATTCCAAAGTACTGTTTTCTCATATCACAAGACTGAATCTATTAAAGGAGTAGATATTTCTTTTAATGAAAGTCCATCTTCTGTACTTCTTTATATATTGAAGGTTACAGAATAAATTAAGAGTTGGGATTCCTCTTTTTCTCATAGAAGGCAGCAAAAAGTAGCCAAAAATAAAACTCCATAAAACTGATGGGCTTGTTCTTTGGGATATCCTGTGGCTTTTAATCAGAGGATCACTTGATGCCCACATTGATCCCTGGATCAGGCACAGCTTGCATGTGTGTGCACATGCTGCTTCCTATAATGACAGGAAGGTGGTAGCAGTTGGGCAGCATATGCTGCTAGTCTGCTGCATGGCTACACTGAATTTGCCCATTAAAGCTGTGTGTAAATAGAGCTCAGTGGTGATTGATGGGCTTGGATGTTTTCTTACAACACGTGGCTACGGATTTCCAGGTATTTTTATGTTTTGCTTTCTGGTTGGGTATTGTTTTGGGCAGTTGAGACACTTAATCTATTTCTGATTGAATTCATCCTGTTACTGTGGGAGATGCTGTGAAAAAATCATATTCTTCTTTAAGGTTCAACTATTTTGATATTTGATATACCATATTACTGAAAAAATACCTAGCTGGTGTTTTTCTGAAATTGCTTTTAAAACTAATAGAAAATATTATATTAATTCCAAATGAAATTTAAAATCAAACATTTGTAAGAAGTAGGAGTTGCTTGTGTTTATTAATATATCCACACAATTTTTGTAGTGTTTTTGCTGTTATAAATTATGGTAAATGCTGTTGAAATTCAAAAGTACGTAAAAACTGTATTCTAGTTTCTTAAGTACTTTTCTCTATATTTTTTTCAAATTAGAGAGTTTCTTCTTTATTTTTGACTTGTAATTGCCTTGCTTTAGTACTGTGATTACTAAAATTTTGCATTTAGTTCATTAACCAATATGGCAATCTTTGATGTCTTGCTCTGTGAAAAAGTCATTTGAAGCAAGTTGAAATGAAAACATTAAAAAGACAGTACGGTAATATAATACAGTTTGATAGTATTTTATATCTACTCTGATTCATTGAACTTGTATTCTATCATGAATAACTGTTGAATGATAGCACCGACTCATTTTGAAGTTTTCACTTTTCTAGCTTACTGTGAGGGCAGACTTAAATTGAGGGGGTCCCAGAGAAGTGAGGATGATATATGCCTCATGACCCGGACAAGTTCTGTTGTTGACAGTGTTAATGAGTTTTCATCTTTTCTTCACCACCTTACAGAACTGTAAAAATCATGAGAGGTCAGTGTACAACAATCAGGAAAAAAGTGTGACTGGAGGAGCATCAGGGTCAAGTATGCAGTCAACCATGACAAAAGCCATTTACTTAAATTATAAAATGTTATCTGAATGGCTGGGAATTTATATATTGACTATAACTAAAATTCATCTTACTGCCTGGAGTTTATGCTGATTAGAAACTCTTAATGATCATTTCTTTTAAATTAATGATCATCTGGAAGACCAATGGTTCAGTCTCTGACAGGGACAAAACTAGGCTGCCCAGCAATGCTTAGCCCTCTTAATAGAATATGGATTATTTTTATGGATGCCACAGTTTTAAGCTGGTATCCATAAGGCATAGCTAGAAGCCAGATTCCATTTCTTTAACTCTTTTAATTGCCTGTGTGATCTGTCTGCGTTCTCTTGTTCTGGTTGTGGGGACTATGTTGGATCAGCCCCTTCTAAAATCTGAATTTGTTCCAGAGTACTGCAGAGCTCTATATTTTAGTACTCATGCTCATGCTGGGGGAAAAAAAAAAAGTCTGCTAGAAAATTACTGTGGTAAATGGGCAACTAAATTAATCAACTTTCTCATCACGACCACAAACAGAGCTTCCTGCTTCAAGTATCTACCTTTACTTTTTATAAAAACGGGAAAAGAACCAGATTCTCATAATACTGCAGTGAGCTCTCAGGCTCATCTCACTGTAAATTTTAAAAAGGTCTTAGAAGGCCACAGTGATGCTAAAATTCAGTGACCCTTGCTTGAGCAGTGGTAACGTGAACTAATACTCCAGTGCCAGCCTATCGTGAGGAGAATGGACTCTCCTGCTAGCTTCAAGCCTCAAGGGGTGCAAAGTGGTTATTGTCAGTGTGTAGGGTTTTCTTTTGCAAAACAGAAATATGCAATTACTGCACAATAATAGAAGGATGAGTATTCATTGGAAATACTAAAACAATGAATAAATCAGCAATGTGGCTCAATTCTGTTTATTCTCTACCCAGTCATCCCCTTGCAATTAATTACTCTGTTCCTCTGCTTTGCCATTTACACCATCAGTATTTGTGTAATGAAAGCACAACATCCCTTGCTACCTTATCACACAGCTGTATGTTTTGGGATAGAGCTTTGGAAATGTAGGTTCTGCTGTTCAGATGGAGAGAGGTTTGCTGCCAATCCAAGAGGAAAGGGAAGAGGTTTTTTTGTGATTCCAGTTCACAACCTGTTTTCCTGTGGGACTGCATATCCAGACTCCAGGCTTGAGGGACATCAATAGTTAAGCCTTCATTTAAAGGATTATACTTGGCATTTAGACAGATATTACTGTATATTAATTTCAAGGTCATTAACACTTAGAAAAGTATATCTCATAGTTGTCCTGAGGGCAATTACTATACCTGCTTTGTTGATGAAATGAGGTATACAAGTGGACAGTCATTCTTAAACACAGCATTAGTACAAAAACAGTGCACCAACTAGAGAAATAAGGATTTAAGAGTGTAGTATTTCTATAGCTACTCTCAAATAGGGATTAATTTCTCCCTAAAGACACTAAATTTTAAAGTTTTAAAAGTATTTCCTGTGTCTGTGCTTTTTTAAAAGTATTTACCTCTGTGTCTGTACTGAGATAATTGTGGCTTTAGTTCAGACTTCTTGAATACCTACATGTTTCTTTGTAGATAGTAAAAGCAGAATGTATTTTGTAGTGAATAAAATATACGTCAAACTTAGTTGTTATGCCACCAAATTGCTATTTTGAACTGGTTTTTAAAGATAACCTTAGAAACATCCTTTTCCTGCCTCCTTTCAAGTAATGTTCAAATCAGAATATAGAGTGGTTTTTGCTTCCAATGGAAAGGCAGTACTACTTCTTCCACTACCCACAGGACAGTAAATGTTCATTTGATAATGAGAAAGCTTTATAGTCTGGTGATTAAAAGGGAGATGTTTGCATCATGGAGTTGATTCTTTGAATTTACTTTGGGGAAACTGTGAGGAGATACTGCTACTGAGACAGCTAGTGTCATGTCAGTGGCTCTAAATAACAATTTGACTTTAACAGAAGGGAAGAGAATGCAGTATAAAGCATTACAATACAGTAATACAGTTGCCTGTTGTTTTCATTGCACCTTGGAAAACAAGAGAAGTGAAATGGCATGTCGAGCATGCCTTGCCGTGAGAGGCAAGAACAATGAGCTAGCTTTGCCTCTGAGTGAATACGGAGCTGAAGACAAATAGCAACGACACCAGGTGTACTCATTACACAGCAGAGTGCTTTCTGGGCTGTATATTCATGGCAATTTGCATTCATGGAGCACTATTGATCCAAGGTGACCCATGCAAATGTCCATATTTGGCTAAGGGTGTTACCTGAGGTCAGGAACCATAGGAGAGGACCAGCAATGTTGTGAGGCTTGGATGGCTTCAGTTCAGTTCCAATCTGTGCAACAGAGTTGAGTTCAGTTCCAGTCTCTGGTTTGAGACAGGTAATTTCATCTTGTTTGACTCTTCAATTTTTATTTTTTTTTTTCTGGAACTGTACCAGCAAGTATTAGTCTTATTGTTGTGTTCCTTCTGTAATGGCTACTTCCCATATCAGAAGGGATATCACCAGACTGTCACAAAAACAAAAAGCAGAAAGAGGAGTTCGGGTATCTAGGGGATTTTTGATTCCTTACATGGCATGCATCTAAACCTGGAACTAATAGAAACTTAATTTGATGTTAACTCTGCAGGTTCCTTTAACATTTTACAACTCTTAGTTGGATCAGTAGTATTTCACTATCTTTATACATTCTACTGAACTATCACTAATAATGCTTAACAGCTGCATCTGAATGGTTTCCAAACCTTTAATTATCTGGCAAGAAAAACTGAGTTGTTCAGCATTAGACTAGTTGCCTAAAAGAAATATATAAACATTATGTCCTACTCACAGGATTTTTTTTGTACTCATAATTGTCTGACTTATGTTTTTGAAAGCTCTGTATTCAGTTTAAAAACAAACATGTTAAAAGAAAATCTTCTAATGCTGGAGGTAGTGATTATCATAGTGAATTCAATATTGCCTGAAGTATTTCTATAAAATAAACATACTGTCAACATGATTTAAAAGTCTCTAGACTGTTGTCTTAAAGTGATTTTATCCCAGCTGCCCTCATCTAACTTTGAAAAAATCCCAACATAAACTTTCAGTGACTGTATAAAAACAGATTTCTACTGTATCTCTATTTAGGAAGAAAATCAAATATTTACTGTTTGTTACCAGGGTGAATATCTGATCCAACAGTCAAGAAACTTGAAGGTGAAAAGAATGGATGTTACCAAGGTTAGCATAATTTAGTACAGCTAGTATTCCTCTGCTCTGAGTTTGAAATTAAGGGTGCACACAACTTACCGCATAATTCAAGCAGACTCTCCTCTTGAATAGCAACTGATTCTTTAAGGGTGACAAATGAAATAATATTACAATCTCCAGAGATTTCCAATTTTTAAAGACACCACGGTAGATATACAAATGTGTTTTGGCATCCAGGAAAAGAGTATTAGTCAAGAATCAATCTTATTTCATCAAGGTCTTAGATGAAAGTTGTTAGTTGTTTTGGATCATCCTTAAACCCCTCTGTCTTCCTGTCTGGTTTTATTTGACTATATAAATTTGAAAATATGATCCTTTTGTACTGAAAATCTGGAATGTTTACTCATTCCCTGCCATGAACTTGAACTAGTTTGAGCTTAAAGAAATGGCTTTAAGGAAACAAGAAACTTATAAAATGCATTCAGTTTGCAAAAAATATATTAAACATATAATTTATATTGGATTAGCAGTTCAATAAGATCTAATATATGAATCTGTTGCACATTATTCTCTCTTTTATAGTTATTTTTCAGGTGCTAGAACCTATGGTTTATATTTTTATTGTGGCTACTGCCTTTCAAACACAATTTCTTAATGATAGTATTATATTAGACATTTTCTTAATATAGGAAATAATTTTTTCTTCTATTAAATTGTAGTAAGAGACTCCAAAAGACAAGAAATAGGAAGCAGAACAAAAGAAGCCCATCAAAAGTGATATAGCAGAAATAAATGGAGGTAGCATTTTTATTTAAGACTGATTATATTAGAAAATAATAGATTTTTCCAGATGTGATAAAAGAAAAAAGGTAATTTTGTTTAAATTGATTGGAAAACTTCCAAAATAGAAGAGAATAAAAGTTAATCAAGTGCCATTATATGCAGAATATTTTACATTACAATGTTTAATTCTGCGCTATGGACCTTGGTTCCGGTACACTTAACATATTTTTATTCCTCAATACACACCTTGCCAGTTTTATTTTAGAAGCGACAAATAAAAATGGAAATATATTTGCCTGGATAACCTACATATATACACCTTTGTGCTCTCTAGAATGTCTTCCCTTTCCGACCAAATTCAGGTGCCTGATCAAAGGTGGGGAGTGCAGCAACAATTAACTTATTTGCACCAATTGACATCTGGGCAGCTCTGGGGGAGTCCTCTGTTCCTTTCTTCCTTCTGACATTTTCATCTTATAGTTTGACACTTTAGGAAAATTATGATTTTCTGCCTTTTTTATTTTTTTTCTTTCCTGTTAAAGTGCTTTTGATACAGATCAATGCATCTGAATGTCCCTTAATTTTTAATGGTGTGGCAATGTTAGACACTGGCAGCTGGAAACCTAAATTGAGCAGATGACAGGAAAGTAATGGACATTTGCAACCACTTATTCTGTCTGACCTTGTGTTTAATATCAAAGGGTAAATGTTCATTTTTCTTGGAACCCTTGAAAATTGAGGGAATGCAAAGGCAAGTGAGAATCTGATTTTGCTTAGGCATACCATAATATTTTTATGGGAAATAGGCACACCTCACATTTCACCCTGTCTTTTAGAAGAATGAGGATGGATACATCCTGCTTCGTTTGAGGTGATTATAGATGGTGTGGTATGGATGCCTATCAGTAATTCCTTTAGCCCTATGAAATACTGTAACAAAAATTAAGAAAAAATGAAAGAAAACAATGACATTGGCCTGGATGGAAATTGATGATATAACCTGGTATAGGCCATCCTTATACTTCTGACCCATGCAATGGCCAACTCCACATCTTAAAAATCCAAAGTATTTTGGCGTTTTCTTAGGATTTGCCCTTTGGTTTTTAGGTAGGGTTTTGGGATTTGGGGTTTTTTGGGGTTGTTTTTTTTTTTTTTTTCAGAAGAAGATAAGATTCAAGCAATCCAGTATCTATCACTGTGAGTTGTGTACTTCTAATACCCACTGCTGCTCTGGAGTCTTCTCTATGACAAGCAGAGATTAGCAGTCTGTATTCCTGAAGCATGAGGGATTAGTACTTCAACACTCATAGGCTGACTTCACATTGCATATTTAAGCATTTCCAGCTGTCTTAGGGTATCTGTAGTGCAGTTTGTCAGCAAAACTATTAAAATCAAACCTGCATTTTCCAATCTTAAACTGATCTTTAAAATTTTGATGCTACTATGATGATATTTTAATATTTTTTTATATTTTTGTAGATTAAATCTAGATTTAGTTTAATGATACATAGAGGCAGTTCTCATGATGATGTATCTGATGTCTGTCCATAGATATATGCATTTTTAATTGCAAAAAAGCTTTAATTTTCCTTTATTTAGGTAAAACCACTTGTCTTTCCATCCTGTATTCACATCTTGATTGTACCTGTAAATGTTATTTCTTTTATTTCAGTGAAAGTAGATTTAGGAGCTTGTTTCATGAGGGATTTTTCCAAATTACTTATTTGCCAAAACAAAGCACTGGAACTGGTAAAGAATTTCATGATTTGCCTTTTGGTATGATCACAAAAATGTTATCATTGGGAGTTCAGGAGATCTCGTGCTTGAAATCAGAGATATTGCCAAAAATTTCAGTTATATATGGTTTAAAAAAACTCAAAACACACAAATTTTTGTAAGGTGGTATAGAGGCTGGTCTATACAACAGCAAAAGCTGATGCTCTTTGTTGATGTGACTTTTACACAGGCAGCTACAATATTTTTTCTGCAGTATGAATGGCCTAATGAGAACATGTAGGTGAGCAGGCAGAACCTGGAAAATAGGTGAAAATAACATGTGTCAACAGGGAGGTGGGGTGGGAAAATTGTAAGGATATTTCTCAGAATATTTCTAAGGATATTTCTGGAATATTTTCAGGATGTTTTATTTAGTGTTTCTAGAAATAGAGACAGAGAAGATCTTGTCCATCCTCAATCTTAAAATTAGGAAATAAGACTGACACTATAAATGTCAAGTTGATAGTCTTCATGTCATAATCAAATACAATTTGGTTAATTATATTTCTCCTTTGAAATTTTATTCTTCTTTCTCCACTGGCTACAATGAATGACCTCTTTCTTCCTTTACATTTTTTCCTTCCAAGCAGTCTGCTTGGTCAATGCAAAATCAGCCTAAAGGATTCCCAATTACACCAGTAGAGATTTTCCCTCTCCTTTTCCCCTATCTGATAGAAATGTCTTTGTAGTTTGAAAGCCAATGAAGAATGGCTGTAGTCAGGAATAGCTGAAGTGGTCCTGAAAATTAAAGGCATTTGCCTGCTTCTGCCATGCCTAGAGCCTTAGCTGAATAAAACAGGGTACATTTTGATAACTTGTTCTTATTAGTGTCCATTAGACAATTTAGGCACATGTGTTGGCTTTTGCCACCTCTAGGATAGAGGCTATACTGTGTACAAAGAGGGTTTGATAACTTCCTAAATCATTAGCATGGGACAAAACACCCTGTCAGTGGCACTTTTACCTGTTCCTATAGAAACTGAAAAAAGTGTGATTCTGTGAGCTCTACAAATCCTTTGCTCAGCTCAACAGCTGCACAGCCCTTCAGCCTCACTGCCAGACCCCATTTCCCTGGGACAACTGAGCCCTTAGAAAATTAACTCCCATGCCACCATAAACTTTTCCTTATACAGGAAATACATCTTAAGCAGGTACTTCCTATGATGTCTCCATTCTTATTGTTTCCTGGTCCTCTGGGTAAATTTGGGCAATGGTCTAAATAGTTTTGGGAAATTTGTGAGAGTCAGGTTAATTATATAATAGTTATTATTAACCATTATCAACAAATATTGTTATAATTATAATACTACTACTATTACTAATGTTATTATTACAATAGGTCCTCCTGTGCAAATGTGTGTTTGTTTTACACTTGTGCCTACAAAGTTTGAACAGAACGTGTGTGTTAAAATCTATAAAAGTGGCTTCTGGAGAAGCAAAGAGAAGAACCTTTCATTGCACTTCTCTTCTGAAATGCATCATTGACATGCAGTGGAGGGAATAAGCATTAAATTTAATTAATAATGGATTTTTCCACGTTTCAGCTTTGAAAAGAGAATGTTTCTCACATTCTGTAGATTTTTATTTTATTAGCCACACAAAGAGAAATAATGCTTCATTTAACTATGTCAAAACCAATCTAAACTCTCTGCTATTTACTTTCCTTTCTACAAATTTTAATGCATTTTTAATTCCACACCACTGGTTGGCAAACCAACCATTGAAGTTATTGCTGCCCTGTAATGTATTTCAGTCATTTCTAATAAACCCGGACCTTAAGATGATTTATTATTATCTCTCTACTATGAAAATGGATTTGCTGCCTGTGCTGGGTTTCAGCCTTCATTACTATGGGAAGATACATATAAGATTGAAGAAACAAACAAAAATAACTTATCAGACTACAGACAACTTCTAATTTTGTGTTCTTTTGCAAGGAAAAAAAACATGTTTGAGGAAGAAAATACAGAAAATGGATGAGTTTTTTATGCATTTAAAGGAAATTTTCCTGAAATTACAACAATAGGAAGATCGAAAGTTATTTTAACAGGAGTTTTTATTATAAAACCTGTGGGTTTTTTCTCTTTGAAATTAATCTGACATATTTTGTAGCTACTTTCTTAAGCTATTATGGAAATGTATACATTTATTTTAAAAAAGTCTGTATGTTAAAAATTTATTTAAGATTTCAACAAGAAGGTTGGAAAATCATACAAAAATAAACTAACTGATGTATGATTAAAATATCATATCAAAATGTAACATAAACATCCTTGTCCTTTGAATTTTTTTGTTCAAATGCAACAAGAAGTCACAGTACTCATTTTCTGAAAGTCATATCGAAAATTCCTTGTTCATCTCATCTATTACAGCAAAATAATTACCTTCAAAACAAACTTTTATGTTAAGTTCTGTACAAGTCAGAGTGGTTGACAA
Organism: Melospiza melodia melodia; assembly: GCF_035770615.1. NCBI lineage: Eukaryota > Metazoa > Chordata > Aves > Passeriformes > Passerellidae > Melospiza > Melospiza melodia. The sequence continues at coordinate 67,091,477 of NC_086199.1, read as the reverse complement.
TTAAGTTCATATTATTCTCATCCTTGGTTTCTGGAGAATTTCGTTGTGTCCTTAAGAGTTTTTCTTTTTTTTTAGAATTGTTCTGCTCCTATTGTTCTGACTGTTCCTTGTAACCCAACTTTTACATACTAAGTGTTTTTCATGGGCAAGGAAAAACATTTTCAGCTGCTGTTATGACTGGCAGCTGAGCAGTTTTTTCAATCTCAATCCTTCAAGCTGAGTTTATTTTATTCAGAAATTGCCCAAGGAATATCAGATAAAAGTGAACAAATCTTCATTTATTCCTGCTTGTGGCTAGAGGCTCTCAGTTTCTGGAGCTGATACTTTGTGAACTCCTGTAGTCTTTTATAATGATTAACCTTTCTTAAAAGAGCTAACAAAACCTTTAAGTTACTTTCAGCCTATTTTGAAGAGAGAAGCTATTTCAAAAAAATTATATCCTGCAAAATTTTCTTGAAATATTTACTTTCTGTCTATAGTAGTTTAAATTAACCATGTTTGTCTTTAATAAATACACTGTATGGCCTCTGGGCTATAATTTGGCTACTGAAAGATGCCATTAGGCAAGCTTGATTGCCTCCTAATACTGCATATATTCTGAAAAATCAGCTATTTTAGCTTTACAATGTTTACCTTCTAGGAAGTTGCAGCCTGCACTCAGCCAGCTGACACTGAGGACAGTTTTGTAGTTTTATCATATCTTCATGCATCTTCATCTCTGTGGTAAATCTTGTTTCTGTAGAATCTGAGTGTAAAGTACCCACACGGTACATAGAACAAACCTGTTCTTACAAATTACTTTGGTAATGTAAAAATACACTTGGCACTTTGTGATTCAGCTTATCTATTTTTAAAAAGTAGATAATGGCAAGGTATGCTAATCGTTTTTTGCTCCTAGTGCATTACTAACAATAATTCTACTAGATACGTATTTAAATATATCAGCTTTTCTGAGAAGTTCAAGATCTAATAGATGTAAATGTGCTGAGGTTTTTAAAGCATCTTGGAAGGTCAAATTAGTCCCCTCTCATGATACTCTGCAGTAATCTACACTCTAGTGAGTAGAAGATAGAAATGCCAGCTAGATTGCAAATGGAATGCAGTTATAAACTGTATTACAGAGGAAAGAGATCTCATGTAGATGTTATTGATATGTATTAGCTAGCTTTTTCACAGCAACTATAAGAAATAAATGCCAATCCATATTTTCTACAGAAAATTAAAGAATTCATACATGGCTAATTTGGGTTTTTTTGGTTGGTTTTGTTTTTGGGTTGGGGTTTTTTTTTTTTCTTTTGATTTGGTTTTGTTTGGCTTTTAAAATTTTTATTCTACCTTCTTCTTGCTCTGTTGGATTGTCTGTCTTTATGAGTAGGTGTTATTCTCAAAGCAGATGGCAGCAGTGGTAAAAGGCAATCTCCACTTCCATTTATGCATTCTTTTTGGTGTTCTTCACACTGGTGGCATACTTCCCCATATGTTGAACTTTTTCCGTATCTGACCTTAAAATCTCAGAGGTGGTAGGATCAAAGAATATTTTTTTTTTTAAAGGTGTGGATAAGAACAAATAGAATTATTAGAGGTCAGAGGATTTACAAGTTAAAATTAATTGAGCCTGATAGGCAGTATATAGCTCAGCAGAATGAATTGAATTTTGGAAAAAGGATCAAAGGGAGAGCTGTATAATCACCTCTAAAGGATATAAACTGCAATGGCTGAATTGTGCTTGTCAGTGTCTGACTCGGTGTGGGCAGTGCAGAGAACCATGTTCAGAGCCCGGGGTATAGAAAGAAAGAAGTTATCCTGTCTTTCAGGAAAAGAGGGCAGGTCATTTGATACCTTGGTATCAAATGATGATAAGGAGAACAAATAATTTTATGATTTAGAACACACCTTTTGAACTGCCTTATACAGACAACTCTTCTGCCCCTCTCTTTTATGAGGCAGGAACAATCAGCCCCAAATACCAAAACAATTTAACACTGGAAATTGTAAGTAAGTACCACCACCAAATAACCTGAAAGTGGAGCATAATTGTGATGAACTGATTTATTGGATCCTTTGGAATTGGATGTAACTGAGCCAAGATGCAAATCTCAATTCAATAGTCTAGATTTTTAGTGCAGAAGTTTTATGTCAATTTCAGGTTGAGAGCCTTTTTCATACCTACCATAAAACTATACGAACACCATTCTCTAAATATCCCTCCAAAATGAGAATTTTTTATCTTGAATTTCATTACTATTTGAGCTGAACATTTCATGATTTCTGAAGCCCTTGAAAGCCATCAAGAGCAATTTCCTTTCACTTTCTGCCCTACAGCATGTTTTTATCTCGGCAAAATATCATTTATACATTGGAAAGAAGAAAAAAGAAAACTGCTGTCAGGATGTTGACACAGTGAAACACATTGCTCAGGGAGGTTGTGGAGTATTATCCTGGGGAACCTGCTCTGGTTGACCTTACTTTGAGAGGAGAGCTTAGATGAGATGATCTCCAGAGTCCTCTCCCACCTTCAAGTATTTTGTGATTATTTGAACTTTGGCTCCCCTAGCTGAATAATGATTAGAAACTTATGTCATTTTTTACAATATGTATTTCTTTTTTCTATAGAACACTGCTTGCACCAAATCCTTTGGAACCTTTCCTTGAAAATGATTTTTAAAAAAATTTCTTTTCAATTCCAAGAGCAGAATAAACTTCAGCATATCTACTTTAAACTTTAATTCAACAGACCCATCTTTTAAAACCTTGTTGAGTTGTAAGAAAATATTTTTTTCCCTGGCAAATTAATAGGCCTATTTTATTACTGGATTCTGTGCAATAATTAGGTTTACACAATGGAATTGTTCTTGTGTGTTAAAGTTATAAAAATACTGCTTGCTAATAGTTTTTAGTTTTATTCTTGAAATAAAAAATAATCTTAATTTATGTGATTTTAGTTGCTAACAAGTGCATAAATGCTTTTTGCAGTCAATCTCTAGTACTGGTATTTATTTTTTTTTTAGAAAGAGAAGAAGTCTAATAAAAATGAAAGACCAGTTTACACTAAATTGATGAGTTGTAGTGGCTTCCTTCAATCTAGCACACTAAAATGTTAAATTCCTGAAGAATTATTTTAGCTGTTAAGAAATCAAGAAATAAATGCTGCACGCCTCAACCAATCAAAGGAATTTAAATACCTCAAGGGAAAGTTGAAATGAAAATAGATGGGCTGTTTTCAAATGCTGAAAAACAGGAAAATCAATATGATAGGCTTGGGATCTGCCTCCACTAAAATCCCCAAGTTTATCTTGGCTTGCAGCAATTTCAGCAATCACTCCAATTATCTAATTGTGTGGATTGTGGATTATGAGGTGATGACTGTGGTTTGGTTTTGTTGATTTTTTACTCTTGATTGGAATACATGGTTGGTCTCAGCATCTTCACAGCATCAGAAAACTCTGTGGCAATGTCTGCTGTTCTATCTTGAGCCGACGTTGCTGTTTTGAATGCAGCTGTGTCAAAGTGGCACAAACATCAAGCTGTAATCTAAGATGTCCGGTGGGATAAATGGCGTTTTGCAAAGAAATCACAAAAGTATAAATCTATCCAAAATCTATTATCTGAAGTGTGTTTCTAATTGCATGTACATACCTTTCCAGGAGTAAAGAGGAAACAACTGATATTGATTCCTTCATCTGCCTGAGGCAAGAGTCAGAAATTTGTAATTTGCAATACCTTATGTCACAGGGTTGCCAGCATTAGGACAATATCTGGATTAACTAATAAAACATAGATTTCTTCTAGGAACTAATGATGGCTGCTACCCAGATGAGAGGAAAAATTACATTTTATTAAGTATTTTGAACTACTGTTCAGACAATTTTATCTTTTGTGTAAGTTTTTTATTTTCCATGTCTTTTTTGAAATATTTTTGGTTTGAAAAGTGCTACAGAACTTCAATAGTATCTGATAAACCATGTGAGCCTGCATGTTGTAATCCTATTTCAGGATTGTCTTGTATGCATGTAAAAAGCTTTTCAGCATTGTAGGAGTTAAAGGAAGCTGTGTTAAAACATAATTTGGAAGACCACGTCTGATCTTGTCTCATAATCCTCTTTCCTGCTGTCACTGGAAAAGTGGAGACATCCTTCCCAAATGTCTGAAGTCTGGGAGTGCTGATGATAAAACTTTCATCATTCCATATTCACCATGTGTATTCATTTCCCAAAAGAGCATGTACTCTAAGAACATAAGTAATTCCTGTTTATTTACAAAGTAGTTGTATATAGACTGCAAAACCTCTACGGAAAAAAGCCCCCAAAACTCTCCTTCCCATATTCTTCTTTATTTGGGATTTTACAAAAGGATTATTAGTTAACTAATATTTCTGCGGTATTTGTTTAGATGAATAGACTGAACTAATTTTTTTTTTTTAGTTATTGAATATTGTAACTGGGCTTGAAAGAACTGGTTTTGAATTCCAGGTAATTGCTTGAATATATGACTTTAAAAAGGTCTTTAGTCTGTGACCTTTCTAGTCTCAAGTATTAATGAGAATATTTGTGATATTATCTTTAAAAATCATACTCACATGTTGACTCACAAGTCTTAGAAAAAAATTTCTGTCTGTGTGTTTTTGCTCTTTGAAAGGTAGTGACAGGGTATGATACCCACATAGGTAAATAAAAGATAGGAAAGGTTAATGGATTCATCTAATTAAAATATTATTTCTTCTAGTACTGTATAAAAGTAGGTGAAGTTTCAACTTAAATTTTTAACAAAGTTTTGGAAGAAAAAGGTTGAATTTTGAATTTATGGAAATTAAGAATTAGTCAGGTTATATTTCACTGTGTAACTCAGATTCTCCTCCAAATTAATTCATGATTGGAAGACCCAGACTCACCTGCAGAGATAGACACTGATTTTTTTTTTTTTTTTAACAAGCTGCAGTAATAAACCTCTTCATACTGATTTTATTTATGTTTTGCTTCTGTGATTTTCTCCACACACTTCTAATAGATGGATCAAATGTGATTATACTGAGGGGGTAAGTAAAGCTTTATTTTCAACACATTTTCATGTGTCTGAAATCAGATTGGTAAATTCTTCAATCTATTGATTATTTGCAAATATTTGGTGTTTAAATTACAGTAATAATTTTTCTGTAGTTCAGTAAGCAGCAACTTCATGTGGGTTTTTGAATTTTTAAATATGAAAGAAATTATTTTATAATTACTTCAGCTTCTTCTCTGAATAAATACATAGAATGAATTGAAAATACTCTGCTGCAGATATTTACAGTCTGACAGTAATTTTTGAGAAAGATCCCTTCTAGTAAGCCTACTAGGCTATTTTCAGATGGAAGAAAAAACAAATTAACAAAAAACCCCAAATAAATAACAACAACAAAAACCAAAACAAAAAATAGCTGAGTTAACCCCAAACAAACCAACTGGGGGGTGAACACTAAAAATTCTTAAGTCACTAATATTTACCTAACATTAGTAATGATATTACATTGCATTAACTGTCAGGTGAGTATACAGACATAATTTCTTTCCCCTGAAGTACCTTGGCCTGCACTAAAGAAAAGTATAAATCTAGTTTATCGTCCTCACTGTAGCGAAAAAATTATCAGTCTCCTATGCAGTGGATAAAAGTATTTAAAAGACCAAGGTTCAAGTCTTCCCTTGTGTTTGGAGAGGTAGCTTCATCTGTTGCTGTCTTAGGCAGAAGAAATGAGGAGGAAAGTCTTTCTCTGAAAGCCTTCCCTTCTTTAAGGGAGGGAGCCCTCTCTCAAAGAGCTGACACTGCTGAGTGCAGTTGCCATGAGTGCTGTCCTACTGAGCAACAGGCTTGCATCTGAGGATGATAATGACTGAGAGAGTGGCCTTTGCCCTTCTTTAAACCTGCTTTTTCTGACACCAGGGTCTCTGAGGATTTAGGTGCTCTTAGTGCTTTAATGCAACACCCGTTCAACATGCTGAAAGGCTGCATCCAGTTCAGACGGGCTTAAGCAAATGGAAAAGCATACAAAACACTGGGCTTGCTCTTTTTGTTGGAAGAATAATATTTTATAGAAATAATTGGATCCATTTATTGTCCTGCCGTTATTATTCAGTTTTTGAGAAAGCAAAGTAATAAAGCTGAACATTTTAAATTCCTGAAGTGGAAGGAAAAGTAACTTACTCTGGGAATATTTAGATTTTCTTTTGACTCAGTTTGCACTTTTCAACTTTCAGTCAATTATGTTTCATGATACTGTTAATTTTATTCTGCATTCCTTTCTAAGATAATTTATAGATACCTTTCTTTATATTGACTGTGCTTACAGGAAATGAAAAAATTATCTTAAGGAATTTTGGAGAAGCAGTTTTAGAGGTCTTTCTGATGAGTGTAGAATAGAATTAAGCAAAGGGCTAGCAACAAAGAAAATAAAAACTGACAGAATTAAGAAGTTTGTTTGGTCTGGGTTAAAGTGTTTTAATATTAATTGTATTTTTCAAGAATATGAACAGATTAACCTCTGGGGTCTCAAGCACTTAATTCCATCAGGACATACTTTGCTAGGTATGGTACACAAATGTGCGATGGATATAATTTGAGAATATTCTTCTTACAAGAGTCTCTTTTGTGTGTGAGCATTACATGTGTAGACTCTATACACACACATATTAAATAACTTTTTAAACATATATAATTTTTTATGTATAACAAATTTTATATATATATAACAAACTATTAGCGTATATATATATATATATACATACTAACTATACTATATATAACTAACACTAACTATTTAGGGTTATGAGCTTTGAACTAAAAAAAGCTACAAGCTCTCACCTAATGGCCCTGACATTTATTTTTATTCTATAGATATGTAGTTAATCAAGATACCCTGTCCCTGGTAAAAATATTTCTTCTCTAGATGTAAGATTGCACATCTGTTGTTATCTTCCCAAGGAGAGAAAAAGCCATGAGTTTTCTGTTGCTAAGGAAGGCTGGAATCTAGTATCTTATGTGATCTTCATTATTGTAGTATTGTAGAATTCTCAAAACAGATGGGGCAGCGTACAATGAAACTAGATGCAAAATCTCACAGGAAGTCAATAGCAGAAACATAAATGAGTCTCTCAGTTTGTTTAATATAAAATTGTCCCTCCATTGTAAGAAAGATGCATTATCTGAAGTAAGAAACTTGTGCATAAACATTCCAGAAATCATAACAAGCTGTTAATATATGGCAAAATGAAGGTCTCATAATTATCAAGGGTTCCCTGCTTGAGGATTAGGTCATTATTTTCTCTTGAAGGTGCCTTTTCAAAGTCTTTTAATAATTATTAACTAAGAAAAAACCCTCTCAGCTGATTTCTTTTGTTCGCAAATATTATTTTTTTTCAATCAGAAAATGAGAAATGACCATGAAATTTGCCATCCCCTAACTCTTCTATTTCCTAAAACTGGTTCTGAATGCTGTGTTTGGTATTTAACTGCATGATGTAGACTGCATCTGCTATTTCACTGTATACTGGAAGGTACTCATGCTTTTCAGCATTGTTATTTTTTTCCGCTATGGTCAGGGTTAATGAGCTCTTGCTTTGTAATAACAGATGTAAAAACAAAATTTTAATTACCCATCTGTATCCTCATTTTCATCTCAATTTTTTCTTTATTTTTGGGCTATACTGTTTTATAGACTGTGATTATGATATCTTTTATGGAATCTTTTACCTTCAGAGTCCCATAAAAAGCTTTGCATACACTTGGACTGGAAATGTACTGGAGCTGCAATGGGGTTGCTGTTGGATCCTGCAGAAATAGGGAGGCATATCCCAGGAATTGGATTTTACTGAGCAAATCTAGTACAAAAAGTTAGTTATATTCTGCAGCCAAAATGCTATTAGGGCAACTACTTCTGACTTTAAGGTAACAAATCTTTAATCAGCATAAAACACTGCTCCTTTGGACCACAAATAATTGAAGCTATTTATCATGTGCTTAGCAGTTAAATGAACTATTTCTGTGCTGGAATGCTACAGCTGTTTGTTAACACTGCACAGTTTCAGAACAGTTGAAGTGAAGAAAGAGAAAACAACCTGCTTAAAATGTAGGTAATTTCCTCAGACTGTGACTAGTTCTGAAGAATCTAAAACAAATGATAGTCAGATTTTCTCCAAAAGCATGCCATTTCAATAATATTTTGTGGCTAGTGATGAACCTGAGATGAAAGGGTTGTGTTCATTAGAGGTTCTACATGCCAAGCTTACCTGCTGGCCTCGATTGTTTCTCTGAAAAAAGGATTCCAACCTGGCTAATGTGTTGCTGATACTACATTCAGAAATACCCCATGTTTTTGTGATGTTTCTCTCCAAGTACAGCTAATCCTGCTCTGGCATTGTTTTGCAGTCAGAACCTGAAACTGTATTGCAATATTATTTCAGCAGTCTGTAGTAAAGGCAGCGTGTTGTTTTTACAAAATATTTAGATTTTATGCTGTAGTGTAAGCAAAGGATAGTGTTGTAGTATATTTAATTACCATTTTTTTTCTCCTCCTGTTTATGAAATGGACTTAATTTGGTTAATTTCCTTGTCAGTTAAACTTCCACTGGCATATTTCTTTGGTTTTATAGATCTTTATCTTGGTAGATATGCTTGAATGGTAGTGTTTCCTGGATTAATTTTTGACACAAAAGCTTTATCCTATCTCCAGTTCTAATGTTTAATCCAACATGATAATGTGTTTTTGCAAAGCATGGAGACTCGTGTGTCAGTGGGCAGCAACCAGCACTTCAGAATTTGGAAGCTGTTTCTAGAATCTCTACCTTATGTTGTCTAAAATGGAAATTACTTTATTAAAAATAACTTGATTCGCCTCAGTGCACCTGTTTCTATGCAACAGCAAAGGCACCTGTGTCCTATTAATACTTACATTATGCAGCACATTTGGAAATGTTATAACTCAGGTGGATTATCCTCCTGGGAACCACACACATCGCTCCTGCCTCGGCTCGGTCTCTATCTGTATGTCAAGTTGTTAAATGATTTTTGGGTTACTTCAATGTGTTTGCAGCTTGAATTCTTAAAACATGCTACTCAGGCAAGTAAAAAGAAACTTATTCCAGATGGCTGGTAGCAGATCTCCATGTTTTTCTGTATTCAAATTGTCCAACATCTTTTTTGAATCCATCCGTTCTTTTGTACCCATTTAAAATGAGAGGTACATAACTGGTAGGTCATCTACAGTTGCTTGTGACTAACTCAGACTGTTGTTCAGCTAGAAATTATAAATGTCTCTCATGCTGCTTCTTGTCTAGGTCAATTATTTTTGTTATAGTATCAAAGGTTTTGGAAATCCATTTAAGATGATTTGCTATTTCGTTATTGTACAAATATTAATTTATTTTTACGTTAAAATATGACAACTGCAACTCAGGCATCAGGTGACTCCTACAGAAAAGATGAGCAAGAAATTCACTTATTTTGCCCTGAATCTTACTCATTTAGCTTTAATGCTAATAGTGTAAATTGATATCAAGGTTATGGAAATAGGTTCCATATTCCTTGTTAGTTAAATATGATGTGAGACTTTTTATTTTCTGGTGTGGCATCACTGTGTATGGCTAGAAGTAGTATACCAGGAAATGGCTAATACATTTACTTTTAATATTTAGTAGACAACTGACTGTGTGGAGTATTAATCCCACCTAAGTTACCAAACTCAATGGTGATCATACAAGATCTTTATTTCTGCTGATTTAGAATAATGATTTAGCTACTTCATAGTTTTTCTAATTCAGTATTCTGAAAGATAAATCTTACTAAATCGGTTTTTGCTGTGTTATACAGCAAGGATGACTACTCTGAGTAGTATATCAGTCATTCATGATGATTTGGACTCTGCTGAAAGGGACCTGAACAGGATAAGTAGGCTACCTCCACCTTCAAAAATAAAATGAATATAGTAACTAATTCCTGACATATATTTATCTAGCCTGTACTTAAAACCATCACCTAGACTTCAACGGATCCCTTACCTGACAGGTAGGTCATATGAAATCTCACAGAACCTGATTGTCCTTTTTAAAAATGTTTGGGCCTTTTTTCTGGTTGTAGTTGTTATTTTCTTCCTGTCTTCTAATGACATATTAAATTGATGAAAGTTTGAACTGCTGATGTCCTTGAGAAGATATGATTGTTTATTCACATTGCCTTCATTGTATTTATTTGGTTGTAAACATGAATAATAATTATATCCTGACAAACATGTTTTTTAACCTGATGTCTTACATGGGAAGAAAACAGTAACAAGTGTCTTTTCCTTTCTTTGAATTAAAAAAAATGGCTGGCATAAAATGTATGGAGAAAAAATAGCTTGTGTTAGAAGTCTGCTATCAGTTGTGTCAGGACTATAGCAATCATAAGTCAGTGAGTGAGGTTAGTAAGGAATATTTACCTGCTATCAGAGTAGTAAGGACCTTGTTGGTTGGTTGTTGTTTGAGTCCCATTCCAGAGCCTGGAGCCATCTCTGGTGTTATGCAGTGAAATTCTTACAAGTGGTTGTAAGTGGTTGTTGGGAGAACTGTGTAAAATAGGGGAACTAATGTGAAAGATTGTTATATATCTGTCGTAGCTCTAATAAAAATTCTCTTCATATAGTGTTCTTCTTAGCAGGCTTTTCAGGAGCTTTTTAATTAATTAATATCCTGTCATTTCTTTAAATGGTTCTTACATGTTTTAGTTCATTGGAAAGCTTGTGAGACATCCTGTTTACCTTTTGGCTAAAGAAAAGAAAATTGTATCAGTCTCCAGGGCAGCCAGTTTAGATAGCATTACACACTAACTGCCACTTTTTTTTTTTCCTGTAGAAATCAAGCTTATTAATTATTCTCTTTTTTATTGCATTTCTTTGAAAAATACATTTTCACCTACTTGCTCTTTGCTCTATGTAAAATGGAAGCTGATGCTGTCTGTAGAGCAGATGCCTTCATTTCTCAGAGTATTTCAATTGAGATCCAAATTCCAAGTGCTTACATTGAACAAATAGTTTTTATTTTCTTTTCTGATGCTTTCCTAGATGAGCTCCTTGTCAAATCCTGACAATTTGTGAATACTGTACATTTCAGTAGAAGGTATACTCTGTTCTCATGAGAGTGAAAACCTGTATGACAACTGCAGCATATGATGTATAAAATGGTTGTGTTAATGTGCTAACCATACGCCATGTCTGCTTTTACCGTGTTTCTGATTATTCTTATTTTTCTTCTAGAAGCAGAGAATTCATGCCCATAGTTTGAAAAGTATGAAGTTAATTTTGATTAAATATCTCTTTTGAGATAAAAAAATATTGAAGAAAGGATCATGGTTTGTTTGTAAAATAAATCTCTTTAAAGGACTAAAGGACTGTTGTAATTGCCAACATACAAACCCCAAAGTGGGTTAGCAATAGGATTTGTAAATGGACTAAGTCAATACTATGGATACAGGATTTTAAAAATCCCAGTAATGTGCTCTTTTTCTTGTACAGTTTCCAAAGCAGAAAACTTCTTTTACTGTTTATGTACACATTCATTTATGAGATTCCTTCAGGACTGGTCTTTCTGAGTGAATCAGTGTCGATGATTGTAACTGTAAAATTAACAATTTTAATGCTGGTTACTAGTCTGCCTCTGAAATTTGTCCCAAGCCCTATTCCTAGCAACAGTTTGAGTATTTAAATATAAAGTCTTTTTCTTTAGGTAAGAATTAACTGAAAATATAATAATCACATTTACTAATTTTTGGGTCTGGTTTTGATTTGTCATGGGCTTATCTGTTTTTTTTCTCTAGTCTTAAATTTCGCTAAACTAGAACTGAAAACTTGAAGTTTTCACTACTAGAGACAACTCTTCCAAATCTTTTATTTTGTTTTTTAGGATTCTTGTCATATCACCATGCTGATTCAAGTCTATAGCACATTACAGCATTTTAAATTGACATTTGGTTCTGCCATATGTCATTCTGTGTTGTGGCACACCAGAGTGATATCATGCTTTATCAAGTTTATCAATACTTAATTTATCCTTAACATAGCTTTATCTAATCAATCTATTCATTTGACTTATGCTCTTACTCACCAAATGCCAGAGTACAGACGCATGGTTTCTCCTGGAAGATGCTATTTTGATGTTTAGGAGAAGTTTAGTAGTGGTTTAGCTAAAAGGTAATTCTATTGCATTTTAGCATTTCTCAGATAAAATTTCAAATTGATTGATTTGGAGATTTTACCAACAAGCTATGGGGATTTATCTAGAAGACTGAAAGGCTAAGGTTTGAATGTGTAAATTAAAAGAGTGATTTTTTTTGTCTTTTTTTTTTTTGTTGTTGTTGTTTGTTTGTTTTAGTTAGTTCCTCTTTGTTAGTGTTTCATTTATCTAGCCAGAATTACCTAAATATGACATTAAGGCTGTTTCCATCCATTTGGATTCTAATAAAGTCAGGGCAGGGAATCAGAACAAAATTCATCAAGAAAAATGAAGAGGCACACCTGGTTGACAGTGTTTGCACCCCTGTTATATCTCCCAACTCAGCAAAACAGTTTTCAGAAAATGCATTGCTAAATAAAGTTAAGAAGAGCAGGTAGACAACAACTATAACACATAAAACAATGTTCTAGGGAGATTATATTTTTAATAATATCACAATCTTTTTCATTCTTTAAAAAAGTTACATTTCAAAGTTGCTAATTAGGGAAAAATATGGGTATGGGAAAAAACATTTCTGGTGTGCAGCGATTTGCCCATTCAATCATGCTGTAAGAAACACTAAGCATAACAGATCAAATAAGGTGGAAAATTTCTAAGAAAATAGGACATGACTCTACGGAAAACAGGTTGATTTTGCACATATCTATCTGGAGGTTGGTTGTTCACTTTGTTTTACTGCTGCCTTGGCCACAATAAGTCAACACAACAAAAATGAAAACTTGTCAGTACTGGAAGTATTTTACTAGAAACCAAAATATCTTGAAAATGAGCTGTAAATGCATAGAAGGGGAATATGTAAAAGGACAGGAATTTTAACTTTTGTAATTATTATTGTCACCTCTAGGAGTGTCATGAATAATTTACCACTGTTCCTTTCATTTGCTCTTGCATAGAATGCTATTCTGACTGCATGTTATGCAATGTGGAGGAAGTTCAGTCTGTCCTTAGAAAAATAAAGTTAGGAAATTTTGCTGTCTGGTCTGTATTTTCCATTTAATGTAATCTTTTAAAACATACATATGTACATATCCTTTCAAATGACCTATGGAAAGGAAGTTTTGAGACTACCATGTGAATATATTTTCACAATGGATAATTGTTGCAGGAGCCTGAGTTTTTAACATGATGCATTCTAATCTTTCTTTTATCTGTTGGTCACTATAAACTCAATCTAAAGTCCAGTAAAATGCATAAAAGTATTTTTCCATTGTCTTTCCTCTAAGATTACAGTCACTTGTGTAATGGAAATAAATTTTTAATATATGTGATAAAAATCTAGTTACTAAAATACTTTGCTGACTGATAGGCGTTCTTTCTCTGAATATTTTTATCTATATGGATCTTAGTAGATGTTAAATCTCTCGTTTCCTGCACTAAAACTGCCTTACCTGTATCTTCTTTCTCCACTCCAAAGAAAAAGCCATAATAATCAGGTCAGTAGTAGATAGCCTTAAATTTTGTTGATATGATAAACTCATATTTATTCCTAGAAAGGTTAATAGTTGGGAATATTTTGTAGGAAAATGATGATTCAGAGACCAGAATGGAAGAGTATCAGCAGACAATCAATCCTTTCTAATAATTTTTCATCCCTCAGTATATCTATCATGTAAGTGTTCATTTAGTACTTGTGAATTTAATTTTTCATTATATAGAAACTTGTTAATGGTTGTTAAATGGCTTAGGAGCCTAATTCTCATAATCACGAATTAATTAAATAAGTAGAAACCAGAAACCCATTGAAAACCAATTAGTCTTAGGTCTGTGAGTGCCATTAACACTACAGAAAATGAAATTTATGCTTCTAAATAGTTTAGGCACTTGAATATTTTTATGCTATTTCACTGCTAAAAAACAGACACAAAATTTTCTGGTATCACTTATTGAATATGTGATAAAGATTTATGTGTAATGTTAAGTTGTTTTTAAACACTTCATGTGAATGAAACAAGCATTCTACTCAGTAAATTTTGGGTCCAACAGGCATAAAGAGTTGGGTAAATTCCTGTGTTCTGGTTGAAGATACTTCATCATGAGAAGACACTTGATTATAGTGAGACCTCCAAGCCTCAAAAGCCTTACACGTTTCCTAAAAAGGGCATGACTAATGGTGAGCTCTGTGTTCTGTTTATATAAGGGAATGTAGCAAAGAGGAGTAAACGGCTAAAGAAGCTCCTGGAATTGCCTGCACATAAATTCATTCCAGTTTTAATACTGATTTGATTAATAGTGTGTTTGCAGGAAGCTTGCATGTTGCTCTTGTGACTCCTATTCTTGGATTTCTTAGTGGTAAAGTTCCAGATCTCACCAACATCAAACAGCATGAACGAACATCTGCTGCCCTCATAAACTTTTGTTAGCTGTCTTCCCTGGTGCCTCTGAGTGTGAACCTCAGCATAGCCTTGGAGTTGTATTACATGGGGCAGATAGCCAAATTAAAATTATTTACTTATATAGCACTGATACAGTATTACATCTACATAAATCAGTCCAAAAAACTACATAATACAGAGGAGGGGGAAGAGAACTGTGGCTTGATGTATAAAAATGTTATATTAAATTATCTTTAAAAAAAAAAAAATTCCTTAAGTGGGAAAATCTAAGAGTGGTAAATTTTAATACAAGTGTCTTAAAATAAGTAGTTCTTACTTGCTATTTTTTGCATAAATGGAAGACATGTATTATGCTGGCAACTCTGTATGCACCACAATATGTAGTGAATATATATAGGTACGTATACAATGAAAGAGGAATTAAAAAAATAAGCAAGTGTGTATGTTTAAATGTTTTGTTCCTGAGGGCTTCTGCTTTCAGAAGTCTGCTTTCCTCAGTCATAAATATAACAAGTATTGTTACACAATTTTAAATCTTAGTCAGAGTATTCCGATAACATAAAGCCCATTATGAAAAATGGATATTATGACACCTTATAAGTAATATTTTAAACTAATTATTCATGCAAAAACTATATGGGTATAGATGAAATGCACAGTATTTCTTTAATAATTTGAATATTATCTTCTGCCAGTAATAGGAATTATTATAACTTTAACCAAAATAATATTTTCCAAAAAGGTCCTTTACAAGTAATATGAAAGGAGGCTTTTTCCTAAGACCAAAAAAGATGAAATTTTGATCTTCTTTTTGGTCTTCATATTTGAGATATATATAACAGATGGGCAGGGAGGATTGCCATTAATTGTTAAATCCATTTAATGTGAAATGGAATAAATATCAATGCATCCAATGTAGTATTTTCTATCTTTACTATGTAGTTTTTCATTGTGTTTTCTGGAAATGTTAGAATTGCAATATATTTAACCAAAAGATTATTGTATATAGCTTCATGTATCTCCTTTCTAAGCTTCTGGTCGAGTGAGAAGACAGGTGAGGGCAGGATAGCCCTCAACGACAGGCTGCTGAAGGATCCTATTTGATCTGTATTGGGTATGGCAGCATCTCAAATGAATAAATGCAGGTAGTCCAGGAACATGGACATATTTGAAATTAATCCAGTTGTGATCCGCAAGTGTCACAGATTTCAGTGTTTGTCCATCTTGCTATTAACAAAAGTGTGCTTGGAACAAGACAAAGTATAGCATACAGATATTCCAGGACTTAGTCCATGCTTCTCTAGCTAATTAATCAAATACTGTCTTTTGGAAAGCAAATAAATCAGCTCCTCAGAGAAATGTCGTCTTTTCTGTTTCACAAAGTACTTGCCCTAAAACTCCACATGAAACTGTTTAATGCTAGTAGACAACAGTCGCTCTGCTTAGAGAGGAAGTCTGTAATTCTTATGCAAAAAATCCTCCCACTCCAGAGTGGTTTACTGTGTCATCTCAGAAATCTGTCTCTAGTCTATGTATTTTAATGTCAATAGAATATGCTTCTGTTTTTTATCCTTAAACGTTTTGGCAAACATGAAAGTGATCAGTTGACCATCTGATAGACTCAGTCAAGTTGCCTGTCAGACTTCTCAAGTTGCTGACTCCATCTGGTATGAAGTGAGGAAAACTGACTGAAAAGAAGTTCTGATTTTATTTTTTGACTCTATAACCTTTTCAGCGAGTTCAAGCCATGAATTCAAACCAGCCGTAAGAAAGGCCAGGTAATTACTTTGTGATAAGAAGAGCAGCACTGAAGGATTTGCCTGGGGCTCAGAACACTGATTGTCGGATAAAACTCAGCAAAGTCCATGGCCCCGAAGGACTGCTGAGGCTGGACTGCTGTAGGCTAATATGCTTAGAGGAAAGGTCAGGCAGTTGTGGAAGCCTGAACAGCAGACTGTCTCTGAGCTCTGTGGCTGGCAGTGTTCGGGAGCTGAGCGGGGGAGCACAAAGGGATTGATTTAAATGAGTTAACTGATTCCTCTTTTCTTTAGGCCCACATTCCCCAGACGTGTGAGCGGGTGTTTGTAGTCACAGCAAAGCACTGGAGCTCTAATGTGAGCCTCCTGCATAATTGGAGTGGGACACGAATATTGGATGTCTCAGGCCCTGAATCTAAAAGTTTGCCCCCATCCTTATTTCATGCAGTTACATTATAAGGAGTGTTTGGAGGAGGAAGAAATTATTTTTTCTCTTCTACATGTCAGGTTATTTCTAGGAAAATAGTATTCTTGGTTACATCCTATTACATATTGGCCTCCCACCTGATATAAGTGGCTAATAGTTTCTATTGGCAACCACTGAAAAATCAGAGAAGCTTTTTTAGCTTTGATTTATGAGAGAAGCCAGAATAATACTCAGGAAGAACATAGTAGAGGTTTCACTTTCAGTAATTCGCATCTCTGCCTCATTTCATCTGAGTGCAGTTAGGAACACAGCCAGGTGCCTTCAGCACAGCCACAGCCTTCAGTAGTTGCTTCCACAAGCAGTGATTACACATGAAAGGATGGAGGATTGCTGGGATTCCTCATAAATTTGTAAATACAGTACCTTTCATTTACTTGAACATCCTGCTTTTAATATTGTGTAAGAAGGACAGACTAATTAGTAACACTGCCAAAAGTAGGTGGTCATTTAAAACTTCTCTCTACCTAATGAACTTCCTTTGTTACCAGTGTTTGGTTTGGTTTTTTTATACTTCACTTTTTTTTTTTTAAATCACTTACAACTACTGCAAGATATAAACATTTTTCATCTGGGAACAAATTTGTCTTCTAAATAAAATTAATCTATTGACTAGATTGCTCTCCTAGTCTGAAACTGCATTTATCTTCTTAATCCTCTCAATCATACATTTAAATATGAATAGTACAGCTAGCCATTGCAGAAAAATAGTTGGAGGATATTTGTCTGATTGTCTGGGTAATTTTACAAGATTCTCAGTATGCTATTTGAAAATGGCAGTTGGTCAGGGTATGAAATTCTGCTCCAATCATAAAAGTATTCTTCTTGAAAGAAAAAAATTAAAAGAAAAAGGGGTTTATGTACCACTATTTTCCCCTTCAACAATCTTGGTGTTTTCAACCATTTCTGCATCTTGCAGTATTGTTCTTCTCTATGACCTCTTCCTTTGTCTGAATCATAGGAGATATTTTAAAACCTACTGGATTGGAAAACTACAAACTAAAGAAAACTTCCTTCTCTACTGAAACAACTGAGTCAGAGGGAATCCCTGTCACTGGCTTCTTTCCTGAATTGTCTAAATAGCAGACACATCTCAAAACAATTTGGAAATCATGAAGTTGAGATCTCCACCTATTTTGATGTAAATCACTAAACAGTCACCAGCAGGTAGTAATTTAACTTCCAGCCTGACTGGTGGTTGTGAATGTACCCAGGAAAACACCTTCAAATGGGTTAACTAAATGAATGTTTATATTTCACATCTACTGTTCAGTCTCATTCTGGCATTACTTCTTGATTAGGTTTTGAGAGTTGAAATGTTCCCGGTAGTTTTATGTATTTCTTTGCCTTTAATTAAAGACTAAATTGTACCTTCTGTTGCCAACTAAACTAGTAACTTCATTGTGAAAAATATGAAGACTCTTTAGTCCCTATGAAGTTTTTTGAGTGGAAATAAAGGTAGAATATGCATAAATCTTGAAAAGCTTCCACATACACATTAGAATTGCAGTTTTACTACTATCATCTCAAAATGGATTTCTGACAGATAACTACTTATTGGACCTACTGGAAGGATAATTTTTGTATTTAGTTTAGGAAAGAAATTGAGGTAATTTTTTCACATAAAAATAATATGGGTTAATGAAAATTATATTCAGCAAAAGATAATTTGTATCTCATTGGAATCTTATTATTTATGTTTTAAATACATACATGCATGTGTATACTTATACATCATATATATACACGCATACATGCATACATACATATATACTTATTTTCTCAGTATAAGATTGGAGCTTCACATAAATTTCAAACCTTTAGTCTCCTTGCTTTGCCCTGACTCAGAAAACTTGCAATTCACTTGTTTGGGGAAATCTGTAGGTGACCTAAAATGCTTTTATCCTTCTGGAGCATTTCAGTATCATTCTGCTTGCCCCATACCTCCTAAATAATGGAGGTATGGGGCAAGCAGAATGATACTGATATGCTCCAGTGATTGGAGGTTTTAACTGTGTCAAAAAAATCCATTGATTTTTTTTGCTTTGGTATGACCATGGATTTGCTTATATATCAGTAGATAAAGTGACAAGACGAGTCTTTGAAATGAAATAACATGTCAGCTAGGTTGCTGTTGCATGTTCATGGGAGATGTTAATGCCAGAGTAGAACATATGACTGCTCTCTTTTGTGAGGTACCATAGTGTATATAGGAAAAAAACCCCAAAACTAAAAACCCCAAAGTTAGGAGGAAAAGGGTCTTGCATAAAATATGAACATGGCCAAAAATGCTCTTTCAAAATAACAGAACTGTAACCAAAATAACTGAGGGCATGGTTGTTACCTATAGGTTTTTCATGTGTGGAGGTCATTAGTAGTTTTTTCTGGTGTGTGTGTGCAGGTACTTGCAGGCTCTGGTGCTCATGCATACACAGCAGAGGTTTTAAAAAGCACTCTGGTGCCTTGAAATGACTTCTCGGAATGAGTGTCTGTGACAGTGCTAAATGTTTCCTAGCAGGGGAGTGCCATAGGCACTTTTAATAGAATTTAGAAGCTGATAGAAAGAGGCAAACTGTATGCTGAAATCCTGCTGTCTGTCTGCAGCACAAGTCTAGCAGACGGGAACAGCAAAACCTTCTGACATTCAGTAAATCCCGTAAGAGGTCTCCAGAGGGATTGCTTCTAGGAGTTGAACCATAACCTTTTCCTCTATGAGCATCGCAGTCCTTGTCTCACTGCAAAAAATGCTGGCCAGAGCTCTAAACTTGATGTTACCTATGACATTGGCATCTTTTCCTTGAGAGGTAAGAGAAACATGCTAATCTATTTTATATAGACAGTAAAGCCTGCTATCTGGGACATATGGACTGCTTCCTCCCATTGGCTTAATAGTAGAGGGGTTTCTGTATTGTTGTCACTACAGCTGTGTATATAATATACCCTCAAGTATGAAACCATAATTGCTGGCCTGCCAGTCCCTAATGTAACTTTCTTGAGAAAAAAGTATTTGTGGTGTTATGATTCTGAGGGGAAAAATGAGCGCTGGCCTATTTGGTGCAGGTGACTTCTAAGAAAATAATAGAATAAATTATCCGTCTATTGTCTGCAACTAGCTTTCCGCTCCCTGAAATTTTGTTAAATATGTTGGAAGTGTTCCAGGAATAATCTGGATATGTTTTTAATTAAATTCTGTACTGCTGAACTGAGAATAATCAGCAGTATTTATCAAATACTATAGGTGAGGTATTTCAAATGCAGACTTTTGAAATTTTGAAAATATGGCTGGCCTTGTTTTGCCGAAATTTTCTGCTCCTGAAAATGAAGAAGGATGTGTTTTTCCAGGCTGTGGTGTTGAGTACAAAATGAAGTATTTTCATGAAGAAAATCAGGACATTATTCATGTCACTTATCCATAGCAGAGATGCATCCAGAAAGTTGCTTTGCAGTGAAAGCCAAAAGAGTTTTATGTATCTGCAAAGTTAATATGACAAATAATTTCTCTGTTCATGATATACAGCCACTGACCCTGGAAATTTGGAAGGATCCTTCTCTCTAAGGCATTATTATTCATTAGAATAGAATATTAATTAGGATTAATAAAAACAGAATATTTTGCATAAAATGTTATAATTAAAAATAAAAAAAAATTGACACCAGTAATGATTTGGGCCATCCCTATAATGCTGCTTGAATCAAGGCACTCTATGAGACTAGATGATTCAACTTCCTGTATGCTTAGAATACTTTTCAGTAAAATTGGAAAGCTTTGCTATTGGCCCATCTAGAGAGTTCTCAGGACTTTAGAAATAAGAAGTAACAACTCTTCCTAAATGCAGAAGTCTACTTTCCTGTCTACTCTGGTGTAATTTGGAATAATTGAAAGTGGAATGGCTGGATATCAGCTCATATATTCTAAATGTCCATGTACCAGTTGGTATTTACTTCTGCTTTAAGCCACACTCTACTCAGCTAAAAGTTTCTACCTATACATTCTGCTGTTTTGATTGTAAGCATTGGGAACATTTGCAGTCTCTTCTGTTCACTTCATAGTCGGTAACTTCATCAGTTCTGCGTGTGCCAAATACTGCTCTGCAGCATCTGGCTGTTAAGCTGTTTTATCTCCCTGGGAGAATTTTTGTTTAAATCCATGACTAAGAATCATATAAAGATATGTCCAAGACAGATGCCTTTCAACTTGCCTAACATTTGATATTGATGTGTATAATAAACTCTCACTTCTCTCTCAGTACTTCTCAGAACTCTCCAGGTCATTTAGGCTCTCCTGAGCCCAAGGAGAGTTTGAAGACATCACTTATTTCTGTGTTTCATCTTGAGATCTTCAAAACACACGATTTATGGCACAATTTTTTTCCACATTTGAATCTTGCTGCTTCAATGCTTGTAGTTGTGAAGACCAAAACTATGCATGTGTCTTGAAAGGATATATGAAGCAGTAATGAAAAGCTGGTATATATGCATGTACTTGGCTAAATACACTGAAAAGATTTCCAATAAGAAACAATATGAACATTGGAAGAAATAAGCAGGCAATATGTATTCTTATTGTTACCTTTCTAATGATAGTTCTCAGATAAAGCAGAAACATTTTCCCTGTTTCTAAACTGGAATTTTTCCCTATGCCTTTTTAGAATAATTTTTGTTTTCTTAGCCATGTTACAAAGGGGCTTCTCCCTCTTGGAAAATGGCATAGCTGTTTGAGAATGACAGGAAAATTTATCTATTCTATGTTTAAAACAACTATAGAACTTAATTGGTGAGTAAATGAATACTTTTTCATATATTTAAAATGTGAGTTTGCTTAAAACATATTTGAAATATGTGTACCTTTAGATCAAATTACACAATGCTGTATGATTCCAAAATATTCTTTTGCCTATATACTAAAAATATGAGTTCTGTGGTACTTCTATACCTACCTAACATAGATAAGGTATGCAGACTTTTGTTTCTAGAAGATATAAAAATCATGGACAAATACTAAAAAAATGTGAGTATTACCAATATTATATTGGAATGAACCAATACACACTTTTTTATATTTCTTATAAAGAATGTTGGAGTGAGGGGAAAAAAAAAAGTTGGGGTAGCCTAGTACAGGTTTTTGGTGGAATTTAACGATCCAAAATGGCAACATGACCATACAATGAAGCTTGATACCTTTTCTTGTAGAGGGCACTGCAGTTTGAGAAACATCTTCTTGTTAGTAAGTAATTCTACTACTGGGACACAGCTCAAGCAGCCGCTAAAAAGATAACCTGCTTATTACTGCAAAAATATCCACTCATTACAACACATTACGAAATATCCATGACTTTGGAAATTATTTGGTGGTTGTATCATTCCATTTCATGGTAGGGGATGTGCACAAAACAGAAAAAGTTTCTGTGGTAGAAAAAATTTTGAAGAGAAGCGTCACCTGGTAACTGGTCACACCATGTATTATATAAGTGTTGAACAATAATCAACAGTTGTTATTTTTGTGTAAACATTATTCTTCCATTTATTTAAACAGAGAACATTTTTTTTCTATGTCAGTTTATCATGTTAGGAATTCAGTTGTTTGTCTTCATCATGTCATTGCTGCTTCACATGTCCACTCCACATTCTATCCTCTTAAAAAGAGCAAAGAATAAAGATGAAGGGAAAGAATGAATGAGGAACTCTTACTGTTCTATGCAACAGGTTTTTTTGTGGGCTATTTGAGGCTTTTTTCTTTTTTAAAAGTGGGTGTTCTGCCAACAGATTTAGAGAAAACAAGCCTTTTCAATTCTCTAGTAAAATAACAGGGAGATGTATTTTTTTTTTTTTTACAGTTACCAGCTTTTGAAGGGAAATTACCTCAAAATAATTATTATATTGGTTGGTTTCTATCCTATTTATTGGGTATGCTGTAAACATTTTAAATCCACTGAATGCCAGCTAAAGCCAAAGTAGTTTTTCTTTTTTCCCATTTAACGTATATCTGTGATCTTTATCTTAGTTGTTTTATTCTTATATTCATCATCAGCCATAGTAGATGTTGCAGTTTTGTGCTGAGGGTTTCAGTACAAGTCTTTCGAGGCTCATGTTAATGCTGTCTAGACTGTTTCTATTTAAATTGTGAGAATGTGACCTACTTTCATCTCTGTCACTGCATCTGTGGATTCTCCTCTTCATGTCATATTAATTCATCCAGTTTTAATGATTGTCCTGCCTCATTAGCTGGGCTTACAGGACACATATGGGAGACCTCAGCCAGGCCAAAACTCATTTTTCAATCATGCCAAGAACATGTCACTATGTTTATCATGCCCTTTGTGACCCAGTGATCCCAAGTAAATATGCCTAGTAGTTATTATTAATGGTTGCTGAGATAGATTTCACAAAATTTAAAAAAATCACTTATGATAGCCTGTCCATCTGTACTTTAATGATGAATGAGTCATGTTCACTCCTATGCATGCAGATTCAGCAACAAGAATTGAGTTTTAATGCTCACTGATTTTTCCTTGGAGTACTGAATAGAAACAATACCTTTGGCTTTTAATCTGTAACTTGATGCTACATTTCATTACAGCTTTTGCCAGAATTTGATGGAGTTTTTGCCTCTGTAAATGTAGAAGTTTCTTGAATCTCTTCCACTGCTGTTTTCTTTTTTTCCTGCTATCCATCGGTTAATTAGTACAATAGAAAGCATGTCAACATAATTCACTAAAGAAACTTTACTGGACATAAGATGTTTCAGGTAGCTGATCATAAAGGCAACTGGATTTGTCAATTAAATATATAGATCCTCAGGAATATTTCAGCAATTTCATAATGAAATTGCCTCAGGCTTTTCTTAATACAATGGAGTTTCAGATCTAGTATTTTCATAAGCATTACTAATTTAAATATTAATCTCTTCACAGTATAGAACATAATATTTCTTAATTAAAGAAGAAAATAAAAATATCCCAAATTACCTGTGAATAGATTAAGTTAAAATACTAAGATTTTATTAACAACTTACTTGATTTTTCTGTCCGCCAAGCTTATCTCTGCTTATTTTGTCTAATTAGGGATGGTTTTCAAGGGGTTGGAGAGTGAAATTATTGCATGTTAAGGTGGTAAATTTGGCTTTCTGACTTAGTTGTTGAAATGTTGCAGGCTGTGGGGAGTTAACAGTTCCATAATGAGATTTAGTTGGTGTTTATTAATTTATTCTTCTTCTCATACTACAGTGAAATTGAAGCACAATACTTCTGACAAACAGCAATGCACATGCAAGATCAGAAAAATGTCCTGAAAGTTAGGTGATTAGGACCTGACTGTTGTGGAGCTTCAGAGAGATGATTCTGAAAGACATAAACATCCCTTGCCTAATGAGATGTTATAGGTGTGGTCAGTAAGTACTAGACTATAATTAGTTGATTTACTTATCAATCAGATATAGGAATTATTCTACACATAGCTTGCTACAGGAGGTCTGCTGTATCTTAGCAGATGAAGTAGTCACTGTGCAAAGCTTCACACAGGAGCCATAGACTATTTTAAATCCTCAAGTAAAAGTTGAGTGGTTTATAAATGGTTGCTAGGCCTTTCGGTAGGTTTCTACACCACTGTATTTTGTACTGTATAAATGTCTACGAATTAAGATCTTTGACAGGAGGAGTATGGTGTGGTTACTGAAATACAAACTGAGTTCAGCACACAGCTGTCTTCACTACGTGGCAGACAGCTGTCTTCATTACTCTACTGTTTAAGTTAAAGAAAAAACAGATCATCCTAAAACTAGAGAATTAACAAATTCTCATGGAAAATTTTTAAGAACTTCAGAATCTAAGTCCCTTTCACTGAGATAAGTAATAATCCTTTTTAAGGACTACAGGGTTTTGTGGGTTTTTTTGTTTTTTTTTTTTTTTTTTTTTTTTGGCTGTTTGGGCTTCTATGTTTGGAGTTTTTTGGTTGGAAATTTTTTTGGAGAGGGGTGGATGGGTTTATTGGTGTTCGGTGGGGATTTTTTGATGTGGATATTCAATTAATGTGAATATTTTCCCTATAAATCCTTCTCAATATGAAACAGAGCCGCTATGAACATAAGTGTATCATTGTGTTTGGACTAGATCATCCAAAAGTGAGTGTACATTTGCAATTAGGTGTGACTCAGTATTAAAACTGCAGTGTATTAGTTTAATTGTATATAAAATGCGAGAAAATGTAAAACTTAGAATAAGGTTTCTAATAGCAGAAGAAAAGCTTTCCTTCTTAGTTAAAAAGGCCCTGTCTTGTTAACATAACTGCACTAACTGAAGAAACAGGAATCCTGAAAGAATTTATTTACAGTTGCAAGTCCATCAAAAGGAGGACTGAATCCGAACCAGGCTAAATGATTCATTCAAGGAGTTCAAGAAATCTGGGATTTAGTGGAACACTGAGGGGTTTCCAAGTGCAAGCCTTGGATGCAAAGCTGTGGGGTATTTTTGAATACCAGATCTCTCAAGACCCTGTTCGACCTCTGATTTATAGGTTGACATTTACAAAGTTTTAACTACTGGTTGGAAACATTAAAAAAGTCACAGAGATGAACTCAGTTATTTTGCAATTAATTTATTGATTAGAATTGTAGGTACCAAAAGTTTCTGTTTAAAACCTAAGGGATTTGAGAATGGCATAGAACATATGGTATTTAGAATTCTTTTCCTCTGTGCTTTTTTTTGGGAAGTGCTCCTTGCTTCCTTACGTCAAGCACTCAGCAAGTGCACACGTCAGAATCTCTTTCTAACTTCCTAGAACAGCCTAAAAATGGTTAAGTTTACAGGAGTACACTTGTTTTGATTAATTCATTCTTAAAAGAAATCTGCAAAATGGAAAGCAGATTAGATCTCAGTCATATATAAGTAGAGATGTGGCCTCCCTTACCAAAAATATCAAAGTGTCAGTGTAACATAAAATTTTTCCATATATGCCTATTCAGATAGTATGGCCTATATGTTACACACAGGTTTTTGAGTTGTTTTATGATCAGTGATGATGGGATGAGTTGAGTAACAGAATTTTTATTTTTCACTTTCTCTCCAGAGACATTTTACTCATTAAAATTCAGGTACAGGGAGTATGTGGTCTTCATACTATGTAAAAAGTCATATACTGTAAGTGCTGAAAAAGCACTGTAGGGTGGTACTCAGCACTAATGCTCTTGTTAAACCCAGCAATACACTTAAAGATATTTTCAGATGGTAGTTTTTTCTCTCCTAATAAATCCCACACAGGCATTTTCGTGGGAATGTCAGAGACATCACTGCATGCAATGGTTGTTTGTACCTTGTCATGCATCAACTTTGTCTCATTTCAAATGTAGAAGGAACAGTTGAAAATCATCACTCTGAGTCACACACCGTGACATTTTTCCATCTTCATTTTTTGCTGTACTATTTATTGGGGGTTTTTTCTCTGTGTTCTAAATTGCTGATCTAAATTACAAATATCTAGAAATATGGGTATCTGGAATGGATTGTTAAGTTGATGTGAATTTAAGCAAGTGGGATTAAAGTGGCATGTGGTCTTTCATCCTTCTAAGACACCATAGTGTGTTTAATACAGAAGCTTCAAATGGGAAAAATTAATGAAAACCAAACAAAGAAAAACTGAATGAAAAATCATAATGTTAAGTACAGAGAGAACCATCTGAATAGCAAATAATAGCTGATTTGGGAGTAGCAAATAATAAAGAATGATTTGGGAGTCACTTAACACTAAATCTCACAAAGCAATGCAGAATATGATGCAGAAAACAACCCAGAAGTACTTGATGATATGGACAAAACACTTATAAACTGATTGACACTTTCACAAGTAGTTTTTAAATGTGTACATGGCAATCTTGGCAAAATAATGTTATAGGAAAAAGTTATTTCCTAAGGGCAGATTGTGTATCGGTTAATAATTAGGATTTTGAAGTTATTTAAAGAGTTTGCATTTTAACCTTTGAGTTTGAAAGACAAAAATTATGAATGCATGCATGTGCATGATCTTCCAGCTAATCCTTTAAAATTCAAAATCAAAAAGAAAAAGTACACTGGTGTCAAAATGAATTAAAATTTTCTCTCATTTTCTTTCTATTAAAAACAATTTTGAAAAAATAATTTCAGAACAAAAGGCACATTGTTTGATCTTGTATGCAGTGTTTCTGCTTTGGATTTCTGAGGATTTTAATGGAATTTGAAATTCAGCTTCAAAAAGGAGCTATTACATATCTTGGCAATGAGGAGAAAGAAGGTCTAGAGAAACTGGCATTTCAGAAAGAACTGAAAAAAGTGGCATTGAGAAGAAGAGAAGAATGAGGTATGGAAGTGGGGGATAGTGAAATTTTTCAGCACATGAAAAGTTGCTGTAAACAAGGGCAATCCATGCTGAATGTGGGCAGGATATGTTGGTTAATATCGGCTATGGTTTCTGTAGGATATGGGTTTATACTGTGACACTTTTTTCCATGTTGTCATTGGAAATCTCATTCTAATATAGACACTGAAATATTGGACCATAAGGCAGTAGAATATCTGTTACTAAATTCTTCCTGAAAAATGTAGAGTGCTTATCAAAAAGGGTGACAGTCTACCTTGTGAGAGAAGGTAGAGCAGTAAAAATATTACCTGCCTAAAGGAACTACTTTTCTAAATAGAAAATGGGATAGATGACTTCTAGATTCAAGGTGAAGATTATTTTTACATTCAAACCTCATAAAATTAATTTATTTCCAAATTTTAGTGGGTTTTTTTTGTATTGGCATTCAAAGTATAAACCTGTTCTTAGTTTTGAAATGGCAAATAGACTGGTTTGTACTACTGCTCTCCCTTGAAAATATTCATAATATATTTTTACTATTTTTAGCTTCTCTTCAGACCTTCAGAATCAGCAGTGATTTTCCCATAGATTACAGAAATGAGTTGTTTTCCTCAAATAGAAACTATAATAAAATAAATTAATTTAACTGGTGACTTAAAATTATGACAGTGACTTTCATGATGCAAACAAACTGTTAATGTTATGTGGGGGCCAGTCCATGAAAAGTAAGTGCAAGAATATCACAAAATCACTCTGGGCTAAATATACTGAAATTTTTTGCTAAGGGAAATTAATTGACTTTCCCCCCTGGTACTTACTTTTTACAGACATCTGAAGAATGGCAAGTCCAGCAAGTAGATGTGTGAAAATCAAAGGTTTTACTCCAAGTCTAGTGGCAAGGTGGCTGTTTGTGGCAAATTCAAGTGATGTTAGAATTTCTTTGTTTTGTCTTGTACTTTTCTAGTAGCTCGAGAATTATTCAAGGTTGAATTGATTTGCATGCATCAGTATTTAAAATAAGTCTGGAAAATGCAGGCATAAAATATGTGCTTTTTAATTTAAGGTCATACAAATACAAATGTTTGGAAAAAAGTCTGTGTGCAACCACTTTTTCCTGTGAAGTGAAATTACATAGCAACAGGTTTGAGTACTATTAGAGTGGTTATTGAAAGCAAGGAGAAAATCAAGAGTTGACTCATGTATTGCTGAATTTACCTGAAATGAGGAACATACAAGTTCATTCATTTCTGTTTGATGATTTGAACATTTTGGAAGTAGAATCACAATCATGGTTACTGTGCATTTTGAAGAAAGTTGTTCTTAAAGCTAGCAATTTTATTCCCGTCACTCCTCCAGTTTTCTTCTGTTGCTGTAAATTAAACTAGATTTTTGCTTTAACTCATACAGGTGCCAAGAATGATTTATAATAATAAGTGTGCTAGTCAGTCTTGCTTATTTTCTCCTACCAGCTGTGTTCTGGAGGAGATACAGGACTATCTTTTACAGTCATAATTTTTATTTTTGGGGAATAAAAACTAGAAATCACTCTTGCCTTTTTTTTAAAACTTCATTTTTTTTTTAATTATTACTAACAGATATTTTAAGAGTTGTTGACAACGCATCCTAACTCCTTAAATGACCTATTTAGTATAATTCATATGCAACACAGTAGACATAGGTCAAAATATCTCTCTGCAATCTCCCAGACAGTCTTTCAGAAGTCTGGTGTCACGTCCTATATACATGGAAGAAAGGAACCCACAGCCAGAAGTGCATTCTGCTGCATCAGTCTCACCTTTATCAAAATCTGTACACAGGAAGTTCCTTGATGAAACTGTGTTTTATAAACTTCCTTAACAATACACAGTTCTTGTGAACAGGTAATGAGATAATAAGGAAGAAATTTGGTCTCCTTTTGCTCTAGTATTTTTTATCAGTTAGTTTTGTTTCAGAGGCCTTGATGCTTTGATAGTGCTGGCAGGCAGCTGAGGAAGACTGTCAGAGTGAGACATCTCCATTGCTTGTCTGAACTTTGGCATAAGAATGACAGTTGTCAGGAAAAACTCAACATATATGCTGATCCCCAGTTGACTTTTCATGTCTTCTGATAATTTAGACTTCACTATCCTCATATGATATCTGTTAAATTTTGACAGTATGTCCAAGTTATTTTCTCTAGGTTACTATTTACAGCTATATTTGCACACAAAATTATTTTTTCTCTGCTTGTGTGGGGCAGACGAAATAAGTGTATGTATACACACATACTTATGTGTTATAAAACAAGACTAGCTGACAGTCATTTTATAAAGGTGAAAAAAATATTTAGAATCATAGAATATTCTGAATTGGAAAGGACCCACAGGGGTCACTGAAGTCCAACCTCTGGCCCTGCAATTCAGCTTTTCTTATGAAGGTAATTCTGGCAAAGTATTTGTGTATACATTGCTTGAGCAGGTCTAGCCAGTAGGAACTGGCTAGTAATCATTAGAAATATCTGAGAATAAATCCTTGGTGCACATTTGGCCTCCCATTTCAATGGACATCCACTACGTTTGACCACAAACTGTCTTATGCATTCACAGTTTTTTCAAGTATCGTTCAAAAGCAGGATCTTTTTATAATCTCAGTAATTCTCTTTCTTAGTATATTCGTATCCTAAAATTACATATTACTAAATATTGTATTTTATATCATTTTATTTTGATTAAATATTTAGCTTAGACTTACATATCAGTGTATTAGAAAAAACTTTATATACTTTTTATCAAGATTTTCAAACTTACCACATTTTCATGAAATGTCTTTTTAGTCTGGCTTCTAAAAATTCAAAAAGATGTGCCATATCTAATAACAGTATAAATTTATGTAGGCTAAAGTAGGCCAGTTTCATCTGGAATGATCCAGTGTAATTTGAAATGGAAAATACAGCTACTTCTGACACATTTGGGTAAAAGTTATCTATATTAGTTATACTTCATTTATTTGAAAGACTGGGGCTTGAGATGAACATTTTTGTGTTGGATAATTCATTCTAACTTTATTTTCAATAGTGAGTAAATCCAGGACACCAGAGTACCACAAGGAAAAGCAGGATATCAATAAAACTCAGAAAATAAAACCAGATGTCCCACAATGCCCTGTTGACAATTTTGCATAAAGATCATCACTTCTTTAGCTAATAAACTTGTTGAGGTACTGGAGATACAGGTGTTGTCTCATCATTCTTAATGTCTTAATCCCACTGTTCTGGTTTTAAGGTTGCCTTTTCAATATTTTCATTCTAAATTTAAAAGTATAAGACTTTGTGTGAAATATTTCTAGTGCCTAGATTAGCAGAGTGGGTGCTATTTACTCTTCTGAGACCATGCAGTAGGTTCCTATTCAATAGACAATGATTACCAGCATTGCAATGGTGAATTCAGCTCCCAGGACAGCATAGACAACATTCCTGAGCAATTCCTTCTCAGTGTAGCTCCCAGTATTCATATTAATAATAGGGGGAAACCCCCTAAAACACTGGGGTGGTTAAAAAACAGGTAAGATATGCCAGAGACCTTGTGGGCTCTTGTAGGTGTTGTATGTCTCTGCTGGATGTGCCTTGAGATACTTGTTCTAATCAGATATATTTTAAGCAGAACGCTGGACTGGATGACCCCTTCCTTTCCAAAGTAATGACTCTGTAATTTAATTTGTCCCTTGTAAATATTAATGGGAAAAAAACCCCCAAAAAATAATAAAACAAACCGATGGAAAATACCAACAAAACCCAAACCAAGAATGTTCTAGGAAGAGTATCACATTCTGCAACAGTATATTTCCTCTCTTCTTTGTGTTTAACTTCTCTGATTGTTCAATAAAAGGTAGTTTCTATAAAAGGTAGTTTCTATAAAAAGTTTGGTAAAAGTCGTCAGATAACAATTCTGAATCTTATGAAAAATTAATTATACATGGTACAATGCTTATTGAAAGAAATTGACTTTTTAATGAAGATATGAACACATAAATCCTTTCTAGTTTTCTTTTTTATCTTCATCCTGACCTTCCCGTATCACCTTTGTCCTCAGCCATGTTGTTCTAAATTGCTTGCTTACTGTTCTAAAATTGTTCAGTGAGTTAGGAAATGGTCACACAATGAGGAACATGCTTTGTACTGCTTAGGCCATTAAACTCCTGAGCAAGTTAGAAAGTTTTGTTCAGGTCCTTTGTCATCAATGTCTTTTGAACAATGATAAAAAATGATGGTGACATGATGGTAACAGTATTGTCTTTTACCTACTAAAATTTTGAAGGGAATTGAACACAAATCCCAATTCTTGCTGTTGATGTGCAAGTTCTGTGTGATAACTATTGCAAAGCACTTACCATAGTTTTGAGGCTGGTATGCTTTGTGGGTCTGTGAGATGATTCCTATGCGTGGATTGTAGACACACTGCCATGAAAAGACCTGCATCAGTACAACTTAATGTGTGGGTGTTTTGTTAATTGAAAGGCAATAAGTTCACAGGGTTTCATAGATAGATAAATACTAAAATGTTACTAACAAATTGATATTCTTGATAGAGGAGCATGATAATTAGTTCCTCACAGTTTCCTTGGAAATGTGCTTCACCTCAGTCATTACTGCTCAAACTCATTGTCTAACAAAGAAAATTACCATATGATTTTTATCAAATTATCAAGTGCATTCTGAAATAAATATAATGAGTGGAGTATAGATGATGTTTGGAAGTGCTGATACCAACTGCCTGAAAGTCTCACGCAGGGTTGGTTACGATACGCTGCAGTAATGTTTTCTGACCTGGTAAGTCCGTTTGAGTATTCTCTGAATTTCTGCTAAAGCCTGACTTTAAAGTCAACCAAAACCAAAATTTCTAAACAGAGGCTTCTACTGAGTATGGGAAAAGAAAACAGAAAGAAGCAGAAAAATTGAAGAAGTTATTGCAATCATTTAAATATTGCAATCATTTTAAAGATGGGCCTGAAAAATAAGCTTGCACATTGTGATTTCATTGTTTGCAAATACTTAAGAAAGCAAATTTTTGTCAGAAAAAATCATAGATTTTTGTTCAAAAAAGCTAATTTTCAAATACATAAAAACTAAGTTTGATTTTTTCATATCTATAAATTGATAATTTCATATTCAAGAAATTCAGACTGCCTTCTTTTTCTAATTGACTCAATTGTTTTTTGTGTGTGTGTTTGAACCTGATGCCTATATCTGATTTCCTTTGCTGATTTATTTATTTTCATTCTTCCTGGCTGATTTTAGGTTTTGTATTTGTGCTTTCTCTGACCCTGCAGATTCTACCTTCTCTTCCTAACCTTTTTTCCATAGCGCAAAGCACTGTACTGACTTTGGTCTCATGCAACTTCTTGAGCATTTGACCTGTTCTTTGTTCACATCACTTTCTCCAAGACTGATATATCTTGTTGGAAAATATTTATTGGCTATTTATTTATAAATATTTATTTGCATAGAGAATTCTAACCACGTCAGGGAGCCCTTTTAGATATGTCTCCGTTTGTAATGGCTGAATTTTGTTGATAGTAACCAGTTGATGATCCCCTTGCTCGTGTTGCCAGATCCATTTCACAAAGAGCAGCAAACTTGTGCCTGGATTGTTACAGAGGTATTTTCCCCAAATGACCTGTGCCTCTGCAGCCCCTCAGTGCTGTTCTGCACTGATAACGTGCATGCTCTCTGCTGTGCATTATGACAGTCTGAGTGACATGCCATGCAATGAATAATAATGTGTCATAGCTGCAAGTAGTTAGAGCTTCCCTCACTTCTAGCACCTCGCCTAATGTGCCTCTCCCACACACTTTTGTGACAAAGGGCTGAGGTATATTTATATACTTGCTCTCATTTAACCAAAGCAGAAATTCTTGTCATTCTAGAGCTTAGCATATAAGGTCTTCATCAGCATGGTTTCCCTATAAATATCCCACTTAAATATCTTAGAGAATAAAACCCCAAGGATGGGCATTGGTATAATACAGAACTAGCCCAGAGAAAAAACATCAATCAGTTTGCTAAAGTGTATTTGAAGTTTTTTGGAGCAAGGTACAGAAGAGGTATCTCAAATGTATCCCCTGTTTTAGTATTAGCATATTCTGGAAATAAATTCCCATCCATGAATAAATTGCCTAATGCATATTCTCTCTGCATAGAATTGCCCCAGTAATTATGACAAGCTGCAGTTTGTTTTGTGTTTTAGGGTTTTTTAAACTGACCAGCAGGCTTAATGACTGACTCATATCTTGCCATGCACTGCCTCCCACCTAATACCATAGTGACAAGCTGCTCGTTTTCTTCTGCTGAAAAGAAATAAGGAATAGAAATTAAGTCTTTCAAAAAATGGGATAGTTATCAATATCAGTATGATTAAACTGACCTGGATGGTGCTGACTACCTGCAAGGTTACACATGGACCTTAAACATTTAGCGTGTATTAATTTCTGTTATATTAGGAAACAAATAATTAGTATTCTTTTCTGGAAGGCTTCTAAAGTTGAAAACATATGGGAGTTAGCTGATTAATGCACTTAGACAAAATCTGTAAATCACAGAATTTTCCAAATTCACACATTTGAGCACCTTTTAGAATACCTTTTAGAGATTTTGTTTGCAGAATAAAGTCAGGTTTTGTGATGCTCGGATGTTCCTCAGAAAATTTTAAATTGAAGAATTTCAGCAAGTGCAAATTCTTGTGTGAGTAATAATAATTTAAGAATTTCTGATCTTAAAAACATTAATTTAATAGGAACAATGCCAATGCTGCTCTGCCTACAAACAAGCAAAAAATCCTAAACTATCGAGTTCAAGGACCAATCTGCATCGATCTCTCTAAAAATATATACTTTCTAATATCTAAAATATAGTTTATTTTCAAATATATATCTAAATTTTGTCAATTATTTCTCACACATTTTGGAATATTCTTTTAAATAAATAGCTATTCCTTAAGTCTTTCTAACTATAAAACCTCCATGTCAATCACATTCAAACACATTCAATGAAAGCATTTAGACATTTCCATTTTTCATGATAAACATCTATGTACATAGGTTATGTATCTCAAAAAAAGGCAGACACAAACCAATTTTTGATTCTTCTATCTGCACTAGTCATGCAGGAAAAGAAACAGCAATTTACATACAATTCTGTGATTTTCAATAGCTATGTGAATTCTTAAAAAAATGCTAAGGGACCACAATTCTGTAAAATGATCACTTTGAAACCACATATTTATTGTTTGTTTTCATATCAATAAATAAGAAGGGATAGATTTCTTTTTTGTTTGTATTTATTTTCCTAAAAAACCTGAGGGCAGGAGTATTAAATAAAAAAACCAAACTGATTTGTGTTTAATTATCATATTTCTTGGGGCAGATTTGAATATGAAATTGAAACCACTTTTGAACCTTAATTTTTTGAGAGACTGTATTACAATTTTCCTTTGAACCTAATATTTTCTTCTGAATTTCTCTTCCAGAAAAGAAATGCTAGTAAAATGTACTGTATGTGCTTTAGTATTATAGATGGTTAATTTCTGCTTCCAATTCTATGCCTTCATGGATGGAGTTACTAAATGTGTTTTCCAAAAGTGATGACTCATTGTAGTTGGCTCATCTTTGGAGAACACATTTTAACTGGAGCTGGATTTAGCAAATATTGCTGTGCTGCTTCTGAAAATAAGGCCCACATGAAACATTTTAAGTGCAAGGTCATTTCCTTTGACCTCCTGATTTTTACAAAATGTGTTTTCCGTTAAGTTTTGAAGAACTTTGGAGAATTTTTCTTTAGCCTCTTATTCTAATTTTCTTAATATTAGACCTTCTTATTGTTCAAAGACTATCACTACTGTGATTTTTGGAGCCAGTAGTGCTCCTTATCTCTTACAGAATTTTTTAATATTTTATACTTCCACTGACATGCACAAAAGATTGTAAAGCAAATACAATTTAAAGGAAATGCAGCCTCAATCTAAGCTAGGAGAAAAGTGCAAGGAGAGAGAAATAGAAGATTTGAAAATAAAAAGCATTTAGTATAACTCTGGATCAAATCCAGACTTCTGTGCATCACATCTTGTGGTTCCTTTGCTTTTTTCCCCACATTCAGACAACTTATAATAATCATGATGCGCAGCTTCTTAAAACAATGTTACATCCCTTACAGGTGTTTCATCCTGTTCATCACCGGAAGTAATCCTTTTAACAAGAAACTCTTCCCAAGACCTTGAAGATCAGATGTGATTGATTCAGTAAGGTGAGTATTGATTTAATACTTAGTATTGAATTATATTATATTAATTATATTAATATTTAGTACCATTCCCCCTGGGAATGAAGTTCAGAGAATTTGTAGGAAAACTTAGCCTAAATCATCAATGAATAAAAAATAAATAAGAAGAAAATATTGATTATTAATACAATAAAAATAAAATAATAATTTGAATATTTAAAATATTTTGTAAGAAAATAAATATTTAAATAACCATTATTCTTGCCATCACATTCACCACTTGTGACTGACAGCATTTCTTCTTATTAGGGTGTCTAATGTGGGGTAAATAAAGAATGAGAAAAGTTCTCAACCACAGATTTTTTAAGACCTTTCCAAAGGATCCTGCCCTGATGGGGACAAAGAAGTTTATTCATATTAAACCTGTTTGCTCTCATTGTCTCCAAAATTTAGAAGTATCTTTTCCACTTGTAGCATTTCCAGGGCAAATCCAATGAAAACTGGTCTTGGCTATTCTTCTGCTTATAGTGCTTTATGAAGTGAAAGTTATGGAACAATCTTGTCTTCTTTTTAGAAATGACAACACAGCAGACTAGGCAGGCTATTGGTCTCCTCTAGAGTGGCAGTAACCCAGTAAACTCCAAAAGAGTTTCAAGATGTTCAGCATTGTCTTGTAGTGTTTCATCCATCTCTCCAAGATCATACTGAAGATGATTAGGTATTTCATATGCTCTTTAAGTGATGTAGAGTTTTAATGTGTTTGTGGAGATAGAAGGGAGAGCTGAGCACCTGATGAAAAAATCCAGAGAAATTAAAGTTGAAGAGTAATTTTTCAAGTAACCTATACCATAGTTCGGAACATTGGTGAG
Source organism: Melospiza melodia melodia (assembly GCF_035770615.1). Taxonomy (NCBI): domain Eukaryota; kingdom Metazoa; phylum Chordata; class Aves; order Passeriformes; family Passerellidae; genus Melospiza; species Melospiza melodia. The sequence continues at coordinate 67,055,233 of NC_086199.1, read as the reverse complement.
TATAAATACGGTGCTTCTTGCCTTCTTGTTCATTTCTAGGTCCTAAATTGTTCTCTGACTTCTCATCCTTCTAGTTTATGTCAACGTCTGTCAATGTACATTTACACTATAACACGCTCAGGGATCTTAAATTATTTGATATCAGGTGTTGACTGCTAGGGTACAGGAAAGAATGAGAATTATTTAGAGGGATGGCTTTTTTACCCCAATTGCTACCTTATATTTTCCAATCTGCCTTGCCTGCTGTAGTGCACATCATGTGGTGATTATGGGGTCAGGTCATACACGGACACTGGTGGAAGACTTTACACTCCCTAAACAAAGGTGAGTCCCTCCAGTTTAACACATGCAGTAAGAATTATTTCCATTTTACAGGTAGAGAGGCAGGTGTGGAGAGAATCAAACAGCCCATCTTGATATCATGCAAAGACTCTGGAAATACAATTCCAGTGAGTCCTGGCTATAACACTTTTGATGCCCACATCACTAGCAGCAGTCCTACAAGCACCAACGGTAAGAAATCAGGTCCTTATATAATATGCATTATAGTATTTCAATGCATTTGAATTTAGAAAAATCTGGGAAAAAAAGCTTATGTTGTTTACTGGTGGCCAAGGATGCGCCATTACTGCTTTAAGGGAAAAAAAAGTAAAAGGAAAAGGGAGTAGAAAAAAAATTGCTATGAAAGTACAGGGGTTTTTTCATGTTGACAAATGAGGATGAAGTGAAAATATTTTCTCATGTACAGATGATTCCCTAATGTTGAACATAGGAATAGAAGATGCTGAAGATACTTAGCTGAAGTAATTTATTTTTTATGTACCTGAAAAGAGATCTTGAATATTAAAGTTATCTGCTTTGGAAATGTTATTTATGGCACAAAATTTTCATATTTTCTCCATTTTGACAATTTGCCCTCTCTATGCAACACTTATTTTCCTCCCCAGTTTATTGAAAGCTGTAACTTTCTTTGCATGGTTAAAGCAAACTATCCTGCTTGTTGTGATGAAAATTTAGAGATCTTGGATGTTACCTTTTCTTTGGCTCAGAAGTTATATTGTAAATCTTTTCCCTGTATCAGAATTTCACTTTAAATAAATGCTAAACATAAGGAAAAGATAGGAAAATATGGCTGCTAGGTTGTCTCTCAATATGTGGAAATCGTATTTTCCAGTCACAATAACTCCACAGGAGAAGAAATTAGGATGTCTGATGCATTCATCTCTGTGTCAAAGTATCATATTTTTGCTATTTAATATTCACTGAGGGAAAAAAAGGCTGTCACACTATAAAGATATTATTTTCAAACAGATGGATTATTTCTGCCCAAATCTAGTTGTCTATATTCTTAAATTTTAATTCTCAAAAATTTAATTTTAAAGATACTGTTCCTCTTTTTTACTCTACTAACATTTTCCAATCTCAATGATTATATAATTGTGTGATTTAGAAAATCAAGTACATATTAAATGGGGCATGGATATAAAATAAAGAATGCTCTATTCTCATTTACACCTACATTAATCTGGAGATGGTCCATTGAAATCAAAGAAGTAATTCCTCCCTATGGAATGAATTCATGACAGCTTAACGTCAATGGTGCTCAGTCCTAGAAAGGAGAGAATTCTTCTCAATCCAAATTCTAAGCCTGAAATTAATAGCATAAAAAAAATCACAGGATTTGGGTACTATTCTCAGAACAGCTATATGATGAAAACACTTGAAATTTATATGTCCCAGTCAGAATTGCAACACGATTGCAAGAGCTGAATTAGGAAATGTTTACCTTTTTTCTTTCTCCTGTTTTTTAACCCAAGCATAATTAATTTTAGAAAACAAAGGAGACCCTCTGCTAGTGCAGAGCTGAATGCTAAGCACATAACTCTTATAAGCCCACAGTAAATGAGAAACTAAGAGCACTTGAGAAAAAATATTTTTAACAGTTAAATATGAGGTTTCTTATTTTTCTTTTATGTAAATACTTCTATGGACTGTTAAATTGCAGAATCATAGAATACTGGAGGGTGGAAGGGACCTTCTAAGGTCACATAGCCCATCCCCACTGCTCAAGCAGATTCATCTGGAGCAAATTGCCTGTTGCCATGTCCAGATGGCTTCTGAATATTACCAAGGGGGGAAGGCTCCACAACCTCCCTGGGCAACCTGTGCCGGTGCTCTTACTGTCATAGTAAAAAACGTTTCATGATATTCAAAGGGAACCGCTGATGTTTCAGTGTGTGCCCACTGCCTCTGGTTCTGTCACTGGGCATCACTGGCTCCATCCCCTTTGCACCCTTCCTCCATGCACATGGAGACATTAATAAGATTCCACCAAGCCTTCTCCAGTCTAAACAGTCTCAGTTCTTCCAACCTTTGCCCATAGGAAAAATGCTCCAGTATGTTGTCCTTATACTGCCTTGTTGGACTCTCTCCATTCTGTCCATGTCTCTCTTGTAGTGAGCAGCTCAGATGCGGGCACAGCACTCCAGGTGTGACCTCTCTGGGGCTGAGCAGAGGGGAAGAATCACCCCTCCCCACCTGTTGGCAATGCTCTGCCTGGTGCAGCCCAGGATACCATTAGGACTCTTGATCAGCTTGGGGAACTGGTTTTGTCTCTGCATAACAGAAAATTTGACAATAAGTGACTCGGTTCCATAAGAAGAAATTCTAGAAAGTCTCTTCCAACAGCAGGCTGTTTTCAGTCATGGATGGTTAGCATGGAAGATGAAAATTTGCACAAATGTACAACAATTCTAAATTTGTCTTTTTTACCCAACTGCACAGGGAACATGCAATAGGCATACAGAAGTTTTGAGAATGTAGTTCCCTTCAAATGTAAACAAGAAACCCCACCATTCAGTTCCATCTCTATCAGAAACAGTTGTTATTATGATATTATGAAGAGGTTAGTTTATTGAACAGTCAGGTACACATCCCTGTGCGAAAATCATGTGCTGTGGTTTTATCCTGGAAAAAACAAGGATTTTCCTGGAAGGAAGAAAACTTTTCTTTTACTTCTTCCAAGCTGCTATGACCCAGTAGAAATTACTTGCAAAAAAAAAAAATCTCACTAGAACTGTAAACAGCAGGAAAAAAAAGCCCATGAAAATCAATAAATGAGGCAGTATCATTCAATTGATAGTGTTGATGGCATGCACCCTATTTTATTGCTTTTTGTATTAAAAAAAATTGAACAATAATCAATGAAATCACATAAACAGGAAATTATATACTGTGGGCTCCAATTACAATAGAATATTTATGTTATTTCTTTTAGATTATATATAATATATTTTATATAGTCTGAGAGTTTTAGGAGATGCATTGAATTAACAAATTAATTAACAAGCTTGATCCTAGATCTGTGCAGTCAAAAGTATGTTTGTCAGTGAATTTTATTCCCTTTTGAAAGTAGAAAGCTCTAACAGAATTCAAGTACTCTCTCCATATGCAAACATGTTCTTGTCAGCAATACTAAATAAAATAGAAAGAATAATATTTTATTTTCTTTATGATTTTCTAGTTTATATTTAAAAGGATGGTGGGACTGTCTACTGACTTAGGAAAATGTTGCAATTGTTTTTCACTTTGTCTAAGCAAAGCAATCTCTTTTACTGGTTTTTTCCTCAAAATTTGGTCCTGTTTATTCAATTACAATCTTTCTGTTCTCCTTTGTTTAGGGTCAAAATCCTTTTCTCTTAGTCTTTAGCCACATTTCTCTTCCACCAAATGACTGAATGTTGTGAATGTTTGGTCGTTTCCACTAGTCTCTTACAGTGTGAGTCATACACAGAGTTCTGTAGCTGGCCTTGTCTGCTGGAAAGGAAAACGATCTATATAGCAATCTTTATAACAATGTGTTCTTCGTGTTTATGATGGGAATATTTGCCAGTACATACATTTGAATTTTGTTATCCTTTCATACTCAGCACTGGGCAAGATTGAAGGCAATATAAAAACAACAGTGTTTCAAGGCAACAATATATAATGTGCTGGAGGAAAAACGTAACAGTTGTCTCCAGAGTTAATGATAGTCTTTTAACATTTGTTTAAAAAATGAGTTATTGTGATAGTACCAAAATATTTATTTTAAATGCAATTATTTTTTTTTTTTTGTATAAAGATATTTACTTTTTCATGTAGCATGGAATGTTATCCTGTAAATATTGCAAACTAGATTGCTTTAAAGTTATGTTCTAAGAAAATAATCACACTATCTTCTATGTTTATTGGGTGATAAAGCCTAATCGATGTATTAAAGATAACAAAACTTTGAGATCATATCATAGCCTAGAGCTTGTTGCAGTTTTGATACATTTTTTTGTTTTGCCACACATATGCCAGCAAATATATTACATATGCCAGCAAATATATTATCTTTGTATATACAATGATATGTAATATATTTAAGCAGTTATCTGTTGGAAATGTGTATTTTGATGTCATTTGAAAATACACATATTTCTATCATAAGTATCCCTTTGAATCAACAGAGATACTGTAGCTACAGCAGAGTTTGTATCTTAGATTCTGATTGGATGCCCAAAATCTTCTGCACCTGACACCTGTATATTTGTTTAATTCAGTTATAGAAACCTTTGCTTTCACTCACAGATTCTTTAATAGTAGCAAGAATTTTTTCTGGAACTTCTTGAAAAAACAGTGCAGGAAACATATTAGAATGTGATGTTTTTATCCTTCTGGGAAAAAGAGCAACCTTGTGGTTTTATGGATTTTGAGTAGTTAAAAGAAAAAGACTCTTATAAGATGTTTGTAGACCCAAAATACGCCACCAGCATCAGTGAAACAGAGAGGAACAAAATAAGCTCACCAACTGAGAAAAAGATTGATACTTGTCAGCAAGAAACTTGTTACTTCATGTCCTACCACACTTGCAACCTTCCTCAAAAAAACTCGGAGACTTTTTCAGCATATTGGGAAGACTGCTGGGTTTGGGTTATTTATTAATGCTACACACTCAGCCTTTCACCCATTGCAGGTAATTTGTGTTTGCCACTGATTTCAGGGATAGTAAGATCAGATGATAAATGCGCCCAGTTCCAGTTGCTTAACTTATATCTAGCAGGACCTTCTCACCAGAAAGCCTGTTGAGTCAGTAGAATAAATCTGAAAGTCAGTGTTAATGATTCAGTAAGCGTTACTTGACTGAATTCAGCTAGCTTATGGATTTTATAATTCTGGAAAAACTTCTAATATGACATAGAACTTACACTTTATTTTATATTCACATATGTCAATTTCACACAAAAGCTGAAGCCTGAGTAAGGCTACCAAACATAACTTTACTATTTGAGGGAGGACTGAGCAAAGAGCTAGTTATATTACATTGTGCATGGAATAACTCGGTTACTGCTTAGTATTTGAAGTTTGCTATAATTACAATTAAAGCACCTCACTTTTTTTTTTTTTTTTTGATTGTATGGAGGAGTTGGATCTATAAATAATATCTTTCTGATTTTAAGAAAGACAAATGCCAGCACATACATCACCCATTTTCTGTTTCCGTGAAGTGAGTATTGTATCTGATCTTAAACATACAAAATTTTCTGTAAAATTTCCATTGAACTTAGATCCCTGAGAGAAACAAGGCATAAGCCCAATTCTGAGCACTTTAGGTAATATAGATAAGTACATCTAACATACCTGGGCAAGCAGGTAAGAGCACATTTCAGTATTTCAGTAACTCAAATTAGAGAGTCGGTTCAGAAAACTCCAAAATGCATGTCTGAAGTCATTGTAATCAAACTGTGGCAGATTTGATAGGCGAGCCCAGATGTTGCATTGCTGCATTGCTGTCACAGCTTACTGAAGGTAGGACTTAAACTCATTGAAACCTTGAAGCTGTTCAAAGGGCTTTTGCCCTTGAACAGCTGCCAAACTGGAATTTTAGGTAATTTTTATGTGCATACAGGTTTTACACAAACATTGATTTCTGTAATTGGAAAACAGATTGTCTTTCAATGCAAATTATTTTCGTTTTTACAGATTTTGCAAAGATAATTTTATGCCTTGTTTCATATTACAATTGTGCCTCTACATCGGTGGCCAGAGCGGCTACCTGTGAATTCCGGTTGCCCTGTACCTCTTTTGCAAAGACAACTTTATACCTCATTTCATCTTGCTGTCATTTACTCTGCCTCATCGGCTAGGCTGGAACCTGAGAATATTGGTTGAGCTGTCAGAATCAGGCAGGCTTTTAAGAAAATGAGTTTTGACATTCCTTTCCTTAAGACGATCCCTTGTTTTTCAATTACCGCTTTCTGACTCGGGAGATTTCTTAAGGTAACCCTGAGTTTGTTCCCAGTCTGTCAAGCAGGTGGCAGCAATGCCACGCCGGAGCAGCTCCCGGCCCCTTTCCCTGACATCAAGTGTTAACGCAATTGACCAATCAGTGCTAAGATGATGGGAGGTAATTGGGTAATTGTATTTTACTGATCACAAGCAAAGAAAAAGGGAAGGGGAGGGGGGAGAGAAGAAGGGGACAGAGGGGGGAAAGAAATTAAAAAAAAAAAAAAAAAAAAAAAGAGAAGAAACAAACCGCGACAGAGGAAGAGGGGAGAGAACGGAAGGGGAGAAGGAGGAGTGTAGCCAGAGCGACAAGCCCTGGGACATCTGCAAATCCTAGGGTGCCACTGAAAGGTGGGGAGTAAGAGAAAGCCAGAGCGACTGAAAAGCGGAGCTACTCCCAGCAACAGCCGCAGCTGTCAGGAGCTGGATATACACATACATGCGTCCCTACATGCTCACACGGGGAGAATTCAAGCTGCAGCTCATAGGAGGAGGGAAGCGTTTCGGCTGTGCAAAGGGCTATGCCTGTCAGGGATGAAACTAAAAGCTGAAAGAATCGGCTGCGCTCCTGGGACTGTGTCATCTTGGAAGGGAGGGAGGCAGGAAGGAAGGAAGAAAAGGGGGAAGATAACTGGCATGTGGAAGAAGATGGGAGACTAACTCACTGCCGTGCGGAAGGGAAATCCAACTTGTACATCTGAAATACACCAGGCTCAGCTTGGAAATGAGATCAGACCTGCATTGAAACACAGAAAGGGAGGAAAAGGGAGGCAGAGACGGGAGAGCTTTTATCCTTTTTCCTCTCTCTCTTTCCCTCTCTCTCCTCAAAGAAATAGAAGTTTATCCGTCTCACTGCTTCTGGATTCATAGAGCTGCTGGACAAAAGATGGAGAGGAAGCTAAAATGAAAAGCAAAGTATTCTTCTGAAATTTGCAGCTAAAAGGACAAATCGCATCTTCTCGGGTTTCTTTGTGCCCCATCGGGGGAGTTCTAACGTCTGAAGGATTTTGAAAAGTGGGGGGGGGGAAAGGCGAGAGTGGGCGTTAAAAATACCCATCCCAAGTGTTTAAAAAATAACGAGGTGATGGATTTATCCTTGACAGCTGGTGGGAACCTTGAATTTTTCTCTACTCCCTCCCTCCTTCATTTCATTTAATGTGAAATTATGAAAATGCAGAGGAGTTGGAGGGAAGGCAAAAGGATATAACGTGGAGTTTGAAACAAGGAGAGAGGGTGCTGATGCTGTGGATTGCTGGCTTCTTGCCGAAATCAAAAATCCAATTGCGCACTGGGTTGTGATTGGAAATCTAATCAGATATTTGGAGAGGGGGGAGAGAGACTAAAAGTTTATTTTTTTGACAGACAGGAATAAAAATTTAAATGCAAGAGGAGATTCTTTTCTAAAGGAGTGTGGGGGTATAGAGGAAAATAAGAATGGGAATCCCCATTCTAATGTGGAGACACATGGATTGGATAATTGATAGTGCAGCAAAGAAGGAGCAAAAAGAAAATTGTCTGGCAAGACCTGGATCCTAAGTGTCACAACAAAATTACATTAAAAGAATGCAGATGGAGGATTGCTTAAAAGGAAATACAGTTATTTCTGCTCTTCAGAGAAAAAACAAATAGAGAGCAATGGGGACCAGTGGAGCCAAAGAGGCAGAAAACCTCAGAAAAAGGAAATTAAGCAAATGATCCACAGTGGAATGAAAAGTTTCAGAAAGGCAAAGGACTATTCATCCTTCTCAAGGATTTTTGGTTTTTTCCTGTTATTTTAAACCACTACTCTTCAGTGGAGGCAACCATCAACATTACTAGTACAGAAATTTTAAGCAGAAAAGTTGAAAGCCACCGAGAAAATAAGGACAGAGAAGAAGAAAGCAAATTGCCAGAAGGGGAGAGTTCAGCAGTGTTGGGTTGGATTGGCACCTGTATGGACTGAAATTGCTGGGAAATTGCAATTGGATATCCTTTTTTTTTTTTTTTTTTTTTTTTCCTTTCTTGTTTTTAATTTTGTTTTGGTTGCTGAAACGAAATAGTTTTCTAACCCCTCCCCCACCCTGGTTTTTCATAATCACTCGAATTTCCAGCTGGATAGTCTTTGAGGATACAGTGAGTACACTTTTAATTTTATTATTTTTTGGAAAAGGATCTATGCCCCATTGCCTTTCTTCTTTCATCCTTATTCCTCTTTTCTCAGTCTTTCCCCCCACCTGAATAAAGAACCTGACTGTATTTTGATAATGGCTGGAGGGGGGCGGTTGGGAAGAGAGAAGGGAAGGAATGAGGGTAGAACTGAATTCTCACAGTAGCTCAAATTCCTAAAACTCGAGCCTTGGTAGGGTGTTACAGACACCTGCCCGTGTGTCTCTATAGCATTTATAAATGTTTGCTAGCAAAGAAATCTTTTGAGAAAGCCCTTGCAGTGATGGGGGGGTGCTGCCTGATTGCCCAGTCTCTACAAACGGATGCAAGTTGCATGGAATTAGATGCACAGAGGAGGTTTATTTATTTACTAAGTGTTTAAAATAGTTCAAGGCTCTGATTTGAATGCTGGTATCCAGACTGACATTGCAGATCAATATGGTGTATTTAAAGGAACATTTTATAATCAAGCAGGGAGGTGAAGGATGGCTTTTGGCGGGAGTGGGGGGGGTGTGGGGCAGGGGCTTTTAATGGATTTTGAGGATGCAGCTCCAAGCGAAATGACATGTTTTACACCCCATTGCTAAGAAAGGAGACAGTAATATGCAGAGAGAGGATATTCTCCTATTGAAGGGGAGTTTAGGAACTGCTGTACTGGCCACCCATGCCCTCTGGATCTCCTAGGAAATTCTTTGTGATTTTGTGGTGAATCCTTCAGGATTCCATTGGACTTTCATGGCAGTTAAAAGAGATTTACTTTGATTGACAAGAAGTGAGAGGATTCGGAGGTGTCAGGAGACTTTCTTTATTATGCTGGTAATGAAAATAATTAAAAAGTGGCTTGTAAGTGGTGGGCTTCAGAAATTAGCAATGTTATGTAGCAGACCAGTAAATATCTCTCCCTTCCTGGAGAAATGTCGTGTGGGAGGGTAGAATAAAGGGAGGATAACATGATGTTTAAAATAGAGGTCCATGTTTTCCTGTGGGGAAGAGTGTTACTTCCGTCCCCTCTCCTGGCATGACTGCATAGCTCGTGAGTAGGGAGTTTTCTTTCTTTTACTTCCCTTTGTGTCCTCCTTCACCTCTGCCCTCTTCAACCTTGGCCTTCACATGTTAAGGTTCCAGCTGAAGGTATTAGGCCAAAACTGGTGCAGAATGAGAGGGAGAAACAACTAATTAAATGAACCATTGAATAGGAATGGGGTTTTGTTGGGTTCTTTTTGCAGGCAAGGTGCAGAACTAGCTTTGCCACTCATTTTACTTTTCTCTAGCAGCAATATTCTGGAGAAGGGGAGAGCGGTCAGGGAGGAAAGAAGTGTTGATAGATCCAGATTTTAGCTCTTTTAATTTCTGGCAGCATTTCTCACTTCACAAGCTGCCTGCATGAAACAACACAAAAAAGGGCTGTAACTTCCCTGGATAAATACATAAACCATTATTAGCCTCTTTGTTTTTTCCCCCTTTCTTCATTCATCGACATCACTACTGTTACTTCATGTAAATGTCCTGAATCTTTTGGCGTAATGGAAATGAGAACTTCTGCCCCTCAAATGTGTCCCATGTGCTTCTGTTTGGAGGTCATGCCTCTTAAACATTGGCTATTTGAGAAGGATTAATCAATTCTGCACCTAAGGAAATCGCTGGGAGTTCTTGTTTGGCCACGCGAACAAATCCGACCCTTTGTGCAGTTGTGTTCAGGAAAAGAAGGAAGCAGGCACAGCAAAAATTGTTCCTTCCAGCTCCAATTGCTCTCATCCTTCTCAATATAGCTAAATTGTTTTAGTGTGAAGTGCTTTAGCCTCCTTTTTTTTTCTCTGGGCCCATGTTTCCTGGTGGGACACTAAATGGGTAATAAGTTTGTCAGCATCTGAAAACAAGTGCAAAACTCTCTCTTGTTTATTCTATAATGTATCATGATAAGTCTGTGCCCTGTTGTGGGCTACACTTACATCAGCAGTTGCAGCAATAGAAAAGCTAAATTTATGTTAAGCTGCTGCTCAGTAATTACTGAAGGAAAAAGAAGCTGGCTAAGAAAAAGGCATCTCCAAGCTTTTCCCTGGATTGCTCTCAAGTGAACACATAAACAGAAAATTTGATAGAGCAACTCCAGTTTTGGCCAATAGAAAACTGTCATAGCTGCCCTATTCGTTTTGTACAATAACTAGCAGGAGTATTTTCTTGACATGATAAAGAAGCACTGGGAAAATTTAGTCACCAGTTTGGGCTGAAATAGGCAAACCTTATCAACATTAAAAAGCTAGGGATGTGTGTCTGCTTCCAAAGAGGCAACAGTTTCACACTTCAGTGAATCATTCACTTAATACAGTAGCCAAAAGACGAATGGAACAGCCCAGAGTTTAACTCCTTCAATGTCAAAGTGGAAATGAGTATAGCATTTCTCAGTATTTGTGCTGAGGCTTATCCAGAGCCCAAAGGGCTGATCATAAAATAAATAGCCTAAATATTAATCCAAACATCCAGCCAAGTGGAAGCAACATATCTCCTCGTCCAGAGGCAGGAGCGGGCTGTCTCTGCTACTTCCCTCACAGGTGTCTGAGCACAGGTGTGTCATTCAGTGGCAAATGCTGGTCCTGAGGGCTGTCTCCTCTTCAAACCATGGATGATATTTTTGGTAGTGACCCCAGGAAGCTGGGATTTTAGCACTGTACAGGGAACAATTTTGTCTATATTTATGCACTAAATGCAGGAAGAAAGATAAAGCTGTATTGGAAGGTCCTGCTCTGCTTGGTCTAATTGTTTTCCAGAAGGTCGGAGATCAAACCTCAAACTTGAGGCAAAGTGTAAGTTTTTAATGCAAGGGGATGGCTGCTCTATGTCTTTTCTCATGTCAGGAATGATTTGTACTGATCTAGAATTGAAGCAGGTTCAGTTTGCTGGAGCGGCAAATTGTGTCACAGTATCTCCTAGCCTGATACCACTGACAAGTGAAAAATGAGCTTTTAAATTAGGTGAGACCCAAGAAAAAAATGCTGTAGATGTGAGCCAATACAAGCAATTATGCGGGACTGGAGAAAAACAAAAGGATTCCAGAAGTGTTGCTATGGATTCCTGTATGTAGGCTTTAAAATTATTTGCCTGTGACCTAAAAAGCTATCTCCTATTTGATGTGAAGATTCTTCCTGTTGCAATATGAGGCAGGAAGATTTTGGATGGGGCTCAAGACAGGATTTTAGCACATTTTGAGAGAGCTTGTTGCTGGTGAAAAATCCCAAGCCAGGCTAGCCAAGTTGCAGCATATTCACTGAAGGAGTGCACTGTGCACTCAGCAGCAGCGTGAGAGAGAGAGAGCCTCCATCTCTGTCTTGCCAGAGTGTCTTTGTGTTGGCTTGGAGATATGCTTTTGTTTCTGATGGCTAGTGAGGGAACAAGGGGAGAAGGAAGGATGATGGAATTAGTGCCATTTCCAGTCTTGGATGAAAATTACTCTGAAGATATTCATGTTGGAACCTGCTAAGTATTTTCTAGAGTAGTGAAGCTGACTGCATTTCAGGTTAGTATTCTCAGGGGCCTTTCATCCCATTACCAGCTGCTCTGTGAAAGTCATAAACAAAAAGAAGCCTCCTCCAGCCCCCACAGGATAACCCAGATGAGAAGGATTTAGAAATAGCAGCAGCCATGGTGATCTGGAAGGTGGCCTTGCAGCATGCTTGACTCTAGCAGCTTAGAGAAGGAGCAGCCTTTGAAAAGGATTCTGCCTCTACTTCCTGTCATGGCAGAAGGCATTGGAGATTGGTTTGTGACACTTTAGAGAGGTTGATTTAATGACTTCATTCACCAAAAAAAAAAAAAAAAAAGGGGTCTACCTGTTATTTAACTGTACTCTCATGGTCATTTTTTTGATCCTAAGGGGTAGAAATGGGGGCACAAGAAGGGAGATGATTATGCCAGTGGTGTGTTTTGCTTGCATATTCACAAGCTGCAATACATGGAAGTGAATTAATGTGTAGTTCCTGGTAGGGGGCCTGGATATTTTGCTATCTGTTAGTGAAAAAGGCAAAAATCAGAAGCCTGTGCATGCACACAATAAAAGAGAATCAGGATTTACATTTGGTATCCAAGGAAGCGAGAGCAGAATCCTGCAGGGCTTTCTGTTCATTGTTTAAATGTTGCCATAGCGATATCTCAGGGCACAAGTTACATGTTTTCCTCTTCTAGAGTTGAGCTTTGCTTCTCTCTCTCTCTCTCAATCTCCTCTCTCTCTGTCTCTCTCGATATTCTAAACTAGCAGGAATATCTGCACAGCAGAACTTTGCACAGCAATAGGAAAAGATGCTTGCAAGCTGCATTATCAGATGGCATATATGCCTGTATACTCTTCACTGATACTTGCTAATATGTTGGAAACCCAGTTAGGAGGAAATTGTTGGATAGAAGTGGAGTGTGAGACTTGTTGTTAGGACATGGAGCATATTACAATATTTTCTGTAGTGGTGATATGTTAATTGGATAGCTGCAGGCAAGCAAAGTGTAGCAGTCGCTGACAATTAGAAACAACAATGGACTTTCCAGGACTGGATCTATTCCTTGGGCATATTAAAAAGCATTTCAGGTACATACCATAGCCTGTGTAAATTTAAATACTAACATATATCTTGAAATTCTGTTTTCACAGTGCCAGGACAAGATTTACCTTTGCTGCTTGTGAAAGGGAGAGAGGCAGCATCAGACCACTGAATAAAATCTGCCATAGTTTTGCTGCCAAGCTTGTACTTGTTATGTCAGGACTGTGGGGGAGCAATATAACCAGGAACCAGCAGAATTAAAAAGGAAACCAAGCACCCTCAAAACAAGGCAAACTATTCCATCAACAATTATTTCATTTGCAGCTAGCTAAAGCTTACTCAGAAGTTTCACAGCAAGATAAGTTAAATAAATGATGTTTTCTCTGCAAATGAGCAGCAATTCAGAGCATTCATTAATGCTCTTTGTGTTTGAGGGATCAGTTAGTTAACAGCTATGGGATTACGGGATTCATATCATCCTGTGCATTAAAATAATCCTCAGAAATATGGACGTGACTTCCTTTCATATTTGTACAGGCACTGCAGTATGACCTGACTTCTAGAAGGCCCAGGAGTTGGTGCTTTTATTTCACCATAAATATAAGAGTCATTGCCCAAAGGATCTGACCTGATGCTGGAAAACAGTGGTAGTAAGTTTCAGAAAGTATTAGAGTCCTTCAGATCTGCAGCATATTTTGATTTTGCTTACAAACCTCGCTTCACTTTCATGGCAATAATCTCTTCCCTCTCATACCATGTTACATGGGGAATAAAGCCAAGCACACAAAGAGCCTGTTTATCCTTGTGAGGGTGCAGCAAGAGTCAAAACAGGGCAGGTTTCCTCACACTGCTTATCATCACACCTTAGACATGATCTTAAGCTAAAGACTATCTTAAGATCTTAAACAGGCAATAATTCTGTTCATGTGTTTTGAACTTACCAAAATCCTTGCAATGGCAAAAAGGTGGCCACCTGTGGCTGAGATGGGGGCTACTCACCTCACTTCTCATGCACTGTGCCCACTCATCAAGTTACTGAAGATCACCAGGTTCCATTGTCTTAATTGGAAACTATGATAGTAGGGAATAGAGGAGGAAATTTTCATCATACTGAATCCTCATCAACTATAAAGCAACATTTACTTTCTTGTAAATCTCCAAAAACAGCTATTAGTGGACTGTTCATGTAAGAGAAGAGGATGACAGTCTCTCCATGAACAGGTATAAGTGAGATTTTTGTCTTGCAGGAATTAATTAAAATAATTAGGTTTTTTTTAATTCACTATTGTTCATTTTTTAGTCATCATTTAGCATTGTAAAGTGTATGAACTAGTTGGCTCTGTAATAACCCTTCCATGCAACCAGTTTAATTCCTTTACCATTTATTTTCTTCTGTCATTGTGAGAACATAAACCCAGATTTGCTCCAATTGATCTCAATAAGATATTTAGTAATTACTTCAGCAGGACAGATCTTGCTCTGTAGGTTTTTGTTTTCTTTTTTCTTTATTTCCACAGCTAAATAATCAAATAAGTATGTATATTTATGGATGTAAAAAGATGATCTGAATGCCATGTTGAGTTAATATGCTACAAGTTTCAGAATTTCCAAAGGCTCTGTGCTCCTTTGCCATCCCTGCTGATATTCCAGGTGTTAGTGCATCTTTTTCATCAGTGTGTAATGGAATAATTGATGAATTAATCTCACTGCAACAGCAAAACCTGATCTTATATTGACAAAAGTAGCTGTTTTTAAAGATATTTTAGATATTTTAGGTCTGAATTCTCAGCCTTAGGATGGTGTAATCTCTGTGTATTGATTACACATGTCAATAACTGAATATTGTAACATGTTAGAATCATTTTAACAAAAATGCTATAGTTTTTATTTTAAAAGAGGCTAGAAGAGGGACAGAAAGAAGTGGATTAAGGAGTCATACTTTTCTCTCTCTCCATACATGCAAGTTTCAAATGAAACGTGCACAAATATATTCAATTCCATGAGCTTCTTTGCCAAAGGGCATATATGCTCTGTTAAGGGTTCTTTGCTTAGATGTTTGGTTTTACAAGGATTTTCTTTGCCCCTACTCAGTTTGTGAGCCCTTATTGGACAGGCAGCTTCTTCTACAAGTGATTCTATATTATGTTTCCGAAGGAAAGCTTTTATATTTGCTACATCCGTTGGAGAACTGAGGTTCATTTTTGTTAAGGTTGTTGATGACACAGCTACCAGAGGGGAAGGATGGTGACCCCATTAGCCTTTCATGTTGCTCATATGCAGTGCACAGTCTACTACTTCAATAGGAGTTTTATTGCATTTAACGCCCGTGTGAATTTTGACTGTATATGGTGCAGGGAATTAAAACCATAATGGATTTCTCCTTTGAACCAGAAAGAGGTCAGAATACTTCACCTTCAGTGAATGTTCATGTTGATATCCCTCTTTCTGTAATGTGCATTTTCCTGAGTGGTCTGGCCCTGAAGATTGAGTTACATACATTAAGTGAAGGCCTGGAGGTATCTGTTAAAGACTACATAGTGGAGGATGGCTCAGTCCTTAGGTAACTTTCCATAACATGTGGAAAAAATAATTGCATTTTTTAATGGGAAATTTCAGGTTTGTGGATATGATGAAAACGTCATGCAGCAGTAGTAGAATGTCATTAAGAGTTGCAAAGAAGTATGATAATAAATACATTCACAAAGGTATTGCATCTAATTTAAAATATCACCCAGATAAGACTTTTTTTGTGTCTTGGCAAAGAAAGGTAAAGTCGATGATTACCTATGGCCAAATCAAAGGTAAAAAGCAGTCAATGATGCTGCTTCAGAAATGCCTGTCTTCTAAACCTGAGAAAAATTATGAGAAAAATTGTTTGGAAGAGACATATAAACACAAGGCTATGAATATAAACTGGTCAGTTTCTAGGAATATTTTTTTTTGCCCTGAAAAAACCCAATTTATAAAAGAGTTTGTATTTGACTTTGAGTCTGTCTTTGATACAAGGGAAAAGGACAAAAAAAATTAACAATTACACCAATAATTATATCAAAACAAACTAGTACCTAGTAGGGAAAAAAAGGAAATCATATAACAATGTCTATTAAAAAATTAGATGTAAAAGGAGTACAACTGATGTCATAGAAGACCAGTGTTGTGATTGTGTGGTAGTCTTAGAATACACCAGGAATTAGGGAGTATTGCTGTTCTTTTGTTGTTTTTTTTGGCCTCATCTTGTGAAGAGATATTGGCAGTAGTGATGCATCACTGTCAGAATATTTCAATTAATATTTCCATTCTGTATGTGGAAAAATTATTATTAAATTTTTTTATTATGGAAAGAGAAAGCAAGTAAAAGGATTTTGGGGAATATTTATTAGGGGACAAGTATTCTTAGTAGTGTTTTACTTCTTCAAAAAGTTATCAAGAGTATATGTCTAGAGAACATTCTAATGCTACAGGTGAAACTTATATGGATGTGGTAACCATTGTCCATTTCCCCTGGCATAAATTTTAGGGAAAGGTACTGTAAAAACAATATAGGATTCAACTGGTAGAAAGTTTAAGCAGAGAAAAGTTTAATATCAATAGTATGGTATTATGGGAATTATTTTCTATCAAGCAAACAATTTGACCCTTTTATACTGCCTGGCTGTAGATAGAAGTTACCATGGAAATAAAGTACACTCAAACTTTAAAAAACATGGGATATTCAAGTAGCTTAGAAGCACTTGTAAGATGTAGTAAGTATTGAGATGAAATATTTTTTAATGGATTATGTGGATATTGTAACTCTTTTTACAATAATAATACCAATGTTCTAGCAAAATCATTGACAGAAAATTGCACTTCATATAAGAATAGAGCCCACAGTTAGCAAAATTACATAGATTAGACTGTCGGTTAGGATGGGTATGTGAGGGCAAACTGGGTGAGTAAGATTAACTGAGCTGAGAGGACATTTCCCAAAACTGACTGCTAAAGAGGAGAATTGGAAAAAACCAAAACAAACAGATACAAACCCCTAAACTAGGAAAAAGCAAAAACATCCCTCCAATAATCAAAAATAATAAAAGCCCCATGAAACAAAGCTTGAATAAGAGTCTGAAAGATGTTTTCAAAGCATAAAGTTTGTGCTCCCAGGAGTGTGGGTGTGCTCATAACCAGCATGGCCTGTGAGGATATCTGAGTGATGTTGCTTTAGAGGATTAATTATATAAAGGTTTTTAAAAGTTTTTAGGTATTTATTGCCATTTTTTAAATGTCTAGTATGGTGGGGTTTTTGTTGTATTGATGATTCTGAGCTGGCAGAGAGTGCCAGTTAATTAAATGTCTTTGGTCATAGTGATGTGATTTCAATCACATGGATTGAGAAGTTTTCCCTTGAGACCAAGTAAGGCAGCATGATAAATAAGACTGGCATACCGAGTAATGTTGGATGCTAAATGTGACATACAAGAAGGACAAATTCTGAATGACGGACACTCTGTAAAGCCAACTCTAAAGAGAATTTGGTATTGCAACAGGTAAGAATTTCCACATGAGCTCCCACTGTGCTAGTGTTAAAAAATATTATGACATTCCAGAGAAACAGAATAGTGATTTTACCAATGTCAGTGGGAAAACTGGAATGCTCTTTGCATATGAATTTGTCCACACTTAAAAATTTTGTTGAAAAGAATATTCAATGCTAAATAAAAAGGAAAAGTTTAGTACTTTAACATCAATCTATTTATTAAGAAGCTCAAGAACTGTTGTGATTAGTTTAAGAGGAAAAAAAGTAGATGTTTAAATGTTTTGTAATATACCAAATAAAATTCTAAGAAGAAGCAATAGATTCTGCTGAGGTCTCATAAATTCATGCTGGAAATTAAGGGTGTAATTTTAATGTTGAAAATAATTTACCATTTTAAAATTTTGCAGAGAAGTATTTTTTCTGTCTCTTGGGGTCCTTGTCTTTGTGGAAGACTGTTGTAGTTAAGTGTTCCTTATTGTGTTTTGCATATTTTGACAATTCAGAAAGGCAGAGTAGATGATTCTGAGGTTCCTGTACCTGCAGGCAGAAGGAATGTAGCCTGAGCACCTATAACCAGGCTTCCAATCCTGTCATCAACATATATATGTAGCTATGAGCAAAATACCCCAAAGGATGTCACTCTGCAGTCCATCATTCCCTCTCTGCTGAGATTGCTATCAGAACACCAAAGAAGTTTTTGGGTCATCTGCTGCTTTATGACAGTACTGTGACTCGGTGCCTAAGACTTATACTTAGTTGGAAAACTGTCCTTTGAAATCTGTGAATTTGTCAAATCTGAAATGTTCTACAAAGGTGAATTTTGAAAGCTATGCTGTGGGTGAACAAATCCCTGAACAAATCCCATGTGTATTTAGATGTTCCCTCGGTACCCGATCCAGAAATTTATTTATGTGCCCAAGCTTCTGCCTCCAGAGTTCTCTCCCCAGTGTAGATGTTTGCAAGCTTTAGGTGTTGTACTTCTGAAACACTGTTTTTTTAGCAACCTGGGCCTCCAGCTGCAGAAGTCTGTTTCTTTAAGCTGACCCAGGGGTTCAACATCTAAATCAAAACCAACCAAAATTATTGTCTTTGAGCTTGTGTCCAGTTTAGGCTTATGATATGAATCCGGACATGAATTTCTGCAATAGTTGGTCAGGTGGTACCTATTGTGCAATAGATGACAGTCTTCTTTCCTGGTCTGAAATAGACTAAATATAGAGGTGTCAAAGATGGTATATCCAACATGTTCTTAGCTTACAGAACACTAAAGATTGCTTTGAACACATCCTTTTCTTGCTGTGAATAGCTCCTAAAAATTTCAGAGTAGAAATGTGCATTTCTATCCTCATAAAATAACTCCATTTGTGGACTTGATTTTACTTATTTATTTCTTTTGCTAATTCCTGTCTTAGGTTTGGGAAGACAAGAGAGGAAGAAAAAATTAAGTGAACTTTCCTCTGCATCTCTGCAGGTAGTAGATTTTGGTAGTATAGGTTGAAATTAAATGCAGTCTCAATGGACTATCTTTTCATATTTCTAGTTACTCTTCACCTTACTTGGACACTGATTGCAATAAATATTTCTGGCGCTAAATATTTCTGAAAAAAAAATTTGTTATGGAAATCTAAAATAAATATACATCTTTCATACTTACTGGTGAGGTAGATGTTCACTTTCTCTGTTTAGAATTCTGTAGTCCAAGTCCTTTTTTTCAGATAAATTGCGTTTCTTCCATTCATGAGCCTTCCTGGAGTAGTGTGCCATTTCACTGTTACAGCTGAGAGGTTAGTCCAAAAGTTTCTGGAATGCTGCTCTGAGGTAGCAAAGGGCATTCCTAATGTTAGAAAGCTCTGGGTGAGGTCAGAGACAGTTGTACTTCTTACCTCGCTGCTCTTTTCTGTGTTTGCCTTTTTGCATCCTCTACTTTGCCTTTGGAAAAATAACACTACTTTTGCAGGAATTATAAAAATGAATTGGGTGATCTCATGTGCTTGTTTATAGGAGAAAACAGCATGCCTCACATGAGTATAAAACACTAAGATGCATTGAGCTTGCACTAATATTGCTGGCATAGCTAGTGCATGTTAAGGGTATATTATCCAAAAGGCCTCTTAATAATGACTGAGAATATCTCTCTAGGTAGTCAGTGTAGTAATCAGCATTTAGAAAATCCATATCCCATCTTAATCCTTATGCATTATTCCACATGTGTGTTCCATATAGTGTAGTCCTGGATTTTCAAGGAAGGAGACTGAATATCCTTTAGACTGCTCCCTTACAACAGAAACCAATAAATTTCCCTACTACTGAAATCCTGTTTGGGATAGTCCTTTTCTCTTACTTCCCTCCCAGTCCCTTCTGCAAATTCTCTTGTCAGAAACTGGTGTGACTACTTTTCAAACCATCGACCTAGCTTGGGATAAGGCACATGTTTACAGAGACCAACAACCTGCTTACTAGGAAATCTAACTGTAATAGGGCTGTTCCTTAATCTTTGACTAGGGGCCCTTATGAATTTTGTCTGTCAATAGCTCTTCTCTCTCCTCAGTGGCAGCAGAATTCCAAAGCTCTTTCTGTCACACTGTGTTTCCAAAGAGTACTGTGCTGCCAGAGGTCTCTGGAAGACTAGAAATATCAGTGAATGATCATGGCACTGGGGAGAGGTAAGTGAGGAGATTGGAAGAAAGTGAACTGTTGCCTGATTCTGAGCGTTTCTGTAGCTTTTTTTAATGAAAAGTTAAAAACTTCTAGGATGCAACACTGTTCTTGTCAGCTTTTTCATGCAGATGGATCTACGGACCAAAATGAAGCCTCAGTGAAACTAAAACAGATTCTATATTGAGGCAGAAATGTACTAGAGGAGCTGTCAGTTTAATTTCACTGGCATGAGCTGAGCTACTTTCACTGCTAAAGCTATATATTTCTGTAGTGCATGCATGTGTGTTAGTGGATAGATTGCTCTTGAAAGTTTTGGAGTGTATTTGGCCTTATGACATATTAAAGTGATGGTTCTTTGCAACTCTGGTTGCACTGTAGAAAAGTAGCAGGGAAATAGTATTTTTCATGTATATTTAACAAAACACCCAATTCCTTTTTTTTTTTTTTTTTTTTTTTTTTTTTTTTTTTTTTTTTTGTAGGAGTGGGATATAAATCTCCACACATTAGTCATCTAGATTTCTGATGATTTATAACACTAACTGCATGGCAGTTGGGTAAAAAAGGAACTACTTTCAGAAAGGTTTAAGAATAAGTTTTTTGCCAAACAAGTAATGAAACTATCACCCATCTCCCAAAAGCAAGAAAACATATCAAATCTTGTTTGACATCTTTCTTCCATCTAAAATTTCAAATTAAAGGTTTTGAAAGAAAAATGCAATTAGGATATAGATTTAAATATAGTGGAATGGTCAGTTTTGTGCACTGTAGTGGGCAGCTCTAGAGATTTCTTAACTCTGTGAAGAAGTCACCCTTCCTGTGGCTTCCTACCCATTGCTTGAAACAAACCGCACAGACTCTATGTGCTCCTTTTTACTTCTTTGTAACTTGGCAGAAATTGCATTCTCATGTTGTAGGACAGATCCTGTGCATACCCAATGTATGCAGCCAACACTCTCTGTTTTTAAGGGTTCAGATATCAAAACAAATTTAGTGTAATTTAAGAAGTGGGAGTGGGATTTAAGGAGAGATTTTGTGAACATAGGATTTAAGTTGCATTAAAGGTACTTGAATAAAAGGCATTTTGTAAGGACAGTTCTTATTGCAGTCTGTGTCACCATACGCAAAACAGTGTCTCAGTGCAGAGTAAGAGATGGAAACAAAAAAATACATACATCTTTTTAATATTCCTTTTAATAATTAATTCTGGATGCATGGGTCAATTTTTTTCTTGTCTTTGCATGGCTAAGAAGGGTTTTTCCTGATCTGCCAGCAATTTCATACCCCTATTTTGTATTCAGGCTCATAGTGATTTTTCCTATTAACTTACTTTACTCTGGGCATATATTGAATTGCACAAAAAAAACCAAACTAAAATTTCCTTCCTCAAAATTAAGCAAGATTATAAGCCTACAAAAATTCTTACTTTTAAGAGTAAGAATTGCAAACATATGCTTATTTAAATATTGTTTTAATATTCTAGCTCTAAACAAGTAGATAAGGAGCATTCAAGCAAAACCTTATCTGGCTTTCTACATATTTTGCACCAAAATTCTTATTCATTTATTTTCTGTTCATATAATATAATGGTTGAAAAGCACAAATTTTCTTCTTCTTGGACTGTTACATTTTGTATACTCTGACTATTGTCAATGTTAAGAAACATTAGGGATATAAAGATGTTTTTGTCATAATTCATAACATTGAGTGCTTCCATTTGATAAGATGTGCCGCCTTGCTATGCATTTAGTAGATGAACCACTTCCTACAGATGGAGGACCGGTTTCTATAGCACCCCACTAATATAGAGATGTTCCTTTTTTACCTCAAACCCAGGACATATCTCCTTTCAATCTCCTCTCTAGTTCTGCAGACACTCATCCTCTGCCTTCTGTGCAAACAAGCAGATGAAGAGTATGTGGACTTGAAATGTGACTCAGAGGTCAAGAGATTTAGAGTCTCAGGAGGAAAGTGAAATTCACAGCTAGGGACAATTTACTGTGACCAACCTACCCCCAGGAAACTCCCAGCACAGCCAAAGGGCTTGGTGATGTCTCGATTTCTCACATTGTCAGTTGCCATGAGTTTGCACAGGAAGGCATGTCTGCGACTGAATCAGAAATACTGTGATGAATGAAAACTGTTTATTTGAGAAGGGGTTTTTGAGATCAGAAGTTTGTCTGAATGTGTACTGTGCTTATACATAAATCACTGTTTATAAATTACAAATACAGTACAATAACATTTTGTCAGACTTAGGGAAAAGGAATAAATGTAGTGTTAAGTTTCTTCTTTTTTTCACTTTTAACTTTATTTTTTTTAGTTTATGACTGTCTGTAGAGGTAAAAATACAATTAAGACACTGAAATGGATATCAACTGCCTACTTGCCTCTGCTTGGCACATTAAGGATCTTTTATGAATTGAGTTTAACGTAGAATCTGCGTCTTTTGGTATTGTGGTGTTTGAGTAGCTTTGGTGAATTGCTTAATTGTTTATTGATTTCATAATTATTCTAAATTTTATTTTTTTTCCCCCTTCCCCCCCCCAACCTCTTAATTTCATCCTTTTTTAAAAGTTCTTGGAAAATTTACATGAATTCAGAGATTCTTATCAAAATTTTGTGCATTGCATTAATTCCACATTGCCAGAATGATCAGGCTAGAAGTTACACAGAGGTACCTCAGTAGTTAACTAACCAGATAAAGGAGAAATTGTCCACATGGTCAGAATTCAGTTCTCACATTGGAGGCAGAAGATAGTTATGGTAAATTTTGCAAAAGGCTACTCCCACAGGGTCATATTTTATTAAACTGAGAAAATTGGATGAGTCAGAGCCATGACTGTCTAGGAATTTAAAGAAAATAATTGACACTTTTGTCTCCCAAACATACTGTATTTTTCTTTATTTTTGTGGTGGGTGTTAGGTTAAGAGATGTCTGCATAAGCTTCTGTTGATGAAGAGAACATGATGGTACTTTTTTCGCATTTTGCTTTGGTTTGCATTCCACAAAGGAGATCTGCTTCATACATGACTTTTCTACCAATTAGACTCCTCTCCTTTACTGTTCATCAAAAAATCCTGACAGTGTTCCTCTATTTTTTAAATCCATCTGATTTGCCTGTTCAGTAATAGCAGAGTTGTTCTGCTATTATGAGAATGGTGTATGTGCAACAGTGGACTCAAAGTAGAAAGCTTCAAATTTTAGCATGGCAAATTTCCCTCCACCCTCTGAGTTCATAAATGAAAATAATTGGGCTACAATGCCAAGAAATTAGTATCCTAACACAACTCCACAATGCTGTGAAAACATAGCATTGCATAACTGTGATTCCACTGAATGGTATCATTATGACTAAAATTATCTAACGTTGTGTTGCCTTTTTGTTCAAATCTGGCAAGAATCAGACTATCTCACCATGGTACACAATACGTTTTCTAAATATGGGTGAAAAACTAGAACATTCTTCAGAACAAGTATTGCCTACATCCAACAGAAGCGAATGGAAAATTCTGGCCTTATTTGGTGATACTTTCTTGCATTGAAATGTGATCAGCACATCAGTCATCTTTAGAAGGAAGTAAATGCCTGTTACCAGATGGAAAATAATTTAAACTGAGCATTTATCATTCTTCAGGCAGTAGGTGCAAAAGCAGAAATATTTTTAAAATACTAATCTGCAATATTTTAAAAGAGCTGAAATTTTTTAAAAATCCTGTTTTTTAAAATGTAAATTAATTTTAAAGATCATCATATTTTGGCTCAAGCTACCAGTAGACTTACCCAATCAGTGTGCATAGGTATTCCTAGCTGGCTTCATTCTTCTTGAATAAATGTGAATGAGATTTGAGTAAATGAGAGACAGTTGTTATGCACCATGACTAAAAAGCAAGAAGTGATGGTCTGGGGCGAATTCTCTTCGAACAACAAGCATACACAACATTAATGCCTTGGGACAAAGAATCCTCAATTTAAATTTTACGGATTTTGTGTTTCTAGTTCCTTTATCACCACTATTCCAGAAGGCATGGAAATTAGCTACTACCATTATCTGTGGTAGCAGAGGGTATAAACTGAAGCCCTGAATCTTCATTTCATTAGGTAAGACAACTAAACCTATATCTGAACACTTTGCATACATAGTTTGTGTCAAAGAATCTCAAAAGCTGCAGTTCTCATGGATTTCAGCTCCTATGATGCCATTAAAAATTGTTGACTTTTAATGTAAAATAAATCATGTATTTAATCAGACCTGTCTTTCAAATAGAAAAGAGTTAATGTAGATTGGTTTTACGTTTATCTTTTCAAAGCTTATGTTGTTAGATTATGTCAATGTGCTTGAATAGACTGGAAGATGAATGGTCAAAGTCTGATGTTACAGGCTATACAAACACTTATTAAATAGAATTGATAAAAGTAATTTAGCTTAACTCTGCAATTGCATTTATTGCTAGATCCAATCTCTACAACACATGTGCCCTAAGTCCAGTCCTTCAGAGTGGCATGTACAGAATTTCCTTGGTGTGCTTTATCTTTCTTCCTTACCTGATTCTTTTATAAAATCTCTTTTCAGTTTGTTATGATTGCAGTATTCCAGAGAACATACATAGTAACCAACTTGCTGTGTTAGTAACTCTCTGTGTTGCATTGAGGAAAATATAACACCATTTAATATCAAATGTGCAATCAAGGAACAGCTGGGTTTCTTTTGCAGTGTCCCAGAGCTGGCCAAAAAAATTAAATCAAAAGTCATTGAGTAATTATTCTCATTGTTGGTATTGATGCATTAGATCCTATCTAAGTCCAAATAGAGTGCCCCAATCATTAAAATAACCAATTCCCCCTTTCATCCCTCCTTCATCCAAAGGCATTTCATACAGTGCTAGTTCTTAAAAGAAATTGTCATTTCCTATATTTTTTCCCCATGCTTCTACCACTGTTCTGTGTTGTTGTACAGGTAAAATGGACTTAATGAATAGCAAAGTGATCAAGATACAGTAATCCAGATATATTAACATTAAATTGAGTCCTTTTCCTAAAAGACAATAATTTTATACTTGCTTTTGTGTAGGGCAGAGTAAGTGCAGCAAAATTTAGCAGCTGTTACATATAAATATTATAGAGCATTATTTGGTTAGAAACATATTAATTAATAACAAATGAAGGAAGAAAAACACCCAAAACTTGAAATATTGGTAACAAATATGAAGGCGAAGAAGTGTATTAAAAAGTATGATTAGTTCATGACCATAAGACTCACACCTATCTGAAAAACCCAGCTTGAAAATTCAAGTTATTTTATTTTGCATGAGATGACAATACAGGTGAGAGTAAATGAAAAGCTAGACTGAACAGTTCTTCAAC